>NC_045428.1:377800427-379018344 GCF_902635505.1 Sarcophilus harrisii
TTTGCTGGTATTTGTTTCTTGTCTATAGATCCCATTTTCACTCCAAAAAGCAAAAACCTTGTTTCTGAAAATAGTTTTTTAATACCTACCTTTGATAAATTGAGAAAAAATACTGCTATTTTCTAAGGAATATGTCCTCAAGGAAGGCAGAGCTATGACAGCTATGACTTTCTATAGCTTTGTCCTTTTAAATCAAAGTGCATGCTAGATATAGAGGCATTACAGTAGTGATTAGAATATTGAAAATAGACCTAGGGGGAGCTGGATTTGAATTCCACCTCAGTCACTTACTTGCTGTGACCTTAATGCTAGTGATTTCCTTCTAAGCTTGTCTCTGGTCATATTTATCATATATATACATATATATATATATATATATATATATATATATGTACACATGTATAGGAACCACTCATATAAACACATATACATACACTTACACGACCTTCTAAAATTGTATCCAACTTCTCATGGATAGGTATATATATATATATATATATATATATCTGTGTGTGTGTGTGTATACCTATATAATCTAATAATCTATGTATTATACACATAGGAAACATATCTGTGTTTTATATACATACATGTGTGTTCCCTCTAAGATTATCTCTAGTTATATATATATGTTATCCATATATGTATACACAATACATATATGTGCACATAGACATGCATGTATTCCAACATGCATGCACCCTGACACATGCATGTTAGTGTCTATATACCTATATGTGATACATTGGAGAAATTCTTAGAAGGAAGTCAATAGCATTAAGGACCCTGTTAGTAGGTGTATTCATGTATATATACAGATACACATATAGATTTAGTTTACTTCTAATTGTTTGAATGTTACCTCTGTTATACTGTGAGCTTCTTGAGAGCAGTATCTGTGTTTCTTTTTGTCTTTCTTCTTATCCCCAGTGCTTAGCACAATGCCTGGTACATAGTAGGATCTTAAATTCTTATTGACTTGATTTGACTCTGTGATCATGAGTGAGATAACCTCTCTAGGCTTCAGTTCCCTCATCTGTAAAATGAGAGTTAGACAGGGTGACCTCCAGAGTGCCGAATGCTCTAAATCTCTGATCTATAATCCTATGTCATTACCTCAATAGAACAGCATATTTGTGAGATATCTGTTAGGGGAATAAACCTGAAATGCCCTTTAGACTTATCTTAAAACCTCACCACATATAAGATGAGAAAAAAGATTCTGGGGAAGAGGTAAAGACCAGATTTCCTGCCCAGCAAGATGGTAGATTAGCTGCTCTCTACAAAATTTCTCAGACATCCAACCAGCAAACAAAGGAATTAAGAGCCAGATGTAGTAGTAGAGTAACAGAACTAATCCTCCAGATAAGAAGATAAAATAGTCCTAAGAATGATGGTAGGAAAAAGTACACACTCTGTGCCGCCACATATCTCCAGAAATAAGCAAGAACTATATTGCATATTGGGGGTGATGGAACCTTTAGATTCTCAGTTGTTCTCCATGATTCTGTAGAAAGGACATGGATTCTGTTCAGTCCTATGAAGACAAGGAGAATAGAGAAAAAAAAAAATCTAAAAGCAGGCCTGGACAGGCTAATTATATGAGGCATGATGGAAAAATAGATTGAAAGCTGAACTGGGACCAGTCCTGAGGTTAGTAGCCCATAGGTTTCTCAGTGATTCCTGGGCTTTTGTGACTGCCCAAACACGCCTACCCTTCCCACCCTGTGTGCCTCCCATCCTCACCCCACCTCTCTGAAGCAGCTGATGGCTTACTAGATACAAGCCAAAGTGATTATTTTTGCAGGCAGATTGTATAGATGTAACAAGAATCTTCTAAAAAAAATTTTTTTAATCTGAATGTCATAATGAAAAGAAGTAGTACAAGAAAACTCTTCAGAAAGAAAATAAAACATCTATTGACAAACTCTAAATATCACTGCCAAAAAAGAAATCTCATGTTTCAAATTCCTTGACATGTAGAAATTAAATCATTTCAATAACAACCAATTAATATTTTTAATTGTCAGGAGAAAAACATCCCTATATAAAAGATTAGTCTGTAACTTAGAATCTTAGGAAATTTCTGTGTCACTGCGTTTAGTGACTTGCCTATGCTTATATAATTTGCACATGAGACAGGACTTGAACCCAGAACTCTCTGGCTATATATATTTTTGGTTCAGGAACCCCATTTGGAGTTTTCTTGGCAAAGATAACTGGATTTCCTTCTCTAGCTACTTTTACAGATGAGAAAATTGAGGCAAAGAGGATTAAGTGATTTGCTCAGGGTCACATAAATAATAAGTGTGTGAGGTCAGATTTGAACTCAGGAAGATGAGTCTCCTAACACTAGGTTTGGTAAGCTATCCACTCACTGTGCCATCTGGCTGCCTCTCTGACTACAATGCAAGCTTTTTATCGCCTGTGCCATATTGACATTTAGTAATGGATACAACTGGCAAATCAAGATTTCCTAGAACTATGGTTTATCCTGAGTGATTGATTCTGAGTGAGATGAGCTGTCACAAAGAAAAGTTCAGGAGAGGAGTGAAGCCTACAGGTTGCATTCAAAGAAAGCAATCATAGCTATCTCTTTAGTAGTAAGATGCTGAATTATTTCTTTCTATGTATCCGTTGGTATTATCATCCAGAAGTAGTTCAAATAAAGACCTCACCAATAGCACATTTAGCCAATCTCCATATATTCTGCAAAGGATTTGCTAGTATAAATGTCTGTCCCTTTTTGGACTAGCAAACAATAGACTATGAAGACAAGTAAGAGAAACATTGAGATGTAAGGGTATTATTCTTTCAGATTTGAGTGGATAATTTTGCACTTTGTCAAAGATATAAGACTCTGAGTGGACTCATTTGTATCTTGTAAAAGGATATGAGGCTTCAAGTAACTGATTTGCATATGAAAAGGCCAGGAAAGAAACTGAGTATCAAACAGAGACAATCCATTTCCACAGATTGCCTCTGAAATCTTTCCTTATTCACTCAGTTTTGTGGATTGTCAAAAGAAAATCAGAATTTTTAACAACTGGGGAATTGAATCTCAGAAGAAAATCAGAAATTTTAACAATTTGGGAATTGAACCTGATTATTATCTAATCCTCAGAGATGAATATTTGGGAATTATACTAATCACCATAATTTAGGGTGAGTTATTTCACTGAAAAAGGCCCTGGACTAGGGAGTTATCAAAAAGAAAGATCCATTTCTCACCTCCTACTTGGGAGACTATGAGCCTCACAATTGAGATCTTAAAGGTACTGAACTAGGGAAAGCTTCGGACAGTATTAGGGTAAGAATCCTTGATTTTTGTGAAGGAAAAAGTAGGTACTTCCCTTTCTCACTTCCATAAGAATTGCATCTGGCTTAAAATGGAGGTAGTGAAAATTAGACCTCTTTATTGAGTCCAAAATAATCCAGCTGAGATGTCTTTTCATCAGAAACATTGTGCTTTTTGAGGAGGAAGTCCAGCTTACAAGTAGAACAAGAAGAGATATCAAGAATTTTAAAAAGTGGAAGGAGTCTGGAGTCCTATAGTTTCACAGATGTGAGTTGCCTTAGCCATATGTATTCTTTACATTTGTGTAATACTGCTAGCATTTTCTAAGTTTTTGCTGCATCTTCCCATGAATGGTATATGTAATTGTGAGATAATGCATCTTAGGTTTGCAAAGGGACTATTTTGTGACTTATTCTTATTTGTCATTTTCAAAGAAAATGCCTTTGCTTTGGAAATAATTGTATCTATTGCCTGCTTGTTAAAAGGAAGCACATCAATGGGGGCTCATGATCTATAGTCTTAGGAGTATCCATAAGTACCCCTAGATCTCCAGGTAGCGACTTCCCTCTGGGGCTCTGATCCATAAGTATGACTACAAGTTGGGAGAGTATTTCATTCTAATGACAGGAATCATTATGACTGTTGAGTATTTCAGCATTGTTCATGGTTGGGACTGAATCAAACTCAATTTCTTCTTCAGTCCTCTAGGCAACATGAGTTGATAATTAATTTCTAAAATTATGAAATTAGACCTGGCACACCCAGTTCTTTGCATACTTGCTAGGAAGACCATGACTGGCAGTGGGAAATAGAGCAGCAATCATACTGCAGAATCCTCATTGAGTATGGGGCAAAAAAAGGACAGAAAATATAAAGGCAAAGGGTGAAAAGGGTACAGAGTATGATAAAGTAGGGACAGAGTATGAAATGGTGAAGGCAGGCAGGGTGAAGAAAAGCATGGGAGGGAATGACACATAACTTTGGAATGACTTTGGGAGAATTCATGTAGTATGACCCTGAGGGCTTGGGGAAGAAGTTTAAATTCTCATTTTATAGGATTTGAGAGGAGGGAACCCACTACCTCTTAACTATGTCATCTTGAATTAACTGTGCCACCTTGGAAGTAGTTCATTAATATATCATATCATCTCAAAGAATCAGTAAAACTTTAAAGTTAATATGTCCACAGCAGCCTCTTTTGGTGTTCTATATAGATCTCTATTGGTCTGAGATTTATAAATCATAAGACCAAAATCCTGATAGTAGTATCTAGATGGCTCCTCATGATTCAGCACATACTATTAGCATATGAATATGGGTTAATATATGATATGTTGTAAATTATGTTTCTTAAATCTTTTGAACAGTTTGTGATTTCCAGGTTCCCCCTTTCAATCTTATTTCCTGCTGTTGCCTTTTAATTTTAGCTACTTAGAAACTTTCTTTAAAAACAACAACAGAGGGACAGAGCCAAGATGTCTGAGAGTAGACAGGTCTTTGAACTCTTTCTGGCTTCCCTCAGATCTACATCAGATCAAGGCTCTGAACAGGTTTTGGAGTGACAGAATCCACAAATATTTTGAGTATAACAAATTTACAGCAGAAGACATTTTGGAAGAACTTCAGGAAAGATGTCTCAATCAGGCAGAGGGCAGAGTGGGGTAGGGAACAGCCTTACATAGGCACAGGTGCAGCGCAGTGTAGAGAAGCCCAGAGTGGAGAGACCAGGGTGGGCTAGGGGAATCTAGTGGGAGGTTCTTAGCCAAAATACAGCAGAGTTGGCTACTCTGTCCTGGTTCAGAAGCCAGTGAATCGGCAAATTAGCTGTTAGACCTCTAACAACTACAGAAGGCAAATAGTGAGCCCCTGAATCCCAGCATAACAAGCAGAATTTAGCCATACTCAGCTAGCATGGGCCCCATGGCAACATGGGCCCCAAGGCAGCACGTAGCCACAGAGGCTTGTAGAGGAAGCGTGGGACAATCTCCCCTTTGCCCTAAGTACAGATTTTAACCTTTAAAAATGAGTAAACAAGCAAAAAGATCTCTGACCATAGATAGCTTTTATGTAGACAGGGACCTCAAAGCCCGAGGTCACTAAAGGCAAAATGACTCCAAATGAAGCCTCAAAGACTGATATAAGTTGGTCTCCAACTCAAAAGATTCTCTTGGAAGAATTCAAAACAGGATCTTTAAAAAGTATGAAGAAAAATGGTGAAAGGAAATGAGAGCTTTGGAAAAGGAAACACAGAAATTGTCTGAAGAAAACAACTTCTTAAAATTAGTCATGGTGAAATGGAAAAAGAAAATAATTCCTTGTAGAACAGAATTTGCTAAATGGAAAAAAAATCAGTGAATAAAATAACACACAAAAAAACCAAATTCATTTAAAAATAGCAATTATATTTACTAGAAAGGGGGAAAGAAAGTGGTGGTCCAAGGGATCAGAGCAAGATAAAATTTTAATAAATAGCAATTATAGGGGGATTAGAAAAGTTGTGACTCTACCCAGCTCAAAAATTTGAAAACTAGGTAACTTTAAAACCTCAGTTAAAATCCAGTCTCATGAGCTTACTAGCTGTGTTACCTTGGGCACATTTAACCTCTGTTTCACCTCAGTTTCCTCATTTGTAAAATGAGAATTACAGTAGCACCCACCTCTCAAGGTTGTTATGAGGATCAAATAACATAATATTTTAAAGCACTTAGCCTAGCACATAGTAAGCACCATATAAATGTTATCTATTTTTATTTTATCAATTTATTTTTATTTCTTTATTTATATGTATATTTATAAATGTATTTTTATATTTATTTATGTGTAATTAGAAATTTATTTTTATTATTAGTTATGCCTCTATCACTTAATGCATTAGCATTAAGGATTTGGATAGCAAAGTATTTTAGGATATCTTGGAATTTAATGGAATATGATTGGAAAGCATTCAAATTATAAAGACATGATCACAAGTTCAAAAATGATTTCCTAGTGACAGTATTAGAGAAATGAATTTGTATGAATGTGAATTTTGGTATTGTGAAAAGAGTGCTGAATTTAATTTAAGAAGATCTGAGTTTATATTTGTGGTCATATGAAAAGGTGCTCCAATCACTACTGATTAGAGAAATACAAATTAAGACAACTCTGAGATACTACTACATACTTGTCAGATTGGATAAGATGACAGAAAAAGATAATGATAAATGTTGGAGGAGATGTGGGAAAATTGGGACACTGATACATTGTTGGTGGAACTGTGAACAGATCCAGCCATTCTGGAGAGCAATTTGGAACTATGCTCAAAAAGTTATCAAACTGTGCATATCCTTTGACCCAGCAGTGTTTCTATTGGGCTTACATCCCAAAGAGATCTTAAAGGAGGGAAAGGGAGCCACATGTGAAAAATATTTGTGGCAGCCCTTTTTGTAGTGGCAAAAATCTGTAAACTGAATGGATGCCCATCAATTGGAGAATGGTTGAGTAAATTGTGGTATATGAAAGTTATGGAATATTATTGTTTTGTAAAAAATGACCAGCAGGATGATTTCAGAGAGGCCTGGAGAGACTTACACGAACTGATGCTGAATGAAATGAGCAGAATCAGGAGATCGCTATACATGGCAACAAGAAGATTATACAACGATCAATTCTGACGGAGGTGGCTCTCTTCAACAATGAAATGATTCAAACCAATTCCAATTGTTCAATAATGTAGAGAGCCTTCTACACCCAGAGAGAGGACTCTGGGAACTAAGTGTGGATCACAACATAGCATTCTCACTCTTTCTGTTGTTGTTTACTTGCATTTTGTTTTCTTTCTTTTTTTTCTTCCTTCTTGATCCCATTTTTCTTGTGCAGCAAGATAACTGTGTATACAAAATATGTATACATATATTGGATTTGACATATATTTTAACATATTTAGCATGTATCAGACTACCTGCCATCTAGGGGAGGAGATAGGAAGAAGGAAGGGATAATTTGGAACAGAATGCTTTGCAAGGGTCAGTGTGGAAAAATTATCCATGCATGTGTTTTGTAAATAAAAGGCTTTAATAAAAAAGAAGAAGATCTGAGTTTGAATGACAGTTCCTCTACTTATTACATGTATTACACTGGACCAACCACTACAGCTAAGTGGTGCAGTTAGTACAGTGTGGGACCTAGAATCAGGAAAAGCTGAGTTCAAATCCTGTCTCAGACACTTGCTAGTTATGTGATCCTAGTTAAACTACTTAATCTCTGCTTTATAAAATGGGAATAACAAAAAAGAAAATAAATAAAAATAAAATGGGAATAATTGTCATTATTTCCCAGATGTGTGGTGAGAATGAAATAAAATAATTTACCTAAAATCCTTTGCAAACCTTAAGAAACTATATGAATTCTAGCTACTATTATTAACCTCTCAGTTGTTCCATTTCCTCATCTGTAAAATGAAAGCATTGAGCTAGGTGACTGCCAATGACTCAGACTAGTGCTGAAGCTCAAATCTGATGATGTCATTCCTTCCGTAATAAAATACAAATAACCTCTAGGATTAAATATGAAATTCTCTATTTGGCAATCAAAGCCTTCCTAAACTGGTCAGTCCCTCTCCCAGTACCAACATTCCAGTCTTTTCACTTACCTCTGCATGGTTTTTAAACTAATCACATTGGCCCTGGGTTGCTGTCCCTTGAATGACATTCTCTTCCTGACTACAGAAATCTCTACTATCTGTCCCCCATTCACAGAATGTTCTCCCTCCTCATTTGTCTTCCCTTTGCTTCCCTCAGATCTCAGTTAAAATCCCATCTGCAATAGCAAACTTTATTAATTCTAATGCCTTCTCTTTTATGGACTATCGCCAATCTAACCTGTATATACCTTATTTGTACATGGCTGTTTGCATGTTGTCTACTATATTAGATTATAAATTCCTTGAGAGTAGGGATTATAAAGACAATCTTTACCTTTGAGTAAACAATGTTTAGCCTAGTGCTTGGTCCATAGGGAATGCTTCATATTTATTGACTGCTCTGTAGCCAATAGATTTAAGTTTAAATTCTGGCTCAGCAATTTACCCCTGACACCTTGAGCAAATTAATGAATTCCACCTCCATTCTCTCATCTCTAAAATAGGAAAACTGCAACTAGATTATCTTAAAGATAATTTCTAAACTTAAACCAATGCTTTTGTGCCTGGGTCTAGCAATGATGAACTGATAACCCTTTAAGTTTGCCATATGTATTTGAATTTTTAAAAAGAGAATTTATATTACTCTAAATGAATTTCTTTTCCTTGGTTAGTTCTTTCCAACTCTTCATAACCCCATTTGGGGTTTTCTTGGCAAAGATATTGAAGTGGTTTGCCATATCCTTCTCTAGCTCATTTATTTCTAAATCAACAGACTTTCTAACTGAAAACTTGTTTCACAGTGGCTAACATAATAGTAGCTTCTATAAGGAAAGGACAAGATATGAATGTAAGGGATGTTTGTTTATAGAAATTATTTATAAATCTCATATTTCTAAGTTGGGAACTGGCTATAGGCAAACACAGGAAGTTTGATATTCTCATATTTTGAATCTTAAAGTGCCCCAGATTTTTTAAAAGTAAAGGTCAAGGTGGTACTACAACTGCCTTATTCTAAGAGACACAAGCCACTCAAAAGACCTCCAAAATACGTTTTAGATAACCCAGTAATGAGCTATAGGAACATTCAAAATTAATTATTTTTACATAGAAATATGTCCAGAAAAGAGTAGCTAAATGGCATATTAAATAGAGTGACAGATCTGAATTCAGGAAAACCAGAATTCAAATCTAGACCCAGACACTTATTGGCTGGGCAAGTCACTTTACTCTGTTTGCCTCAGTTTCCTCATTTGTAAAATGATCTAGAGCAGAAAATGGTAAACCCCTCCAGTATCTTTATGAAGAAAACCCAGTAGCAACACCAAAGAGTCAGATATGACTGAAAAATGACTAAACAACAAATACCCAGAAAAAATGGTGACCTTTGACAGGTTTTTAATTGCAAGTTTCATTTCTTTTGGCTATGCTATGTAATTAAATGAGATTTTTTTTCCAAAAGAGAAAGCATAGTAGCATTTACAGCCACTGTGAAATTCAGACCATTAACTTGGAATTCTTCAGTGAATAAGAATGATTCATGGATACTCCAGCAGCTTCAGAACATTTTCCATAATCCTTGTAACTTTCAATGAATTAAAAAAAAAAAAAAAACCAACCTGTTGAAACTTGAATTATGTGATAAACTTTTTATCCAGTCTCATGATTCCCACTTGAGTCACTTTTGGTGTGAAATGAAAGGAAAAAGTAGGAAGTAGTTGTTCTGGGCCAGCTAAAAGAAGAAAGGCAAGACGGGGCAACACATTTTCTACTACATCATTTTAAATTGAAGAAAAAAAGGAAACTAATCTCATAAGCTAGCACAGGACTGCTTTGTATGGGTGAAGAGATTCCAAGATATATTTTTAGTCTCAAATATATTTTCCATAATACATCCAAGAATCTGAATTCAGTCAATTTAACCATTGATAAACATAAATCAGGAAAACTCAGGGAGGTCCAGTAAGAACCACTCATATATTCCAGACTAGAAAGTATTAACATTCATTGTGTTCAGGAAAGTTCACACAAAGTCACTCCTTCTGGAGTATGTTTTGGGAAGGAGTTGCCAGAAAAACAAAAATGTCATCAAAGGACTGATTTTGTGTTTTGATTGTCATGCCATAAGATGCTTCTTTTCATCCTCCTTGGAGGGAACCATCTTTCCCCAACCACCTCTGCCATTTCCTGTGTTTGTCCCAATGCTGTCAGAAGCAGAGAGCCTAGTTACCAATCAAACCCCAGTTGGAGCTGTCTCCTACCAGACTTGTGTTTTTAATTTTGAGACCGACTATAAAGTTGTTCTTTCAAGCTGCGAAGGTGTTGTTTGCCAGCCAATTCTACCTCCTACTTGGCCTGTTAAAAGTATTGAAAACAAGGACAAAGCAGTGGGGCTGACCAAGGCCAAAGCAATTCTTTTTGGAAGGAGAGGTGAGTAAGGAACAGTAGTAATGGGAATGGTTAGATGAAATTGGCTGCTCATATTTTGGGGAAACATATGGAATTTACATCATTGATGTAAGACTTTAGAAAGACTTTCTCATCAACATAGAAGAAGAAAAAAAGGGAAGGAAGGAGAGAATAATTTATATAGCACCTACTATGTGCAAAGTGCTGTTCTTAGCACTTTACAAATATCTCAGTTATCCTAACAATGATTTTGTGGGGTAGTTGCCATTATTATCCTCATTTTATAGTTGAGGAAACTGAGGCAAAGAAGTTAAGTGACTTGCCAGAATTACATGGATATTAACTGTCTAAGGCCAGATTTGAATTCAGGTCTTTCTGATGCCAGGCCTGATGCTCTATCACCACCTATTTGTCATATAATATCTGATCTGAGATATATCAATTTCTGATCCATCTTGGTTGGAAAAGCAGCTGATGAATGTGAAATAACAAGTTTACCAAATAGTTGTAATCTCAGGGCTAGAAATTGGAAGACTCCATTTAGTAATCCAGCCCTCCTCTTTCTTCTAAAACTGCTCATTAAACTACATCTTTTCTGTTTTCTTTCCCATGCAATATCAATTATCAGCCTTAATTGGATCTTAACTATTGCCCGGAAATTCTTCTAGTCTATTCTTATTGAGTAAGACTCCCAATCACATTACCTATACTATCTCTTCTTTCCTTAAGCCATCATTCCTATCCCTATTTCCTTCTCCCATGCCCTCTACTTATGACCAGTCTGCTGATTTACTAAAATATCCCTGTTTCCCCTACTCATTCATTCAAAACTTCTTAGCATCATCATTTATTGCTCTTCTCTCCCTCTCTTCTTCCTTCCCTTTATTGTTCCCTCCGTCCCTCTTTCCCTCCTTCTTTCCTTTCTTCCTCTCTTCCCCTCTTTCCTTCCCTCCCTTCTTCCTTCCTTCTTTCCCTCCATCTCTCCCTCCCTCCTTTCTTCTTTCCTTTCCTCCATCCATCCTTCCTTCTTTCCTTCCTTTCCTCCCTCCCTCCCTCCTTCCTTCTTTCCCTTCATCTCCTCTCTTTTTCTCTCCTTTCTTCTCTCCCATCCTTTTTCCCTCCCTTATTTCCTTCCTTCCTTCCTTTGTTTCTTCCCTCATTTCTCAGAGAAAGAGATATTCTTCTTCCTTACTAAGACACTCCCTATGACCTTGGCCCTATCCCTCTCATCTCCTCCAAGTGCTTGCTCCCACAATTATCCCATTTCTCTTATACATCTTCAATCTCTTTCCTTCATACTGGTTCTTATATAATATATGCATATATATAAAATATATGATACATGTAGACATATATATATGTGTGTATACATACATATATATAGCATATTGATTCCTGTGCACATATATTTATATATATGTGTATATGAATTTATATATATATATATATGCATACACACATATAGCGAGATAGAGACAGAAAGAGACAGAGATAGAGATAGAGACAGAGACAGATAAAAAGAGATGGAGAGAGACAGAGAGAAGGACAGAAAGAGACAGAGATTGAAAAAGTGAGTATAAGTGAGCAAAAGAATGAGAACAAGGCATTGAAGCTGGCCAAAGGATTGTCCCACCTCTGTCCTTCCTAGCCAGCTGCAGTGCTGGCTTTGTCCTTCACTTGCTCTTTCCTCTACATCCTTCTAGATCTAGAAGCACAAAAAAAACACATCATTCATTGCTCTTGAAAAGATGTATCAGTCTATTGCTCTGTGTCCTGACTCATCATCCCTGTGATATTTTCCAGACTGAAATATCTCTCCCTGGCTACCACACCCTTACTTGTATCTGTGTTATTTCCCTCATTGAATTGTAAGGTTTTTAAAGGCAGGCACTATCTCTTATACTAGATACTTAATAAATATTTTATTCATTAACGTATTCATGAGAATTTTAAATATTCAATTTAACTTCTTGAAATTGGCCTTCTATCCTGATTAATAATGATAATAGCATCTATGTAGTACCTACTTTGGGCTAGGCACTGCTAAATTGTTTATAAATACTATCTCATTTGATCCTCACAATAAGGTACAATTACCATCATTTATAGCTAAAGCAAACTCAAACATTAAAACAAAGTTTACCCTTTATAAGGGTACTACTTAAAGTATTAATATTATCCTTTATTCTTCCTAACATATATTTGGGATGTCTTCCTATTTTCTTTGTCTTGGGCAATAGAATTCAAGATCATTAGTCATTGGAAAGTCAAACCAAAAAAATCTATTCAACTAGAGAAACTGATTCATCCCTAAGATAATAGCATCTCTCCATTGATAAAAGTTAGTTCAGGACTTATCACCTATCCTGATGTGAAAGGGAGAATTGTTTTGCTTCTTTTTAAAACATTTTAAAAAATGTTTTTATTTTACACTTAAACAACTAAAATAACCTTTCTATAAGTACAGCAGAATGCAAAAAGAGATTGTATGTGAAGCCATACATCTCTATTTTATATTTCTTGAGTTTTTAAAATATAAAATATATTCCATGTATTTTTAAAACTTTCCTTCTCATTTGTTCTTTCTTCCAAACTTTCTTCTATTCTCTTCTGAGCAAAGAAATTCTGTGTTCCCAATGTTCCTGGGAATGAGGAGGATGACAAATCTTGTGGTATCTCCAGAATTTCCAAAGATTTATTAAAGACAATTAGGAGAGCATCATTGGGGGGCTGGAAATCATCCCATAGAAAGTCTCCTTAGAATCTTTCTATCCACAAATGTTTCCTAATGGACAGATTGCTTGAGATACCTCAGATTAAGACTGAAGGAATTACCTCTTAAACATTTCCTTTTCCTCACCACTGAGAGTATTTTTCTGGGTATTGACAACATCTGAATGGATAGTTTAGGAGTACTAACTGCCAGCATCACTTGTCACATTTGTTGTGATGTCTCAAGGCCTAATCAATGTGTGTGAAGCCCAGCATTCACTCCTTTGCAATGCAACATGCATTTTCCCAAGGCAGTTGCTAAGAGCAGACAGCTGTGAGAAAACATGATAAGAGTACTTATTAATAACAAGCTTTCATCAGGGATATGATCACAAGGCCTTCCATTGTCTGTGACCTGTTCAGGCGTATTTTTCTCCTTCTCCTGTTTAGTATGCTCATTTTCATTGTTGACAATGGATAATAGATAAATATTTGGCTCCCATAGTGTTGGACATCAAACATCTATCTCACAAATAAACACAGATTCTATTTTTGAGAGCTTCATAACTAGATATACTATTTATTTATCCCTTGAGGTTGGAAGAGTATGTGATCTTGTGGTATAAGAAATAAAATACCACTGGGATGAAGGTCTGGGGCAACTAGGTAGCACAGTGGATAAAACACCAGCCCTGGAGCCTGAAAGATTGAAGTTCAAAGTTGGCTTAAAACATTTGCTAACTGTGTGACCCTGGGCCATCTACTTAACCCTGTTTACCTCAGTTTCCTTTATCTATAAAATGATCTGGAGAAGAAAATAGCAGACCATTCCCATATCTTTGCCAAGAAAACCTCAAATTGGGATCATGAAGATTTGGATACAATCAAAATGACAACAACAACTATGTCTACCCTTGTCCACACAGAACAAAAGAGAGCAACTCTGTGGTCACTAATTAATCTGCTCACTTTGGACAGATGGTCCAAGAAATCCTAGCAGGAAAAAACCCTCTCATCTTAAGGATTTAAAATTTAGTGCAGTTTGTTGGCAGAATGGTAGAAAGACACGAGTTCAAATCCTAATTTAGATTTTTATTGGCTCTGTGATCACTCAACCTCTCTGACCCTCAGTTTTTTCAACTATCAAATGGGATAGTATTAGTACTTACTTCCCTAGGTTGTGAATATAAAATGAGATAATATTTCTAAAGGATTTGATAGACTTTAATGCATGATGTAATGCTAGCTATTATTGTTATTAAGTTTGGAAATAATGAAATTACTTTGGAATAAGAAAGCACCTTTAATTATTGAAGAAATCAAAGCACAAAAGTGAGAACCCTAGTGTTTCAGCTGTGCTATTCAATAAACCCAGTCAGGTGAATAACTAATCCTGAGACAATAGTCCTTTCTGGGCCAGAGTTTATACAAATACAGTACCTGGCCAGGTTCTAGCCTCTCTGAACTGAAGGACTCTCCAGGACCTTTCCAGTCCTGTCTTATGCATCTGGCACAGCCTGGACAAGGTTTTGTCTATGGGAACCTACTCTGAGGTCTTTGCACAGGCATCATTTACAAGCGCTAATTGCTTTCTACCAAATGACTCTTAGACCTACCCAACTGGCCTCCTGGCAATGCCTTCATTCTGTGTGGTTATCTCTGGACATGGATGAAAATAGAAGCACTATTGCTGAAGCTCATGTTTAAGGAATTAAGTAGGGCATGGGTGCAGCCAAGTAAAACAGATTTGGTGATTTGTCAATATTACTAGTGGAGACAATGAAGTCAGTGTAGTTCTACTACCAGGCCCTTGGCCTGAAATGAAGTGTGAGATTCTTTATCTAGGGATTGCGCCCTTTGCTGGCAGCACTGGTAGACTGGATGATCTAATCAGTCTTTCCCCTTTTCCAACAACTGTATATGATCTATTGTTCTGATGGTTAGGCAATTTCCAGTGGTCTTCTCTAGGGATAGTTTAGAAGGATGAAAATGCAAAAGGGGGCAGGGGGAGGACACAGCCTTGCCCGATGATGTCAGCTTCTGTTTTTTGTTTAAATATTTTTAACAGGATATCCCCGTTCAGCCAGACAGCTTGTTTACAATGGGGTAGTGTCCAGAGGTGGCTTTTAGCCATTGTACAGAGCCTGGAACAGGACAATACAGTTATAGTACAAGTTACTACTATGCAGTGAGTGATGTCAAAGTTTCATGTTACATCTGATTAACTGACTGGCTCTAGTATTGCAAAACATGCTGAGATTATTTGCCCTGAAAAAAATCTGTAGAGTGACTACCATCTGAGAAGAAGCTTGAATAAACGGCTTTTAGGTATATCACAAGGGATCCTGACATGCAGAATTGTGAAACTGATTTTCATGATGTCAGACATATTTGGGGTTTGGAAGCTTTCCTATAACCAATAGATGGGGATGAGGTTCTGACATCTAAGGTGTAATGGAGATTATCATAAATACAGTAGGAAGACAACTAGGCTGAGCCCTTAGGTTTGGATTATTCACTTTTAAGGGGAATTATGTGATATCATTGCCTATATAGCATTTTACCAAAGGATAGGTGTTCTTGTAGTAGGAGATTTAATAAGAAGAGATCCACATATCAGCACTATGAAATACTCCAAAGGGGAATAATGTACAAAGTAAATTCATTGGATCCCCTTTTCAGGGTTTGCCTATGCCTTAAAAGTTTATCTCTAAATATAACTGGTCTATTCACTTTAGCTTATTAACTTCTCATTACTCAAAAATTTTCTCCTGCTTATAAAAACTTGAACTGGCTTAGTAGTACATTTATCTCTTCCACATCATGGGGATCAAGGCATGGGTGCCCCTGTGATCTGGAAAATCCAGGTAAAAGTTTTTGACTCTTTGTACCATAAAAGTCTGAATTATTATGGTATTAAAAAACTCAGTGATATTTTATGCATTTCTGAGTTTCTAACCTTTTTCTGTATTGTCTGCTGGCCTTTATATATTGTCTGTTGTTCCCTAAAATTCCCCCAAATTTCATCATCGATATATCAAAACCTTGATGGAGAAAGTTGCAATGTGGAAGGAATAACAGTACTATCCCAATGTGCCACCATTAAATTTGTGACTTCTTGATGGAGTCATTATTTTCTCTACCTTCTACACACCTCAGGCTAAAGCAAGATGTTTCTTTGTTTCCAATTCTGTTTTGGTATGTCTGTTTCTACCTCCCTCTATCTGTCTCTGTCTCTGTCTACCTATTTTTCTTCTAAATCTAAACTTTAGTCAGATCTCTACATGTACTAGAATTTATCACTTAACAAGGATTAGCAGCTTTCTAAATGAAGGGAAATAGATAAAAATGAAAAGAGAAAAAACAAAGGGAAGGGAAATAGTTCATTGCAGTAAAAAGCAACCAGTGCTGGTGTTGCTAACTACAAAAGCAGAAAACAGCTTTTTCTAATTCCAATTTGTTAACCCTCATGGGAAAAGAGACACAAAAATTAGAATAGTTGGGGTGTTATGAGAAGCTGCTTTTTTTCCCCATGTCAGGGGATATCAGAGATGGTGGAGAAGAGGATTGACTAAGGGACATTTGGATTAGCTCATCGACTATCACTTTTATCCTCTCATTAATCACTTGACTTCTTCACAGTCCTTCTGGCACAGAAGCTACAGTAGCATTGACTAATGCCTGTCAAAGTTTTAGAAAGAAAGGAGAAAATCTACTCTGAAATCCAGTGAGGTTGTTACTAGGACTTGGCTTGCCCACATGGCCCCAAGATGTAAAACCAATTCTCAAACTCTCGAACTCCAGACTCTCCAACTAATTCCTTCTGATTGTACACTCCACCCCCCTCAATTCCCAAGTACTCCCAGAATTCCAAATTAACATAGTCACAAGTGGTACATTTTGTTTCAGTCTCTTTCCCATCTTAATTCAGCAACTACAATTAGCAACATCTTTTCTAAGGCAGCTGAAGAAGAAATACATAGTTTCAAATCCTGATGCTTACTAGATATGTAACCCTATACAAGACATAACCTTTCTGGGTCTCAGTTTCCTCATCTGCAAAATGGGGTTGGAAATGTACTTGGTTCTGGACACCAGTGCCATAAAGCAACACCAGAGGGAGCTATCCTCATATAGGAGCCACATCCTGGAAAGAATTCCTAAGGCTCTAAATTTGTCAATCTCATTTGGTCTTCCCGCTCTGTCATTTCCCATTTTAGTATTACAGATATATATGCGGAAAGATTAAGACCAAGTCTTCATATCCAAATTGGACTGGGTGACTAAAGCAAAGATCTGAACAATTCAAACAAAAATGAAAATGGACTTAAAACTAGAATAGCAAAATAATTGAGGCAGAAACATCTATTATGTATTTTTCCCTTAGGTGAATGCTTCAGTTCTCAATTCTGTCAGAGTCCTTCTTAATCTACCCCTCCCATCTTCCCAGTTGTTTTACACTTACTGTACTGACCAATATGTACTCTTCAATCCAGGACATTAAGAACAGCTGTTCTATGAACAAAGCATTCCCATTTCTCAGCTCTGGAAATTCTCTCTGGCTGCCACTGTGCCTGAAATGTTCTCCCTTTCCCAGGAGATCCCTGGTTTCCTTCAAATCCCAACTAAATTCTCACCTCCTACAATTCCAATGTCTTCTCTTAGTTAATTATTTCTTATTCATCCCTTATATAGCTCACTGTATACACACACACACACACACACACACACACACACGTTGGCATATCATCTCCCCTGTTAGATTGTAATTTCCTTGAAGTCAGAGATTATTTTTTGCCATATTTCATATCCCTTGTGCTTAGCACAATGGCTCATACATTGTTGGGGCTTAATGAGTGTTTATTGAATTAATGAGTTTATTGTCAAATGTAAACATATCTCAAAGTCATTTGCTCAAGCAAGTCAGAAATGAAGCCTTTTGTCCCCTTGAAACCAATCATTGAAATGTAACCCTCTCGGGCCATCAGATAACACTTATTACCAAGTGCTTTTCATACATGGCCTGTCCTGCACCCCCAATGTTGCAACTTAAGCTCAGCTCAGGGGATACTGGAAGACATCCTCCTAGAATTCTACAGCATAACAGAGTATTTGAAGAATTCAGTGACTGTATTAAGACAGGACTGCAATTTTATACTGGCAGGAACAAATTACTACCTGTAGCCGAAATATAGACAGCAATATTCAATTCTTTGAAAGGCCAAATGAGTTGACAAGTTTGGAATTTAGGTATTCTTTCCATATGTCTCCTATATGAGGAGAGTTCCCTCTAGTGGTCCATTATAACACTGATATCTAGAAACAATGAGGAAAGCTCAGGTGAATGGAACAGTTTATTTAGTGGGTAAGCTGGATTTAGAATTTTCCAGTTCCATGAGAAATGCAATGTGCCCATCATATTTAGATTACACAAATTGGGTTTTTCCCACGGTTCATATGCAGCATAAAAAGATCTTGGAAATTCATAAATAAGGATCACTATATATATATAAAGACAGGTAGTAATAATAATAATGTAGTATTTATCAGGATATTTAAAGGCTAGTAAGAACATAGGATAATAGAATGAAATTAGAAGGGATCTTAGGTGTCACCTAAGATCCAGAGCCCATCACCAGGAGCCAGAGATGGAGCCCACTGGATTGGCATGATATTCCTTGGAAAGTACCAGCCTAACTCCTGATGGTCCAATAAATAAATCAATAAGTATTCATTAAGTACCTACAGTCTTCCAGCTACTGTGCTAGGTGCTGGGATACACAAAATTTCCATTCATAAGGAATTTATATTCCAATGGGGGAGAGTTATATGGAAATAAATAGATATAGATCATATGTGTGTATGCATAAATATATAATATGTATAGAGATAATTTATATAAAGTGAATAAATACAAAATAGTTTGAGGAGAACTTTAGCAAGTCAAAAGATTAGGAAGGCTTCATGTAGAAGATGGTTTTTGACCTACATGTTGAAAGGATTCTATTAGGTAGCGGTGAGAAGGGAGCGAATTGGGTTACAGCCAAAACAAAGGTTAGAGATTGGAGATGGGATTCCATGTAAGAGGAAAAGAAAAAAAGTGTTAATTTTCCAACAGACATAGAGGCTAATAGGTACTTTGGGTACTAGATAGGTGTAACTGTTCACTCTCTTTTGATGAGAAAAGATACACCAACTATAATCTTTCTGGTAGCATGGAAGATCACTAGGCCTTCCTATCTGCCTTGCTGCTGTGCCTTATGCAACACTGGGTCTTTCTATTCAAATTAGAGCTGAACTTTTCTCTCTGTGATCTCCCAAAATTGAATCTAATCTCTTTAAGAATAGAAACTGTTTCTTCTTTCTCTCATATTTGCAAAACTTAGTACAGTATTTGACATATATAAATACTTAACAAATGCTTTTCCATACCATTATTTCTAATCCAAATCTCCCATTTTACAGATTTGAAAGCCGAGACCTAAAAAATCCAGCAATTTTCTTTGGGTCATACAACTAGTAAATGTTAAAATGAAATTTAAGTCCAAATCCTCTGGCATCCAATATAGTCTTTTTTCCTTTATTCTAAATTGCTTTAGAGCTTCAAATTAAATTTGTGTTGAAAACAAATCATCTCTTTGTCAGGCAAGTTTGTCAAAGATGCCTTTATTTTGGAAGGAAATATCTTTTCAAGTGAATGCAGAATTCATGCAAAGTACCATAGTTGAAAAACAAACATATGAAAAAGAACCCAGTACCATAACTGTACAGGGATAGATTTGGAATCAGGAAAACCTGGAATCAAATAATGTCTTTCACATTTACTAGTCATGTATCTACAGCTAAGTTAAACTTCTCTGAGCTTCAGTTTCCTCATCTGAAAAATAGAGACAATAATACCTGTGATACCTAGGGAAAAATAAATAGGACAATGCATATAAAACACTTTTTGACTCTAGATCAATGTCGATTATCAACAGGAACATCAGCAGAATTGGCTAGTTATCCAAAACTCATGTAAGCAGGAAAACCCTCCCTTACATCTGTAGTTTGGTACAGAGGGCAATAAGAGGAGTTGGGGAGGGTGGAAGGAGATAGGGAGGAGATTGTTTCTGGACTGAGTAGCCATGTGTCTTGTCTATATATGGAATAATAGGTTCACTCATTCCTCTGTTGACATTTTTTCATTGCTTCAGATATTTGTTACAGGTGTTTTCTTTCCCCCTTCATGCCTTTTTTTTTTTGGCCTGAGGTATCAAATACCAAATGCATGAGATACTGATAAGGCCTTTTCCTGTCAAAAGTTGTTTTGCCAATCCTCAGAATGTTTTCAAGGTCAGAGTATGGCATGAAAGACTCTGGTTTGACCTTTTGATGATAAAACAAAATATAAAACCACAGCTTTAACCAACAAGCTGTATATAGCTTGCTACCTATTTAAAAAGAAAGAGCAAGCTACCAAGACAAATTGTATTTACCTAGTAAATACTGGTAAACTCATAAAAGTTTAAAAAAAAAAAACAAGTTGGGGGAAGTTGTTTAGGGTTTTCTTTTCGGGAGGGTGGAGGTTGGTCTAGATCTATGATTTTATGTATGTAGGGGAGGAAAAACTTTCTCCTCCAATGTGCAGACCCATAATTAATAATAATAGGTACATTTACATGACACATTTGTAAAGCAATTTTTTTGTTGTTTAATCTTACTGTTTATAATCCCCTTCAAAGTTTTCTTGGAAAAGATATCAGAATGGTTGACCATTTCCTTTTCTAATTCATTATATAAATGAGAAAACCGAGGTAAATAGAAGTGAAGTAATCTGTCCAGAGTCACATAGCAAATTAAGCATCTGAGAAAGGATTTGAACTCAGTTCTTCTTGTCTCCAAATCCAGAACTTCATCTAGCATGACACCTTGCTGCTTCAGATTTTGGAGATCTACTTAGGTCCCTCTAACGCTAAGTGACTTGCTTAGGGTCATACAAATGTATGACATGTATCAGAGGCTAAACTTGAATCTGGAATCTCTTGACTCAAAAGGCAGGTTCACTTTTTATTGTACAATATTGCCTCCCTCTCCTTTTCCTTTTCCTAATCTTTCTTCCATCTATTCTTTCCTTCCCTCTTCCTACAATACTTGCACACATATTTTCCCCTTTTAATAGAAATTTGTAGATTTATTTAAATATTCAATGGCATAAACTTAAGTGGACATTTGGCTAAAAATAAAAAATGTTTAAAAATTGAGTATGATGATGAAATCCTCAAGAATGTTGTTTGTGCTCCATAGATGCCAAAGCTCCACTTCATCATTTGCCTGTGCTCCCAGCCCTTGCAGCCCAGCTCCTGTTCCCAGCTTAGTCCTGCCCTTCTTTGCCCTGTTGGATGAGTATGTGTTGGCCCAGTGTAAATATGTAAATTGCCTAGAAATAGACAGTTAATCCTACATAACCCTTATGTCTCACACATTCCACCTCTGACCTGGAAAATCAGGGCCTGATCAGGGCAAGCCAATAAACAGTCAACAAGTTCCTACAATAATCATTCTGGTATGGTCAGACAGGCCTCTCTATCCTTAAGACACCATGATTATTTTTATGTCTCTCTTTCTCTATGTGCCTATCTCCTCTGCTTTCCCTTATTCTGCTCCTGCTTCTCTTCCCTCTTCTCCTTTCCTCCTAGAAATCCTAACTGGAACCTTATATGTTTTAATAATAACATAATAATAATAATCAATATTATTAGTAGCATATATGTAGCACTTTAAGGTTTATGAATAGCTTTACATATATTATCTCATGTTAACCTCATAATAACTCTGTGAGGGAGGTGCTCTTATCATCCCTAGTTTAAGGGGAGGAAACTGACTCTGAGAGAGGTTTCAATGAATTTCTTAGGGTCATATAACTAGTAAAACTATCTGAACTAGAATTTGAACTCAAGTCTTGCTGATTCTCAGTCTAACATTCTTCCTATTATACTACTTGGCTGTCTAACATCTCTGGCCTTGTGTTTCCCAATCCAAATTATACTGCAGATCAGCAAAGCATGCATTCTCCACAGCAGACTTATTCTGCCCTTCATAGTATATTTTCTAAAGATCTTGAGCTGGGGTAGGAGCAGCAAGACTGAGTAGGTAGGAGGAAGAGGAAGAAATAGAAGAAAAGAAAGAGGAGGGGAAAGGAAAGAAAGAAGAAAAATGAAGAGGAAAAGAAAGAGAAAGAAGAAAAGGAGAAGGAAGAATATGAAAGAAGGGAAAATGAAGGAGGAAGAAGAAAAAAGAAAAAGCAAGAGAAGAAAAATAGAAAAAGAAGGAAGAAAGAGAAAAAGGAAGAAGAAAGAAGGAAGAGGAGGAAGAAGGAAGAGGAGGAGAAATAGGAGGAAGAAGAAATGAAGAAGAGGAAGGGAAAGAAGGATGAGGAAGAGAAAGAAGAGGAAGATTAGATGTTTAATTGGATCATTTTTGAGAAGGATTCTGAGAGTTTGTTCTAGAAAGCCAAATCCAGCCACGTTTTTCTGGCACCTCTTCTCAAAGGGCAGCTTGGGCACTGCCAACTTTGGCAGCCTCTAACAAGCTGGAAAAGCATTACCCATAGTGTTGGCAGTATACTGTCTGTCTTTTGTCAGAGGAGCAGTCTAACTAAAGTTTTGAGCCTCAGTGCCAAACTGGCTGCAGGATGAAAAATTTCTTTAGTCACAGCAACTTTCCTAGATCATCTGTTAAGTTAAAATGTTAATACGTAATAATTCACATTCATATAGCATTTTTAAGGCAGAGTGCCTTTGTCACCATAACCCTGTAGGGAGTAGATGGTACAAATATCATTTGTCCATTTTTTTGATGAGAAAGCTTCCATCTCCAAGAAGTTATGTAACTTGTCCGTGATCACTCAGTCACTGAATGCCTAAAGTGGCATTCAAGTCTCCTGATTCCAAGTTGAAAACTCTAGTCACCACAACATTCTCTCTCTGATTTTCCGGCCTCCCATAATTCAGACCTGCTAAAGCGAATAGGGCAAAGCTCAGAGGTATTTTCTAGCTTGCTGACTTGGAGACATATCACCATTATTACCCTAGATCTGTTAATGTATCTGTACCTTAAGGGCTCTGGCAGTTTGCAGGATAACCCCTATATATGGCTCTTGTCATAGTCTAGGATATCTGGGAAAATGCAAACAAAAATGTGGGTAGGATGTATGAATGCAAGAATGTATCCATGTTTCCATAACTTGTGGCCAAAAGAATTTCACTTTTCTTTTGAGCCAATCCTCCCAAAAACCTATGTGGCTTCCAAAGTATGATGACTTTGGTTCTAGGTCAGTGAACTTCCAATGTATACAATTTTTAAAATTTGAAAAATTTATACATTTTTGGGGGTATATTGAGACCAAGGGTTATGATAGCCCAGTGGGCATAGAAGCAAACAGGAGGGATGGGGAAAATGGCAGCCTTATGAAGACAATAGAGCAACTAAGTGGCATAGTGGCTAGAATTCAGGACCTGGAGTCAGGCAAATCTGGGTTTAAATCTGGCCTCAGTCACTTGCTGGTTGTGTGACCTTGGACAAGTCTCTTATCCTGTTGACCTTAGTTTCCTAATCAGTAAAATGACCTGGAGAAGAAAATGGCAAATTATTCCCGCGTCTCTGCCAAGAAAACCCCAAATGGAGTTACAAAGAGTTGGTTACTGAAATGACTGTACAACAACATGAAGACAATACTGAGGGCACCATTATGAAATGCAGAGTCAAAATAGTAAAGGGAGTAGAGCAGTGGAGACATGGAAAAACATTAAGAGACTTTTCTTATAGCTTCCAAATGAGACATCAGGACTGTCAAGACTGATGCTTGCTGAGAGATGCAACATTGTGTCAAGAAGCCAGCCCTTTCAAATTTAGGGCTGTGATGAGACAGTAGGGGAACCTACCGGTAGATGCACTGTTGAATTTTTAACAACCAGCTGGGGAAGGGAGATTGTACTCAGGCTACAATTTTAAATTTAATCTGTATCATCAGCACTTTCTTAAATTGAGACAATCAACAAAACAATAAATCCATCTCTGATCTATAGCTCATTTCTGCCATGTAAATGATCACACTTAAAATATAACAATTTTTCCAAAAAAGCCAGTATGAGCTGACACCAGTAAAATCCCTGGCTTACACTCTTAGATTAGTGTACTTGTATCTAATTCTGCCATTAGTGAACTATAATTACCTCTTCTCTTACTACATTAGGGAGAAAAAATGCTTCATTCAAAAAATGAAAGATGTTTCTTTTCTGGGGGTGAGGATAAGGAGTGACAGCCATTTGAGAATAGATTCTGAAAACCTTTAATTTTTTATCCAATTCCTTGTCATTATTTTGCTATTCTGTTTTAATTAAATGCCTTTGACTTGAATATATAGACCATCTGTCTTAGGTTGGCATAAAGATACACCAGTGGGAACGGAGGTATGAATTAGAATGGATGAAGATCTAAATTGGTCATGGCTGAAAGACAGAGACATGTGGGAATCTTAAGCTATACAAATTCTGTGAAAGCACCCAGGTAAACAGATTTTCCAATATTATGTTGCTGTGACACTTAGGGGTCTCCCCCTTCAATTCAATTCAATAGAATTTACTGGGTGCTAAGCACTAAATATAAAAAGAAAAACAAAACAAAACAAAATTGAATGAGCCTTTTCCCTCAGGGACTTTACATTCTACTTGTTCTGTTGTTTGCTCTTCTGGGGCCTGCCAGCTCTGTAGAATGTTATTTAGAAATCTTTTATTTAGCTTTTTCCCAGAAAGCTTTGAAAGAGGAAGACTAGTGAGTGTCCTAGTTAGACTCCTGCCCCACGGCTCAATTATCTGACTTCGATTTGATAACCAGGAGCAGCTGGAGCAGCATGGGGGGTGGAGGGTGTTCTCCCACCCCATAACTAGATTGGGAAACAATTGCCTACTTGGAGTGGCTTAAGAAGCCCCACAAGGAAAGGATTCTGGGAAGATGGCAGAGTAGCTTCCCAAATTTTCTTCATAGTAAAAAGAAACAGAACATTGCCTCAGAAGGATTGTAGAGCAGTGGAAATAAATAAAAGTCAGTATAAAGCAGCTGTTTTCCTAAGTCAACCTAAGAAGACTACAGTAAAGGCCTGACCTCCAGGGCACCAGTAGAATTTATTTTGTAAAAAAAAAAAAAAAAAAAGCAGGGATAATAATCATGATTTCAGACAAAATTAAAGCTACAAGAGATTTAATCAAAAGTGAAAATGGGGAAACTACAGTGTCCATCATATTATTCCATATTTTTTTAGACCATTTAAAATAACTAAATAGTATAAAATACCTGAGAGTATACCTATCAAAACGGAAATAGGAACTATGTGACCATAAACATAAAACATTTTTAAAACAAAGTTAGATCTAAATAAGTGAAATAATATTTATCGTTCATGAGTGAAAAACTTCCCTGACAATCTCTCAGAATGTGATTGGATTGAAATATTGCTGTGGAGTAGGAAATGATGAGCTGGTTGATTTAGAAAAACATGGAAAGACTTGGACTTATGAAGGAAGATACTATCCACTATCAGAGAAATAGATGACAAATGTAAATAAACACAGCATGATCTTACATATATGTGTATGAGTTTATATATGTATATATGTGTTTATTTATAGATCTCTCTCTCTCTCTCTCTCTCTCTCTATATATATATATATATATATATATATATATACACACACACACATATCTCTATCTATCTAATCTCCATGTGTAATTGAATCCTGGTCCAAGGTGGGACAGAGGAATAAAGTAAAAAGTGTAATAGAGAAAATCTATGAGGAAGCAAAAAAAAAGAAAAAGTCAAATACTGGACAGCTTTGAAAATAGTATGCAGTATTTATTATGTAAATTTATATATTTATGTAATGGAATGGAAATTAATTGTTTTATATTGAATCCTTTCTTAGGTTCTGCTATAGATATGGTAATTTTTTTCTTATTTTGTATTTAAGTTTAAAATATATTTAAATATGTAAATCAGTGAAATTCTTCATTTTTGTTTAGGAAAACATTTTTAAAAAGGGTTATTTATGTAATATGTAATGTTTCTTTTTATTTTTAAGAAGTACCACAAAAATTTACTTTCCCCCAGTTTTTTTGCCAATATTTCCCTCTGAATTGCTCTTCCTCTATCTACATAATTTGAAATTTCCAATCTTAAAAATATTTCTTTAAGAAATATATGAGACACAAGCTAATATGTGTATATTATCTGTAGAATACCAATGCTGATTTTAATCATTTCAAACTGAGTATCGACCAATGCAAATAAATTATCATAAAGAGAAAACCAAAAGAGGACCATTTCTCCACCAATCAAGTGACTGAAAAATGCAGAAATTATAAAATTTCATCATTCTTGTTAACTTTTTTAAGCATTTAATTAGGGCCGATAGGTGGCGCAGTGCATACAGCACTAGCCCTGAAGTCAGGAGGGCTTTAGTTCAAATGTGTCTCAGACACTTAACACTTCCTACCTGTGTGAGCCTGGACAAGTCACTTAAACCCAATTGCCTCAGGGGGAAAAAAAGTCATTTAATTTAGTAGGCTTAAATGCAGCCTTAAAAATCTTCCTCCAATAAGCTGCCTCCCAAGCACATATCAAAATTATACAATATTCCTTGAAAGATGTAACAATAGAAATATATTTATTTTATTTACAAAGGAAAATGCCTCATGATTTCCTGCTTGGCTGTTCATCTAGGCTTCATCATTGCTCCAGAAATTCATTTTCCAGCAAGAAGATGAGATATAATAAACAATTTACAGGGGCAAGGAAGAAATTACTTTTTGGATCAATGGATAATGGAAGGATCCGAGACTTAACAACTGATAGAAAGAATTACACAAGATAGGTAAAATGGACAGTTTTGAGTTTGTAAAATTTAAAAGTAAAAGTTAAAAGTAACAAAATCAATATAGAAGGGAGATAACTAGGAGAAATATTTGCAGCACACTTTTCTGATAAAGATTTCATCTACAAGATATATGATTCATATTTATAAGCAGAATTATTCCCCAATTATTAAATTGTCAAATAATATGAACAGGCAGTTTTCAAAAGAATAAATAAAAGTTATCTTGCAAACTATAAAAAAATGCTCTGATCTTTATTAATAAGAGAAATGCAAATCAAAGCAAATCTGAGTTTGCACTTAATTATCATCAGAAAGCCAAAACTAACTTTAAAAAAGAACAATGATAAATTTATTTTAAGAAACTATGGGAAAACAGGCATATTAATATGCTCTTAGTGGAGATGTGAACTGACCTAGGCATTCTTGAATTAAATTTTTCTAGAAAGTTACTAAACTTAGACTTACTACTACTACTAGTTGAGCTATGCCCTAAAAAGACTTAAAACAAGTAAAAAAAAATAAACAGAAAATCCACATATACAAAAATATTTATAGCAACTCTTTTTTTGTTATGGCAAAGAACTTGGAATTGAGAGTGCCCATAAATTTGGGAAATGGATAAACACATTTTGTTAAATGAACATGATTGAATAGTATTATGTGAGCAAGGATCAAATGAATATCAAATTAGAATAAAGAATAAAAATGAGAAATGACATTGAATGTGATTATAACTCTGACCTATCATATTCAAACGAACTATCAATCCTGAAAAATGTTCAATTATCCTTATTTCCTATAAAATCATAACCAACAAAGAATAAGCATGAGAATGTGGTAACTAAAAGACTCAAATGGGTACCTTAGCCAGCAAATACTTTTAGAAATCATATGAAATATTTGGTCAAAACATTTGGTTCTGAGTACTTATCAAATATAAAGGCAACAAAGAGTATGTTGAAATAAGCACTGAAAATCAATTCAGATATTAAGCATCAACAAATAAATCAATGTAGGATAAGAATAAAGTTTGATCACTAGGAAGTATTTAAAAATACATATAACAATTAGAGGAAGGCCTCCAATACATTACATAGAATATTCATGAAGGATTGATGGAAAAACATAGACAAGAATTGAATTAGATCATAAAACATTTTAGTGAAGGTAGACAGGAAGAATTTTTGAATTGCCTCAATGGAAATATTCCCATATTGATAAAATCATGACTCCACCAAAATGGCTTTAATTCTGTTTTTGTTAGGTAATCTTGGTCAAGTTGCCCAAAATCTCTGTGCCTCTGTTTATTCATCTAATTTAATATTAATATCAATATCAATCAATATTAGTATCATAATAATTTTTAAAATAGTGGGAATGAAAAGCCTTGAGAAAAGTTGACATAAGCTGCATTATACCAATGAGATCATATGCATAAAGTGCTTGGCAAACCTTAGAACACAATATAAGTGCTATTATCATCATCGTCATTATTATTATTCCAAGAGCATTCATTGATGAATTTGTCAGGAAAATAAGATTAACAAACATAGAATTGAGCATGTTTTCAAAAGGACTTATTTACATTATAGAGACAATGGAACCATTACATCTCAATCTTACTGACATCCTGGACCCCAATATAGAAGAAAAAGGCAAAGTCTGGAAAAGCATATGGTATAATCTAAGTCAGATAGCATCATGGAAAGAATACTGAACTTGGAGTGGTTAGTTGGGACTGGATCTAGGTCTGGGGCTTTGCTGGCATGGTCTGCACCAGGATTTCAGGCTGGACTCCCACTCGGTGTCACCTTTTCTGCTGCCCTTCTAAGTTGTGCTCAGCTGGAAAATTTCTACTCCATCTTTTTGGGTGTTCTGATGCTCTAAAATTTGTTTAGAGTCATTATTTAAAGGAATTTGGAGCAATTTGAGGTAGAAGTTGAGCAAGTTTCTACCTTTACTTCGCCATTTTGGCTCTGTCTCCAGACTGAACTTGGAGTGAGGAAAACCTGAATTCAAATCTTGATTCAAACCTTAGCACTCTTGTGATCTTAAGCATGTAATGTAATTTCTCTTTGCCTTATTTTCTTTATCTGTAAAACAAGGGAGTTTGGATTATGATTTTTAACTTCAATTCTTCCTTCTTTGATGTATAAGTATACAAAAAAATGATCCATACTAGAGGCAACACAATCTTGAAAACATTGAGGAATTATTTTGCAAATAAGTGAACTAGAGGAGAGGTAGCTATCAAGGAAGAGAGAAAATATCAGATGATATTAATATAAAAAAGTGAATAAAAGAGCATCAATAGCATATATGCCTACTTTCTCATCTTTATAAAATCTTTGAAAGAGTTCTATATGTTTAGGGAAAAGGGAGATTTTCTTGGTAAAAATAGGAGAAGGAAATTGTCAGGACCTAATTTTTCCAGTAGACAATACTTTTAGAGTCAAACAACTCACTCAGAGAAAATAAGATCCTTCAGTTTATTTTTGTGGATTACTTATTTAGATGAAAAAAGTATGGATATAGTTATTTTTGAAGAATAAATGGATTGTATTGACTAAATCAGAATATGCATATCAAATACAGAGGTAGCAAGAGGTATGTTGAAACAAGGGCTGAAAATCAATTCAGAATTCCTGACTTTGAATCCTGTTTCTGTCACTTCCTAACCATGTGACCTGGTAAATTTGCTTAACCTTTCTGTATCTCAGTTTACTCATCTATAAAATGAAGTCCAATTAATATTATGAATATAACCAGTCTCAAAGGGCTGTTGGGGAAAATAATTGTTGATTGTAGACAATTTGCTTTGTATACTGTGAATGTGACCCATTATGAAATAAATATGACATGATTAATTGTATTAAATACTCACTTTCATGTTCTTCATGTGAGGTGCTATGCAAAGCAAGTTAGACAAACATTAATATTCTCTCATAAACATAAAGCACCAATAAATAAATCAGTTTGGATAGGAATAAACTTTGACCATGAGGAAACATTTAAAAATACATACAACAATTAGAGGAAGGTCTCTAGTCCATTATATAAAATCTCCATGGAGAATTCATGAGAAAATATGAACAAGAATTACATTGGATCAGAAAGCATTTTGGTGAAGGTAGGTGGAGGCAAGTTGTGAATTGCCTCAGTGGAAGTACTCTCACATTGATAAGGTCATGATTCCACCAAAGATGAGACTACTAGAAATTTTGCAAAGGGGTATAATAATTTGTGATTTAATGGGTGAAAGGAGAATTTACTATTTTATTAAATTTTATTTTTTATTTCTCTTCTTTGCATTCTCATTCCTTCCCGCAATCATTGAAAAAGAAAGAAAAAATTATTGTAACAAATATGCATAATCAAGCAAAACAAATTTCTGCATTGGCCATGTCTAAAAATGTGTGTTTCATGCTGTACTTAGAGTTCATCTTCTCTCTCTTAGAAAGTGGGTGGCATATTTAATTATTAGCCCTCTGGAAACATGGTTGTCATTTCTTTGATAAGAGTTCTTAAGGATTTCAAAGTTGTTTATTTTTTTAGTCTTGTTATTATAGAAATTGTTTTCAAAAGGAGAATTTAGGTAGCATCAAGCTAGGTGAAATTTCATGTTTTTTCATTAATAAGGCGTTGAGGGATAGGATTTCTAGAGCTAGTTGAGTGAAGAAAAGGAAAAAGTTAGTGAACTAGAGTGAAGATACAGGAAATTATTGGTATATGGTTTTAGGTAAGGCCCAAGTCAACTGGTCAATCAATAAACATTTATTATGCTCCTATATGTGCATAGCACTGGGGATACAGGAAAAGGCAAGATATTCCCTGATCTCAAGGAGCTCATAGGCTAATGGGAGGAAACATCATGAAAACAACTATATAAAGATAACATGTATACGGTATATAATGGAGATAATTGACAGATTATCATGAAAGGAAATGGAAAAGTTTGCTTATTGAAGGCAGGATTTTATCTGGGACTTCAAAAAAGTAAAAAAAGAAAAGAAGTGGAGATGAGGAGGGAAAACATTCCATATGTAGGGAGAGTCAGAAGTGAAAGAATAGTTTATTCATTAATGAATTGGTTTGCTTTTTCTCAGAAGCACTACTTGGACATGTTTAATTATATTATGCATCTATACATATATATATTATATTATATAATACATACATATTATATAATATATATCTATATATTGTGTCTACTTCTGAAAGAACATATCAGTGCAATGAATAACAGAAAATCATTTATAACATATTCCACATCCTAATGCTATTAGGCTATTTTGGGGACAAAATCCAGAAATAATCCAAAGATAAGAATACTTTATAAAGTATTTAAAATATCAGGAAGACCCTTAGAAAACCATGATTAAATGGCTACTTTGTCCCTACAGAGTTTAATTTTCTCTCCATCTGGAGAAAACTGCTGGAAATGTATATTAGGCCAGAAAATATACATCATAAGATTTTTACATTTATGCCTGTATCCATGAGTCATGAGGACAAACTTACCCGAAGAGCAAAGAGAATATTGTTCAGTTTAATTTATAATAAACACATGTTGAGTTATAGTAAAAAGAAAGATAGAGCAAACAATGAGCAGCACCCATATTCTGGCATTACTATGTTTATCCAAATTTAAATATATTAATTTAACTTTTCTTTTGCTCACTAGAAATTAGTTTTTCTAATGTAATATTCTAACTCTAGTAATCTGTGAGGCAGCATGAGACAGTGGAGAGGAGTCGGGGAAAACCTCAGTTGAAGTCCTGATGCACATTAGCTGTATGACTCTGGATAAATTGTTTAACTTTTCTGTAATCCAGGCAACTCTCTGTGATTTTAAATTGCAGAGCACTTAGGTATTTACATTAGTAGAGGTAATGTTACCTACACTAATGAAATCACAAGTCTAGACTTTTTCCTTTACTAAAGTTTCACTCTCATTCCTCAGAATGTATGGGCATGACTGGACTTTGGAAGGTCATGCCAATAAATTGCAAGTTTAGCCAAGTCTTACTGAATTGGGAAGACTTCAGAAATAAGGACAGGTAGCATATTGTGTGGAAACACCTGGTCTGAGGTGGAGCTTCTAGTTGAAGGAATAGCTATTTGCTGATAGTTAAGGCGCCCCCCCCCCCCCAACGCCCTCGCGTAGGAGTTTTCAAACTACAGCCCGCAGGCCAGATGCGGCAGCTGAGGACGTTTATCTCCCTTACCCAGGATTATGAAGTTTCTGTATTTAAAGGCCCACAAAACAAAGTTTTTGTTTTTACTATAGTCTGGCCCTCCAACAGTATGAGGGACAGTGAACTGGCCCCCTATTTAAAAAAGTTTGAGGACCCCTTAACTTAAGGGTTTGAGCTGCATTGGTTAAGGTGTGTGTATGTGGAGTGAGGAAGAGAAACCTAGTTGAAATACCCGTACCAATAAAATCACGGATCCTCAGAATGGAGAAATAACATATCCTCCAGAATAAAAAGTTATTGAAGTGCTTTTTGACTCTTAAATTCAAGGATTCTGTGATCCTTAGGAGGGAATAAGAATTTGTTAAGCTCCTTGGAGTTAAGAATCTATAATGTTTCTCAGTTGGCAACGGGAAAAGTACTAGGGTGTCTTTTTATCATCTATGAAAACTCTAATAGAATCAGAAATTCAGTAAAAATTGTTATTGGGTATCTACCATATAAAATGTACCATGCTAAGAGAAGTTAGCATGCAAAGTCTACAAGATATGATTGCTAGCCATAAGGGCTTCCAATTAAGTCAGTATACTGGACAGAACACTGGATTTGTAGTCTAAAGACTTGGATTCAAATCCCTGTGACATACATACATACATACATACATATATATATGTATGTATATATATATATATATATATACATACATATATATACTGTCCATGTGACTCTATGAAAATCAGTGTTTTTCCATGGCTCAGTTTACTCATCTGTAAAATTAGAAGATGATTTAATTCAGCTTAAAGTCTTATAATCCTAAAAACCTGAGATAATGAGTTATGTGCTTCTACTACAAATGAGAATAGTCATCATCACCATCATCATTTTTAACTTATTTAGTGGAGTTTAGATAGAACTGGTTCAAGGAAAAATTGTTGTCTTATTATTATCAAAAATTATAATCATCAGCTTATATTTCTCTTTTTCTCTACTATGAAACCTTATAATAGTTATTATCTATACTCTTCTTTTGGAAATAATCACATACTACCTTGTACAGTTATCCATTATTTTTATGTTGCCTTAACTAAATTATAAATTTCTTGAAGACAGGGACAGAATATTATTAATACTCTTTCTTATTAGGCTTTATAGGTGTTTAGTGAAGTTTGATATTGAGGATAAGCATATAACACATAAAAATATATCTAATGATGGAAGGCAGAAAACAAGTCTTTTGAGTGGAGACAAATTAGGGCAGAGAACAAGGCCTTTGAGTGGGAACAAATAGATAGTAGGAAGTAATAAACAGTGATATGGGAATTAACAGGAAGAGATCACTGGGGACTTTGTTGATCAGAAAGTCTTTGTCAAGGAAGTAAGACTTATGAGACTATGAAAGCACAAAAGAATATAGAAAGGAGATTTGAGAAAATCTTGAGAACAACTTAGCATATTTCATAATTTTGCATAAAACTAGCTTTAATCTGTGTAATATCAGTATTTGAATAGATGTATGGATCATCACTGGGTGTTTTCCTCATATTTTCTCATCCTTGACTGCTATCTTTCCATATAAGAAATGAAAGCTGACTAATTGATAAGGAATTCAAAGTTCATGTGGGGCTTGAAAGATAATCGGATATAGATAGGTGGAGGAAAGTAGGAATAATATTCAAAGCAAGATGAATTAGAATTGGAATGTGCAAAAGAGAGAGCCAATCCATAGGCCAGCCTATATGGAGCTTTTTATTCATGGAGAATAAAATAAAATTGGAAGTTAGGTAGAATCAAGCTGTGAAGGACCTTAGACGTCACTATGAAGACTAGATCTTCTACTGGAGGCAAAATAATACCACCATACAATGTTTAACTTTTATTAAAGGTTACAGTATCATCAGAAAGTGTTAAACATAATAGTAATATAATGAGAAGCAGCATGAAATAGTAAATAGAGGGCTAGTCTCATAGGCAGAAAGACCTGGGTTTGAATCCTGCCTCTGTCACAAGCTACTTGTGGGACCAACTTCAAATTGTTGAATCCTTCAGTTCCCAAAGTTATTAAATCAGTAGTCCAGACCATTCCCATCCTCTATCCCCCCAAAGAATGTAATGATAATGGTGTCTCATATGACAGCAATGCACCAGACTGGGGACAGAGAAGCTAGTCAAGAGGGTATTTCAATAATCCAGAAGGTATTTTTGCCCACTTCGTGCAAAGCACAGTGCATGGTGCTGTGGTGCAGTGCAGTGCATGGTGCAGATGTAAATAAGATGTAACTTTTGCCTTTTGGGAGCCAAGGAAGGAGTTAAAATGAATATTTAGATAGATATAACATAGATCATTTGATGAGAAAAATAAAAGCCAATCTAAGCAGAATTATGGGAAGCAGGAAACCAGGAAGAATGTAGGGTCTGTAACTAGCTTAAGTTTTTAGTAATAAATCCCTACCCACCCCACCTGCCCCCCTAAAAGCAAAGTTAATTTCAGAATACAAAGGTGAACAGAAATTGGAAATTAATACCCATTGTATTAAACACTGCTGATATGTTAAGAATTATTACTAAAGGGACTGGCTGCTGGGTAAGAATTATGCCTTCCTTCCTTCATTCTTTCCTTCCTTTCTTCCTTCCTGCCTTCCTGCCTTACACCTTTCTTTCTTTCCTTTCTCTCTTTTTTCACATTGGGTCTCCCTATTTTGCCTTTCTGGAAAAAAAGGAAGTACACAACCCAATCTCATTGCTGATCAGCATTGGATCTTTGACCTGTTCTGTATCTGACCCGGATTATTTGACCCCTCCTTAAGTAGTCTGGTTCCCTACCCTATCCTGCTCTTCATTAAACTTAGTATCAAACTTAGTGCAGACACTGGATCAGCTCAAACCTTTCTGAAGCTCAGAATGTTCACGCTCAAGCAAACCACCAGCCTCAGCATTCCTATCAGGATTTATAGATGGATACCACCATGCTCAGCCAGAATTTCCCTTTCCCTTTCTCTGGGATACTTGTGTTTTGTTGGAAAACTCTTAGAAACACAACATCTTGCTTCAGGTTAGTGAAATTTGAAGGGATATTATAAGAATGGGCAACTAAGAGGAAATCTGGTAGAACGGAGAGGGGAAAAACATGTAACATACTTAGATCTAAAGGGGAAGTCACTTAACCTCCTAGTACTCAGTTTCCCTATTTGTAAATAGAGGGATGGGACTAGATGAGATCTGATCTATGATACTTTTGTTAGGAAGGGGTGTCCCCTAATGGTTATACATATCATTCCAGAAAGACATAGATATGGATGGGGGGTGAAAGGAGAGAAATATATTTGTAAGGTCACATGTCCAGTATCTTAAGAATTTTTAGAATCAGAGGGTCTGGGTTCAAATTCCTTTTTTCATGATTACTGCTAGTCCCTTGATCTCTGAACCTCATTTAGCTCCTGAAAGCTCTCCTAGCTCCAGTTCTTAGAAATTTGGCTGCTTCCTCGAAGCACTGATCATGTTCTGTGTGAATGGCACCTCAAGATTACCATTTGATATTAAATCCTGAAGTAGTAACCTGGTGAGTTGAAAATGACTCAATACCTTGGCTCCCAGTGCACTCTAAGCATCTTATTCTGATTCCAAAGGAATCAGGGGAGTCTGCTTCTGGAAATACAAGAAGTCATTGATGCTTGGATAACAGCAAGACAGTAAACTGCCCTCAATGGCTACTCTGGCAGGGAAGTAAATGAGGAAACTCCCCTTTGAGCAGCCTCCTTGGCCCTTCTCCAGACTACAGGTAGAGCATAAGACTACATTATGTGGGAGAGAAGAGAAAAGAGCTGAGCAATAGCACCTTCTAAGCCTGACTAAATTTCTGCATTTGAGCATTTCTAGAAAAAAGAGTGGGTGAGAGCAGAACATAAGTAAAGTCCCAGAACCTTCAATTGTGACGTACAGGAAAGCCTCAAGTGGGAGGAGCAATGTAAATCTCTTTATTGAAGGAGCAGGAGCAACAGCAACTTCAGCCCAGAGAGTGAGTGCGGTGAATGTTCCTCAGTCATCTGTCCCTGTGCACAAACTGGGATTGGAGTCAAGGGGAACTGGGAGAGAGAGAGAAAGGAGTAAGTACTTCAGCGACTATTATCATGTTGTTTCTCAAGAGGAGGAGTTGGGGAGTGAGGAAAAGGCTCAGAGATGACCTGCCTACCAAGAGTAGGCGCCCGAGTTAGCAGAGCCAGCCTTTATAGAATGCAGACATGACTGTTTTGGAGAAAGTGCTTTTTACATCTGCTGCTGCCTTTCGGCTTTTATGGAAAGAAGAGAATGGTAGAGTTGTGCCCAAACTCCCATATGAGAGTCTGACTTCTGAGAAGGGAGAGAAAACACACATTCTTCCATCTGGTGGAAGGTGTGGAGCCAGTGGTCAGGGGGACTCTGCCTTAATCTACAGATAATTGTCATTATCTTAATCCTCCATGGTGTCATAGCAAGGTTCATAGGAGAGACAGAATGGAGTCTATTGTCTTTATTTTCAGCTGCTATCGAAGGGTGGCCCTTCTTTTTATTCTCAGCTGGTTGCTCAGGGGCTAGGATTCAAACTTACTAGGAAGACAATCACTGACCACCAGAATTCCTGTCTTGTTATATAGTACATATTTGGTTATGCTTCATTAAGGCCATGGGATATAATAGTAAAATAGAAATAGTGCTTGATTTAGAATTAGAAGACCTGGCTTCAGAAACTGGATCTATTATTTACTACCTATGCAAAAGATAGTTTCTAAGGGCCCTCACTGATAGCTCTACTTCTATGGTCCTATGTTCTATCGTCTATATGGACCATCTTTTAAAGAAAACCTCTAAGGCAGCTACAACTCTTGCCTGATTTTGCCTCAAATGCTGGAGAACCAGGTGGGAAAAATCATCATTTCCTTTCTTGAGAAATACAGACGAAGCTTCAACTTAGATCTTCCTGGCTTTGAGACTATTCATTATACCACTATACCATTCTCTACCCATTATACCATTCTCTACTCACTATACCATTCTACCTCTCCTATTTTCAAAGATACTAAGTTTTAAATAGAATTTAAGAATAGTAATGCATTCAGATATATTTTTAAAAGAACAACTTGGAAGATTATGCCAAATGATAATACAAAGTATTAAATCAAAATGAAAATAGTCACCAGATCAGAATTACATTTTGGTATATGAAGAATTAAGTAAATAATAGCAGTGAAAATATATAGATAAAATGAACTGACAATTTAAAGGAAAAACAAGAACAAGGAAATTCATCATGAAACTCAGACTTAGATGGGGACAAAAAGAAAAGAATAAATTACCCAGCTGCTTGTTGGATTGAATTTGATCTCCTTCAAAGAGTTTAAAATCATACAAGAAAAAACAGATAACTATAAAATGGATATAAGTTTATATCAGTGAAGACAATAATTTTAAGTGTAAGAGGATATTAGATGGTTGATTTTAATCACTAAAAACTTCCTGGAGAAGTTGGTAATTAAACTTCAAAATGAAGGCAGGGAAGGATGTGGTTTGAGGGCCAATAGATGAAAGCTGTTCCATTAATTTGGGTTGATTTAGATAAAGAGTCGTTTTAAAGGCTTAAGCAGACTATTCACATCTCTGTATTGAAAATATTCCTATCTAAACAAAGGAGTGAAAATAAAAAAGACTGCTGCCAAAAATAAGGATTTATGATTCTTTTCAAAATTGAGGGGTGGGAAGGAAGTAATGTGTCTCAATATTGTCAAAACTCAATCAATCAATATACATTTATCAAGCATCTGTTATATGCCAATGCTAAGTATCTGGAAATACAAAAGAGGCAATGGACAGTTCCTGCCCCCAAGGAGTTTACAATCTAAAGGAGGAAACAATATATACAATACAATCCACATACAGGATAAATAGTAAATAGTGAACCAAGAGAAAGTGTAGAATTAAGAGGGATTAGGAATGGCTTCTTGTAAAAGATGACATTCTAGTTGGAATTTAAAAGGAAGCCAAGGAAGATAGTAGTTGGAGTTGAGGAAGGAGATTATTGCAAACCTGGGGGAGAGCCAGAAAAAAAAAGACCTTGACCCAAAATTCAAATTAAAAGATTTAAATAAAATTCTATTTACTCCCCAATTCTTTTTGAGGTGTTATTTTAAAGTTGTTTGGAAGAAAAATTGGAACAGTTTAGGTGGGTCTATGACTATATTCTGCCATCTTGGTTCCACCTCTAACAAAATTCTATTTGCGTTCTCTTTTAGATTATGTCTCAGTGGAATCAAGTTCAACAACTGGAAATCAAGTTTTTGGAGCAAGTAGATCAGTTCTATGATGATACTTTCCCCATGGAAGTTCGACATCTTCTGGCCCAGTGGATTGAAGGCCAAGATTGGTAGGTTCAAACATATTTATAGTTCTTAGAGATTGATACCTAAATGCTTTGGTCTGTTCATAGACTATGAAAATGTAGTTTGTTCCAAGATATAGTTTGTTGCACCTTTTCAAGCTTCTAAAAAAAATACTCACTTATTTAGAATGTGGTATATTTTCTTTTGAAAGTTTCACCCAATATGTACAGAAATTTAATAGTAATAAGATTCCCATTATTTTAATTTCCAAGGCAAAATTGAATAATACCTTAGTGGCTTGCTTTCTGGATGGCTAAAGAATGAAACAAATGTTTTTTATTGTGGGCACAAATGAATTGTTTGATAAGAAATTTGGTAAGAAAAATCAGATACTTTCTCATAAAGTACATGATTTCCCTAAAATCTGGTGCCTTCTTGGGGGGATTCTAAAAAGCAAATTTCACCTAAGTATAATTTTTGGTGTTGTTCAATTGATTTCAGTCATGCCCAATTCTCTGTGGCCCCAACTGAGGTTTTCTTGGTAAAGATATTGGATCGCTTTGCCATTTTGTTTTCCAGCTCATTTTACAGATGAGGAAACTGAGTCAAACAGGGTTGAATGAATTGCCCTGGGACACATAGCTAGCAAAATTTTTGAGGCTAGATTTGAATTCAGGTCTTCCTGACTTCAGACCTGGTACACTAGCTCCTGCCCCAGCTATAGTGAGCTAATTAGCAAAATACAGCACATCCTTTGAAAAGGCAAGAGTAGATCTTCATCAAATGAAAGAAAAGAAAAAATAATTTTTGGAAAAAGTGGTCAATGACTTGAAATACTTTTCCCCCAAACTACTTAAGATTCTTAATATTGATTCACTGATTTTTTTATTTGCCTAGGGGAAATAATTGTTTAAGAAGTCATGATTCTTATCCATCTTTAGTACATTATTATACTAGTTGGGCTTATATCACATCCTTGATGTCAGGTGCCACAATACTTTATATAATGGTCTAGTGGCATTGATGGTCTGCTGTGGTGTTAACATAAACAAGAGATACTCAAATATATTTAAATCTTTTTTCCACTTGATATGAAATTTAAAATTCTATGAAAGGCAAGCAGCTAAGCAAATGAATTTTTTTTTTATTTTTTATTTTTTATTTTTTTTTAATAGCCTTTTATTTACAGGATTTATACATGGGTAACTTTACAGCATTAACAATTGCCAAACCTCTTGTTCCAATTTTTCACCTCTTACCCCCCCCCCACCCCCTCCCCTAGATGGCAGGATGACCAGTAGATGTTAAATATATTAATATAACTTAGATACACAATAAGTATACATGACCAAAACATTATTTTGCTGTACAAAAAGAATCAGACTCTGAATTATTGTACAATTAGCTTGTGAAGGAAATCAAAAATGCATGTGTGCATAAATATAGGGATTGGGAATTTAATGTAATGGTTTTTAGTCATCTCCCAGAGTTATTTTTCTGGGCATAGCTAGCTCAGTTCATTACTGCTCCATTAGAAATGATTTGGTTGATCTCGTTGCTGAGGATGGCCTGATCCATCAGAACTGGTCATCATCTAGTATTGTTGTTGAAGTATATAATGATCTCCTGGTCCTGCTCATTTCACTCAGCATCAGTTCGTGTAAGTCTCTCCAGGCCTTTCTGAAATCATCCTGTTGTTCATTTCTTACAGAACAGTAATATTCCATAATTTTCATATACCACAATTTATTCAGCCATTCTCCAACTGATGGACATCCATTCAGTTTCCAGTTTCTAGCAAATGAATTTTTCAAAAAGAGTTGATGTTTTCCTGTTGTACCAAGCAACCTATGCAAACTTAATCATAGCTAAATAATATCTAATAGTAACATCCTTTTTAACAGGGAAGCAGCTTCAAACAATGAGACCATGGCAACAATTCTCTTACAAAACCTGCTACTGCAACTGGATGAGCAGTTGGGTCGGGTTGCCCAAGAGAAGAACCTGCTCTTGATACATAATTTAAAAAGAATCAGGAAATTGCTTCAGGTGAGAGCATCTGTCCTACTTTCCCTGATAAGTGTTTGGATTAAGTGTTGTTGTAAGTTTAAAAGTCAGAAATGGTATTTTGAATGGAATTTTACTGGGATCTCATGTATATAACACACACATGGTTTGGCATGTGGCTTTCATTTTTTACATTTATTTTATTGATTTAATTTGTTGTGGACCTAGTTTATGGCATGTGACTATAGCTAGCTAGATAGCATTGACCTAGATAGCACAAGGCCTAGGATAAAATAAAGTTAATGTTTTCTATATTACCAGAGAAAGCTGGGGGAAAAAATGATTCGAGGTAGAATAATGCTGTCATATGTTTATTTAGAACTTAAATAATACTTAAAGATTTATAGAATTCTTTAGAACTCTTTAGAAATAGTATCGCCTCATTTGAACCTCACAACTGTTCTAGGAGACAGATGCTATTACACTCTATTTTACAGATGAGGAAGACAAGGCAGATAGATGTTAAGTAATTTGTTCGGGGCCACATAGCTGGGAAGTATCTGAGGCTGAAGATCTACAAGGATTATTATTACCAATTTCTTTCATTGTCAAGGAGAGGGGAGTCCCTAAACTTTGACTCTAACATCATGGTCTTGGATGTGTGTATTGAAAGGCCAGTTAGACAGTCTTTGAAGGAAACTAAAGATCCTATAAGGTATAAAAGAGGTGTATGTATAAAAGTTTGCATAGGTTGCATAGGTTGCATAGGTTGCATAGGTATGTATAACTTATAAAAGAGGTGTATGTATAAAAGAGGTGTAAAAGAGGTGTATGTTCCAGCACAGGTGTATGTTCCAGGGACAGAGAGACTGGGCAAAGACAGGGAGATGAATGTTCTATACACAGAACAACAAATAGACCAGTTTGTCTGGAATCACACAAACACCAATAACAACACCACCAAAAACAACTAGTATTTATATAGCACTTATTCTGTGCTAGGCATTATATTAGGCCTTTATAAATATTATGTTATTTGATCATCACTTGATTATGGTCATACAGCTAACAAAGGTCTAGTGTAGAATTTGCACTGAGGTTTTCCTGACTTCTAGGTCAGAGCCACCTAGCTTAATATATCCTGTGCTAGTGCTCAAGAACTTGAATTGATTTCTTTCTAACTCCCAAATAAATTCCTTGTCTGGAATTTATCACCTTTTCTAATCTAATTTCACCCTCTTTTCCCCCTACTTAACATTGCTTCAGCTTTATTCTGGTAGGTCTGCTCACTGTTCTCTAACCACTGTGCCATCTATCATTCCTACCTTTGAACCCGTGTTGTTCCCAAGTCTGAAATGTCCTCCCTTCTTCATCCTACATATCATAAGCATCATTCAAAATCCAACTCTTGTGTTACCTCATCCTTGAAATCTTTCCTAGCTTCAGTAACCAGAAGAGGTCCCCAGTGCTGTCACAAACTGAGCCCAAGCAAGTGACATAAAAAAGCATCGTAAAGTGAGGAGGTGGAGATGTTTCCTCATGGTGAAAAACAGGCACCCCAATATATAGAGAAACTAACTATGGGGAGGACCTCTCTTCCCTGTCCAGAGAAATTGGGCCATTTGGTAGATAACTATTTTAGCTAATTCTTGTAAATCATAACAACTACAGCTAACATTTATAGAGATCACCAAACTTTACAAAGAGAAGGAAACAGCAAAGTATCTTTGCCAAGAAAACCCCATATGGAGTAATGAAGAGTCAAACATAACTGTTGTATGACTAAATAAAATTTACAAAACATTGAGAAGTAGTTATTATCCTCATTTTACAGAAGAAGAAACTGAGATTGGAAAAGATCATATGACACCACATTCCGGGAGTATAAAGGTATATAAATGTGTATATAGTATATAAAATCTCTAAGTCTCATGACTTTAGTTAAACAAGGAGAAGGACCTTTGGTATATCTTGGTCTCTGTTATTAAGTATCTGAGGTGAGATTTGAACTCAGGGCTTCAAGTCCAACTTTTAGCTAGTGCAACACTTAAATATCCATGTCCTATTCTAGTTGTTTAATTCCACTGGGCATCGAAGAACCTGATCCTTGGTGGAGAAGAACTGAAGAGATAACCAACCCCCCAAAAACAATCCAATCCATATTTTGCGGGAAGGGGCTAAAAGAGATATGCCATTTTAGAACTGGAAGAAACCTTAGAAATAAGGTGTCCAAATTCTTACTTTAACATATAAGAAAAGTGAAACTGTAGGAAAAAGCCAGCTTCTCAAGTTCACAATGGAAGACTCATTCAACTCAATGAAATTAAGTCTGAGTTAAGGCCAAATGGAGCCTGAATTTCATAAACTGACATGACTTTTAGAATTGGAAGGAATTTTATAAGCCATCTTATTCAACTTCATTATTTTACACAGGAGAAAACAGAGGTTCAGAGTTACTGTCAGAAGAGAAATTAGAACTCTTCTCCATACTTCTCATCCAGGCTCTTTTAGCCAGATTATTAAAATTTGTCAACTCCTTCTACCACATTCTGGAAGTATAAAGCTATAAAAAGCCCATTCTTGTCGTTCATCTCATGACTTAGACCAACAAGCTAAACAGGGAGAAGAATCTTGGGTATACCTTGGTCTCTATGCTCATCTCTATTGGCTACTCTTTTTTTGGGGGGGGGAGTTTAAGCAGTAATTAAAGTTCTACATTTTCATGAAGAGAAAAATTCCAGGGACAGAGAAAACTGATTTATTCAAATAAAAGGTCCATGATTCTAGACTCAAGGGATGAATCCTATCCCTACCTTGCTGCCTGGATTTATCCAGACCAAGATAGATCATACTTAGGTGATGGGAAATTTGAAGGCCTGAGTATCCCCCCTTCCCTGCATTACTCTCCACAGGCAAAAGATCCCACTCTAAGGGTGACCCATAACATTTCCAAATAGATTCTTATTCCTGCCCCCATCCAGGGAAATATGAGAAATCAGAAAACAAAACAAAGAGAGATAGGCAACAATATTGGAAATGCAGTTTTCTAGTAAGTTAGAAACATTTTCTCTACTTTCTTTCCTCCCTATTCTAGCCCCATCATAGGTGAGTAAGGTAAAGAAATGTGGAATGTGGTGGAGTAATTCATTGCTATGTTCCCATCTCTCCCCAGACAGTGAGTTCCATAAAGGAGCCTTTAGGAAACTACTTTCTCACTGAAGAGCCAGGGTTTGGGACCTGAAATGAAGCTCCTTTCTATCTCAAGGCTGAGTCAGAATTTGGGTCTATTCAATCTAGGTAGTCTATGGCACTAACTCCCTGATACGCCTCCATCTCCATCCCAACATCAGTCTCTACCCCCATACAACAAAGACATACCACATCACTAGGTCCCACCCCTGCTTTCTTAGAAGGATACATTTGCTTTTCTGTGGTCTTTTAAAGCATCCAAACGGGGCAAATTTCTCACTCTGGGGCCCTGCTCTCTGTGCTAGTAAAATTTTATTCTTCACACTTTCTTTCAAACTCTGAATTTGTAGCCAGTGCCACAAAGTTTAATATTTGAATCATCTACTGGGTATTAATTTTGTTCCTTAAACTAGACCGTAAACTGCTAGAGGGTAGAGACCCACTTCTTTTTCATCTCTTAAAGGGTTTTTGTTGGCAGGAGATTTACTTTTTCTATGGTAATTCTGGAGATCTTGTATCATAAAAGAGAATTTTAAAATAAGCACAGTGCCTGGTACAAAGTAGATGTTTGATAAATATTTATTGGCTGATGAAGTAATTTATACAAATAAATATGAATTTCCCTTTATCAAAACATTAAAGAGCTTTTCTTTCTCTAATTTGTATTCTTTCATCACTTGGGGTTTTAAGCACAGTGTTAACTGCTCCCAGCAACAACAACAAAAAATGGCATATAATATTGTTTTGGGTGATTGAAAATAAACAAATCTAGAATGTATTTATTTTTCTTCTTAGGAGGGTTATGCGTTTTTCTCAAATTTACTAAGTCACTGAGTAAACAATTATATTGTTTAATGCCCTGTAGTTCATGTGTTTTCCTTGGGGTGGATTAGCATGAAGGTCCATGTATTTTAAAGTGCCAACTATTATTTAAATGAATTATTTTTAAAAAGCAATGTTGTAGATATTAGTCAGACTTTAATTATCTTAATTCTGATCTTTTAAGGCAAAAAGAGTTCTACCTTTGGGAGGGGAAGGCAATTGGGGTTAAGTGACTTGCCCAGGGTCACATAGCTAATAAGTGTTGGAGGTTGGATTTGAACTCAAGTCCTCCTGAATCCAGGACCAGTGCTCTATCCATAAACATTTCTACCTTTAAGATGATCTTTGAGTATCTCTATTACAAAGACATTATGTTTCATCAATATGAAAGCAGATGCTTAAGCACTTTTTTAATGAAAAACTATATAGAATTACTGTTATAGTTTTAAAAGGGCTTTCATCATTCAAATTGATTGCTGACCATATAACTTGAATTATTCAGGCATTTTCTCATCTGTAAATCCTTTCAACAATGACTCTCAGATACAAATCAATCTGTGATCCTATGAATTGAATTATTCACTTTGACCAATCTGCTTTCTAGGCTTTCTTCTGACTAGTGACTTCCCTGGCTTCCTTTTAAGTCCTAACTAAAATCCTACTATCTATCCAAACCCCTCTTAATTCTCATGCCTTCGCTCTTTTAATTATTTACTATTCCCCTGGCATATAATATTGTTTGTATATATTTGGTTGTAATATTGTCTTAGATTGTAAGCTTCTTAAAGGCAGGGACTCTCTTTTGCCCCTTTTTGTATCTCCAACACTTAGCACAGTGCCTGCTAAAGTGTTTATTAGTGCTTAGTAAATGTTTATTGATTGATTGGTTAGGAAGTAAGTGCTTAATAAATGTTTATTGATTGGTTAGGAAGATCTTCAGAGACGAAAACTTGGAGGGAATGTGACAAAACAATTTAAAATCATTAGTGACAATTCTCAGAACTCTTTTAATTCCAAATCATCTTCTAGCTTATGATATTAAATAACTTCATTAGCACTTTGAGGTTTGCACTATATTAGAGGTAGAAATAATTTTTTTATTTGATTCGTACTACAACTGAATGAAGTCATTTCATAGAGATGTTATCTTTATTGTACAGGTGAAGAAACTGAGACTCAGGTTCTTTCTCATGTTCCTATAACTGGTAAATGTCAAAAGTAGGATTCAAATCAAAGTCTCCCTTATATCTCAAGTATAGCATTTTTTTCTTTTATATCATTCATCTTGCTTCTCATAGAACTGTGTGTAGTTTTAAATCTGATAAGTTATATGTTCAATAGAATGAAAACTCCTTGAGAGCAGGGTCTTTTAAAAACAACAGCAACAACAAATAAAACAACAATTCTTTGGAGCAGCTAGATAGAATAGTGGCTAGGGGACTAGTCCTGGAGTCAGGAGGACCTGAGCTCAAAATAGGTCTCAAAGAGTTAACATTTAATACCTGTATGACCCTAGGCAGGTCACAACCCAATTTGCCTCATCAAAAAAAGAAAAAAGATGACAAATAATTATTCTTTGTATCCCCAGTACTTAACATAGGAGATGCTTAATAAAAACTTGTTGGATTGGTTTAAGTAAGCACTTTAGTCAGTCAACAAGCATTTGTCAAGTGCTCATATCACTGAGGATATGAAGAAAGGTTAAAAAAATGGCTTCAGGTGCCTCTCTAGGCTCAAATACAAACTCCTCTGTTCAGATTTAAAGCCCTTTACTATTTGGCTACCTTGCCAGTTTCATTACACATCACCCCCTTTAAACAATGCTATCTAAAATGGCCTTCATGGCTAATTCTTATAGGTGACATTACCTTTCCTAGATCTCTGCTTTTGAATGTCTCTTGTGCCTGTGTGACACCAGTTTTAATAATTTCACTAAAGGTGCTGTCCCAGGAGGAATGCATTAACTCCTCACCTTGGTCTCTTAAAATCCCCAGCTGTCTTCATTGTTCAGTTAAGTGATTTACAGAAGACCTTTCCTGTTCTACTCCCCCAACCTCCCAAGGTATTAATGTCTACTCCTACTGAGTCTACAAAGAATACTAGCAATACTAAGTAGACTAAGTGGTTTTAAGCATTAGAGCTCCCCACCTTTAGTTCAGATAATTAAAGTGTGATTGTTTAATATTATAGATGGTTTCATTAAATTGTAGTTGTATTATATTAAATTTGACTGTTAAACATTACTTTTTGACATAATATAACATATAAAAATTTATGCTACATAATAAAAATATGTAACAGGACTGTGCTGATGAATGTTTAACAACTAGCTCTCCAAAACCACAAGACACAGTTTTTTTTTTTTTTAATAGCTTTTTATTGACAAAACATATGCATGGGTAAATTTTCAATATTGACCCTTCTGTTCCAACTTTTCCCCTTCTCCCCCATACTCCCTCCCCTAGATGACAGGTAGTCCATACATGTTAAAAATGTCAAAATATATGTTAAATACAATTTATGTATACATATTTATACAGTTAAGACACACTTTTAAGACTAATCAACATTAACATTTTGTTCATCACTTCCTTAAGTTAAGAAACTTATTTATTATTAACTTATTATACTTATTATTTAATTAACTTATTATATACTTATTATTATTTTGTAGACGTACTACAAAATAATAAACCAAACCTTGATTTGTAGTGATTGCCAATTTCCAAGGTATAAATGCTTACACTGAAAATTTAACAGCTACTGAGTCCAGAACATCCTTGAAATAAAGGCACACACACACACACACACACAAACACACATATGCATACATGAATATATACATAACATTAAAAATACTTCCTTAAAGTTATTTAGGACTTTAGATGACACTTTTTGACTCTTTTCTACAAAGCTAGAGGCTTTAGTCTTCAATATGATATTTAAGGTTAAAGGGAGCTATGCTGAATCTTGCATATGTCACATAATAAATCATCAATTTATAACTAAATGAAGCTGAATCATTGCTCAAGAAACCCCAACAAGATGTATTTTTTAGTGTTTAGATGATAAGATATTGTAGCTTGGATAATGGTCTTTCTATACTCATTAACAACCTTTTCTTTAAAAAAAGGAAGAGAAAAACAAACAAATCCTCCATTCATTAGAACACGTGATTTATGGAGCAGAGTGTTAGTTAGCTCTGTGGTTAGTAACCACAAGCAAAAGTCAAATCAAGAAGACCATCAGGAAAAACTTAAAAGGAAGGGAGAAACAATAGAAAAAATCTCTCTATTAATATCTTGATTTCTTTCTGTAAAGACATTTTTGATTGACTGAAAATTAGAGCTGACTGTTTGAAAGTCGAAATGTTTTGCTTCTGCTCAAGCCTGTAACTCACCAGCTGATTTTGAGTTCATTAGTTCTCATAGGATGCTTAATATGACAAATTATAATGCTGAAATTTGATAAAGTGGAAAATTTAAAGGCTCGTTGCCTTTGCAATTTTATACTGTTCTCTAAAGGTAAGAGAAAAGGGGGGAAGTTGGTCTGAATAAGTCTTGCTTAATAAGAGTACTTCTGACCTTAGCTTTTTACTCAAACAACTTTCTCAGTTCACTCCTCTTCCTTCCCTTCTGCACACCACACACAAAAAGAATTATGGGGCCTGACCTCAACATAAGACTTAAAAATTATTTCATTTAGCCACTTTATATTAACTCTCAGAGAGCATTGTGTTGAAGGCTTAGTTCAATTCTAGCTTATTAGAAAGTATATGGGTGACAACCACATGAAAACCAATTTTTTACCAAAAGTTCCTATAAACCTCAAATGATTTTCTTTGTAATGATAGATTCATACTTGTACTAATAATGTAAGAACTATCTCTATTTTTGTTTTGTGTACAGTTTCTTCTCATCACACTTAATTTTGATCATTAAATACTTCTTTATTTCCAGAAAGAACAATGAAATCAGACTTATCTACAACATGAGTCATTCAAAATCAGTTCTCTCAAGAAAATCTCCTTATTTCTATACCAAAAAAAAATATGATTATAACAAGTTTCTTTACTATGTTAATTTTCATCTGGAAAGCAAATTTCTCAGATTTAAAAATAATGTTTCTTTTATTTGGGATGGATTTAATCCATCTAATTGGAGAGCTTCTTCTCTCTACCACAAAATAGCAGGTGGATTAAATCCACAAAGAGTCACCTAGCTGGAAAATACACCCAAGATTCCTGATGATTTGAAAGCTCAGGTTTCACTTTCCCAAGCCTGAACTTTGAGTTTCCCAGGAAACACTGATATTTTACATCTTTCAGAAAATGCTGGAATTTGAAAGGATAATGTCACCTGAACTTTAAAAAAAAGAAAAGAAAAGAAAACAATATGGCTAGAAAGGTCCACTTTATGTGTGGTCATGAGGCCCATGTAAATATCATTCACAACTCAGCTCTCATCTGTGTTCCAGGAGTCTCCTGACTCGTGTCTAGAGCTCCTGCCTATGAGTTCCACCCTATGACATCTATCAACAAAATCCAAAAGAATGACTTGGACCACCTCAGGCACAATGTGCATTGAAAAAACTGCTCAATCACTACCATTTTAATGTGGTGGACTGAGAGTTTGACACTTCTAATCTAGCTAAATTTGGGCAAGCCTCTGCATTTGCTTTTTTCATTGGGAAAATGAGGAAGTTTGCACAGATGATAGTTATAGTTATGGTCCCTTCATTTCCAATTTAGCATGATAATTTTATCAGACAACTTTTCTTAAGATCAGTATTTTATGAGCAGGGCTAGGAGATCATTATATACTTTAACAACAATACTATATGATGACCAATTATGATGGATCTGGCCATCCTCAGCAATGAGATGAACCAAATCAGTTCCAATGGAGCAGTAATGAACTGAACCAGCTACACCCAGCGAAAGAATTCTGGGAGATGACTAAAAACCATTACATTGAATTCCCAATCCCTATATTTTTGCCCACCTGCATTTTTTTGATTTCCTTCACAGGCTAATTGTACAATATTTCAGAGTCTGATTCTTTTTGTACAGCAAAATAATGGTTTGGTCATGTATACTTATTGTGTATCTAATTTATATTTTAATATATTTAACATCTACTGGTCATCCTGCCATTTGGGGGAGGAGGTGGGGAGAAGGAGGGGAAAAATTGGAACAAGAGGTTTGACAATTGTCAGTGCTGTAAAGTTACCCATACATATAGCCTGTAAATAAAAGGCTATTAAAAAGAGAGAGAGAGAGAGAATGAAGGACAAACAAAACAAAACAAGACAAAAAAGATCAGTATTTTAGATTATCATTTAGGGGAGGAATTCTGGATGTGGTCTAGTAAAAAAGAAGTCAAGCATAGAAAGTCTTGAAGTAGAAGTCATAAGGGGTTGAGGCAGCTACAGGGCAAGATAAGGGAACTGGTACTTGGGAAAGGAGAAGAAAGGAAGGTGCTAAGAGCATACTTTTTGGAGCCACTCTTGAGTTTATCTCCACTGAGGGGCATCATGGTGTTAGTTTAAATTCAATTTCTAATCCTTACTAGTTGTGTGGTCTTTAACTTCCCAGAATATGTTTTCTCATTTATAAATTGAGGTTGATGTTTGCAATACTCACATCACAAGATTGCTACAAAGGCAATCCTTCACATACTTTCAAGCCCAACATAAATGTGAATTGCTAGTATTATCAACAGTGACCCAACTGAATTCTAGATATCAATCTGTGACCTATCATAAAGCAAGACACTCCTGGTTAGTTTGAAATTCACAGAAAAATTGTCATTTTATCACAGCGTCAAAGGTTAATGCAGGAAAGGTTTGCCTCCCAAACCTTCCCATAGGGAAGAAGTACAGATTAAAGTCTACCATTGCTTGAAACAGTTTAATAGAATTAGTTTGGGGCAAGTACTAATCTGATACTTAATTGTTATTGTTCAGTTGTTTCAGTCATGGATGCATCTTTGTGATTCAATTTGAGGTTTCCTTGGCAGAGATACTGGGAGTGGTTTATCATTTTCTTCTCCAGATCATTTTACAGATGAGGAAACTGAGGCATACAGGATTAAGTGATTTGCATAGGGTCACACAGCTAGTGTCTGAAGACAGATTTGAACTTAGGAAGATGTCTTCCTAACTCCTCCTTCTTCAAAAGCCAGTAAAACACCATTTTCTATATGAAACTTCCCCTAGTAAGAGGTAATCTCTTTTCCTTATCACATATCATATGATTTTATCCCTCTTACTTAATTTGTATTATATTTATACATATTATCTTTCCTCCTATATTACACAGGGGAGAAGATTGGCTTATTTACTTTTTTATCCTTCTTCATGACTGCTATAGCATATTGTATGTAATAAGTTACATGTAATTTATTAAAGTTAAAATAATTTAAATTAAATTAATATATTAAAATTTATTAAACATTTATTTATTGAGTAAATGAGTGAATGTAACCTATTAACTACCCCTGAAAATTTCATTCTATCTACAAAAGTGAGAAGTATACTATTCTAGACATGTCTTTATAGATAGTAAGTTTGTGAGAAGGCCTACGATGATTACCCCCTTAACAATAATTTATTTGTTTTTTTTTGTTTTTTTAGTTTGATAATAGCTTTTTGATTTTTAAAATATAAGTAAAGATAGTTTTCAACATTTGCTCTTGTAAAACTTTGTGTTCCAAATTTTTCTCCCTCCTCTAGACAGAAAATAATCCCATATAGGTTAAACATGTTCAGTACTAATTTATTACCACATCTCTTCTCAACATCTGGAGCTCAAAAGTAATTAGGGACATGAGCTACTTACTTAATAAATTGGGGAAAACCTCCTTTCTCCCAAGCAATTGCTCATTCTTATATATCTTAAAATTACTAATCTCCTAGACTTGAATTACTCATGATACAACCTATTTTCAGGACAACAATTAATAACACAGGCATAAATAATTATTTAAAATATTGTAATTGAGAGAAAGACCACAGTCAATCACCTCTCATCTCACTTCTATTCTTGAGTTTTTTGAAGTTTGGAAACACAGTCCTACCATTTGGGTTCCACAGGTATTGACTAAAGTTTCTCTAGCATCTTCTTCTTAATCATTCACAATATAGTATCATATTTCCCCTTTATATTTCCTTTCTATTTACCTTTCAAGAAATGAATTCTTTCTGTTCTCTCATAGTCTATCTCCAACCACGAAGAAAGTCTTTTCACAAATGAAAACTAAAACCAAACTTCTTAAACAAATAATTAAAACTCCATTTTTTTTTTATAGATAGCAATTAAAACTCAACTTCTCACAGATTCCTCAAAGATTGCACTTAGAATTCATATTCTCCTCAGACTCCTTAAGGAACAGTAGTTACATTTTTTACTGTTCAAGATACTATAGATTCTTAAAGAGACAATAACAGTTAACGTATTTCTGTAGGAGAGATTACTAAACTGGATTTGCACTTACTAATGTCTTCAATTGAGAGTAGTTTTTTGCACTTAGTAATATTTTATTTTTTCTAATTACATGTAAGTTAGTTTTCAACATTCATTTTTGTAAGATTTTGAGTTTCAAATTTTTCTCCTTCCTTCCTTCTTTCACCTCTCCCTAAAATAGCAAGCAATCTCATATAGGCTATACGAGTACAAACATGCCATACATATTTCCATATTAGTCATGATGTGAAAGAAGAATTGAAACAAAAGAGAAAAATCATAAGAAAGAAAAAACAAATTTAAAAAAGTGAACATAGTGTGCTTCAATCTTCGTTCATTACTTTCTCTGGATATGGATGGCATTTTCCATCACAAGTCTTTGGAATTCTCTTGGATCACTGTATTGCTGAGAAGAGATAAGTATATGACAGTGCATCATCATACAATGTTGCTGTTGCTGTGTACAATGTTCTTCTAGTTCTGCTTATTTTACTCAGCATCAATTCATTTAAGTCTTTCCAGGTTTTTCTGAACCTACATGCTCATCATTCCTTATAGAACAATAATATTCCATAACATTCATATAACACAATTTGTTTAGTCATTCCCCAATTGATAAGAATCTCCTCAATTTCCAGTTCTTTGCCCCCACAAAAAGATTCAGCTGAGTTTTTGATAAAAATGTTGATGAGAAAAAGCATTATGATAGAACTCTCACTAAAAATTTCCTTTTAGAGAAGAAAAGCTGTAGTGTAATTGTTTAGGCAGTTATATCATCTAATTATATTATTCTCCTACCCAACGTATCTTTTCTTTGTCTATAAAAAACATCATGAAACATTTTGCCAAATGCTATGTCTTCTCTTCTCCAATTTCATGATATCTACTGTGTATAATACATTTCCATAGTCACTAAGAATATGGATTAAAAATGACACAATATTTGTCTTGAAGGAATTTGTAATATAATAAGGAGAGTATAACGTTTACACAAAAAAGTGTGAGAAGTTTTTTATACTTATTTAGATAAGGGCAAAGGTAAGATCTAGGCATGAGGCTATTAAAAATTGTAGGAATCATAAATTGCTTTCAAATGTTTCAGAGATAGGACAAAAAAAAATTGTCATGGAAGAGGTAGTACTTGAACAAGACTTAAAAGGAAGAGGATTTCAACAGGTAAACAAGTAGAGGAAGAGCATTCCATTCATGAAGAACAGCTTATATAAATGCATGGAGCCAGGACCAGATCAGTGATAATCTATTAATTCAGTTTGGTTGGAACACATAGCTCAAGAAGATCAGAGAGTTGGAAGGCAGGGTTAGAACCAGATATGAAACTTATATTTCATGACTAACAGCAACAAGAAACCACTGAAAGTTTTTGAACAAGGGATTGACAGTTATATTATTTTGACAACCACATAAAGGATAGATTTCAAAGGAAACAGAAATTCCAGGTAGGAGACCATTACAGTAGGTTAAGTGAGAGGCAAAAGTGTAAACCGAGAAGAAGGTATGAATGAAAGATATTGTGTAGAACCAACCAAAGATATTGTGGGAAAGTGACTGAACATGGGAGATAAGGAAAATTGAAAGAGTCAAAAATGATACTAATCTTTATGATAGTGAGGACAACGGTGCTATCAATAGAAATACGTGTGTTGTAAGTAGAAACTTGTGTATGGAAAGAGAGAATGAGCTTAGTTTGAAATGTATTTCATTAGGTACAAAGGACTTTAGGGCTGAGATGCCTTAGATTGCATTGAAAATACAGCTCTGGGATCACAGGGGAGAAATTAAGTCTGAGTTTATGGATTTGATAGATGTTAGCATGGGAGTAATAACTAAATCCAAGGAAATAGATGTAATCAAATAGCAAAGAGTATAGATTACGGGAAAAAAAGCCAAAGCCAAAGATGAAATTAGTTGTTATTTGTTCTAAGGACTATTTAAAGAGCCTGACACAAGTTTTTCTAACCCATATTCCACACAGCTGTCAAATTGATATTCCTGAAGCATAGATCTGACCACATCATTTTGCTGATCAGTAAATTCTATAAGGCTCCCCCTTTATTTCTGGGATATAATACAAACCCCTCAATTTGACTTTTAAAGTTTTTTCCCCATCCTGACTCCAATCTGTCTTTCCAGGGTTATTTTATATTACCATCATACTGGGAGCTTCTTCAGAACAGGAACTGGTTTTTGCCTGTCTGGCACATAATAAGCATTTAATAAAAATTACCTCATTAACTTTCACATGAAGACTTTCCTTTTTACTCTCCCCCAACAGCTAGTGATTCCACCATATACATTAAAATTGTTTTCATTTTGTTTGTTTTGTCTGTTTATCTCTCTACTCATTGCCTTTCCCTATAGCATTTAAGCTTCTTGAAAACTGGCACTATTTCATCTGTTTTTATGTTTCCAGGGTATAACAGAATACCTGGCATATAGTGTATACTTAATAAATGCTTGCTGATTGACTGGTAGTGGTGCCAAGTGGATCCCAGGAATCTTCTCATCCCTAAATGCTGACCAGCTATTTACTTGATAATACATTGAAAATTGTGCTAAAATTTGGAACTATGCCCAAAGAACTATCAAACTGTGCACACCCTTTGATCCAGCAGTGTCTCTATTGGTTCTGTATCCCAAAGAGATCATAAAAAAGGGAAAAGGACCCACATGTGCAAAAATGTTTGTAGCAGCTCTTTTTTATAGTGGCTAGAAACTGAGGGGAGGCTCATCAGTTGGGGAATGGCTGAATAAGTTATGATGAATGGAATGGAATATTATTGTTCTATAAGAAATGATCAGCAGGATGATTTCAGAAAGTCCTGAGAAATTTGATGAACCGATGCTATATGAAGTGAATAGAACCAAGAAACATTGTGCTCAGCAATAACAAGATTATGTGATGATCATCTGTGATGGACTTGGCTCTTTTCCTCAATGGAGGGATTCAGGCCAATTCCAATAGAGTTGTGATAAAGAGAGCTATCTGCATGTAGAGAGAGGATTATGGGGACTGAATGTGGATCACAACATAGTATTTTCACCTTTTTTTGTTGTTGTTTGCTTGTTTGTTTTTTTTCTCTCTCATATTTTTTCCTTTTTGATCTGATTTTTCTTGTGCAGCATGAACAATGTGAAAATACATTTAGAAGAACTGCACATATTTAGCCTATATTGTATTACTTGCTGTCTAGAGGAGGGGACGGGGGGGGGGGGGGGGGGGGGGGGGGGGGAGGAGAGAAGGGAGAAAAACATAGAACACAAAGTTCTACAAGGATGAATGTTGAAAACTATCTTTGCATGTATTTTGAAATAAAAAGCTATTATAATTTTTTAAAAAGAGGAGAAAAAAATGTGCCCAAAATAACTTTTTTTGCTTTTTTTGAAAATTGAAAAAAAAAAAACCATTTACCCATTTCTAATTTTCTAGCAGCTCTTCTATTCTTCATGAATCTCTTCTATCGTCCACAAATCTTACTGATGGCAATTAAATGTGCAATCTGAAGATTCAGCATCCCAATTTTTGATTCACCCAGACCTAGAATTTATTTTAGGTTTTCCTTATAAGGTAAATTTACCATCCTCTGATTTACTTGCAGCTTTAAATCCTCCTTAAGCAAAGTAACAGTGATTACATCTTTTAACACAGGCCTATTTATTTGAAGCAATAAACCTGTCCCATCCTTGTTGAGACCTACCTAATATATAATATACATATATGGAACAAATATATCATGCTTATTATCTTTAGCATTTAAAAAAATATTCTGTTCATTTCAAGATTTATCCACCATTATATGTTTGTGCCACCTTTTCTCTCTATATTCTTCCTTGTGCACAAATCCCTCACTCTATCCTTTGAATGTGTCTTTTCAACTCTGAGTTCAATGAAGAATAATTTGTGCAGTTATAATAGTCTCTTTAGATGCCTCCCATTTTTCTGCCTCACTGGAATTATATCCAATCATATTATTAGAACTTCACTTCTGAGAGCCACTCATTCTCTCTTAAGTCATCTTTTAACAAATGGAGAATGTTTGGACTAGACCTGTAAGGTAGCTTTCTACTCTAAATCTATTATCCAATGATCTTGTAATCTCAGCACATACTATTATTTCTTTGAACTCTTTGAAAACTGCTTAGGGTACAAATCTGATTATGTCAAGCACTCCTCCTTGACAACTATATACTATAAAATAATATGATCACTTTTCCCAAAATTTCCTACTTTTTCTTCACCAATCATTTCTTCCTGATCTAAATTGAGTCCAAAATGGTGTCCTACTAGTTGCAAATTTTTGGAAAGGAACTTATTTATCAGATGTTCTATTTACAGAAGAATAAGACCTCTGATAGATATACTATTAGTTAGAAGTCCCTCGACACTATAATATCTTGCCTTTCTATCAATTTACAATGGAAAAAATTTATCCATATTCTGCATTTAACCAGACAATTTATACTAAACTACAATAAGGATATCATTTCTGTTTTCCTCTTCTTTAATTCTTAACTAAATATGCTTTTCTAATAACCTCTGATTATTAGAATATATAAGCATGTATTTCTTAATATATAATACTACTTTGATATCCATGCTATGAAATCTGTTGACTTTGAACAAAATACACATTTCTTTTCCTGTATTCTAGCCACAGTTCCTACTGAATCTCAGTAATGCTACTGAAATCATAGTTATCTCTTTATGTTAAATTTTGGAGTTCATATTATTTCTTTTTTTTTCTTGAGGCAATTGGGGGATGACCCCTGATTTTTCCAGGGTCACACAGCTAGGAAATGTTAAGGGTCTGAGACTAGATTTGAACTCAGACCCTCCTGATTTCAGGCTGGAGTTCTATGCACTGTGCCACCTAGCTGCCCCAAATACGAGTTTCTTTTACTTCTTTCTTTCTTTCTTTTGCTCAGGCAATTGGGCTTAAGTGACTTGTCTAAGGTCACACAGCTAGGATGTGTTGTCCTGTTATTTCTTTTTTTTTTTTTATTTTAATAGCCTTTTATTTACAAGTTATATATATGGGTAACTTTACAGCATTGACAATTGCCAAACTTCTTGTTCCAATTCTTCCCCTCCTTCCCTCAACCCCCTCCCCCAGATGTCAGGATGACCAGTAGATGTTAAATATATTAAAGTATAAATTATATACACAATAAGTATACATGACCAAACCATTATTTTGCTGTACAAAAAGAATCAGACTCTGAAATATTGTACAATTAGCCTGTGAAGGAAATCAAAAATGCAGGTGGGCAAAAATATAGGGATTGGGAATTCAATGTAATGGTTCTTAGTCATCTCCCAGAGTTCTTTCTCTGGGCATAGCTGGTTCAGTTCATTACTGCTCCATTGGAACTGATTTGGTTCATCTCATTGTTGAGAATGGCCAGGTCTATTAGAATTGGTCATCATATAATATTGTTGTTGAAGTGTCATGTTATTTCTTACCTTAGACTTTGTGCCTTGATATGTTGATATAATAAGTGTTTTTCTTACCTTACCAGTTCATTCTTCTTGGAATTATAAGTCACTTCCTCTTTTTCCATTCTTCTTCCTGTGCCATATCTGATATTTCTCATTTTATGTTTTTTTTTTCAGCTTAGCTGATCATTTCCCTCCTACCTTTCTGCTTCCATTAATGCTCTTGAATAATCAAGTCTCTAGTCAAACCAGTTCTATTCAGTCTTCGTGGATGGATTCCATCCTCTCCAGGAATTCATCAATTTGGTAATTTAAGTCATGGTTCAAAAAAAATTTTAATCTTGTTTATAGGCACCAGGAAAATTATTGGAACAACAGTGACTCTTGATTATTTCTTACCCTCTTAGTCAATCTGTCACCAAGGCCTATTGATTTAACCTTTGCAACATCTCTGGAACACACCCTTACTCTCCTCTAACACTGTCACACTGTGGTGCAGACCCTCATTATCTCATGCCTGGATTCTTATAATAACCTCCTAATGGGCCGGCTTGATTCAAGTTTCTCTCTACTCCAATCCATCCTCCATTCAACAGTCAAAATAATTTTACTAAACTGTAGGTCATATCATATTCTTCATCCTTACTCCCAATCTACTCAATAAATCATAGTTGCTCCTTATTATCTCCAGGATTAAATATAAAATGATCTCCTTATTATATGAATGGTTATTCAAAGCCTTTTATAGCCTAGCTCACTTCAATCTTTCCAATCTTTTTTCACCTTATTACCCAACATTTACTCTTCAGTCCAGTTTCTGGCTGTTCCACGAACAAGACACTCTACCTTTCAACTCTGGGCTTTTTTTCTGGCTGTCCTTCATGTCTGAAATTTTCTCCCAACTTTTCCCTGACTACTGATCTCCCTTGCTTCCTTTAAATTCAAACTAAAATTCCACTATACACAACAGCCTTCCCAAACTCCTCTTACTGCTCATACTTTCCCTCTGTTAATTACCAATATTCATCCTAAATGTAGCTTACTTTTTAGATATTTGTTTACATATTGTCTCTCCCATTAGATTGTAAACTCCTTAAGAACAAGGAAGTGATTTCTGCCTCTTTTGGTAACCCCCGTGCTTAGCACAATACATGGTAGGTGCCTAATAAATATTTATTGATTGATTTCATGTTAAAGTACTCAAATAGAATGACAATCTTTTGTAGTTCCCTTTGAAAATATATATTGTTAACTACAATATTTTTATCACAATTTTATATCATTGGTAACCTGTTCGTGTATTTTCATGGGTTGCTATATGTCACTTAATTTTTTTTAATTTTAATATATTTTATTTTGTTAAAAATTTCCGAATTACATAAAAATTTTAACATTAATTTAAAAAAATTTTAAATTTCAAATTATTTTTTTCCTCCATATAACTCCTCCCTATTCATTGAGATGACAAGCAATAATATGCCAATTATGTAAAGTCGCATAAAACATATTTTCTTATTAGCCCCATTGAAAAAGAAAATAAAAAGAAAAACAAAGAAAGTGAAAAAGTATGCTTCAATCTACACTTAGAGTTGACTAATTCTCTCTCTGGAGATAGACACCCTTTTCCACCATAGGTCCACTGGTCTTGGATCATTTTGAGCAGAGTACTTTTTCACAATTTTTTTTACAACAATATGTTACTTTAAAGCTGGCCTTTTTATTGTTATTCCCAATTATTTTAGTGTTATTACCAAGGGATTATGACATATTGCTTCTTTCTTAGAAGATCCATGCTCTTTTTCTATAAGAAGAGTCAAATTTATGCTGATATTTGTCATATCTAGATTATTGAGAAGTCAAATTTTATTATCCTCACTTTTCTCCTGTGTCATATTTTTTCTACCTGTTAACTCCCTTGTTCTCTATTATGATTTCTATTTTTTCTGATTCTCTCAGACACAGTGATTAGCAATTAGCATGAGAATGCTAATTTCTCAGCTATGCAATCACTGGATACACTTTGCTGATTGCAGACCCTTTTACTAGAATATAAATCCCAACTGTTTCAGAACTGGTTTGCTATGTATTGACTCCATCAAAATTCTCCTTTTTAAGTTTAAGCCCTTCATTCTATTGTTTAGTCTTCAATGGTATCCAAGAATAATTAGTCTCTAATCCCTGTAAAATGTTTTGCCATGTAATGGAATACTTATTAAATATTGGGGGGTTTTAGCCTTATGCATAGGAGTTTGAGCTGCTATGTGTTCCCTGTAGGCAAGCCATTAAAGAGTTCATGTACAAGGGAAAGAATTCTGGATCCAGAATCAGAAGACCCAAGTTTGAATTCAGTTTTTACCATTTATTGATTCTGTGACCAAGTAATTTAATTTCTCTGGGACTCAGTCTCTTCATCTCTAAAATGGGATGGTGGAACAAGATGATGACTTAGGGTCACTTCTAGTTCTAAATCTATGATGCTCAACCTGTTGAAATACACCCAGATTATACAAACATAAGTCATTAGAGCAGTATTTCTTCCCCCTTTTTGTGTCTTGTACTCCTTTGGCACTTTGGTGAAGTCTATGCACCCCTTATCAAAAATATTTTTAAATGCATAAAACAAAATACAAAGAATTACAAAAGAAACCATAGAGAAATAGAATTTTCAAAATATTTTATGATCAAGTTCTTTCATCCAAGGTTGAGAATCCAAGTATTTGAGTTTTTCTTCTGAGGAATCAGCCAGTTAAGTAATCAACTAACAAATATTTAATAAAAGACTTAAATCACTGCAATGATGCTTATTACATTAAAAATCAAAGTGAACTTATGAAAAGAATACCCAACAGCAACTGCCTCCAAACAACTATTTAGTGAATTAAGGAAGAACAATGAATACCAAAAAAGCACCAAATTCATCTTTAGTGTGACATAAATGTGGATGGGTAAGAAATTACTATCTCAAACAATCCTTCAGCTCCAAGAAATAGATTTGTTCTTTGGGAAAAGAAGTTTCAGGTTATTAGGATTGACAGACATAGTTGCCAAAATTGATCAACACTTTGCTCCTCATTCTTTAGCATTTCTATTTACAGTTTTGAACTCCAAATTTTGTCCCTCCCTCCCTGCTTCCCTCACCTTCCCCCTCTCTAAGAGAACAAGCAATCAGATGTTATATATGTGCAATTATGCAAAATATTTCCATATTTGTATACATAGATTTGAACAAAAGAAAACATGAAAGAAAATGAAAAATAACATGATTTAGTCTGTATTCAATCAATCTAATTTCTTCCTGTAGAGGTAGATAGTATGCTTCATCATTAGTCCTTTGAAATTGCCCTGGATTGATTTTAGTACCTCCCTGCTTTCAATTCTGGGATACCCTTACTAATTAGTATTCAAAAACTTAAAATTTTTGGACATATCTCACACACACACACACACACACACACACACACACACCATTGCCACAGTTTCAATTAGATATGAAGCACTGACCATTTTCATATTCTTGCTACTCTTAAGACTACTCACTTGTCTATTAATGTAAAGGGATATCAAAGTGTATCTGTCTGTAGCAGAGGCCCTTGTTTCATATGTAACAGTTTTATTAGGAGCACTAGTGATTTGAATGTAAAATTTTTATTTTGTTCTTTTGATGCTAGATTATAGATTGAGCACTGAAATTATCTTGTTCAGCCTCCTACTTTTACAAGTGAGAAAATGGAGGTTTAAAAGGGAAAAGTGATGCTCTTAAGGTCACAAAACTATTGAGTCAGAACCAGAATTTGAACTCATATCTCCTGACTTTGGGACAGCTAGATGGAATGGTCAATAAAATGCCAGGCCTAGAATCAGGGAGACTCATCTTCCTGAGTTCAAATATGCCTCAGACATTTACTAGCTGTGTGATTGGGAAAGTCACTTAATCCTGTTTGATTCAGTTTCCTCACCTGTAAAATGAGCTGGAGAAGGAAATGGCAAACTATTCTAGTACCTTTTCCAAGAAATCCAAATTGAGTCATGAAAAGTCAGATGAAATAACCAAACAGCAGCAGCCTCTGACTTCAAATATGTGTGTGTGTGTGTGTGTGTGTGTGTGTGTGTGTGTGTGTGTGTGTAAATTGCTGAGTTCCTTGAAGACAAGGATTAGTTTTGCCTTCTAAAAGGCAAAACTTTTAGAAGTTTTTCCCCTTAGTATCTCCAGGTGTAGCATAGTGCCCGGAATAAAGTAGATGTATCATAAAAGTTTGTTAAGTAGAGTTAAATTAATGTGAAAGAATAGTTATGTTGGAGGTTATGGTGCTGGTTCCCATTAGTATTTACTTTGGATTTCTAATAAATGCTCTGATGAAAAATATGTGGGTTATGGAAACAAAAGTCATTCAACCGAGAGTTAAGTTGTTACTTCCTGTTAAACTCTATGGAGGAGGTGAGACTAGAAGAGTAAGAAAGAAACTGTTCTGAAACAATAAAATGCTTCCTTTTATTGTACTATATGTATCTATGAATACATTGTACCTATACATGTATCTTAGATGTGCGTGTGTGGGTATATAATATGATACATAAGATAAGTAAAAGTACTTTCTAATCTGAAACTACTTAGTAATACAAAGAGACACTATTTTATGAACATATATATACAGATGTAAGTGTGCATATAAATGATACGGTATCTAAGCAACTCTTTAACAATGAACTACAAATGAGTGTATTTGTGTGTTGTATATGTAAATTTTTACAAAGAAAACATCAACAAAACATCCATTTATTTTTTAGATGAAATGACAGGACATACTTGTCACATAGATATTATTTATTTTCCCAAGACATTAGGGTATAAATGTTCAGTTCTGTTAAATATATATATGTGTGTGTGTGTATGTGTGTGTGTGTGTGTGTGTGCAATTTAAAGAAATAATACTGATGCTTGAAGATTAAGGGTTTTCTTTATAGCTACTATGAAGCAGTTGGAGAAATTGAGGCAGAAAAGTGACCTTGGTTATGAAAACATTCTGGCTCAGACTGTTTTAGAACAATATCTTTCCAAGGACTGTACTTTCTCCCAGATCAGTTTTGTTTTGTTTTGAAGAATTAATGTATTTTAAGCTGCAAAGGTGATCAGTTGTCATCTTTGGGGGTGCTTCTTATCTTGACAGAAAGAAAAGGAGAAGCATTATCAACATTAGAATGGTTAAAAATATTATCTAGATAGGCATCTGTTTTATTTTAAAAGACTGTTATATGTCTAATACTCTTAAAACCAACTGTCCTTTTCCAGTTTAGATCAATGACTAATCACTTACTGAAAGGGAAGAATGTGGAGAGTTTTTTGAAGAAAGAAAAGTGAAAATCGGGTGAATAGTATAGGGCATGCATAATGTCCATGTATAATTCCTTTTCAAAAAAGATGGGGGAAGAAGGGCTAAAAGTCAAATGTAAAAGTGGAACTGATAACACCTAATTACATCTCCACATCTGGTTATGTTATCAGTCTCACGTTTGTTTTTTAAACTAGTTTTCAACTGTTATACAAGACTGTAGTTCTAAAAATAAACATTTTAAGCATTCTATCAGTCTTGAATATACTGACCTAACTGCATTCTCTTCTGTTTTTTTATTTTTTTTTGGTTGTGTTTTTAAAAGTTTTGAAATGTATATGCCAATAATTACTTTGAATAAATTTCATTATATTCAATTGATCTGAATTCACTTTTCCTTTTTTTTTGAAGATGTTCTCTTAATGTTTGTTCCATCACTTTAGTGATCATTTTCAACAATATTTGCTGATCATTTATTCTTTATATAACTGCTAATTTCTGATTAATGATTTTAATTTTCTCTGCCACACTATTGACTTTTTCATGTCTCTAGTTTTTATAATCATAGTTTTCAAGTTATAGTTGTTTATAATTTTGATGAAACTTTTTATTATTCCAACATATGTAAAAATTAAAAATTAACAAGATCTTCTCATAGTTGGTAGCTATCAATTAATTTGTTTTAAAATTAATCACTGATTTATTATCAAATACAACACCCTGGAAATTCAGTAACAGCCTAAATGAAAAAGTAAGTTAGTAAAAAGCAAACACAAAGAAAGGAAGACCAGGCATCTATTTTTCCACAAAGGTTGGATTTTGACATCTATAAATTTCATGAATTAATATCTAACCTTTGCTCATGCATATCAGATATTTAAAACCAAATTAGTTCAGGATGGAGTATGTATTGAAGGTTCTCCTTTAGAAGCTTGACTGACGTTGAAATGATTTTTAGAATTATTTTAGTACTCAAAGCAGTCTTCTTCTTATAAGAGGAAGTACATATATAAATCCACCTCCCTGAAGCTCTTCACCATTTTAGAAGGCTTCATTATTAATCTAACTTTGTAAATTCTCAATTATTTTGTCATACCAGCAGCACACTCTCAAAAGATGCTCCAACAAATAAGGTCAAGAAAAGCAATAAATCTTTTTAAAGGCTAGCAGAATAATTATGTCATCAAGCTCTAGATAATGTCAAAAAGATTTTCATGTCATCAATATAAATGCATTCATTATTCACTGATATGGTTTTATTACTGTCTTCAAAAATCTTTTGAATCTCCAAATTGCCTAAAAAAGCAACATTCAGATTCTTTTTCCCAGTACTAGATGCACTTCATAGATAGGTGCCAAAGATTTTCTTTCTAATCATGTTTATACTAAATCCTTTTATATACTTTATACTCCAGATGACTTGGATTATTCTCTTTTCTAGAACATACCCAGTAATTTCCTACCATCTTTCCAATGCATGTTAATGCATTATAATTTACTGTACATATATCTTAAATTGGACTACATCATAAACATTGTAACGACAGAAATCATGTTCTAGTTAAGCTTTACATAACTCCTAGTGCCAAGATACAACTGAAGTGTTATTCAGACTAAAAAAAGAAGAGATACATTTTCAGTTTCTGCTTCCATTCTTCCTGAGTAACAACAAAATTGTATCTAAGGCTAGTGTACATGAGGCTCTTTGTAGAGGCCCCTCCTGAAGGAACTTCAAGGTCATTATGGTAACCAGTAGAACAGCAAGGTTTTGTTTCGTAATGACAAAAATGAGCCATAGATTATATATGAGATATATTTATCTACACATATATAAATATGGATATTAATATATGGATATATGTGTATTTGTTTATGTATATAAATATGTTTTGTATATAATATATATATTTTTATGTATGCATGTTTATATCTATCTATATCCAATCTATATTTATCTAACTACTTGCTTGAGAAGTCAGTCTATATATATCCATTTGTGGAAGGGTCATTGGGCAAATCATTCCAATTGTGGAAAAATATAAAGTGCCATTCAGGATGAATAAAATGTCAGAATACTGTAAAAGAGAATTGTGAAGGATACAAATGTGAAGTTATCCTCATTTTCGTTGAACTCATTCACTGTCACAATGAATTCAGCTATCTCATAGTCAGGCTTTGAGAACTTGGTTTAAATGATTTAGGAAGATATAAAACAAAGCAAACAGTACAAACATTCACTCTTTAGATGAGAACTTTTTTTTTAATTGTTATTTATGCTGTTTTCAAAAAGCAGAGCCAGCAATCTCCATAGACTATAGAAGAAGGCAAAGATGATGGCAATAAAAAACAAAACAAAACAAAACAAAAAAAAAAAAAAAAACACCCAGCTATATTCACTTCCATCCCTTCTTTTTGAGGTGTGATGGCTCCAGGGGGTGGTTGCAGGAAAAAAATAAAAGTTTGAGAAAGAGGGGAGGAGGAGGAATTACTGAAGGAAGAAAAGACAACATGATTAAATCACTTAGTCTTCTCACTTCTCTTCTCTACTTGTTCCAGTAATCATTGTTTATCTATCTATACTTTTTGTGACTTGATGTAAGGAAAAATTGAACAAATTTTCATGAAATAAATGAAAACTCCTTTGTATTTTCTTTTAAGAGCATTTACAGTCTTAGTAAGTTGACGATATTTTTCATTGCGTGAGCACTCCTCTAGATAGCAGGTATTATCTTTGATAAGTCCAAAATAAAGCATAGCCAATCTTTTGTTACTTTCCATTGGAAACCAAGCAGTTTCTCTATACCAAGTGGAAAAACAAAAAGATAATTGTGGTGAGAAAAAAGGCAGTTTTATTTTTCAGAAGTGGAAAATTAAATGAAAATAAATTGTGCTGCCAAGGAACCTTTATTAAAATTTTAAGGAAATGTCCTCAAAGTATTAAAAATTTGGGTGGTTTCCATTAGTGAATAGAATAGATAATGCTTTGATTGTGACCTTTTAGTTGATACTAACCTGTATTACAGCTAACCACAGAATTTTAATGTGACTTTTTCTCACAGTTTTCTTTGTTTGCTTTCTCCTCTCCACCCAACTATTGCTGATCAACATTTTCTTTTTCTTAAATAATTTTTACAAACATTTATTATATCTCCCTTCCACTGTCCCCTTCCAACTGAAAAATTAAAAAGAAAATAAAAAATAAAACCACCAGAAAAATTATATATCATCTAGCAAAACAAATTTTCACATTTCCCATGTTCAAAAAATATATCTCATGCATTTTAAATCAATTCCCTCTGGCAGGGGTCTGTAATATGTTTTATCTTCAATCCTCCAGACTGGTGAGTTTAATGAATAATGACCAGCGAGTCATTATTCAGGGTTCAAAGTTGTTTTTCTTCATAATGGTGTCATTATATAGTTGGTTTTAATTCTGATCACTTAACTTTGTATCAATTCATAGATATTGTCTCAATTTCCTTTGAAATTGTCTATTTCATCATTTCTTATAGCGAAATAATTTTTCATTAACTCAACTGTGATTATTTTTTTAGCCATTCCCTAATAGATCGATATCCATATTTTCTGAAGAAAAAAAATAATAGCATCTGTCCTTAGGATTGAAGCACACAACCCTAATTTTTTTTTCTGCCTCTTTAATGATTTTCCTACTTCCACCTCTACCCCATCACCTGAACCTTATTTCTTTATATCTTTGGGTTTTAAATCTGTGATTTGACTATCCTAAGGAAGGGGGTGGAAATGTATACATCAGTACATTTCTGAACCTCCTTCTTAAAAAATCATCAGTGAATGTGCATAAATTTCAGTATGTTTTCCCTAAAGTGCTTACATTATCCCCAAAAGAAGAGGTACTACACTAGTGATTTCATTGGAATGAGGAACTCCCAAGTTAGAAAATTCCCTCTACTGATGCAGGTCAACACTTTTGTTGCAGCTTATAGAGATCTCTAGAATGCAAAATTATAATTTGTCCAGGATCACATAGTCAGTATGTGTCAGACTCAGAATTTGAACCAAAGTCTTTTTAGTCTTAGAGCGAACTTTCTATCCACTAAGCAATATTGTCCCTCTGAATATGAATAGTTACTCAGTTCAATAGCATCTATCATGGAGATGATAGGCAAAGTTTAGATAAGAAATAATCTATACTTCCGTGGAGCTCACAATTTAAACTATGGCATAAATAGGAGCCACAAATATAAAATAATAAATAATAAATGCATTAGATTTAAAGCTAAACTGACATAATATTCTAGAGAGCATACCAACATTTTAATTTCTAAATTATTTTTAAAATATTTTGTCTTTTATATCGTCTTCATTTCTAAATATATTCCCTCAACTTCCCAGAGAACCATACTTTGAGAGAGAGAGAAAGAGAAAGCATGCAGGAAGGCAGGAAGGAAGGAAGGAAGGAAGGCAGGAAGGCAGGAAGGAAGGAAAGGAAAAAAGAGAAAAGCACTCTGACAAAACTAGCCAAGATATCCTAGGAATTTGATATTATAAACAATGTGCCACATTGCAAAGAAAGAAGAGAGGTTCAGTTCTTCAACTCTTTAAAAATGTTTGGTTTGTATAATTAGTGTTTAGTTTAGTTTCCTGTTATTTTCATGTATGTGATTGTAGGCATTTGTGCCTATTGTTTTTCCTGATTCTCTACTTTGCATCAGTTCTTATATTAATATTTCATTATATTCATATGCCAAAATTTATTCAGCTACTTCCCAATCAGTAAATATATACCTTGTTTCTACTTCTTTGGTACCATAAAAGGTGCAGCTCTATTTTGGTGAATATGAAGCCTTCTTGTTTTTTTATCTCCTTGAGATATCTGCATTATAGTGAGATCTCTGGTTTAAAGGTAATGGATTTTTAGTCATTTTCTAAATAAAATTTCAATTTTTTCCCCAGAATGACTAGACTGAGTCACAGCTATGAAAGCATATAATTACTCCTGTCTTTCCATAGCTCCTCCAAAATTGATAATCCCCATCTTTGCCAATTGGCTGGTGAGATGAAATCACAGAATTTTGATTTGAATTCCTTCTATTTTGATTTGGAGCAATATTTTTATAACATCATTAATTTGTAATTCTACTGAAAACTATTCATATTCACTGACCACATATGTCCACTGAAAAATGCTCTCGGTTTTTACATTTTTACTAGCAAACTATATATTTTGGATAACAGATCCTTATCAGAAAGATTTGATGTAGACATTTTTCCCAATTAACATCTTGCTTCCTTATAATTGTATCAGTTTTGTGAGCTAAGAGATTTTTATTTTCATATCATCAGTTATCAAATTTGCTTTAAGAGACTTGGAAAAAGAAAAAAATAAATCTCTAGGGGCTGCATTGTAGATGCCAATCGCAGTGACCTTAATTTGATTACTGTACATAAAGGCAAGAAAGATATAACAGGACTGACAGATACTGCTATATCTGTTCTTCTCTCCTGAATTCCAAAAGGGCCAGTAGGATATGCAAACTTTTCAACTCATATATGGAAGATGATGTCCAGCAGCATGTTCTGAGAAAGCCCATTAAAAAAGAGGATCAAAAACCTAGGAACAAGGCTCCTAAAATTCAGCAACTAGTGTCTCCCTCTATTTTGCAGTAGAACTGTAGGTACATTACTTTGAAGAAATAGTAGAATATGTTAAGCTTTTTATTAGGAGAAGGAAGGAGATCAAAAAAAATGACAAGAACAAATGATTAAGGGATGTAAAATGTCTTCCCTGGGAGCTCCTATCTCTAAAACTGAATCCAAACAAAAATAAAATTTCTAAATGTATTAGAAATAAATAATTTGATCAAGTTATAAAAAAGAAAGAAAGGGTTATGGGATAGGGGACTTTTGAGTTGAGCTAGAGAGAATGAGTTAGAGGCAGGTTTGATGTAATGAAGACCTAGATATAATTCATGCCTCTAATGACTCCTCGCTCTGTGATCACAGACAAATCATTTAATCTCAGATTGCCCCAGACAATTCTCTAAAGCTAAGTTATGGACAAGTGATGATTTGTTTTGGTGGAAGAAATTTCCACAGTGGGATTTCTCCACATTGATGAAATTACAGGAACCAAAATAAACAGATAAACTAAAAACATGAGTATCAATTTGACAAAGAGGAAATGAAGACATTCCAAGAACAGACAATATTTTGAGCAAGGATAGAAATAGGAAAGTATAATTTTTATGCATATGTAGGTGGTTTGGTATATTTTTGGAATGATATTTATTTTTTCCAATTACACATAAAAGCAATTTTAAAATTAATTTAAAAAAATATTTTTGAGTACCAAATTATCTCCCTGCCTTCCTTCCCATTCCTTGAGATGGTATATGTGTAATCATGCAAAACATATTTCCATATTGGTCAAAACACAGCTATGATGCATTTTATATGTTTAATTTCATCTTGTGTTTTCCTATTACTTCCTACTGTATCTAAGATCCCTAGTATCATGTGTGCTTAATGAACAATAATAACAGATTTCTGAGATCATGGAAATTACCCTTTTTATAATATGTGGGCATTCATCAAGAAAGATGATGTCTAAAGACATTCTGGGACTTCCCCATGTAATAAATATTTCCTGAAAAAGTAGGGTTTTTGTTTCCCTTCCTGTGTCTATTCCTAAGAGCAGAAGAAAGGAGGAGGAGAGATAACAATCTAAGATAAAAAATAGCAAATCAGTTATGACAAGAATACTTCCTCTTGCCCTACATAAGCACTAGTCTATCCTACAGAATGGCCTATTGTGAACCTAATTTTAAAGACCATCAGAAAAAGCAAACACTTTTGATAGAAACTCCCAGATGTAGAACTTTGCTAAAAATAATATTACTCTTTAATAATATCAGTTTAATTATGAGGATTCATAGTCCTGAGAGGGGCTTAACTAGACAGAGTGAAAAAAGCGCTAGATATCTTCAAGCCTAATATTGTTTTATACATGAAGAAATGAGATCAGAGAGATGCCAAGTCTGCCAAATTATTTGATAAAGTGCCAGGAGTTATATTTTAATTTTCTGATTCCCAATTCTCTTTTTTTAAAAAAGAGTTTCTAATCAATTTTCGTTGCTAAACCATCCCCTCTCAGTTTTTTAGACGGAATTTATCCACAAGTTTATGTTCAGGTACTACCACACTTCTCCACCCATGGATGATTAGGATGTCTGTAGAATCCTTAGTATCTCAAAATGCTTTACCAATATCCACAAATACTTCAGAGAGGTATAACTATGAGGGACAATCTCATATGCATATCAAAACATGAAAGCACAGAAGTACTAAAAGACCATGGCAGTGGTCACAGGTCAAATGAATAGCCAGATGAGAATCAAGATTATTTCAAGATCTTTTCTAAGTCACATAAGAATTTCACTATCCTTAGAAATCTTAACTAAGACCATCCTCCCCCTTCTGTGGATGTCAATCTCTTGAAGGATTGTTAAGATTCATTCATTTATTGGATCATAGATTCAGTGATGAAAAGAAATCTAAAGATGTTTTTGTCCATCTGTTTTACTCTACCTTTGAGAAAGCTGAGGTCCAAGGCATTATGTGACTGACCAAAATCACTGAGATGGAGCCAAAATTTCAACCTAATCCAAGACTCTTTCTACTATAATGGAATAATAATCCACTTTATATTCCTTAATTTGATAAGAATTTTTAAGTGCCTACTGTGTGCTAAGTACTAAAATACAAAAAGGAAATACTTTCTGGCCTCATTCTAGTAGATAACCATAGCTTTGCTCTAGTTTTTAAGATGGGATTTAGCCAGACTTGTTAAAACCCATGTTGGAGGAACTGCTAATAGCCCAGGGTAGATGGATTATATAGTGTATAAAGAGAGTAAGATGCAAGAATGTTAAAAGTAAGAAATGACTTAGTATTAAAAACTTTATATGCCTAACAAAACTATTTGATCCTGGAAGTAACAAACAAGCAGTGAGGCTCCTTGTGAAAGAGTGAGGTGGACATGGACAAATGACATATCACGAAAGACCAATTATTTATTGCTTATTATAATAGTTGGTATGAGAAATGGTGAGAATCTATACTAAAGTAGTAGCAGTATGAATGAAGAGAGAGATAGATGGAAAGAAGTGGAAACAGAACTGATAAGACCTGAAAACTGATCAGATATAAGGATAACCATGACATAATAAACCTGGGTGAATAGGAAAATAGTTCTCTCTTAGGTGGTACTAGACAGAAGGCCAGGTCTGGAGTCTTTCTGAATTCAAATCTGATCTCAGACACTTACTATGTGACCCTGGGAAAGAAACTTAACCCTGTTTGCCTTGGTTTTCTTGTCTGTAAAATGAGCAGAAGAAGAAAATGGCAGACCAGGCCAGTATCCTTGCCAAGAAAATCAAAAATGGGGTCATGAAGACTTGGAGACAAATGAAAATGACTGAACAACAGCCACAAATTCTCTGTTTCAAAAGAAATAAGGGGAACAGGGAGGAAAGATGTTCCATTTTTTATATTAAGCTTTAAATACTAATGGGAGAGAGGTCTAGCAGGCAGTTGATAAGAGTAGAATTCAGGAGAAAATTTAAGATGTGATATGTAGATTTGGGAGTCACCTATATAAAGAAGATGACTGAACAAGGAAAGTTAAAGACCCAACCAAAAAAAAAAAGAATAAAAAAATTAAAATGATACTGGACAGAGCCTTTGAGGGCAGCAATTAGTAGACTAGAGATAGATGATAAGGCAGAGAAAGTGATTCAAGAATAATGAAATGGATCAAAAAGAGAGAGAGATAAAGAGAGGGAAGAATGGTACATAAATCAAAAGAGGAAAGAGTATTCATGAGGAATAAGTAGTCAAATATGTCAAACATTGCAGAAAAAATTAATATAATAAGAAGTGAGACAGTCATTAGATTTGGCAATCAAGGGATCAATGATAACTTTAGAGAAAGCAATAAAGTAGCATAATAGAAGCTAAAGAAAACTAGATTACAGGGGCTGAGAAGTGAGTGGGAGTTGAGAAAATGGAAGCAATAAATACACACACTTTCTAAGAGTTTGACTGTGAAAGGGAGAAGAAATATAAGGCAATAATTTGAATGGATAGCAAAGTCAAAGGAAGGTTTCTTAAAGACAGGGTAGACATGAGTATATTTATAGATAATGAGGAAAAAGCCAGTAGATCAGAATGTTGTTTATTCTTTGTTTTTCAAAGAGAATCAATGACATCACAGAATCAGAATAGAGTGAAGACAATCAATAAAGAGGAATAATCATCAAGACAAACTTCCTAAGGAATGGAAGGGGATAGTTGGGGGGGGGGAAAATTCAAATGGGCTCAAGTGGAAGAATTGGTTTTAGGAAGAAGACATCATCTTTTTTTCCTTAGAGACTGACCAAAGGAAAAAAAAAGGAAATAATCAGTAAGGATATAGTAGAGTTTTGATATGTTCTAATGCTTAATGGATGTTTATATTGTGCTTTGCATAGATGGTTTCATTTGATCCTCGCATCAACCTGCTGAGGTGAGCAGTGGTATTATTATGGCCATTTTACTGCTAAGGAAGCTGAAGCTCAGAGAAGCTTAAATGATTTCTTAGTAGTCAGTTAATAAATGGCAGTAACAAAATTTGAACTCAAGTTTCTACCTTCAGAAACAGTGTTCTCTCTACTATTTTATAACTTATGTTTTTGTTCTTGTTTAGTCATTCATTCATGTTCAATTCTTCATGACCTCATTTAGGGTTTTCTTGCCAGAGATATTAGACTAATTTGCTGTTTCCTTCTCCAGCTCATTTTGCAGATGAGAAACTGAGGCAAACAGTGTCAAGTCACTTGTCCAGAGTCATACAGCTAGTAAATGTCTGAAGGTTGATTTGAACTCAGTTCTTCCTGACTCTAGGCCTGAAGTTCTTTCAAATCTGCTTCTGTGTCACTTAGCTGTCCTGATTTTAATGAGTACTCATTTAAAAACAATACTAGACAAAGTAAGTTACTATCTGATACAAATATACACATAACTGGAAACTATTAGCTTTGGCTGTTTTTTATAAAGTAGCCAATGATAATAGTTTCCGGTTACATGTATATTTGCATTTTACATGTAATTTACATGTAATAAAAATACATGTATTTTTTATTTAAAAAAAACTAGAGCTAAATTTAGTCAAGATTTTTAATACTTCAGTAAAGCAGTAATCTCATTCATAAAGGTCCATTCTCCATAATTTTCCCCCCTATCTTCTTTTAGTACTCTACTAGGGACTGACCAATCTACTAGGAATTCCTTGTATTTCCTTGACATAATGAAGATCCTGCTTTCCATTTCTTATGTCCCACTTTTGCTTACATAGCCAGTTTATTTTCTTTTTTGCAACTCATATTTAGTTAATATAGTTAAAATGACATGGTGATGTTTTAGATTAATGAAACTGACTACTAAACTCAATATACCTTTCCATCTTTATAATATGTTATAAAATCATATGATATAGTAAAACTCAGTTTATTCAGAACACCCTGAAAAACTGGAGAAGGTATAGCTAGACAACAATTGGTGTGAAAAAAAATTGAGGGTTTTAGTGAGCTATAAATTCCATATGACTCAGGATTGTGACATGAGAAACAAAAAGGCTAAAAGAAATCTTAAGGACAAGCATAGTATCCAGATAATTACACTGTGTTCTGCCTTGGACACAAAGAGAACTTGTTCTTCAATTTGGATCACCACATTTTGGGAAAGATAAGGTAGAATACTTCCATATGAGTAGACCAGAAAAAGTGAGAAACTTGGAAATTATACTACATAATAATCAGTTAAAGGAATTCTTGATGTTTAATTTGGAGTAGCAAAAGCTTTCAGGAGACAGATTAGATACTCTCAAATACGTGAAAAAAGCTGCCATATAAAAGAGAGATTAGCTTTATTCTGCTTACCCTCAAAGGCCATAACTAATAGCAATAGGTAGAAATTACAGAGAAGTATATTAATTTTCAAGTCAGGAAAAATTAACAAAGTTATTCAAAAGTAAAAAAGTTTTCCTTGGGAGGTAGTAGGTTCACTTTGATCACCTTTCCTGATCTAAAAGTCAGTGTTTCTATGGAATATTTCTAAAATGTATTAAATATTTTATTTCCTTCTCAAAAAAGAGAATTCTCTGCATGTTTTAGTGTTTTATTGAATTAGGATTATTATCCAATCCCACAATCATTTTTTTAACAACTACTATGTTCAAAGATCTTTGCTTACCCTGGGGATATGAGAACAAGAACAAAAAGGATTTTTGACTTCAAGGAACTCATATTCTCTTAGGAGGTAAAGATGTAGTTAATTATCTAAGGAATGAAAACACCAATAATTAAGGTAGTTAGGTGCTGCAGTGGATAGAGTATTGAAGGCCAGGAGTCAGGAAGATTCATCTCTCTGAGTTCAAATCTGGCCTCAGACATTTACTAGCCATGTGATTCTGGGCAAGATACTTAATGTTGTTTGCCTTAGTTTTCCTCATCTACAAAATGAACTGGAGAAAAAAAACAACAAACCACTCCAGTCTCTTTGCCAAGAAAATCCCAAATGGGATCACAGAGTTAGACACAACTGAATTCAGAAGCACTAATAATTGAGACATTTGTAAAGACTTCCAACATTACAGTCTATAAAGAAACCAGTATTTCTAAGTAGAGATGAGGAGAGAGTGGAAATCAGGCAATGGGAACAAAAGATGGAATGGAACCTGAAGCAGTAAGCAGGCCAATTTGGCTGAAAAGTTGAGTGTATGATAGAGACTAACATGAACTATGTCTGGAAGGTAAACTTGAACAAATATGGAGGGCTTTAAGTTACTAGCTAAGGATGGTATTTTATCCCAGTGCCTAAAAGATGTCACTGGACCTTTTTTAAGGAGAGGAGTAGCACATTTTGACTTATGTTTCAGAAAGATTATTTTGGCAACTTTGTGAAATACAGATTTGAGAAAGGAGATACTCGAAGAGTAGCTAGAAGGCTGTAGCCATAATTCAGATGAAAGGTCAGGAGGGCTTATATTAAGGATTGTAGCCATGTGAATGGAGGGAATGGAAATTGATGCAATGTGTGTTGTGGTAGTAGAAAGGATGCCAACTAGGTTGGAAATCTAAGGAAGGATGATTGTGCCCTAAACAAAAATACATTTTGGGAAACCATATTAAGTTCTATCTTGGACATGGTGACTTTAATTACCTATGAGACATTTTATTGTAGATTTTGCACAATAAGTTGGTAATAATATATTGGATTTTAGGAGCTAAAATAGGGCTAGGTGTAAAAATCTATGAGTTATTTATATAGAGATGATATTTTAATCCATAGGAGCAGGTGAAATCATCAGAGAAAATAAAAAAGAAGAGAGAGAAGAGCAAAAAGTCCAGGAAAAGAACTTTAAGGGCCACCCACAATTACAAGTCAGGACATGGAAGATGATCTAGCAAAAGGAGAATGGAAAAAAAAAAGCAGTCAGGCAAGTATGAGGAAAACCAGAAGAAAGCAGTCACAAAAATTTATGGAGGAGAATGTATCTAAGAAAAGAAGAATGGGGGATGGGGGAAGTCATTAGATTTTAAAAATGAAGAAATCGATAAACTTGGCAAAAGCAGATTCAGTTGACTCTTGAAATAAGAAAATGATATATTAAGCCCTAGGGGTTTATTGAGATAAACAGAACTCTTTACCATTATATTCATTAATGGTGTCATTTGATCAAATTTTTATAGCTTCTTTTTGTAATTTTGTATCTTACCTTGTAACTGTGACTTCCCATCTGCTTTCAGTGTATCTGCACTTCCTTATTGCCTCTAACTTAAAATTTTTTGTGGTATGGGTCTACTTCCTAGAAAACCAACATGGCAAAAATCATATTTAATATTAGTGTAAATAAGCTTATTTATTTCCTATGATTAAGGTACAGGAGTTTGAATGCATAAATTTTTAGGTATCTATTTTGATTGGCTTAGCAGCCTTTATTTTTGATGTCTTTGTTCTCAGTTGTGTTTATAGTATGATGTTTTATAATTCATTTTTTTTCAGCCAAAATAAACAGACTTCTGACCTAATTAGTGAGAGTCTCTATATTAAATGGATCAAAAATAAAATTTATTTATCTTGGAGGAAAAATATTATTTTACAGATCAGCCAGCCAAGAGGTGGAAAGAATAAACTTTTCCTCTGGCTCTGGATTAACTAGTGTTCAAAACTTGATAGGTTTTAAGCTGCTGGGTTTTTTATTTTGCAGGGGTAATCTTGTGTCATGGCTGTGGAAAGTTACTGTGACTATGAGTGACAATGTACAAAGTTTAAAATAAAAAGTACAAATATGAGTTATTTGTGAAAAGAATCTTTTTAGAAAAAAAATCCTATAAATTGTGAGGATTTTAAAGATTCATTTTGAGTTCTTCTTCAATAAAATTTTCCTCTCCCCGGACCTATGTTTTTAGATTATTCTATCCCAACAGTGGAAGTAGTGTGTAAGGTTAACCTGGCCATAATGCTTGAATCTATCATTAAAGAGGGCCCTGTGTTGATAAGTCCATAAAAAGACCTCCTCTGCCCCCCAATTTCCTCCAGTACATGAGTGTTTGAAAAATGCTAATCTGAGGGAGGGCTTGCTTTGAAATTTTTCTTGAGGACTCATAATTTAAATCTATATCATTGGTCAGTGATGTTGAAGATTTAAACTCATTATCTGACTTTGGAAATAAGTATCAAGAATCTAAAAAACAAAACAAAACAAACAAAAAAAACCCACTGTTTTCCATTATTATAGCTTGTGATTTGGACTTGTAAATGGCATTTGAGTAAAAGTAATAAAATTCTAATCTGACCTTCTCGAGATCTGATTTCCCCCCCCCTTTTTTTAATTATCTTTACATTTTTCTTACTCATTACTCCCCTCTATGTACTCCAGCAATACCAACTCACTTATTGTTGCTCACACATGACATCCAATCTCTTTGTATTTGACTAAATCTTTTACCTAAAATGCTCCTCCTATTCCAAAACTTCTACTCTTGAGAATTCCTGGTAGAACCAGTACAAATGTCACTTTCTATTAAAGCCTTTCCTGAGCCCCTAAGAAGCCAGTGCTTTTCATGCTAAAATTATTTTCCATCTTCATGTATCTTATATTTATCTAGTCATGTGCTTTTTTAAAACAAGGAGAGATTTTTTTCCCCTTTCTGTCCCCAGAGTTTAGTATATAAAAAGTGCTTAATAGATGTTTTTTGATTAAAGGTGGTATCTGGGAAACTAGGTTTTCATGTTAACAACAGTGATTTCATATCATTTTATGTTGAATATCAAGTATTATTTTATATCAAATGATTCCATTTATCTTATACCAAGAGACTACCAAATAAAGAAAATATTAAACCTTGTTATTTTATTTAGTTATTTCTATTTTAATTATTTAGCTAGTTTGGTTACTTATTTTTAATGATTTTATTAATATATTTTATTTTACCTATATTACCAAAGAATCTCTTCATCACTCAGAGCCATCCTTCTAACGAAGAATAAAATATGCTTAAAAAACTCAGCAAAAATAGTCAACACATCGAAAAAGTCTGACATTAGGTACATTGTTACATACTTTAATTAGATTTATGAAAAAGGCAAGCACATGCCTTCTCATATATTTTATTTGGCAATTTTAGTCATAATTTCATAGCATTCAGTTTTTATCGTCTTATTGCTGTTCTTTTCATTTTGTTTATTGCAGTCATTGTATATGTTGTTTCCTGGTTTTCCTGGTTGTTCATATGTCTTTTCAAGTTTCCCTGAATTTCTCACATTCATTGTTTCTTTTAAAGTATTAATATTACATTATACTAGTGTAAAACTGTTTAGCCATTGTGAAATTGATGGGCATCTACTTTGTTTCCAGCTCTGTGGCCACAAAAAGGGCTGATATAAATGTTTTGGTGTAAAAGAGGGCTTTGTTTTTCATCATTGATCTATTGGGGATACATGCCCAGAAGTGTGACTCAGTGAAAGGCCTGCATTTGAGACATTTTATCCACTTTCTCAGTATAATTTCAAATTGCTTTTTAAGATATTTGACCATGTCCATGTTTGATCATCTTTGCCAATTTGTTAAGTGAAAAATAGAACTTCAGAAATGGTTTAATTTGCATTTCTTTTATTTTTACTGATTTAAAACATTCTTTTATATGATATTACTAATTTGAATTCTTTTTTGAGAATTATTTATTCACTTGACATATATATAATCTATTAGGAAATGGCTTTTGGCTTATATACAGGTTGTTTCTAAAGTCTTAGTATTATGTCTGACTACTAAGATTTTTGGGTCACCTTCTTTCTTTTATATGTCTTTATATATTGGATATCAGACCTTTATTAAAATGTGTTTATCAATCAATCACTTCCCTTATTCACCTAGTATTAATTTTATTTATGAAAGAGCTTTTCAATCATCTATAATTAAAATGATCAATTTTACCTTTTGCTATCACCTCTAACCTTTATTTAGTTAAAAATTTTATTGGGTAAGAATCATATCCACTTATGTGAAAAGCATATGGTATTATTCTTTTCTCATTTTTATTGTCTAACCTTAAATATTAAATATCCTTTATGGGATCTCATTTTAAAGATGATTTCTATTATAAAGACTATCTGAGGAAGCACCAGAATTTTGTTATTACAAATACATGTTGGTGTATTATATTTCAGGTACACCATAGTAAAATCATAATTTTGCAAAGAGTTTTCAAAAATTACTTGGTCTACCTAAATTCTATCGAGCCTATAAAGTTGGGTTTGACACTAACTTTTTATTCCAAATAATCCCAATCCTTCTTAGCCACTTGCCCTCATTCTACTGTACCCCTAAGCTTTCAGAATATGGAGAAAATATAATTCTCAATTTCCTGTCACAAGATAAGCCATTTGTCATAGGAGTATATGGAGAACCTTACCATCTATAGAGAATCTGTGCATAGGATAATTGTGACATAGAGAATTATTTTTGGCAATAATAACAACAATGATAATAATAATAACTAGATTTATATAGCACTTTAAATTTTGTATTTTACAAATATTAATTTGTGTCTTCTTTAAAAAAAATTTTGTGTTAATGATGCTATGTGTGATCTCTTTCAGTTGGAATAAATATTCCCTTCTTTGAAGTATTGACATATTGATTTGTGCATCTTAAAAATTTCATCACTATTAGCATGAAATCAAATCTGGCTATCTTTCCAGTTTCACCCATTTAAATACTATTTCAGCTCCCTCTTGAATTGTGTGATGTGTCTCCTTTTTCTCCTTTCCTCCTTCCTCCTTCCCTTCTTCTCTCCCTCCCTTCCTCCCCCATCTCTCCCTCTTCCACATTGCTTGCGATAAAGTTTTGCATTGAACTGATCCCTGTTGTTTTACTTGTTATTCTCTATGTTATGATTGAGATTATGATTGAGATAATAGAAATCCAAATATGATTTTCCCATAGTATCATGAAAACAAATCACCATAAAAATTTGATTGGCAATTTTGTTTTAAGCTTAAATTTTAGCCGAAGGCATGCAATAGATTATAAGAATAAGTAGGAAAAAAAATAAAACAGAACCTGCCCTCAAAGAGTTTGCGCTTTAGTTGGGTGGAAAACATTAATGGACATAGATAAGCAAATACAGAAATATTTTTAAATGGAATGTGCATTATCACTATGTAAAAATAAAAGTGAATGAGAATGATCAAGAATTCTGATGAGGACTTAATGCAAAGGGGCTTAACCATTTTTTGTGTTTCAGACTCCTTTGGTAGTTTAGTGATACCAATAAAGTCCCCTTCTCAAAATACTGTTTTTAAATGAATGAAACAAAGGATCACAAAGAACCCAGTAAAAATGAGATAAAGGTGTATTTTCCCATCTAAGTTCATAGACCTCCCGACAGTGGATCCCATGTTAAAACTCTTGTGTTTTATGAAGGAGTCCCTCCTGGGAAAATATGGGGTTCCCCTATTTACCCTTGCTTTTCACCACTGCGATCTAATCCTCCAGTGTAGGTATAGGCATGAATAGGTTAAGTCCTTGTTAGGGAACTCAGTTTACATCTAAGGAAAGGCACATGGACCATCCAAAGTCCCTAGGGAAAACAATCCTTTAAAGAGTTGGAGAATAACTTGCTGAGAATAACAAGTAAAACAACAGGAATTAGTTCAATGCAAAACTGTATTGCAAGCAATGTGGAAGAGAGAGAGAGAGGGGTAAGGAGAGAGGGAGAGAAGAAGGGAAGGAGGGAAGGAAAGAAAGGAAACACGTCACACAATTCAAGTATACATACTAACATAAGAGTATAACTCAAATGATGGCAAGGCTGCTTTGGAGAGACACATGTCCTTTCATCAGGTAAAGGGTATTCCAACAGGAAGACATGCTTCTGCTGAAGGGAGAGTGGTTCTCTCATACTCTGATTTTGGATGACTTTTTTTAACCTGACTGATTTGTATGTCAGGGTTTAGGGCAAAATTTTATTTGGGAAGTTTGTTATCAGGGAGAAAAAATAAACTGGTGATAGACAAAATATTATTTGAGGGGCACAGTTGTACTAACTTTCAAAAAATTCTATAAACTACAACTTGTCTTAAGAGGAGATTATCATGGTAATCTCAAGACCATTAGACCCAATCTTATAATACCCTAATTTAGAGGAAATGACTTAAAAATTATTTTGATACTTGACACACTGAAATGAATTAATTGAAATATAGCTACCAAGTAAATTTAATTGGTTGTATCAATGGTCAACATTAATCTTTTGGCAAAACATTAAAAATAAACAGTAATTTTAATGGGAAGGTAGAATCAGGAAAGGTTTTCTTTAGGAGGTGGTACTGAAATAGAATCCTGTAGACAACTAGGGATTAATTCCATGATGGGGAATTGTACATGGTGAAGACTTCAGCCATGGGAGACAGCCTGGGAAAAGATATAGAGAATATAAATGCAATGTTATGAGAAAAGACCAGCAAGTAGGGTACTTTTGCTGGATTATAAAGTAAGTACAGGGAACTCTATCCTCAAAGGATGTAGTTCTCTGTGTGACATATAACACAGATGGAATTCTTTGCATATCGTATATTATTTAAACTTGTCATATGCCTAATCTTTGACCTTGTAGATATTGTAGGTCTCATCAGGAGTTGATGTCACAACATGTTATGTTCACTTAACAAATTGTGAGCATACTCCCAGCCAAGAAGATCATTTTTTAATTCACAGACCCATCATTACCACATTCAATCACTACTAAATATATAAGAATCCGAATCACCATTGCCCTTCTTGTTGAAGTTTATTCAATCTGCCAAGGGCAACGGTACTAAGTGATATGCTAGATTTAAATGATGCTGATATAGAATTGTTGAATGAGGCAAACCACTCTTGGATAAACCCCAAGCCATAAATTACCTAGAAAAGAACTTCCAATTTGAAAATTGCCAGAAAAATCAAAAAGTAGTCTTTCAGAAATTAGGTTAGACCAACATCTTACACTATATTCCATAATAAATTAAAAATGGACATGCAACATCAATAGTAAAGATTATATCATTAAAAATTCAGAGAAAAGCAGATCATGTATCTTTCACAGATGTTAAAAAGTAGTTAAAAGAGAATTAGTTGATAATCAGACTTTTTCTAGTTGCATTGGATGAATCCAAATCACCTCACTCAGATGAACAGTATCTTAATATTAAAAGAAATAGCAAATGTGACTGCAAAGTCACTATCATTGATAGCTGAAAAAAATTTTCAACAAAAGATGTTATGGTTATTTTGTTATTCAGTCATGTCTTGCAACCCCATTTAAGGTTTTGTTGGCAAAGTGGTTTGCCTTTCCTATCTCTAGCTCATTTTACAGATTAGAAAAGTGAGGAAAACAGGAATAAGTGACTTGCCTGGGTCACATTAATAAGCATCTGAGGTTGGATTTGAACTCCGAAAGTTCAATCTTCTTTACTCCAAGCCCAACACTTTTTATCCACAGTGCCACCCTGTGGCCTGTTAACTAGTTGCCTTAGATATGAAAATAGAAAAGAACAAATTTTGTCTTAATTTTCAAAAGAGTGAATTTTCCTAATTTTAAAAAAATGAATTCTATAGATTATAGACAAATAAGCATGACTTCAAGTCCTCACAAATCTATAAATTGTATCATTAAAGAGATGTTTAATAAACATATAAAAGGATAGTAGTGTTTGCAAAGTCACTTAAAAACTAATCATTAAAGGATCAACATCAATTGAGCCTCCAATGAATGGATTGTTCTTGGCCTCTGTGCTATTTTACATTTTTATTAATAATTTGAAAGAAAGTATATCTGGCATGTTTATCAAAATTTCAGATTATACAAAGTGGAGAGGAATAGATAGCACACTGGATAAGAGAGGCAAAATGTAAAAATCTGTTGGGAGGCTAGATCCAAATTCAATAAAGTAAAACTCAGCAGGGACAAATGGAAAGCCTTATCTTTTAAGTTAAAAAAAAAAAACAGTTTAAATAATATGAGGTGAGCTAGGCATAGTTCATCTGAAAAAGATCTTGAGGTCTTAGTGAACTGCAAGATCTCAGAGGTAATAGTGTAATAGAGCAGTCACTAAAACTAGTGTGTTCTAAGTGTGCTCCATTGCGAGGCATTAACATTCAGGAATAAGGAAGTGATAGAATTTTTATATTCTGTTCTAGTTAAATCACATCTGGAGCACTTAATTTAGTTCAAGACACTTAATTTTTAAAAGACATTGAAGACCGGAAGCATATTGGGAAGATTACCAGGATAATAAAGAGTCTAAAGTTCATGTCCTGTGAAAATCAGCTAAAGGATTCAGAGGTATTTAGCTTGGAGAAGACTTGGGACAGCAACAGACAAGATACCTGTCCTTAGGTCTAGAGAAGAAGGATAAAGCAGAAAAAGAAGCAATGTATAGAGTCACAAAGAAGAAAGTAAAGGAAAGGAATCAACCATAATGTAGCACCTATTTGTACCAGACCCTGTACTAAGCATATCTCTTTTGATTTCTTTGATCCTACAATGTAGGTACTTATTATTATCCTCCTTTTATAAAGAGAAAAATGCCACAAATAGAGATTAATCCAATCTCAGGGTCACACAGCTAGTAAGTGTCTAAGGCTAGATTTTAATAATAACAGCTAATATTTGTATAGTGTCTTCTATGTGTCAAGCACTTCAGAAATATCTCATTTGATCTTGATTATAACCCAAGGAGATAAATACAATTTTCATCTCCATTTGGTGGTTGAAGAAAGTAAAGCAAACAGGAATAAACAATTTGACCAAAATAACCTACTTAGTAAGTGTTCAGATTCATATTTAAAGTCAGATGTTCCAGTTACCTGACTCAGCACTCTAACCTTAGGACCACCAACTACCACTAAGAAGGAGAAAAATTTAGTCTTACAATAAGGAAATTTTCCCTAACAATATGAACTATCTAAAAGTGACATGGTTGTTTTAGCAAGTGGTATCTCTTTCACTGAAAGTATTTTTTTTTTTTTTTGAGGCAATTGGAGTCAAGTGACTTGCCTGGGGTCACAAAGCTAAGTGTTAAGTGCCTGGGGATGAATATGAACTCAGATCTTCCCCATTGCAGGTCTGGTACTGTATCCACTGTGCCATCTAGCAACCCACATTGGAAGTTTTTAAACAAAAGTGAGATGACTACTTTTGTGGAGATTTAGTGATGTCTTAGAGGGAGTATTTTTTAAGGTATGGATTAGAGTAGATAGCCTTTGGCAAACGTTCTAACTCTGAAATTCTATTATTTTACTCTCTTCTATTTATCCTTCTTAGTTGGTATTCATTTTTCTCTAGCTAATCAATGTTCTTACTACATATAGAAAATTGATTCTGAAATGGCATCCACTGTAACTGGTCATTTTCTATCAAAATTGCATCAATTTCTCTTTTTTTGTTACCTTTTTCAGTACTCATATCTGTTACTTTCTGAATCTCATGTTAAATAAAGTATTGTCTAATTGTCTAACTTTTGTCTTTTCTCCTTTTTAACCCTGAATCTTTTTTTCCCCTCGTATCCAAAAAGAACCATTATTAATTAATTTGAGGAAGATTACCCCCCCCCCCCCAAGCAAAACTGTGGCAGCAGGCAGAATTTATCTTCAGGACCTTGTTTTTGGGGTTTTATTAAATTTTTGGTCACTAATATTCATAGATTTGTCTGCTCTTGTTCCTTAGGATGATGTTTCTCTAACTTGTTGGTCTATATAGAGCTTTTAGAGGGATTAAGACTTCATGAAATCGATTCCTCTGTTATAAAGAGGAAATACTCTGTATCTGAAAAAGTGATTTTTTTTCTCCCTCCTTTCAACTTCCATAGCATCTTTTGTATACCTCTCCTATGTCTTGCCTTGTTTCATATTTCACTATTTGTGAATACGTCATCTGCCCTACTAAATCATAAGCTTCTTGATGGTAAGATCCATATCTTAGTTATCTCACAAGCTCCTTATAACTCAGTGAGTCTAGCACAATGCCTTGAATATAGATGCTCAATATATATTTATTTGACCCCAGTTTAAGTACTTCTTGTGATAAGAAAGTTACTGCCTTATAAAGATGCACATTCCATTTATGTTTGGTTTTAATTATTAGAAGATTTTTCTGATATAAATTGTGTTGGAAGCAGTTGTTCAAAGATATTGCATAGCTTTTTGATGAGTTTTCTAGATTCATTCCTGATAAGTGGAGTTGGTTTCTTTAATGGAATTTCATGGATTCCCATCCTTCCTCACCCTAATAACTAAAGACATTCTACAAACATTAATTAGCCAATTATGTGCAAGGTACTAGAGAGACTAAGATAAAGTATTGATATAATCCCTCTTGAAATTTACTACTGGAAAGTTTACAGGATGTATATGGTGATAGGGAAAAAAGAGATGCTAATAAAGTGCTATAAAAATTAGATAAAACAGAATAATTTCATCTGATCTAAGCCTGGAAGAAAAAGAAGGATTTTTACAAACTCATATAAAGAAGGAATTTATTCCAGACATGGGGGTAATGACTTGAGCTAATGTACAGAGATGCAGTGTGGCAGATCAAATTTGGGAAGTAACTATTTCACCAACGTTAGGTAAATTGGATTAAAAAAATAGTATCAAATGAGGTTGGACAGGTAAGTTGGAATTAGACTGTAGAGGACTTTAAATTCCTGGATAAAGACATTGTGATTACATTTTTATGATCTGGTTTTGTTCTTTTTAATGTTGTTCTTCATTCAGGCGACTTAAGTAGTTGTCTACATACTGTGAATTGAAAAGCACTGAATTGAAGGGCATTGCAGGGTTAGTTTGCTATGTAGTACCTGGCTTTCCTACCATTAGTTTCAAAGTCTATGACTTCTAGAACAAATACATTTAAAACAGTAGAGGTGGGCTTAGAAGATGTTATCAAAAATATTGTTATTGATCTTGTAATACTGAGTTGCTACTAATACACAAATGCTCTTCCATTCTCTGTGATCAAAACCTTGAGCTTCTAGAAGCATGTTCTGGCACATAAGACTTCACCAGGGAAACATGGAATATAAAAACAAAACAAAATAAGGAAACTGTCCAGTTGTTGCTGGAATGGGTCATTAAGATCTATAGGATTCAAACAAACCATCCAAAAAGGCTTTTACTAAAATTATATATTTCAATGCCCTCAGGTAAAAGCAATTCCTAAGGTGGTTAAAAATAGTTAGAAATGAGAATATATGAATGTAAAGAACACCACTGTGGCATAAGAAATGAGGAAGGGAATGATTTCTATAAAACAAAGGAAGATGTGTATGAATTGATACAGAGTGAGATGATTGACTCAGAAAAATAATTTATACCATAATAATAACATGACAAAACCAAACAACTTTAAAAAAAATTTAAGAACTCTGATCAGTGCATTTGGATCAGGCTTGATTCCAGAGAAGTATGGATAAAGAATATTACCTAGCTACCTATTAACAAAGAGGTGATCAACCAAATATGCAAAATGAGATCACAGATTTTGACATAGTCAATGAGAGTATTATTTTGCACGACTATGTATGTTTGTTTCAAGATTTTGTTTTTCTTTTCTTTTTTCCCAATAGATAATAAGAGGTTTAATGAAAAAACAAGTGTAATAATTAAATAAATTTTAATTTCAAAAAAAGAAAAAATTAAAGTAGCATAGGAAAATTGAAACAAGTAAAAACATTGCAAAGAGATTAAAAATAATCATTAGGAGGTAAAGAAGTTCCCTGATATCTCAGGACCTCTGACACATAATGCTTGAAGCTATATTGTATTCACACGTTGTAAAGTAAAAATGAGGGCATATCTTCTCTCTCCTCTTCTTCAACCATCATTTCCCATACCAATTTGCAAATAACCTTTCCCCCCAAATCTCTAAAAAAAATACATATGTAACCCAAGACATGTAACAGAATGGACTATTAGAATCAAATAATACATTGTTATGGATTGATTCACCAAATTAGCTAGCTTTCAATTACTGAGGTCTTGAGAGGTTGAGACAAGTTTTGATGGAAACCAGGAGGAACAAAAAGATCCCAGATATAAATTACTGCAATGAAGGATGTTGTACAGTCATGAGCATCATAAGGATAAGGGGAACAAGATGGGCTGCCAATGTTAAACTTGCCTCAACAGAATTTCCATGGGAACATTCCTGGTTAAAGCTAATACACTTTTTAAAATAAATTCATGACTGGCATTAGGATCCATTCATATAGTTAACAATGGACAACCTAAAAATTATATCTCTGTGGGAAAACATTTTGAATTTCATAATTTTTTTTAGTCTAAACACCATTTTTAAATGCTTTTCTTTAGTGCTTACTTTAGTGATCAGAACTATAGAATACTTTGGAACCAAATATAGGAAACCTCTTATCTGATCTAAAAATTCTGAATTTGTTGAAATGCTCTTCAGTTTCCTTTTCTTAGTGTATATAGATAATTTTGACATTTCCTCAAGAGTTCAAATTTTTGATTTAGTGTATTTGATGGGGGAGAAATAACATTTGGGGATGTTTTGGAGATTATCTGCATAAATACCAAGACCCTTCAGATAATACTTTTATTCTGCAATTGAGAGAAGTTTGATTTACTGAGAATGAAAAGGAGTGAAGAGGGTATATTGTCAAATGGAACTTAAATAAATTATATTAGTGATTGTACCTTTTGAATAATACACAAGGAAAGGAAACATAAAGAATAATGTAGCTCTTTTATTCATTCCTGTAAAATTTATTTTATAATTACAACTCAATGTATTGATTCATTGTCTTTTCAGGATATTAAACTACTTAAAAATTAATCTTCCATATGCTATTATTTGTAAACACTTAACAATATTGATACCATTAATTGGGAGAGTTCTAAAGCAGCTCAAACTGACTTGCCAATTGTTAAATTTTCAAGGTAAACATTTATACCTTGGAAATAGGCAAATGCTTGAAGTATTGTTTTGATGATTGTCTAGATTTAAGAAAGTGATGGAGAAAATGTTATAATGCAAATTGAAAAATGTGTCCTGTGTACATTTTTACAGTATTGTTGAACATTCAACAGCATGCCACTTCCATTAAAATCATATTGTGACATATGAAATAGAATATATTTCCTTAGTTTAACAATAATACATCAGCAGCATTACCTACTCCTGCAAAGGAAAAACAAAATTATCACTACTGGGGTCAGTGATAACTCCCTGCTCTCATTAAAAGAACATTAAACAGTGACTCAGAAATCTGGGTTTTATTCCTAGTTACTCCATTAACTCCATACATGACAGTCAAGTCATGTCTTTCCCATGTATCTTTCTAACTCAAAGAAATGTTGTGACTATGTAAGCTACACTGACAAAAAAATAGTGATTTCCAGAAATTTGAGATATCCTTCAAGTATGGTAATATTCTATTATTTTTTCCAAGAGTCTTCATGAAATGTTACATGGGAAGTAAGAGCCACCATAAGAAGCAAAAGTTTCATTGTTAATGGCAGCTCTTTATCTTCCACTGAAAGTTATAGAGTGCCAAATGTAAGACGAATCTAACAACGGTTTTCTTAGTTCTTCTAGGTTAGTAATTCCCAATTTTGATTTGGTGATAACCATTGGGAATTGCTAATTTATCTTCATGATATGTCGTCTCAAGTTTTCATTGATGTTCAATTTTTTTTCTGTAAAAGCTAAGGGCATTCAATTTGGGAAATCTGGGTATTTGAGGAGACACACACATGTGCATGCATGTGTATGTGTGTACATATACACATCAATATGATTATAATATACTATAAATACATATATGCTCATCTTTATTTCAGCAAGACTTTTGAAAAACTCTTTCATGATATCATTATGAAAAAAGAAAAATGTGTAAAATGAGCTGGAGAAAGAAATGGCAAACTACTCTAAGATCTTTGCTAAGAAAATCCCTCAAAGGTCATGAAGAATTAGACAAGACTGAAATGACTGAACAACAACAAAAGAATTGAATACCACAGATAGCAGGGTTAAGAGACTATTTGCTAATGCATCAGTATCAACAGCACTGGAGGTTACTAGGGACAAGCCCTATCCATCTTGTTCCTTATCTTCATTAATGACCTGAATGAAGATATAAAAAGCTTGCTTCTCAGTGGAACTGATGACAGGAAACTGGAGGGAAAGACAGATTCAGGGCTTAAAAACATCTTAGCAGCCACAAACATAGTGGTGTCTACTGCAATCTAATGGCTATTCAATCATAACTAACTTAGAAAAGTTTGGGAGATAGGACTGACTTCTGTAAGAATGTAAACTCCTTGAGAGTAAGAACTATTTAATTTTTGTCTTTGTATCTTCATTATCTAGCACACAATAGGCATTTATTTAATAATAAATAATAAATGCTGATGATTTACTGATTAATTCATGCAGCCTGTCTAAAATTATGTATGTGCCTATATGGATCCGAATGCCTGAATTTTATAAACTCTTTGTGGAACAGTCTGTGGGGTTTGCCTAAATGATTAAGTTTTTAGTAATAAGGCAATGCCTAGATTAAGGAATTAGAGAGTTGATGGATGAGTGAGACTGACAAAATTTATTTTGTTATCTACTATATAAAATTTATATGGCACACAATTTCTCCATCTTTTAGTAGTTGCTGTGTTATTGTGACCAAGAATGATTCATTAATTACTTGATGGCCAAAATCATGCTAGAGAGCCTCTCCAAACTTAGTTTGAAAGGCAAAGTAGCATGGAAGATAGAACGATAGCATCAGGAAGACATGAGAATGAATTCTATCTCTGACACTGATTACCTATGTGCTCTAGGAAAGTCATTTAACTTCCCTAAATCTGTATCTTCATCTGTAAAATGCTAATAATGATGTCTGTAGCAATTATCTCAAATGGTTATTGGAAGACTCAAATGAAATAATGTATATAAAGTACTTTGCAAATTTTAAGGAACCACTGATTATTAATTATTAATTAATAAATATTATTAATACCATTTTTGGTTTGATCCTCATAAAACTGATGGATTCCATCAGTGGGCCAATATTCGTATCTTTTCCAGCTAGACTGGACCTGTCAGAGACTCACTCTACTGACATCTATAGAAACATAAGAACCTATGGTCATCTTTTATTAACAGACTCTTAGGCTGAATTGATAGCAGCATAGTGTCCAAGTCATGGGAGCTAGAATATTGTGTTCCATTTCAGGTGCCTTATTTCAAAAGGAATTGCTGTCCAAGTAGAATGTGTCCTCAAAATATTAGCTCTGTTTCAGTTCCTTTGTAACTTTACAATTCCATAATCTGTTCTCCCTCCTTTCAGGACAAACTTGGATCATAGACCTAGATCTGTTAAAGATCATCAATCCAATTTCTTCATTTTCCTCACTTGGAAAATGAGAATCAGAGTTATTTGGTGACATCACATGGAAATTAACAGGAAGATCTGGGATTCCAAGTGTAGCCCTAAGAGCACTGCTGTTTCTACTACTACAATATTATGTATCAGATGATAACAATTTTCAAAACTAAATACATCTCATAATTAAAGGTAGGATTGTTAGCATCCCCAAAAAAGTAATCCCATAAGAAATATATGTGAACATATCTCTAAGAGCCAAAATAGAAAGTAATCATTATTTGATCATTTATGTCAAATTATATTCAAAGTCTTTAAGTATATTGTAGCAAATTATGTTCAAAATGAGTCTGTATAGTTTTGTTGCCGTGTCTATTTAGTATATGGCTAACTGAATAATATTTTTCTTTAAAAAAAATAAGTTTATGTTTTATCCATTGATGACTATTCATTGCCCAAGCAGGTAAATTATAATCGCATAACATAAAGCCCAGGACAATTATCATACATCACTCTCTCTCAAAATTTTTATTTGCCAACTAAGTAATTTATTCTCACAGAAATAGTCATACCCTCCAAAAAATTAAAATTAAAAACTATGATAGTAAAAAATAAAAAGGAAAAATCTGAAAGGGATTACTTAGGTAATCAACACTATTTTCTGGAAAGGTCGTGTCTGAAATAAGGAGCAGGATAAAAAATGGTAGCATGATAGAGAGTGTATAGTGTGGTTGAAAGTAAGAAAAATATTTTTAAAACATTTTACTAGCAACAACTTTCAGCATTTTTAGTGCATGAACTTTCCTTGAAGAAATGATGGGAAAGTCCCTGTTCTTTATTATTTTGAAATCCCCACATGCAATCATTCACTTGTCAGGAGTTTTTTTTATTTTTTTTATTTTTTTGTTCTGTACAAATACATTTCCTGGCTATGACTCAATCTCATTTTTGTTTATTTTATCAACGGCATTTGCCATTTCTGCAAAATTGTACAACAGGATTTTTGGGGTTTTTTTCCCCTTATTTGACCATCAACTATCATGAACACTATCATGTGTCAATGTGAAGCATTTTATGTTAGTTAATTGTCCAGCATTCTTGTGCCCTAAAAATATGCTTAAAAGTAACAAATACAGAAGAACAGCTACCCTTGAAATCCTTCTCTTTCTTTAAAGGCTCACCTTAGATACCACTTCCTCCTTAAAACCTTTTTTCATCCCTCCAGCTAACATTAATTTCTCCTTACTCACGTTATCTTACACACTTAATCTGACTTACTTCCGTTGCCCTTCTCACGTTCTAACTCATAGTTATTTGGACACATGCCATATTCTTTTATATTTATATTTCTCATGACTTGTTTATATCTGGTATTTAACACTTTTTAAATTGAATTCTGAGAAATGGTAAGTGAAAAGCAGACATGATTCTAGAAACTATTTCTATTTCTATTGGGTTTTGCAGTAATGTATATCTCCATTTAGGAGAGCAGTTGGGTAGCTCACAATATAGAGTGTTTGATCATCTGGTCTTATATACTACTAGCTGCATGACTCTGGGCAAGTCACTAACCTCTGTTTACCTTGGTTCCTTATCAATAAAATGAGCTAGAGCCCCAAATGGGACCATGAAGTATTGGGCATGACTGAAATGATTCAACAACAACAACAACATGTCCTTATTTAATGGAGGAAACCAATGTAGAGAATAGAAAAGTTGAAGTTGACTCTAATTAGTAGGTGCCTTTCTAAAATTGAAAAATAAAATTATTCCAACCTAATGGCTTGGGACAAGAGAAAGCCAGGATGAGGATTACACTGAATCCATCCTTTTTCAGCCACCTTGGGGTTTCCCCAATCTTTTAAAAAAGATGGCACCATTTGTCAAGACTGACAATTTTATCATTTCTCTGTCTCAAGACAGGCATATTAGGCATTTTGCAAGATGCCATTTTTATTGCAATTTAGAGCTAAAAGAAGTATGCATATGGATGCAAACAAAGTTGTTCAATTTTAGCTGGAGTCAAGATTCACAAAGAGCCACTGAATAAACTTCTATTTAAATTGGAGAAAAAGAATGTTAAACCACAATGCTTTCAACTGTCTAAAGAAGTAAATATACACAGAAATATGAAGTCTGGCTAAGAACAAGTCATGGTAATACAGTAAGAGTGATGAAAGTCTAAACAATGTATTTGGTCATGTAGATAAAGAATAAACATATACAGATACATTTATATATGTATATTTATATATACATATATAAATCTTCATATCTGATGAATTTTGTGGTGGAAGAAGGAGAAACATGAAGAACATGAAGTAGCTTAGGAAATAAACTAACAAGTTAAAAATTTCCTGGGAGTATACCTACACCTGCAGGATTGGCTCTTGGAAAACTTTCAGAGTAGGCAAAATTAATCTTTAAAATCCTTTACCCACAATTCCTGTGTCCTTTTCCTGTTATTCTGTAGCTGCCAATTCATTCAATCTTTAGATTCTAGAAGGAAATTGATTTGGAAAAAAATAACCACTAAAAAGTTAGTGTGACTTCTCTTCTCTTGTTTCTCCCAGGACTATCTACATGTTTTAAAAAGATCTTGGGGAAAGAAACGAAAAAGAACATACTCCTTTTTCAAAAAATTAATTTTATTAGTAGCTTTAAAGGTTTTTTTTGTTCAATTGTATTTCATTCCGAGTCTTTGTGACTCCATGGGGGTTTTCCTGGGGAAAAATATTGAACTGCTTTTGCCATTTCCTTCTCCAGCTCATTTTTACAGATGGTTGCTCCTTACTTTTCAAAGAGGACCAAAATGACATCACTATGTTAGAGCTGTGTTGCAATGTATGAATGTGGTTGATCAAATCAATATGAGCTCAGAATGTTTTGCCACAAGTTGGACACAAACAGTCCCTATGAATATTTGGAGTGGCTTTTCTAACTTTTGCATCTTGTGTTCTCTTTAACTAATTCAAGTCTTCTTTGCTCATAAAGCACAGCACCTTCTCTGATGAGGGCACGCCATGCTGGGCAGTTCTGTGCCAGTATCTCCCATGTCACACAATCCATTCTAAACTTCTTAAGAGACACCTTGAGAGTGTCCTTGAATCGCTTTTTCTGATCATCTTACGAGCACTCACCATCTGTGAGGTCTCCATAAGATAGTCTTTTTTGGCAAGCACACATTTGACATTCATACACTATGGCCAGCCTGACAGAGTTGTGCTCTCTGCAATAGTTTGAATACTTGGCAGTTTAGTTTGAGTAAGAACCTCAGCATCTTGTATCTTATCCTGTCAGATAATCTTCAGAATCTTCCTAAGACAATTCAAATGGAAGTAATTCAGTTTCCTGGCATGGCACTAGTATATTTGTCCAGGTTTGACAGCAATACAACAATTTTCACAGATGAAGAGCAGAGGCAAACAGGGTTAAGTGATTTGCCTAGGATCACCTAGCTGCTAAGTGTCTGAGACTGGATTTGAACTCATGAAGATATTTTTCTGACTCCAAGCCACTAGTGCTCCATCTACTGCATCACCTAGGTGCTCCTTTATTTTTACATCACCTAAATTTCTTTATTTAAACCCCTCCCTTCAAGAGAGTTTCAAAGAATTTTAAACAAAGAATTTTAAAATAGGCAAGGGTAAGGGAAAGAAATCAGTAAAATTGATCCAAGTGTTGAAAAAATAATTTACACATACACACACACACACACACACACACACACACACATCCACTGTTCATTCTCCTCCTTTCCTGACTTCACCTCTGCAAAAGAATGAGTAAAAGTATCTTTTCATATTTATTCTTTGGGACCAAGATTGTTCAGAGTAATTTTGGAATAAGATTACAGTGGTGGAATTTCTGACATCAAATACCAGGAATGAGTGAGGGCTCCTCCCTGACATTGCAGTCATACCATTAGCTGACTTCTCTGTTACAGCCAGCCTAGATGAGAGAGAGTGAGTAGGTGAGATATTGCCTGCTATTTTATTGTCAATTGAACTTAAAGCTGCATATGAGAGTAAAGGCTGAGGAGGAGAGAGCTTGAAGGAAAGGCAAGGAGGAGATTGCTTTGTGGCAGAAATACATAAAAATAGAAATGTATTAGCAAAAGCAAAAGGGGCCATCTGTGTAAAAATATGACCGCAGTTATCTCTGATACACAGAAACTATGTATCTTATAAGCAAGTGTATAAAGCACAAGATCTGGAATCAAAAAGACACAAGTTCAAATTTGGCTTAAGATATTAGCCATATGGGGCAGCTAGTTGGTATAGTAGGTAGAGAACCAGCCCTCAGGTCAGGAGGACCTGAGTTTAGTCTCAGACATTTACCACTTTTTGGTTGTGTGACCCTAGGCAAGTCATTTAACCCCAATTTTCTCTGCAAATAATAATAATAAATAAATGAAAAAATATTTTAAAGATATTAGCCATGTGACTATTGACAAATCATTTAAATTCTCTGTTTCAGTTTCCTTATCTGTAAATGGGGATCATAATATGTGAAAGTCAGGATTTAACCTCAGGTCTTTCAGGCCCCAGTGACAGCAATCTATGTGCAATTGAGTCATGTAAAATGATAAAAAAAAAATTGGCTTATAGGTTTTAAATATATTTTAAAAAGACAACAAAATCTCAAGTATGAGGGAATTCTCTATCCATTGCCACCTAGGAATAGCTAAAAATTAATGTGAATACCAAGTAATCAGAGCCACTTCTTCTTCCCAAGTCATTTTCATGCAGAATATGGCTTTCCCTCCCCTTTTCTCCCACTCAAAAAAAAAAATGGAGACATTTGTCATATCTCATTAACAGTTCTAGTTTCTACTCTTATTGGTTACAAAAAATCAGAAAGATAATGCCCAATGTTGTATAGTGGATTCTCATACCCATCTAATCATAGCCAAGGAACAAAACAAATATTTAGCTTATGGAAAACTTTTTTCTGCCCAGAAGTCCTCATCTCTCTTCAAAATTCATAGATGTAGAACTAGAAGAGATCATGTGGTGGTCTAAGCTACTCATTATTACTTATTATTAAGAGGAACTGTGGCCTTGAAAGGTTGAGAAATTGACCCAAAGCTCTGAGGATTTAGGTGGCAGAGCTAGTATTCCATTTCTGATTCTGTGATCCCAAAGTTCAGCCCTTCAAGTTAAGAATGATTTCCAGCTGACCATGTTGCCATGACAGTACACTGTAGAGACTATTTTCTCAGTTTTCATAAAAAATAATTTCCTCTTATTCCAGCATGCTTCTTTTAATCTTGATTTTCCTAGAAGATTTTATTCAATGAAGCTTATTCCAAAATATTGATTTTTTTTTTCCTAGTGCAATAAATCTTAACTTTTTTGGGTCCATGAATCTATTTGGAAGTCTGTTGAAGTCCATGGATCCCTTCTCAGAATAATGTCTTTAAATGCACAAAATAAAATGCATAGAATTATAAGGAAACTAATTATACTGAAATACAATTATCGAAACCTGAAATTCTGTTATGCTTTTAAAATATATTTAAAGTGGTGCAATGCATGTTTAATCTATATCAAATTGCTTGCTGTCTTGGGGAATCAGAAGTGGAATATTATCTCTTCCAAATGTGTAGGAGAAACTTTTTTGTCTCTATTGTTCAGAGTACTGGAGATACTCAAATTGAAGAGATAGCAAAACACCTCAATTTATATCCCTAAAAGAAAGGGCCTGTCTTTCAGTGAAGAGTATAAAATATGCCCTCAACTACCTATTTTAGTACTTTGGATCCTTTGTGACTCTCCAACTGCATATTCATCAAGTATCCAGATTGATGATCTTGCATTCCCTGAACAGTTATCATTATTTCTTGCATTTTGACATTTTATTAGTTAAAAGTTTTGAGTCAACCAGTCCAGAAGTAGGTCTATTACACAGTGGTATAATCTTTTACACCACAAGAGCCCTTCTCTGCCTCTTAGGTGACAGGCATTCTACTCTCTGACCTTGTTGCTTCCTGGAACCAATCCATAGCAGGGGAGTGCTAAGAATCATGGTATGGATAATTTCACCAGAAACTCTGTCCTTGGCTTAGTACTCCCCAGCCAGGTTAGGAGTGCTCTTGATAATTTGCGTGATAGATGTGCTCCTGAAAGCTCATTTGTAAATCCTTTTTTAGATACATCAATTTGTATTTTACTGTACTAATGTACAAACTATACTATAAATGCCTTATCTATTTGATATCTAAAAGAGTTCTGTGACGCTTTTGTGAAGCAATCATTTTGTCAAATAATTGTGACCCAATTCTTTTCTTTGAGTCATTTTATTTAATGAGGTAATTCATTTTATGTAGTAGCTAGCAGAAAAGTCTTTGAAGTTGGAAAGATTTGGGTTTAAATCCTAATTCTGATTCATTGACTTTGGACAAATTAATTAGCCTCTCCATACCAGTAAACACTTCTTTAAATTTATGAATTACAATTATTCATCTTTATCTGTCAATAAATAAAAATTTGCTTATTTAGATCAATAAACTTATTAATTTAATTTACTTATTTAATAAATGTTTGCATAAAGCTAAGTTCTCAAATTACAAAATCAAAAATGAAGACAATACTGGACTTCATGGGACAAACTTCCCCAGGGGAAAAACAACACAGAATGATGTAGTAATCAGAGAAAGGAATTATGGTTGGAAAAGTTACAGAGATGGTGGGAGGAGCAATAACCTTTTCCAGTAGCAAAGACAATGTCAATTTGATTATAATTCCACACTAGGAAAGATTTCAGGACTGAGGAGAAAATAGACAGGTGATAGGGGAGGGAAATCAGAGAGATGAGTTTGGTAAGATGGCAAAGCAGCTACCAAGAAGATGAAAGGCAAGTAAAGTGAAATGTGGCTGGAACAGCTGTCTAGATATAGTGAACTTCGCTATGTGACATTCATTAATCGGATTCCCGGGGGTCCAAGAGTGGAATTGAAAGAGTTAATTTCTTCAAGGCATTTTATCCAATCTGAGAGGCAAAATGGTTGCCAAAAAAGATGGCTGTGGAGTTTCTACACCAGCATTCCCTGTATTTATGAAATCATGTGGACAAAAAAAATATATATTTCTTCAATTGAGTTTTTCTTAAACCATGGTATATATGACCTTTCTATATAATTACATATAAATAAAAAACATAATCATGTAATTGGATAGGATCTTGATAATATGGTTTTCTTATATTGTTTATTCATTTACAATATTTTTGGTATAATATTACAAAAGTGAAAAGCATTTAAGAAAAAGTAGAAAGTAAGATTGGATCCTTCCCTTGCCCTACCTGGGATATTTTGGATATTTTATAACCATGATGTCAGGTTTTTAAAATAAGAATTTAACTATTTAATCAATATAATTTTTCATTCTCTAAAAATTCACTAGCTAATTGAATTGCTTGTCCAAAGAGACAGAGGAAAACAGTGGGAGGGAGTAGGGAAACATTAAATTGAGAATCAGAACTGTATTATACTCCTGATTTTGACATAAGTAATACACCTCAGACAATCATTTTATTTCTCTGAATTTCAATTTTTTTTACCTGTAAAATGAAGTAATTGGATTAGATGATCTCTAAGACCCCTTCCAATATCAAATATCTCATTATCTCTAATTTATATATCTCAAAAGGCAGAAAGCAGATACCTCAAGGAAGAGCAAATTCAACTCTTCAATATCCACTAGAGTACTTGTTGCTTGATTATTCCCAAATTCCCAGTCTACAACAGAGCTAGATCTAAAATCAAGAAGACCTAATTTCAAATCTGGACTCAAATTCTTCACCTCATTTCCTCATCTGTAAAATGGGTTAGAGAACTGCTCCAGTATTCTTGCCAAGAAAATCCCATGGACAAGTCCATGGCAGCTAAGCACAGTAGACAGAGCATCAGATCTGGAGTCAAGAAGACTCATCTTACTGAATTTGAATCTGGTCTCAGATAGTTCCTAGCTATGTGATCATAGTTACTTATCCCCATTTGCTTCAGCTTCCTCATATGTAAAATGGAGAAGGAAATGGCAAGCCACTCCAGAATCTTTGCCAAAAAAACTAACTCCAAATGGGAACATGAACAATTGGGTACCACTGAAAAATGACTCACCAACAATAAAGTCAATCAGAGAAAGGAGCCACAGAGGTGGAATGTATTTTCTATTTTTGAAGTCTAGGGTAAAGAGTTGTTTTATGAGGAGGATGCTTCTATGGCATCATAAAAAAAAGAAATCCTGGGAATCAATAATAATGTCTGAAAGAGAATGAAATGCTTGTTGACTTTCTAAAATACTTTTCAAACATTCAAGTAATATGCACACATACACACACACGCACACATATACACGCATATATGTGTGTGTTGTGTGTATGTATATATATAATATATACATATGTATATATTATATATATGAAAGCTATAAGCTATTGTTGTAGTGTTGATGATGGCGATGATGAAAATCATGAAGTCATCTCCAGTTTGGGCTATGAACAACATTTAGCCACTTGGTTCTTCCTAATGAATTTTTACAGTAGGCTGATCATTTTTGAGTATTCGTGTACTTATCCCTTAAGAAGTCCTAAAGTTTTCTGATATTTGATATAATCAACACATCTGTACCCCGTGGTATACAGAAAGTATCACCATCAATAGAGAATTCTTCTTCTACTCAATAAATGTTTGTCAGTGGTGGTTCCAATATTTGAATGCAAGTATAGCAATATAATATAAAAACCTAGATTTATATAAAATGAATTCTTTCTAATTAATATTGGAAAAAATTGCTAAAGCATCGAATATAATAAAATGGCCTTTGAGTCAGAAGATCTGGATTCAAATCCCCTCTAGTTTCATTGCTTACTATCTGTGTACTCAAGCAAGTCAATCCACTTCTCTAAGTGGTATTTCTTCATATGTATCATGAAGAAGTTGAACCAGAATACCTCTAGGGATTTTCAGTTTTAATTCCATGATCCTAAAGTCACTTGCTGTAAGGAATTAATTTAATTCCTTAATTATGAATTTATTGCTAAATTATAAGTAGAGAAGATTCTTTCTTATGCATAATTTTTATATCATCTACTTTTTCTTAGGGAAAATACCACGGAAAATCTATGCACATAGCAGTAGTTATTTCCAATTGTTTAAGAGAAGAAAGAAGAATATTGGCAGCAGCCAGCATGCCTGTACAGGTAATGTACATCATCACCTTACACTCGATGTTTTTAAAAAGCATTACTTAATAGTTCTCCTCAAACAGTCCCCCTTCTTACACTATCATCAGTCTTGCTTTCTTCTGTCATTGCTCATTCCTAGATAAACACTTGCCTAGGCTTGGCCTTTACTATCTCACTCTATAAAAGACTTGAAGAATAGTAGGCAGATAGACTATGCATAAAGTTCTGGGCCTGGTGTCAGTAAAATTCATCTAAGTTCAAATCTAGCCTCAGGCATTTAGCTAGTTGTGTGACTCTGGGCAAGTTGGTTTACCTTGTTTGCCGTGATTTCCTCATCTTTAAAAGATGCTAAAGAAGGAAATTGCAAATCACTCCAGTATCTTTGCAAGAAAACCCAAAGTGTGGTCATGAAGAGTCAAACTTAACTGAAGTGACTGAACAATACCTTGGCCAAAGTGTCAGGAGATCTCTAGTAAAGACCTCCCAAGGATCTATGTTGGCTAACATATTTATCAATGATTGAAAAAAGACATGGATTGCATACTTATCAAATTTGCAAATAGCACTTTAAAAGTGAAAGGGATAAGTAACATCTTAGATATGGATCCCAAAGATCCTGATAGGCTAAAGCACTAAGCTGAATCTAAGAAGATAAGATTTGATAGTATATTTGATTAGGACATTCCATTTCCAAAAATCAGCTTATTGAGTACAAGATGAGGGAGGATTTGTTATATAGAAGAGATATCAAATATCCAGCCTTTGAGCAATAGGAAGCCCACACCACTGCCAAGTATGATCTGAATCAGAATAAAAAGTAATTGGGAAATAGCCAAATAAATACAACATATAAGATAGACTTATTATGTATTTTTATGTCAATATGTAACCTAAGGAATCTTTATATATAGCTCCATAGCCCCATTTATGTTTGACTTTGACAAAACTTGCATATAGCAGCTACTCTGAAAAGGTTCTGAGGGTTTTAATTCAATATGGGTCAATAGGGTAATGTGACAACCAAAAAAGCTAAGCCAACCTTAGCTTTTATTGAGAAGTATCGTTTCCAGGAAACATTGTTATTCTTTTGACAATAAGTTGTGTGCAACTCTTGATAACCCTTCTTGAGTTTTTCTTGGCAAAGACAGTAGAGTGGCTAGCCATTTTCTTCTTCAGATTAAGGACACTGAAGCAAAGAGGGTAAACAGACAGATCCATAGTATCTGAAATTAGATTTGAATTCAGGTGCTCCTGACTCCAGGCCTGGCATTCTGCCCACTGCTCCATCTCACTGTATATTTTCAAAAAATAGGGGAAATAGGGAAATGATAGTTCCACTATATTCTGCTCTCACTGAGACTTCATCTATAGTATTTGTTAGGTTCTGGGTGCCGTGATTTAAGAACATCACAATGCTTGGACAGTTTTCAGAAAAAGGTGTCATGGATTATGAAGGGCCTTGAATCCTTGATATTTTAAGATCAGTTAAAAAAAACTGGGAAGAGGGAATAGAGCCAAAATGGTGGAAAGGACACATGCTTCATTCTGAGGTCCCCTTCTTCCCTCACTACTGATTATTAAATTCAGCCTCTGAAATAGTGCTTGGCTGGTAGAATCCATGACTACTGGGAGTACAACAAATTGCCAGCTGAAGATAATCTGGAAGATCAGCAGAAAAAAGTCTGTCTTGATCAGGCAGGAGGAGGCCAGCACAAGCAGGGAGGCAGAACATGGAGGGCAGTACACACTGAGCAAACAGGGGGAGGGGCAGTCTCCACAGGTGGAGAATTTGCAGAGGGGACTGTCCCACAGATTGGCTGCTCTGCTTTGTCTTCGAAGCAGTAGATCAGCAGAGAAGTTACACAAACACCAAAGGTAAAGTGTACTCCAAAACGCCAAAGCTTAACAGGACCTGGACACACCCACCCAGCCACTGGGAGTAATTCAGCATGATCACAGCACAGTCCCACAATCACAATGCAGCTGGCTTTCTGCAGCACAGCTGCTCTTCCCATGGTAGTCACACTTCCTCAGGGAGGCCACTTTTTGCAACCTGTTCTCAGGACAGCCACTATTCCTCTGTCCTTATTCTGTAGAGGAAGCTGGGAACCTCCTTGCCCTAAAGGCAAACCCCAAGGGCTTTTAAAAAATGAGTAAAAAAAGCAAAGCAAACTCTAACTATAGATAGCTTCTATACAGAAAAAGAACAGATTTCCAATCCTGAGGAGACTAATAGCAGACAGTCTCCACACAAAACCCCAAAGGGAGATGTAACCTGGGACCCATCACACAGGCTCTTCTAGAAGAAATTTTAAAAGATCTTAAAAGACAGCTAGAAGAAAAATGGGGAAAGAAAAGAGAAACTCTTCAAGAGAGTACAGAAAAGGCATATAACTCATTAAAAGAAAGATTTGAAAAAGAAAACAACTCCCTGAAATGTGAAATGGAAAAGGTAAAGAACTCCCAGGGAAACAGAATTTTTGAATTGGAAAAGATAAAGAACTCCCAGGAAAGTAGGATTTGTGAATTGGAAAAAGAAAATAACTCATTAAAAAAAATTTGTGGAAAAAAAAATTGTGAAATGGGAAAAAATTCCATAGAGCAAAACAACTCATTTAAAAATTCAATTGAACATATGCAAAAAAAAGTAAAAAAAAAAAGTAAATGAAGAAAATAACTCATTAAATATCAGAACTGAACAAATGGAAATAAATGATTCATTGAGACATCAAGAATCAGTCAAGCAAAACCAAAAAAATGAAAAAAATTGAAAAAAATGTTAAATATCTACTTGAAAAAACAACAGACATGGAAAATATATCTAGGAGAGACAATCTAAGGATTATTGGATTCTCTGAAATCCATGATGAAAAAAAGAGCTTAGATACTATTTTTCAGGAAATTATCAAAGAGAACTGCCCAGATGAAATAGAATCAGTAGGTAAAATAGGCATTGAAAGAATTCATCAAACATCTTCTGAAAGAGACCCCAAAACTAAAAACTCCAAGGAATATTGTGGCTAAATTTCAGAACTATCAGACTAAGGAAAAACTATTATAAGCAGTCAGAAAAAATACCAAGGAGCCATAAGAAGGATCACTCAGGATCTAGCAGCTTCCACATTAAAGGATTGAAGGGCCTGGAATCTGATATTCTGAAAGGCAAAAGAACTTGGAATGCAGCCAAGAATAAACTCCCCAGCTAAGCTGAGCATTTTTGTTCAGGAAGAAGATGGACATTCAATGAAACGGGTGACTTTCATTTTTTCCTAATGAAAAAACCAGAGCTAAACAAAAAGTTTGACCTCCAACTATAGGACTCAAGAGAAGCATAAAAAGATAAAAAGAACTCTTGAGAACTGTATTTCTGTTATGGACATACATAAAGAACACATGTATAATTTGATTTTACTGTTATAATATAAAAAAGGGAATTAGAAATGGAAAGGGGATTGTATCAGAAAAAGGGAAAAGTGGAGGGAAAAAGAGGGAAATGCAGAATTAGTAGTTTTAACCATAAATGTGAATGGGATGAACTCTCCCATAAAGCAAAGGCGGATAGCAGACTGCTATTGTAGCAGAATCCTACAATATGTTGTTTACAGGAAACACATTTAAAGCAAGGTGATACATCTAGAGTAAAGGTAAAAGGCTGGAGCAGAATCTATTATGCTTCAGGTGAAGTTTAAAAAAAAAAAAGCAGGGGTAGGCATCTTTATCTCAGATCAAGCAAAAGCAAAAGTTGATCTAATTAAAAGAGATAAGGAAGGAAACTATATCTTGCTAAAGGGTAGCATAGACAATGAAGCAATATCAATACTAAACATATATTCACCAAGTGGTATAGCATTTAAATTTCCAAAGGAAAAGTTAAGAAAACTGCAAGAATAAATAGACAGCAAAACTATAATAATGGGAGATCTCAACTTTGTACTCTCAGAATTAGATAAATCAAACCACAAAGCAAATCAGAAAGAAATCAAAGAGGTAAATAGAATACTAGAAAAGTTAGGTATGATAGATCTTTGGAGAAAACTGAATGGAGACAGAAAGAGTACACTTTCTTCTCAGCAGTTCGTGGAACCTATACAAAAATTGACCATATATTAGGACTTAAAGATCTCAAAATTAAATTCAGGAAGGCAGAAATAGTAAATTCATTCTTTTCAGATTATGATGCAATAAAAACTACATTCAACAAAAAGCTAGGAAAAAAATAGACCAAAAAATAATTGGAAACTAAATAATCTCATTCTAAAGACTGAACACAGCAAATCATAGACACAATTAATAATTTCACCCAAGAGAATGACAATAATGAGACAACATACCAAAATTTGTGGGATGCAGTAAAAGCTGTAATAAGAGGAAATTTTATATCTCTAGAGGCTTACTTGAATAAAATAGAGAAAGAGAAGATCAATGAATTGGGCTTGCAACTTAAAAAGCTAGAAAAAGAGCAAATCAAAAATTTCCAATAAAATACTAAACTTGAAATTCTAAAATTAAAAGGAGAAATTAATAAAATTGAAAGTAAAAAACTATTGAATTAATAAATAAAACTAAGAGTTGGTTTTATGAAAAAACCAATAAAATAGATAAACCTTTGATAAATTTGATTAGAAAAAAGAAAGAGGAAAATAAATTGTTAGTCTTAAAAACAAAAAGGGAGAACTCTCCACCAATGAAGAGAAAATTAGAGGAATCATTAAGTTACTTTGCCCAACTTTATGCCAGTAAATTTGATAACCTAAATGAAATGGATGATTACCTTCAAAAATATAAGCTGCCCAGATTAATAGAGGAGGAAGTAAATTGCTTAAATAGTCCCATTTTAGAAAAAGAAATAGAACAAGCTATTAATCAGCTCCCTAAGAAAAAATCCCCAGGGCCAGATGTATTTACATGTGAATTCTACCAAACATTTAAAGAACAATTAACTCCAATGTTATATAAACTATTTGAAAAAATAGGGAAGGAAGGACTCCTACCAAATTCCTTTTATGATACAGACATAGTACTGATACCTATGGTATCCCAGGTAGGATGAAAACAGAGAAAGAAAATTATAGACCAATCTCCCTAATGAATATTGATGCAAAAATTTTAAATAAAATATTAGAAAAAAAACTACAGAAAATCATCCTCAGGATAATACACCATGACCAAGTAGGATTTATACCAGGAATGCAGGGCTGTTTCAATATTAGGAAAATTATTAGCATAATTGATTATATCAATAACCAAATTAACAAAAACCATATGATCATCTCAATAGATGCAGAAAAAGCATTTGATAAAATCCCACATCCATTCCTATTAAAAACACTTGAGAGTATAGGAATAAATGGACTTTTCTTTAAAATAGTCAGTAGCATCTTTTTAAAACTCTCAGCATCATATGTAATGGGAATAAATTGAAATCATTCCCAATAAGATCAGGAGTGAAACAAGGTTGTCCACCATCACCATTACTATTCAATATTGTATTAGAAATGCTAGCTTTGGCAATAAGAATTAAGAAAGAGATTAAAGGAATTAGAGTAGGTAATGAGGAAACCAAATTATCACTCTTTGCAGATGATATGATAGTATACTTAGAGAAGCTCAGAGATTCTACTAAAAAGCTATTAGATAGAAATAATCCACAACTTTAGCAAAGTTTCAGGTTACAAAATAAATCCACATAAATCATCAGCATTCTTATATATCAATAACAAAATCCAACAGCAAGAGATACAAAGAGAAATTCCATTTAAAATAACTGCTGATAATATAAAATATTTGGGAATTTATCTGCCAAGGGAAAGCCAGGAACTACATGAGCAAAACTACAAAACACTTTGCACACAAATAAAGTCAAATCTAACCAATTGGAAAAATATTAAGTACTTTTGGATAGGCCAAGCGAATATAATAAAGATGACAATACTACCTAAACTAATCTATTTATTTAGTGCTATACCAATCAGAGTCCCAAAAAACTATTTTAATGATCTGGAAAAAATAACAATAAAATTCATCTGGAAGAACAAAAGGTCAAGACTTTTAAGAGAACTAATGAAAAAAAAAATCAAATGAAGGTAGCCTAACTGTACCAGATCTAAAACTATATTATAAAGCAGCAGTCACCAAAACCATTTGGTATTGGCTAACAAATAGATCAGTGGAATAGGTTAGGTTCACAGGACAAAATAGTCAATAACTATAATAATCTAGTGTTTGACAAATCCAAAGACCCCAGCTTTTGGGATAAAAATTTGGGATAAGAAATTTGACAAAAACTGCTGAGAAAATTGGAAATTAGTATGGCATTGACCCACACTTAACACCGTATACGAAGATAAGGTCAAAATGAGTTCATGATCTAGGCATAAAGAATGAGATTATAAATAAATTAGAACATCTGATAGTTTACCTCTGAGACCTGAGGAGGAGAAACGAATTTGTGACCAAAGAAGAACTAGAGATCATTATTGATCACAAAAGAGAAAATTTTGATTATATCTGGTTAAAAAGTTTTTGTACAAACAAAAACTAATGCAGACAAGATTGGAAGGGAAGCAATAAACTGGGAAAACATTTTTACAGTCAAAGGTTCTGATAAAGGCCTCATTCTAAAATATATAGAGAATTGACTCTAATTTATAAGAAATCAAGCCATTCTCCAATTGATAAATGGTCAAAAGATATGAGCAGACAATTTTCGGATGATGAAATTGAAATTATTTCTAGCCATATGAAAAAGATGCTCCAAATCATTATTGATCAGAGAAATACAAATTAGGACAACTCTTGATATACCACTACACACCTCTCAGATTGGTTAGGATGACAGGAAAAGATAATGATGAATGTTGGAGGGGATGTGGGAAAACTGTGACACTGATACATATAACCGTCCTTCCTAAAGTTGTTCAAAAGAATATTAATTTAAGAAGTGTTGAGCACTCATTCTTTGAAGACGTTTAAATAGATACTAGATGGTCACTTGTTAGCTATGTTATAAGGAAAATCAGAATAATCTTATTTCAAATCCAGTTTTAGACACTTACTAGCTTACTACAATGAGCAAATCATTTAACCTATGTCTAGGTTTCAACTCTCAAATAGAGATAATAACCGCAAACTCATAGATTTGTGAGGATCAAATGAAATATTTGTGAAGTGCTTAACACAACAGAAACTTCATCTCCCTGTGTTAAAACACTCATCATGTGACCTTTAACCCCTTTTGTCTCAGTTTCCTTATCTGTAAAATGAGATAGAGAAGGAAAAAACAAACTACTCCATTATCTCTGTCAAGAGAAGCCTAAATTGGATCATAAAGAGTTAGACATGACTGAACAACAATAAAAATTTAGGAAATTCATTCTTGAAGTCAAGCCTCAAATGGCCTTTTTTCCAACCACAACTTATTTCTCCTGATTCTGTCATCTGGGGCCAAATGAAATAAATCCAATAATTCCATCACCTGATAGTCCTTCAGATACTTAAAGAGACTTTTCATGTGCCTCCAAAATTTCCTCTATTTCTTCCCAATTTTTTTTACATTTTTTTAATTATAACTTTTTATTTACAAGACATATGCATGGGTAATTTTTCAGCATTGATCCTTGCAAAACCTTCTGTTCCAATTTTTCCTCTCCTTCCTCCCACCCCCTCCACTAGATGGCAGGTAGATCAATGCATGTTAAATATGTTAAATTATATGTTAAATACAATATATGTATATATATTTATACAGTTATCTTGCTACACAAGAAAAATCAGATTTAGAAATAAGGTAAAAATAACCTGAGAAGGAAAATAAACATGCAAGCAGACAAAAACAGGAATGGAAATGCTATGTTGTGGTCAGCACTCATTTCCCATAGTTCTTTCACTGGGTATAGCTGGTTCTCTTCATTATTGAACACTTGGAACTGATCATCATCATTGTTGAAATGAACAGAAGTGTATAATAATCTCCTGATTCTGCTCATTTCACTCAGTTCATGTAAGTCTCTCCAGGCCTTTCTGAAATCATCTTGCTGGCCATTTCTTAACAGAACAATAATATTCCATAACATTCATATACTACAACTTAAAACCTTATTTCAAATCCAGTCTTAGACACTTACTACACTGCTCACTACACTGAGCAAATCACTTAACCTATGTTTAGGTTTCAACTCTCAAATAGGGATAATAACCGCAAACTCATAGACTTGTAAGGATCAAATGAAATAATATTTGTGAAGTGCTTAACTGCACAAATTATTTGTTACCAATTTTCTTCTATCTTCCCATTGTTTTCATTTATAGATTAATTTAGATGGGAGCTGAAGTCCTTTCTGTATCTAAAACTCTGTAGTTTTGTAAGGCAGAGAGATCAATTGGGAGGCTATTGCAATAGTCCAGGTAAAAGATGATAAGGACTAAAGATGATAAAGAACCACAGATGTGATTGTCTTTGCAGGTAGTAAGAGTCTGATGTAGAGGGAGCTGTGAAGGAAGAAATGAAAATCCCATTCTAAACTTCATATCTTTCCTCATATTGTCTTCCTCATTGAGAATTTACTCCTTTTTTTCCTTCTAACTAAATATTTCCCTTCCTTCAATGCCCCACTTGATCTTCCCTTATCTTACTCTTCTAGCCTTCATCAATTTCCTTTTCTCTAAATTTCTATTATACTTAGTATCTCTACCAATATAATGTTGTTTCTCCTTGAGGACAAGAGACTTCACTTCTGTATTTCTCACAGCGTTTAGCTCAGTGCTGAATGTATAGCAAGTATTCAATAAATATTATTTTACATACGGGATTCTGAAATCCCCTAAGATCTCCAACTCCAAAAACCCTTGCTACTTTTCCCATATAGAGTGTGGGCTGTTTGGGGTAATCAGCTGTGAAAGTTCTAGCCCTATCCCTAACCAATGAAAATTCTCTATAAAGAATGACAAATCCAATATCAAAAACATTTCAAAAAAACATAAAAACGCTGTCAATAAAAAGGAACATAAAGCAGAAGAATTATGTACTATTTCACGCACAAATTGGTTCAGTTTCTTAAGGCTCCAATCCCTAAAATTGATCCTCTCAAATCTCCCAGAATATCAGAAGAGGGATATAATCACTTCAGGACTCATATTCCAGTCACAGAACACATAGGATTTGGTGCCTTCAGCCTCAAGAAATTCTCATGAAGCTTCTGGGGATAGGCTAGTGACATAATGAAGCTTCTTTTTCTGACTCTAGAATCAATGTGATTTTTCCAGGACAGGCTTTGAAATTCCTGTATCTGTTCTACTGTCTTTCCCTATTTATACTCTTACCTGCAAGCCACAGCTTGTCTTCCCAGGTCTATGCTTCCCCAAAACTGGCAGCCATAAATTTTAAATTTCCTTCCCTTCAGAAATCACCAATAAAGTCTTTACCTAGTGATGTTGCCACTTTGCAGCCCAAAAGACTTGCTGGAAAATGTGTCCAGAGAAAGGCTCTGTGGGCCCCACAACTCCTGAGAAAGAAATCCCGAGGCTTTTTCTCCCAAACCATGCTTACTTCATTATTGATTAATTAAGTCACATTCTTATGATCTTGTGAGAGGGATGCTCCCCCCCCCCCTTCAAGTCACTGAGTGCATTAGTGATTTTGTGACAATGAAATTATAACCATAAATAATTATTACCTTTGTGATTTGGGGTCAATTATTTAACCTCTCTGAGTCTCAATTGTTTCTTCTATAAGACAAAGGGTTTGGACTAGGTGGAAAAAAAAGAGAAATAGGGAAAAGCATTTATCAGATTCCTACTATGTGGCAGGCTCTGTACTAAACTCTTAACAAACATTATTTTATTTGATCCTTACAACAATAGTACAAAATAGGATCCATCATTATCTTTATTTTGCTATTGAGGACACGAAGGCAAACTGAGTTCAAGGGGCTAACAAGTGCCTCAGGCCATATTTGAACTCAGGTCTTCCTGATTCCTAAAGTAAGCAAAACATATAGAGTGCTGAGTCTAAAACTGGGAAGACTTTTTTTCTTCCTAAATTTAAATCAATCTTTCAACAGACATTTACTAGCTGTGTGACTCTGGGCAAGTCACTTAATTGTGTTTGCCTCAATTTCTTTATTTGTAAAGTGAGCTGGAGAAGGAAATGGCAAGCTACTCCATTGTCTTCCCAAATAGGGTATCCAATACACCTTCTGGCTGCCCCGTACTAAACACTAGAGGAATATAAATACTATTTCTACCTTCAAGGACTTTAGTCTAGTAAGGAAGATAAGATCCAGCCAACTAAATAATATACAAAGCAGGCTGAGATGAGTACCTTAAGTATGGCACTTATGGAAGGGAATTTTAAAAGTTCAGGAAAGACAAACTAAGATTTGACCTGCATGTCCTATACTGGCAAACCTTTTCTTATTCCAACAATCATAAATTTGTTATTCATCACATTTACTATTAGCATACTAGACAGAATGCTGAATGTGGAGGCAGGAAAACTTAAGTTCAAATCCTACTTCTGATTCTAGCTCTGAGATGCTGGCCAAAATTTTTTTAACTTTTCTGAGTTTTAGTCTCCTTATTTGTAAAATATTGATAAATATACCCACAATACCTATTTTTGTAGACTATTGTAAGATTTTAAAAAGATAACTTATATAAGCAAATTTCAAAGAGCTATGGAAATAAAACAGTTGTAATTATTACCAAGATGCTATACCAAAATTTCTAACACTGTATGACTGTGCTATTCTAGGGGCCCCTGGAAAAGTCCTTGCAGAACTCTGTGGTTTCAGAAAGGCAGAAAAATGTGGAGCACAAAGTAGCTGCCATCAGAAACAGCGTACAGGTAAGTAAGACCCCTTTCTTATATGGAAAACTTGAAGTTGTCCATGTATAGCCAAATGTATACTGCATAATAATTTTATAATTATTCTGTGGCAAAATAAATCTCCCTCTACTATGTAAGCATATAGACCAATTCCAAAGACATTTTCTAAGGTATAAAAGAAAGACTGGCTTAAATTGCTTATTCAAAGTAGAATTTTTTGTTCTTTAAAGAAGTTAGAAATTTTCTATAGTTGCAATGCCATAACTAAGAAAGAAGTTGTCAATCAATAAACATTTATTAAGCACCTACTATATGCCAAGCACTAATGGTGAGAGTGCTTCCTCCCTAAAGTAGTTCTAAAATTGTTATCCCAATCTAAATAATGAAGACGCAAAGCAGGGATTTACCCAACCAACTCTAAAATTCCCCTCCAAATAATATCAAGATAATGCCTCAAAATGAATTCTGGAGTGGCAGAACCAACAAAAGGATAAGATGATATAATTCCATCCCAACTATACATACAATATGTTGAGCAAAATGTATTCTGTGAAATTTTTAAAATCATGTAGGCATAGCAATCATGATAGCAGACAAGTGAAAAACAAAAATTAACAAATTAAACAAATTAACAAATTAAAAGAGAGAGAAACTATATATATTTTTATTTAATAGCCTTTTATTTACAGGTTATATGTATGGGTAACTTTACAGCATTGACAATTGCCAAACCTCTTGTTCCAATTTTTCCCCTCTTTCCCCCACCCCCTCCCCCAGATGGCAAGATGACCAGTAGATGTTAAATATATTAAAATATAAATTAGATACACAATAAGTATACATGAGCAAACCGTTATTTTGCTGTACAAAAAGAATCAGACTCTGAAATATTGTACAATTAGCCTGTGAAGGAAATAAAAAATGCAGGTGGGCAAAAATATGGGGATTGGGAATTCAATGTAATGGTTCTTAGTCATCTCCCGGAGTTCTTTCGCTGGGTGTAGCTGGTTCAGTTCATTACTGCTCCATTGGAAATGATTTGGTTGATCTCATTGCTGAGAATGGCCAGGTCCATCAGAACTGGTCATCATATAGTATTGTTGTTGAAGTATATAATGATCTCTTGGCCCTGCTTATTTCACTCAGCATCAGTTCATGTAAGTCTCTCCAGGCCTTTCTGAAATCATCCTGTTGGTCATTTCTTACAGAACAATAATATTCCATAATATTCATATACCACAATTTATTCAGCCATTCTCCAACTGATGGGCATCCATTCATTTTCCAGTTTCTAGCCACTACAAAGAGGGCTGCCACAAATATTCGTGCACATACAGGTCCCTTTCCTTTCTTTATGATCTCTTTGGGATATAAGCCCAGTAGTAACACTGCTGGATCAAGAGAAACTATATTTTTATTTGTTTATTTATTTACTATTTTTCATCAGTTGCATTCAAAACAAATTTATTTTACATTTTTTTTAACTTTTTGAGTTCTAGGTTCCCTCCTTTGTTCCCATCCACAGTTAAGAACCACATATGAAATTATATGGAACATTTCCATAAAAATCAAATTGTGAAAGAAAACATAAATCTCCTACCCTAATGAAAATAAAAACCCTCAAGAAAAATTAAGTAAAAAAGAAAGAGACAGAGAAAGAGAGATTGCTTCCATCTGAACAAAAGCAGTTCCTTCTCTGAGTATGAATAGGATTTTTCATCATAAGTCCTTCAGAGTAGATGTGAATGATTGTATTACTGAGAATAGCAAATTCATTTACAGTTGGTCATCCCAGAACATTGCTATTACTTTGTATACAGTACATTTTACTTTGTTTGAATCCATGGAGGACTTTCTAGGTTTCTTTTTTTCCTGAGAACATCCTGTTCATCATTTCTCATAGGACAATATTATATTGTATTTTACATTTTTATGCGATATATTTTGCTAAAAGATACCATATACAATGGTATAGTATAAATTCTAAACATGTGTGCACCAAATCTTATACCACCAAAATTCTTAAAGGAAAAGTTATATGAGGAGGAAATAGTAAATCTTTTCTAGTAAGGTACTTCAACTTTCCCCTTTTAGAACTAGATAAATCTAGCAAAAGAAAAAAAAGAAGAAAGAAGTTAAGGAGATGAATAAAATTTTAGAAAAGGATAAATCTATGGAGAAAATCCAATGGAAATAGAAAGAAATATATAGGAATATAGCTTTTTCTCAACAACACCTTACCTACAAAAATTGATATATTCAGATATAAAAACCTCACAAACAAGTGCAGAAAAGTAGAACCATTAAATGTATCCTTTCCCAGTCATAATGACATAAAAATCACATTCTATAAAAGGAAAGGAATCATAGACTTAAAATTAATTGGAAATTTAAAAATTTAAGCCTAAAGAGAGGATCAAAGGACAAATCACAGAAATAATCAATAATTTCATTAAAAAATGGCAACAATGAGGTAATATACCAAAATTTATGGTATGAGCCAAAGCAATATTTAGAGGAAATTTTATATCTCAAAAATTGCTCTCCCTCTGCAAACTTCTTTGTATGGTCACCTCCAGAGCTTCTTTGTCAAAGCATCCCTGCCCATTTCCCTTACTAGCTCTTTTAGAGACAGAAATTAGTTTCTCTGGGGACAATTATAGCCATCTTTAGATTTTCATATATTATCACTACACCTAACTCAGGTGAAAGGTGTAATGCTGGAGAAACTGAGGCAGGAGAGAAATTAGAGAGTTTTTTAATATTATATTAATTGGAGAGCATAATTGACTGGACAGGACTTTTGTCTCAAAGTATCTAGCAATGAATGGGAGAATCCCAAATCCTTATATATCTTTTACAGACAAAGAAGGGAACAGAAGCGGGAAACTTCTTCACAGACCCATTTGGTTCTGTCAAGATCGGGGGAGGCCATAAATTCTTACTAAAAGTCAGAGTCAGGATGTCTGAATAAAGAAAAGTAAAGATGTCAATAAGATATCCGGGATAGTCTTATCTTTTGGAATATTTTAGAGGGATAGTGTCATAAATTCTTGAGGACAGAAGGAGTTAGGAGTAAGGAAGTCTCAGTCTTAATGAACCCAGAGTGGGGTTTTGCAACTAAGGGGATTGAGGCAGAACAGTTAAGGAAACTGAGATAGAACAATTCAGGGAAACTCAGTCAGAACAATAAGGGAAGCCAGTACAGGGAAACTGAGATAGAACAGTTCAAAGAGACTGTGGCATAACAAAGGTTTCTTAGTTCATTCATTCATTCCTAGTAATATCTCTCTACATCTCTATTAATTATAGGAAATATTTAAGTCTATTCTGTATCCAATTCTATTGAGGATAAAGTACAACCCGTAGGCAAAATGCTAAATTAAGTGATAGCTCTGGATTTTTAAAATTCTCTACAAAAACAGGAAAAAAAATGCGTCAGACATTCATACACCCTCGGGGTATAATATTCTGACATATCATTATACAAAGTTAGTTTTGAAAAAACAAGTCCTATTTGGTCTGTCTCCACAGGTATTATAGAAGTGAAGAAAGAATTCTAAAAAGAATATTTCATCATATTTATCAGTCAAAAAGATGAAACTTGCATCTTACATAAATTCAATCATTTTTCAACCTACAAAGTTATAAAAAATTGGCACTTCTCTGATTTCTGACTACTTACATATATCAGGTTTTTAAATGAAGTGCTCCTCAGACTCCTATGACTCTAGAGAAAGCTTTAGCAAGATAACATAATATCTTATCTTTGATTTTTTCAATTATTTACCATAATATTGGAGTTTTCTTTTAATTACTGTCCACATCATTTTATGTACCTGTGTGATATTTTCTTCATTTAGCTTTTAATTAGCTTTTTGAAACCTATTTGAAAATGCTTGTACACAGATATCTGGAAACTTGTTTGTTCTGTTTTAAATATATTAAAAATTAAAGATTCCAGGAGGGAGGTGATAGTGGATAAAGACAAAGACTCTTCAAAAAGCTGTTTGGAGAAAGTTTAGAGATATGTTTAAAATCATTAAAGTAATTCTAATGAGTTTTTTAAGTAAAACCAATGTTTTTACATAAGCATTACTCTAAGAGCCAGGGAAGAGAAGAAAAGTCAACTGGAGGAAAAATTATATTCCAGATTGGAAGAAAATCAGTATTTAGTAATGCTTACATGTGAATGGATGTGATGAGGTATGGATCGTGGCAGGAATATGGGTTGGTCTCCTAGTTCTCCAAAACACCAAGTTATGGCGGGTTCGCAGCGAGAAACGCTACACAAAAGGCTATGATAAGAAAAGGCACTTTATTAAAAGAGAGAAAGACACTAAGATGTTCTCTTAGTGGGCAATATCAGAGAATTGCCAGGAGACATTTTCTCCAGCTTACTTATATACAGAAACAAAACAATTTGGGTTTTTGCATTCGAAAGGAACGTACTTGGGATGGGTTTGCATCCAAAAGGTGCATAGGTTTTACATCTGAAAGGGACATACTTGGGCTGGGTTTGCATCCAAAAAGGTGAGCATCTGAAAGGAACATTTTAATGCAGATGCTCTCCAGGGCGAGGCTGTATTGTCCTCATCATCTCCCCCCTCAAGCACTAAACACAAATTCTTTTGGAAAAGGGTCTAGTCTCTAGTCTTCTGTATCTACTTCCTTCTGGGGATGGGCGTAGAACTCAACCTAAAGGAGGGAAGAAAGGGAAGTGGTGCTTGGAGGAGAGAAGCGAGATCTGAAGGCGGCAGCCATAGTGTCCAGTGGATGCAAAGTTGGTGTTTCAGTTATTTCAGGGTTCCCGGGTTGCAGGAGAAGTTGAAAGTTTGCAGCTTGTAGCCTAGAAGAAACAAATCTCACGAGCAATTTGAAAACGCAAGGACCAAATATGAGCAGAAGGATAATAATCAGAAGAGGGGTTAGTATAGGTGCCAGTAGGGACCATATCCAGGAATCCCACCCAGTGGACTTGGGGGGTGTAAGAAACTGCTCATGGATGTCTTGCATCCAGGCAGCCTTCTGTAAGATTCTCTCTGTGCGCAACTCAACTTTCCTTGAGTTGTTAATATACATACAGCAAGAGCTGTTGACAGAATCTATAACTTCCTCACAATTATGAAGAATCTCTTCCGATTGAGAGATGTCAGGGAGAAGAGTGGCAGGATTTAAGGTACGACAGACTTGGAGGGACAGGTCCGGGGTATCCAGCAGAAGAGCCTGGTACTTAGTAAGCCTCCCACTTGAGAGCCACTGATGCCCTTTGGCTTCTAAAATGCTTTGGACTCTGTGTGGGGTTAAAACCTCTAATGTCTGACCCAGGGTCAGTTTGGAGGCTTCCTCAATTAACAGGGCTGTGGCAGCCACTGCTCTGAGACAGGAAGGCCACCCTAGGGAGACAAGAGTCCAGTTTCTTTGAAAAATAAGCCACGGGTCTGGGGTCAGGCCCTAGAAGCTGAGTAAGGACACCCAATGCCTGTCCACGCCTCTCATCTACATACAGAGTGAAAGGTTTCTGTAAGTTAGGCAGGGCAAGAGCAGGAGCAGAGGTCAGTTTGGCTTTCAGGGTTTTAAAAGCTTTGACTTGTTCCGGTCCCCATTCGAGAGGAAGGTTATCAGGACCTTGAATAGAATCATAGAGGGGTCTGGCAATAATCCCAAAATTAGGAATCCAGATCCTGCAGAAACCAGCCATTCCAAGGAAGGTTCTTAGTTGCCTTTTTGAGGCAGGATCTGGGAGGCTTAAAATAACCTGTTTCCTCTCCTCAGTTAGAGATCGAGAGGTGGGGGTGAGATTGTGACCCAAATATTTAACTGACTGGCAGGCAATGTGGGCCTTTGGTAGGGAGACCCTGTACCCCCTCGAGGCTAGAAAGTTTAAGGTCTTTGTGGCCGCTATCAGAGACTCCTCTCTGGTCCGTCTGCAAAGTAATATATCATCCACATATTATACAAGGCTGCTGCTGGACAGATTAAGGTCCCGCAGATCTTTAGCTAGGGCTTGGCCGAATAAATGCGGGCTGTCCCGAAAGCCCTGGGGCAACACAGTCCAAGTTAGTTGATGGGGAAGTTCCCCTGGCTTAGCCCATTCGAAGGCAAAAAGGAATCTTGAGTCTTCATGTAGAGGGATACAGAAAAAGGCATCTTTAAGGTCCAGGGTGGAAAACCATTGTGTATTCCCTGGAATTTGTGGGAGAATTGTATACGGGTTGGCTACTATGGGATGGATTGGTATAACCGCTTCATTAATCGCCCTAAGATCCTGCACTAGCCGGTAATCTCCGTTGGGCTTTCTGACAGAAAGAATCGGAGTATTACAAGGGGAGTTGCAGGGAATCAGGAGTTTGAATTTAAGAAACTTGTGGATTAAAGGCTGCAGCCCTATCCTATCTTCCCGCTTAATTGGGTATTGGTGCCTATGAGGAAATACACTAGGATCCCTTAGTCTAATAAGGGCTGGAGTGGCATGCGTGGCTCTCCCAGGGATGCCCTGGTCCCACACGGAAGAGTCTATTTCCCCCCAGATTTCACAGGGAATGTGGGGAGGTCTGGAGAGGAGTGCACAGAGATTATCTGGAGGCCTCACCAGAGAGAATTGGGCTCCCAGTTTCATCATCAAGTCCCTACCCATCAAAGGGCTGGGACAGGAAGGGATAATTAAAAATGAATGTGGAAACAACAGGTCCCCGAACCGACAAGGCAAGGGGAGGGTTTCTAAGCAATGTCTAATTTTCCCTTCAATTCCCATTACCTTATGGGGGGAGGGACGAGTAGGACCCGAATGCTCCAGCAGAACGGAGAAAGAAGCCCCGGTGTCAAAGAGAAAAGAGACTGGCGTACCTCCTACGTCCAAGGTTACCCTAGGTTCGGCTTCGATGATGGAGGTAGGGGGTCCATGGCCAAGCCCAGGACCCCGTCAGTCCTGGCCTGGAGAGGCCTGGAGGGCGAGGCTGGAGGCCGTGGCTCTCCCCTTCTCCAGGCAGTCGCTCTTCCGGTGTCCTTCCCATTTGTACCTGGGGTAAGGGCCTGGCGGCTGGTTACTCTGAGGGCAGTTTTTCGCCCTATGGCCGGGCTAATTGCACCTGGCCTGGCGGCTGGTTCCTCTGAGGGCAGTTTTTCGCCCTATGGCCGGGCTAATTGCACCTAAAGCACAAGCTTTGGGGGCCCTTGGAAATGGCGACAGCCAGAGACTGGGCGTGTTCTCTGTTCCTTGCTCTGACTTTTCGGTCCTCCTCCCAATCCCTGTTATTAAACACCCCAAAGGCGATTTCCACTAATTGATTCTTTGGAGTCTGGGGTCCTAATTCCAATTTCTGCAGCTTCTGTCTGATATCTGGGGAAGACTGGCTAATAAAATGCATGCCGAGGACAGCAGTCCCCTCTAAAGAAGTGGGATCTAGGTTAGTATATTTCCTAATGGCTTCTACGAGGCGCCCCTGAAATAAAGCGGGATTCTCATCAGCTGCTTGGGTGATTTCTCTAAGCTTATCGTAATTCACCTGCTTTTTAATCCCCTTTTTCATACCCTCAATGAGGCAGGTTAGGAAATGATCCCTTTTTTCTCTATCCTCGCTCGCCTGCTGATAGTTCCACCTAGGGTCTACAACAGGCACTGCTGCAGCCCCTGCTTGATATCTACCGGGGGAGGTGACAGCCAACTCGTCTCCAAACTTCTGGGCCAGGTCCCAGATCCTCCTTTTCTCCTCTATGGTACAACAAGTAGAGAGAAGGATGTTAACATCTCCCCAGGACAGATCGTACTGGAGAGTAACAGCTCTAAACCCCTTAGTAAACTTAGTGGGATCTTCAGAATATCTGCCCAGTTTCTCCTTAATCTGGGAAAGATCCAACATAGAAAAGGGCACCTGCACTCTAAGCGTTCCCCCCCCCAGGACTGGCCACTTCCCTTAGGGGGAAAAGATTAGAAGAGGTCCCCAAACCAGAGTCCTGAACCACAGCTGTGATGTGGTCAGGCTCTGGGGGAGGGGTAGGAGGGTGAAGGCTTAGGGCCAGAGTGGCCAGAGGAGGTGGTAGAGGAGGAGAAGGTGAAGGAGGAAGAGGTGGGGGAGGAGGAGGTGGGAGAGAGCGGGAAGAGAAGGAAGTGCCTCTTCTTGTCCAAGAAGGGCTAACCTTGGGAGGGGAAGGAGGGATAGGTCGAGTAGTGTGGGATCTTGGGTCCTCCGTCTGGTAAGGAGATGGCTTTGGAGGCGATTTAGGAGCAACCTGCGGAGGGCCGCAAGATGGGGCAGATGCTCCCTGCACCTCTAAAGAAGTAGGAAGGAGAGAGTCATTCAGAGGATCAGCTTCTTTCTCTATTTCTTCCACAACAGACTTAGCCAGCAACATCCTGCAAGTTAGCAATGCTTTAGGATTCTGGGAAAGGGCCATGAAGGCCTGAACATAAGGAATTTCCATCCATCTTTCTTGTTTCTTGCAAAACAAGTCCAATTCTCTAATAGTGGTGAAATTCATAGAGCCATTAATTGGCCATGTCTCATGTTTGTCTAACTTATAGTGAGGCCAAACAGAATTACAGTAATAGACGAGCCTTTTCGATTTTAAGTCTTTTATACTAAATTTGTTCTTATTTCTCAAGAGATAGCCCAATGGAGAATCTTTAGGGATGGAGGAGAGAAACTGACCCATTTTTGCCACAAGCCCAAACAACTTTATGATTCTATAGCGTAACCTTTCTAGACGTCTCAAGAAAGGTGTCAACGAAAGGCCCTCTTGTAAGAAGACAATTCGTCCAAAAAAAAACAACAACAACAACAACAAAAAGCCAGGATTTCGTCCCTACAACGTCTTGTAGGCGACTAATTTCCTCTTAATCGACTCCCTGAGTCTGTCAGCAGCTTAGGTTCTAACCAGGGGTAACCAGAGCTGTCCCCCGCTATAGAAGAAATTATAATGGGCTTCTTACCTCAGTTAAAAGAAATCCCCGTACGGACCACCAAATGATGAGGTATGGATCGTGACAGGAATATGGGTTGGTTTCCTAGTTCTCCAAAACACCAAGTTATGGCGGGTTCGCAGCGAGAAACGCTACACAAAAGGCTATGATAAGAAAAGGCACTTTATTAAAGAGAGAAAGACACTAAGATGTTCTCTTAGTGGGCAATATCAGAGAATTGCCAGGAGACATTTTCTCCAGCTTACTTATATACAGAAACAAAACAATTTGGGTTTTTGCATTCGAAAGGAACGTACTTGGGATGGGTTTGCATCCAAAAGGTGCATAGGTTTTACATCTGAAAGGGACATACTTGGGCTGGGTTTGCATCCAAAAAGGTGAGCATCTGAAAGGAACATTTTAATACAGATGCTCTCCAAGGTGAGGCTGTATTGTCCTCATCAGATGGAGTCATCTGGCCACAATTTTTCTCATCTAGATAAAAACAGATCATGTGTAGCATAAAAAAGAGATCCCAGAAGAATTCCTGCCTTTTGTAAAAGAATAGAGTTGGTTAGTTAGAACTACTCAGAATCCTATCCTGATGGGGAATGAAGAAAAGGCAGCTTAATGCCTTCACTCTGATAAATTATATGCAGATAATTAGATTCTAGGGGAAAACCATCTGTAAGAGTTGAGAACTTGAAGTGTCAGAGCTTATCCTTAAGTACCAGAATGCTATTGACTGTAAAGGGGAAAAGAGGAGATTTATCTAATTAGCTTTGAGAATAATAGTCCAGCATTAGATTTGTCCTTCAATTGTCTCCAACTCTTCCTGCCCCCATTTAGAGTTTTCTTGGCAAAGGAACTGAAGTAGTTTATTATTTACTTCTCCTAAGGCAAACAGAGCTAAGTGACTTGCCCGGTGCTAATAAATGTCTGAGGCCAGATTTGAACTCAGAAAATTGAGCCTCCCTAACTTCAGAACCAGCACTCTATCTATGCTGTTTCATCTAGCTTTCCAAGGGGTTAGATTAGGCAATAATTAAAAACAATTGAAATTTAATGAAGATGCCAAATTATATTTAAGTATTACAAATTTGTCATATTGAAAGAAAAATTATTAATAAAATTGGTAACTAGCTAAATTAATATTTTAGTTTTTAGAGAAAGGCATTATTTTTCAATCAATCAATCAATCAATATTTCTGAAGTACCCACTAAATGCTAAGTACTGTGCTAGCCCTAAGGATACAAAAAGAGGCAAAAGACAGTGCCTGATTTCAAAGGGCTCACACTCTAATGGGGTAGAGAATAACACATACAAATAATTACAATATAAGATAAATGGAAAATAATTAAAAGAGGGGAGGCACTGGAAATAAGAGAAGTTGGTTAAGGCTTCCTATAGCAGACAGGATTTTATCTAGGATTTAAAGGAGGTCAGGGAAGCCATTAGTGGAAATGAGAAGAGAATTCTGGCCTGAGACACAAATCAAAGAAAACGCCTGAAGCTGAGAAATGCAGTGTCTTGTTTGTGAAATAGCAAGCAGGCCATTGACATCATAGAGAAGAGTACTGAGGAAGTAAGACGTTAAAGTAGACTGGAATGGTAGAAAGGAGACTAGGAGATGCAATAGATAGAGCCCTGTACCTGAAGTCAGGAAGACTTATCTTCTTGATTTCAAATCTGGCCTCACACACTATTTGGATGACCCTGGACAAGTCCCTTAACCCTATTTGCCTCAGTTTCTTCATTTGTAAAATAAACTAGAAAAGGAAATGGCAAACCAATGTAGTACTTTGCTAAGAAAATCCCAAATGGGGTCAGAGTCCCATAGGACCAAACAAGAAGAAGAAGGACCAAACAAGAAGAATGGATCTTGACATGTCAAATTTGAGTTTTAGGAAAATCTGTTGGTAGTTGAATAGAAGATGAACTGCAGTAGGAAGAGGTATATGGCAGAGAGAATCCCAATAAATTATTGCAGTAGTTTAGGCTGAAATGATAAGGACCTGCACCAAAGTTGAGAAGAGAAGAGAAGATAGATTTTGCAAAGGTTAAACTGACAGAATTTGTCAGCATATTGGATATGGGGAGTAAAAGAGAATGAAGAGTTGAGAATTACCACCTACATTATAGGACTGGGATGATGTGTTGCCTTCTAAAGTAGTAGGGAAGGAAGCAATCAGGGTAAGATTTGGAGCCATAGAGTGGAAGGAGAATTGTGAGTTCTATTTTAAACACATTGAGTTTAAGATGACACAGAATCGCTTGTGTATATGTACCATTTTATAAGTATTATATAATTTGACTGAATTATAAAATAAATATAATTTTACCCCCATCTCACAGATGAGTAAACTGAATTTTAGTCTAAATGAGTTATTCATGGTCACACAACTTGTAAGTATGAGGCAAAATTCAAAATCTCTCCTGATTCAAAGTCTACATAATCACATTTTCTCTTAATATAAACTGAAGCAAATTGAAATGAGGACTTAAACAAGTGAGATTTGTAACTAAAAAGTGAGAGAAAACCACTGGAGAAATTAAAAAATGGGAAGTTAATTCAGATTTATGGGTGAAAATGATGACTCTGGAAATAACATTTAGAACTGGATTAAGTAATGAAAGTATAAATCCAGTGAGACCAGAAAGAGAAATGATATGGACTGAAGGTGATTTAGGCAGGAATTATTACTATGAGAAAGGATAGGATCATTCTGAGACAGTCTATATTAAAAGACTATCATGATTATAGTCAATAGTCAAAAGTCTCTGGTTCTGTTGGTAAGAGAACTTATGAATTTCCCATATAACTCATCTAAAACTAGTCTATAGTCTTTAGAGAGTTTCTAGAGTTAAAGTAACTTGTCCATCATAACACAGTTAGTAAATGTATTAGCTATATTATCATCAAGTACACCTTGATAGAAAACACATAATAACATTACATCATAGAAAATAAACTTCTTGAGGTCAGATGTGTTTCAGTTAATCAAATCAATTTGCACTTATTAAGCACCTTCTGTATGTCCTGTGTTAAGTCAACCCAGAGGTTATATTAAGCTTAAAGAGGCAAGAGACAACAGTTTATAGCATAAGCTACTGGAGAGAAATCAAAGGCACTAATGATGTAAAGTGTGTCCCCGTTGATCTTTGGGGGTGGTAGACTTGGGTTTGAGAAACCCTAAGAACTCAATCCCTCCTGGCCTCTGGGAGGGGCCCCATCCTCCTGTTCATAGAGGAAACTCCCAGATGGTAATCTCCTCCTATAATTCAATTGGAGATCTTGGCCTGGGGCATAATCACCACCCTTTATTGAATTGAAAATTAGTCCCTCAAATTCATCTGGAGATTGGTCCCTAGCTCTGGGCCACAAATATACAATGTAATCAAAAGCTGAAACCCCAAAGTTTTACTAAAAATACTAATAGGATTTGGCCCACTGAGTTCTTTCTCAGTGTAATAAACCCATTTTTGCCACAAACCTCACCTTGTGAGATTGCAAATTCTTTCACAAAGCCTAAGATACTGACCAGGAGACCCCCAATGCTGTCTGGATATCTCTCACCCTCATTTCTCACACCTCAATACTAACATTAAAGGAGATGAAAAAAAAGCTTCTTGTAGATAGTGAGTCTTGAGCTGGGACTTGTGTTTTTGTGTTTGAATTCCCAGAATTTAGCTTAGTATCTTATACATAGTACATGTTTAATAAATATTGTTTGAATTGAATGGAGCCAAATTGCCTAAGAGGCATTTAAAATGCTGTTTCTTGAAACCACTATACTGCAATACTAGACTGAATATATTTTTCTTTTAAGATGACAGAACAAGATGTCAAGTATTTAGAAGATTTACAAGATGAATTTGACTACAGATATAAAACAGTACAGACCATAGGTAAGTTTTTTAAAAATAATTCTATAAAACAACATGGCGAATAGGCCCAAAATACCTTATATGTTACTGAGATTACAAAAAGTATACTATCCTATATACTTCTTTAGGATGTGGGACTAAGAGGCAAATGAAAATATTTGGAAGTGCTGACACTTCAAAGAAATATCTATGATGGTGAAGAAATACTTGCCAAATTTGTTACTTCCTTGGTGTAAATACTTTCCCTACCAGTGGAAGTTACGATCCTCTTACACCTTAGTAAACATTCTTTGTAAGTTGATTGTATCAAAAAAAAATCATCTCTATATGGCCACCTTGGAGATGAAACTCTGACTTTAGATAGACCAGTCCTCTATAGATGCTATCTCTGCTTTGGGCCTAAATCTTTTCCACTTAGTAAGAAATTCTAGAGTTTGTGACCAATAGACATAGCCTATAGGAACCTAAGTCGCTCTATGCCATGAAAAAACATCATATCAGGACTTTAATGGAAGCTCAAGGTCATACAACTAGTAAGTGGTAGAGGCAAGATTGAATCTTCACTCTTTCAACACTATTCCTTCATCCAAATTCAACCACTTGAAGGAGATTGTGAGCAAGTTTAGGCTCTGGGAATCTCTGGGCTCTTGTTGTTGTTTGTCCTTAGTTCTTGAAGAGAACCATGACATTAGGGAGGTGATGCCATGACATGCAAGTGACTTGGATTTAAGTGAGGAAAGGCTGGGCAAGGTCACCTGTCTCACTTTCCCCTCCAGAACCATTTGGGTGTAAATGGCCACTTATATAGAGCAAGACAGCTGGAGACAGCTCTGGGTGAAATGGTATACCTTGGCCTTTTTAAGCTAAGGTCTTCAACAGGTCTTAGCTTGACTGAGGCACCCATTCAGTAATTAAGACCAGGTAGCACCTTTCACTTAAGACTATAATAGCTTCCTAATTGGCCTCCCAACTTCAAGTACCCTCCTTTCCAATTCATCTTCCACCTACTTGTCAAAGTGATTTTCGGCAAATAGAATAAATGATCTACTCCACCAAGAACTCTTCTAGGACAGCATAGAATCTCCTGAAGTCAGTTACATTAGCTTCCTGATGTCTTTTTACTTGCAATGACTACTTTCTTATTCTTGCATCAAGCTTATTTAAGATCAAAATGAAAGATGGATTTCAGAAATGGAAAAAGAAGGAAATAAACTGTCTGACAATAGATAAGTCCCCTCCATAAATGTAATGTTGGAGAAAGTGAGGCAAGATAGAGATTAGAGAGTTTTTAATATTTTATTTGGATTTCTGAGAGGGAGGGATTGTTCTGGGGGCATGCTGCCCCCAGGGCTGATATCCAAAGCATCCGGCAACTCATGTGAGTTCTCAGTGACATATATACACACACACACACACACACACACACACACACACACACGGCTCAGTTACAGGGGTAGACTGAGGTAGGGGTGGAGTCAGAGCACTGAGATTGGGAACAGATTATCAATCCGGTTCTGACAGGATGGGGGGAAACACTAGACATTCTGATAAGATGGGATCAAGAAGAACAATGACAGGATAGGAGGTAGGACCATAAATTCTAACAACCTGGGAGTTAAAGAGATGTTCAGCTTAAAGCCAGGAAGTCTGGATTCCCCCTTATCTTAAATTTACACATTGACAATATAAATTGTCAATTTATAACCTTTTATATACAACAATATATAATACAATTATATATAACAATTTATAACCTTAGAGTAAGTAGCCCTGAATTATATCAGTGTTAATGAACCAGAAGGGAGGTTGCAACTAAGGAGATTGAAGCAGAACAATTAGGGAAACTGAGGCAGGACAATCAAGGAAACTGAGGCAGAACAATTTAGGGAAACTGAGTCAAAACAATTAGGGAAAATGAGGCAGGGCAATTAGGGAAACTGTGGCACAATACATTAAGATTCTAATCACTACCCAAGTTGAACAGAGCAAAAAGTCAGTTTGCATTATGCAATTTATAAGTAATTGGTTTTTTAAACTTCAGAACATAATCAAATACACTTAGTAAAATTCAGTGCAACCTGATCTTTATTTTAAATCAAGACATTTCAGGATTTTTAGCTCTCTTAGTTATGTCACATCAATAATTATTTATTAAGTAACTACAGAGTGTCCTGAACTTTGAGTGGTGGTATGAGGGATACAAAGTGACTACCGCATCCCTCATTGCTGGAAAAGAGTTACAAAGTGCTGGCTTGTGGAAATTTCCCTCTCTCCCTTTTTTCCTTCTTTCTCTCTTCCTCAAACATTAAATGGACAATAAGTGAAAAATGTTTCTCCTTATATATCTCTTTTTTTAATCCTCCCCATCTGTTTTCTTTCCACTTATTCTCACATTTCTAGATAAGAGAAAAAACTATATAGGCCATAAGCATAGAGTAAATACACACTGCTTCTAAATTTTTACTCTTGAACCAGAACTTTTATTAGAATCCACAAATAAGTATTGCAAATTTAGACAAACTTAACCATGCCACAGGGAAAGTTTACCATGGAAAGGATTCTGTTTTTTGTTTTATTTTTTCTCCATTTCCCATTTGGTTTTGTTTTTCTTTTTTTTTTTCTACCACAGACCAAGGTGATAAAAACAATGTTCTCGTGAAGCAGGAAGTTTTGACATTGCAAGACATGCTGAATACACTAGACTTCAAAAGAAAGGTTAGTAAAGAAGATTTTGCAGGGATTTTGGTTATTTCCTAAACTTCTACTCCATTTAATTTACTTAGAGTCCATGTCATAGGCAAATCAGTTTACTTCTAGGTATAGTATTCACTGCTTCATTTATTTTTTGTAAGTTTGGATTTGTTTTCAAGGTTAGTCTTCCAAAAGCTGATGGGATATTTCATTGATGGGCTATGTACTATAGCCAAGTTTATTTTGAAGATTTTTACCAATTTCTAGTATATGCAATTAAGACAAGTTCATATATGTTTTAGTTGTTTTATTTAATTTTACAATATCTTGTGGGGAACATAAATGAATATTTAATGTTGCTTACCTTTATTTGATAAAGTAATTGCTTCAATGTGTACTCAGACAAAAGACATATAATTGAATAATTCCATTGGTACCATTCAGTTGTTGCTGATTGTAATAATTTAACTTACACTCAAGGTCCAGCCTTGTGTGTGTGTGCCAAATACTGTTCTAGGTTCTGGGGATACAAATGCAAAAGTAAAAAAACCAAAACCAAAACCCTCTGCTCTCTTTGTAAAATGTGGAGTGGGAAAAGTGTTCCATTTCCTAAAAATAAAAATATCTGAATAATAATTGCTAATGCTAATGCATAGTGCTTTAAGGGTTCTACTTCACACATGTTATTTTATGTGATCCTTGCAACAACCTTATGGGGTAGGTACTATCATGGCTATTTTCCAGAAAGAATAGGCTTGACTGAAGCTGAGAGTTTTAGTACCTTATCAAAGATCACACAGTCATTAAGTGTGTGATTTAAATTTGTCTTTTTAAGCTAAAATCTAGTATTTTATCTACTATGTCACACAGCTACTTTGCAATATTATTAATATCAGGCATAGAACTCAAAGAAGTCAAAGGCAGGAAGAAGCCTAGCACACTGAAATATTTATAGCAGTGCTTCTTGTGGTAGCAAAGAATTAAAAAGCAGATCCTTATTAGCTGGTGGATATCTGAACAAATTATGGTACATGAACATGGTGGAGTATTTTTCCTCTATAATAAAGTGCAAATATAAAGACTTCAAAGGAACAGAGAAAGACACATAAACTGATAGAGAGAGAAATAAGCAGAAACAGAAAAACAAATCCAGTTAACAAACATTTATTAAGTCCCTACTGTGTTCCAGGAAACTGAGAATATAAAGGAAAACAAAAACATAGTCACTGTCCTCATAGAACTGCCAAACTAAAGTGAGAAGAGAACACGCAAACAACTATGAACAAATAAGATATGTAACAGGATAAATTGGAACTAGTCACAGAGAAAAGGTACTAGAAGAAAATCAAAATGGTTTCTTGTAGAAGGTGGAATAAAAGCTTAGATTTGAAGGAAACCAGGAAAGTCAGGGGGTAAAGGTGAAAGAAGAGAGCATCACTATTATGCCAGTGAAAATGAATGGATTTGGGAGGTGGAGAGTCTTGGAGGAGGAGGAGGAGCTATGGTGCCAGAGTCACCAGAATATAGAGTACATGGTGGGGAGCATCCACTTATGAAGAACTGGAAGGTATGAAAAGGCAATTATTAAAAGATAAACAGAGTTTTATATTTGATCCTGGGGGTAATAGAGAGCTACTGGAGTTTATCGAATTGGAGAGTGATGTGGTCAGACTCCCACTTTAGGAAGACCATTTTGATAGCTGCATGGAGGATGGACTGATGTGAAGGAAGATTTGAAGGAAAATGGCTTTACTTCTAAAATGGATATGGGATATCCAGTATGAGATGTATAATAGACATTTGAAAATAAAGGGTTGGAAGAAAAAAGTTAGGACTTGATAATAGATTTGACAATCAGCTGCATAGAGATGATAATTGAACACATGGGAGCTGATGAGATCACAAAGCAAAATAGAATAGAGGTAGAAGAGGGGGAGGGTTATGCACAGAGCCTGGAGGTGTCTCTGGATTAAGAACCAGAAAAGGAGGCAGAAACAGAATGGTCATAAAAGTAAGAGAACAAAGAGAGATCAGTGTTACAAAAACCTAGAAAGAAGAATATATCAAAGAGTGATTAATACTGTTGAAGAATACATAGAAGTCAAGAAGGATGAAGACTGAGATAAGGCCATTAGATTTGGCAATTAAGAGATCATTGGTAACTTTGGAGATTTGTTTCAATTTAATGATGTCAGAAGCAAATCTTCAGAGAATTAAGAGAGAGGAAAGGGATTGGAGACATTGTTATGGATGATCCTTTCAAGAGTTTAGCATTCTTTTCAGCAATGAGATGATTCAGCCCAGTTCCAATGGTCTTGTGATGAAGAGAGTCATCTACACCTAGAGAGAGGACTGCAGGGACTGAGTATAGATCATAACATAGTATTTTCACTTTTTTTGTTGTTGTTTGCTTGCATTTTGTTTTCTTTCTCATTTTTTCCCTTTTTGATCTGATTTTTCTTGCGAAGCATGATAATTGTGGAAATATATATATATATATATATATATATATATATAAGAATTGTACATGTTTAAAATATATTGGATTACTTGCCAAATAGGGGAGAAAATAAAGGGAAGGGAGGGAAAAAATTTGGAATACAAGGTTTTGCAAGAGTGAATGTTGAAAGTTATCTATGTATATGTCTTGAAAATTAAAAACTTTAATTAAAAAAAGAATCCATAAATAAATAAATAATGGGGGCAGGGGGGATTTGGGAGGGGGGGAAGAGGGCATTTAGTCACTCTGGGGCTAATGGAGGACAGATATGATGATACGTTATTAAGGACCATGCCTAGGTGAAGGGGCAGATCAATTCTCCAAGAGCCTTCACAGCTGTGAATCATAAACTTGAAGGCATTGCAAAGCAACCTTCACAGATATTCTTTGTGGATTGGGAATGAAATAAATTGGAGGCCTCTGAGAGGTAAGAGAACACAACTGACTCTCAGTCTCCTTGTATCATCATCATCCTCTCACATGAAGAGATCCATTCTACAGGTCTGAGTTAGACCTCCAGCAGCCACTAGCAAGTGGCTCCTGTATCACAACAATAAGTGGCAAAGACAGATCAAATTAGGTTTTTTTTTTTTTAATCTAAGACCAGGACATAGACAAGAAAGAAATTAAAGATTAGTGAGTGAGGAATCTATAGATGGAGAAAATTAGATGGAATGGGATTTTTTGTGCATGTAAAAGAGTTTGTGTTGGAGAAGAAAAGGGTTACTCTTCACATGAGTGAAGGGTGAAGGAGAAGGTAGTGGCAGAATGCATCTGAGTAATGTGAGATGTGGAAGATATGAGAAGAATATTTCATGAATCTCAGTTGTTTCAGTGAAATATGAAATAAGATTATAAATTGAGCAGATGGGAAGTGAGCCATAGGAAAATTGAGGAGTGATGAAATAGTTTAGAAAAAGAGTAAGAGAATTGTCTTGTAGTGAGAGTTCAGTTGGGATTGTGTAACATAAATTTGCAATAGACTTAGCACAGTTTTTCATGATATTCTCCAGCTTTGTTTAACATGTGAATAGGAACAAAAGCAGAGAACAGTGGGAGTAGTCCATGGCTAAGGTTTGACGTCAAATTCTCAGATGAAGAAATTGAAACTATTTCTAATCATATGAAAAGATGCTCCAAGTCATTATTAATCAGAGAAATGCAAATTAAGACAACTCTAAGATACCACTACACACCTGTCAGATTGGCTAAGATGACAGGAAAAAATAATGATGATTGTTGGAGGGGATGCGGGAAAACTGGGACAATGATGCATTGTTGGTGGAGTTGTGAACGAATCCAACCATTCTGGAGAGCAATTTGGAACTATGCTCAAAAAGTTATCAAACTGTGCATACCCTTTGATCCAGCAGTGTTAGTACTGGGCTTATATCCCAAAGAGATCATAAAGAAGGGAAAGGGACCTGTATGTGCACGAATGTTTGTGGCAACCCTCTTTGTAGTGGCTAGAAACTGGAAACTGAGTGGATGCCCATCAGTTGGAGAATGGCTGAATAAATTGTGGTATATGAATATTATGGAATATTATTGTTCTGTAAGAAATGACCAACAGAATGATTTCAGAAAGACCTGGAGAGACTTACACGAACTGATGCTGAGTGAAACAAGCAGGACCAGGAGATCATTATATACTTCAACAATACTATATGATGACCAGTTCTGATGGACCTGGCCATCCTCAGCAAGGAGATCAACCAAATCATTTCCAATGGAGCAGTAATGAACTGAACCAGCTACGCCCAGAGAAAGAACTTTGGGAGATGACTAAAAACCAATTCATTGAATTCCCAATCCCTATATTCATGCCCACCTGCATTTTTTATTTCCTTCACAAGCTAATTGTATAATATTTCAGAGTCTGATTCTTTTTGTACAGCAAAATAACAGTTTGGTCATGTATACTTATTGTGTATCTAATTTATATATTAATATATTTAACATCTACTGGTCATCCTGCCATCTGGGGGAGGGGGTGGGAGGTAAGAGATGAAAAATTGGAACAAGAGGTTTGTCAATTGTTAATGCTGTAAAGTTTACCTATACATATAACCTGTAAATAAAAAGCTATTAAAAAAAAAAAAAAAAAGGTTTGACTTGTCAAGATTGGCCTTAAGAAAAAGGAGCAAGGAATTTGAGAAAAGAATAACAAGTTGAGTTAAGCAGTGTTACAGACCTAGAAAAGAACTGAGGGGATTAAGGAATTCAAAATTATGATATGGACAAAGAATAAGGTTAGAAGTTGAAAGGTAGAGAAGAGGATGGAATCACAACAGATCATGATCAGAAAAAGGAATATCAGTATTCATGAAAATGGAAATGGAACTATTATGGGTATTAGAAAGATAGATTGGGGCACATAGGAGGAATTTAATAAATGCATATTGACTAATTAACTATAGTTTTATTACTGATGGAGGTGAAATAAGTAATGGGAAATTAATAAGTTAAAGAACTAGAAGTTAGGATGTTTAAGGAATTATCAATAAATGCTTATATACATACATATGCATATTAGACAACCTCAGTATATATTGTTAAAGATGGATCCCCAGTAATATAAAGGTGATATAAAATCAAAAGATATTAATAAATCAATTTTTTAAAAAAACATTACTAATGCCACCAAAAATTCTTTTCTTTCAAATTTTAACAAATCTGCCTCCATTTTTTTCATGAAGGAATTTATGGATGCAAAATTTTAATCACAGATTATTTTATTCCCTTTAGATAGCTAATTAATTATAAGCCTTTATACATCATATTTGTATTCCATTTTTTTAAATGAAGACAGCTTCAAGATAAAATAGTATATTACTTTGCACTATATTTTTAAATGGAAGAAAGATGTTTCCAGACCTATGACTTCATCTGTTTGAGGAATTCCCGATGTAGCAATTCCTTTTCTCCATTGATGTAGACAGAAAAAAAGTAGATATAGATAAATAAGCTAGCTTGCAACTTAAAATCTTGAGTATCTTGAAATCTCTTTAGTACTGAGAGGTTAATTGACTTGTTTTGTCTATGATCATGCAGTTTGTATGTGTTGAAGACAGACTTAAATCCAAGATTTTCCAACTCTAGAATTGAACATCTATCCCATTCACTTACTGGTATCATTTATTAATAATCAGTCTATTATATAAATGTAAAATATGCCATTAAGTTTGGTATATATTCACTTGCAGTGCATCATTTGCACTACAAGGGCAGCTAGATGGCACAGTAAATAGAACACTGGTCCTTCTTAAGTTCAAATCTGGTCTCAGATATTTAATACTTACCAGTTTTGTGACCATGGGCACATCAAGTAACCCAAATTTCTTCATCCCCTCAAAAAATATTCACTTGTAAAATCACAGACTTTCAAAACTATAAAAAATTTCAAGATCATGATATATATGATACCTAAGTCAATATCTTTACAGATAAGAAAGCTCAAAGAATGAATATTTGTCCCAATGGCACAACTTTTTAGTGGAAGAACCAGGATAGGAAACCCAGGGCTCAGATTCATGATCTAGTCACTAGTGCTTTTAACACTACATGACTTTAGTAAAAACATTTTGAAAAGTTAGTAATCTAATTTCAGTTTATAATATATACATACGCATTGTGTTTATATTCATTTGGAATTTATTAATTATTTTTATAATTTATCACATCTATAATTTAATTAAATTTATTACAATTGAATGCAATTAAATATTGATACAACCAAAATAATTGTAATATTCACTTTTTGATTTAAGGATGTATTTACAAATAAATATTTTAAAATAATATTTGCTCTATTTTTAGTAATATGTAAGAAACTATCAGAGGGACTATTTTTTGCTTTGTTTTTTAATTCCCTAGTGACTTTCACATAGTAGATACTTAAATATTTATTGATTTGGATTGGATTCTATTTGTCTAGATGATTTTCTAAGATTCCAAATCATTTATAGCAAGGAGCTGGAATATTGTTATATGGTGAGATTATCATAATTATGCATTTTCCCCAAGGTAACATATAACTGTAAGTATAATGCATATTGGTAGGGAGTAGAATATAGTATTTAATAGGAAGGAGGCTAACAGTTATCTTTTCAGACATCTAGATCTCTAGTCCAAAGTAGACTAGAAAAGTTTTCATAAATTGGATGACCAATGAATCTGATTTCCTCTATTAACCTATTGTTCTTCCTTTCAGGAAGTCCTCAACAAAATAACAAAAATAATAAGTGAAATTGAGACCCTGATGAATACCATGCTTCTAGAAGAACTGCTTGATTGGAAGAGGCGTCAGCAAATTGCCTGTATTGGTGGTCCATTGCATAGTGGCCTTGATCAGCTTCAAAACTGGTAAACTTCTTCTGCTTTTAGTTTCTAGTGAAAACCACAGGAAGTCAAAAACTTCAGAATGGCCCAGCCCATGAGAAACTTCAGACTTAGCCCAGAACTGTGAATTCATTCAGCCTGTTGATGGTCTGTTAATAACTAAGGAGTGTTATAATCAAAAACATAGAGCCAGAATGTTTCAAGTACTTTGGGTAAACTTTCAAATACTGTATAAATCTAAGCTAGTTTGCAATGATTCTTCTACACAAATCAAAGCATCATATATTGTTGATTATGTGAAGGATTGATTAAATTTGGCTCCTGAATTATCAATACTGAATGTTTCAAAATAACCTTTGGAATCAGTAAGAATCTTTTCTCTGACACATACCTTCTTCCATCAGCAAGTTCTTACACTGGGGACTTTCATGAGAAACAGATTTATTGATCTTATTTATGTGGGTACTTCCTCCAATTATTCCAAGGACAGCTCATCCCTACCCATGCTTCTTATCACATGATTTGCCCACCACCTTCACTGGTCATATATCTCTCAGACATTCATTGTATAGTATCTTCATTAGTAATATGGTGTCCCCAAAGTCTTAGAACAGTTCTAGGTTTTACTTAAAACTTATACTAAGCTCTACATTAAGACACTAGGACTCTGTGTTGCATCACTCTCACACCCACCATGTACCTTTTCATTGCCCATATTTTCCCATAATTATCAAAAATTAAGGGGCATTCTTCTCCCTTTACTCCACCTACCAACTTCCCTGGCTTGCTTTTAAATCTCCACTAAAACCTCATCTTTTACAGAAAACATTTCCCTCTGAATTCTATGCCTTCCTTTCTGTTATTTCTGTTATCTTGTAAATAATTGATTATGTGTCATATCCATTATTTCTTGAGAGGCTGACTTGTTGCTTTTTGCATCCTCAGTACTTAGCATAATGCCTGGTATGTAGCAGTTGCTTAATAAATGTTTTTTAACTGATTAAAATTTAACTCTACAGCCTTAGATAGCAAAGTTCAAAAATTTTACAAAGATATTCAGTAGATGTTGCTTTTTTAAAATAATTATAACTTTTTATTGACAGAACAAATGCATGGGTAATTTTTTGCAACATTATCCCTTGCACTCACTTCTGTTCCGATTTTTCCCTTCCCTCCCTCCACCCTGTCCCCTAGATGGCAAGCAGACTTATACATGTTAAATATGTTATAGTATATCCTAGATACAATATATGTGTGCAGAACCGAACAGTTCTCTTGTTGCAAGGGAAGAATTGAAGGTAAAAATAATCTGGGAAGAAAAACAAAAATGCAAACAGTTTACACTCATTTCCCAAATGTTCCTTCTCTGAGTGTAGCTGTTTCTGTCTATTATTGATCAATTGGAACTGAATTAGATCTTCTCTGTCGAAGATATCCATTTCCTAGATGTTACTTTATTGTAAGTAAATAAAAAATCCCAAATCTATAATAACTGCTATCCTATATGAAAAACTATACACTTGTGTGCACAACTACACATTGCACACACATGCACATACTATTTCTCTGCATTAGAAAGCATCAGCGAGAGAGGTTTTTTCCAAGAAGTATAAAATATAAGTATCCAATTGAAAGAATTGTCAAAAGATGTAATAAAGAAGAAATGAAAAGCTCAGTCCAACCTCCAAATTTCTTCCTAATAGCACAATCCATTAAGATTGAAAGTATGAGTGCCAATTCAGACAGCATGCTGTAAGAGCTCTGACCTGCTTGCCCTGCTTGACAGAAAGAAAGAATTGGGCTCATTTTAAAATGTATTGATTTTCCTTCTAGAGATTATTTTGCTTTTCTAACCTCTAGATGCTTCTTCTGATAAGAAAACAAAGTAAATATCCCCAAAAAGCAGTAGGAGACCCAAACATATGCTTGTGCTTGTCAAAAATCTATGCCCAATGCTAAGTGCATTGGACTTATGACTTCTCAGAGATCTATGGGAAGTGCAGTATTGTTTAGACACAATGAATGTGTCACAAGAATGATACTAGTTTCCCAAGCTTGACAAGCCCCCTCTCCTTGTTTTCTATATTCAAAATATTTTAGAAAGCTTCTCTGGAATAAGAGGTAACTTTGGGATATCATCTACAGTCATTTCATCTCCTTTCTGTTCTTCATGCCAACCTTCTATCTTTGAGATTTGGTTATTTTTTAGTCCCATCAAGATCACAATAGATAGTACTCACCACATGTTAAAACCAAATCAAATTTGAGGAGAAAATATTTCTAAATTCACCTTAATTCTCATGCATCCTAGTGAGTCATAGGCCTTTTAAAATTATATTTTTCTGAAAGTCAAGTGCTATTTGCTGAATATACCACAAGTGACAAAGATAAGATGGTTTTTATTATATTTTATTAATAGCAATAAATACATGCAATACATCACATAAAACTTAATGCACACATTACATTCTTTTGGATCATGATTTATATGGTTAAAAATAATAGAATCATTATGGATTTTACTGGTCTTGGAATGAATATTAAATCTGCCAAGTGCATATCTGAAGGTGTTTACAAGTAATTTAATTAAGAAAGAATAAAAGGATTTGATCTATTAGAATTGATGTCAGATATTGATGAGATTTTTTTTCTCTTATAAAATGTAAGCCATGAAGTAGGAAACATTTGACACATCTATGTACATAGATTCATAGGTTTGTGTGTGTATATCTGTAGACAAATGTAAATATATATTATATACACATAAATGTGTGTATAAATATATATCATGTATATGTATAGCATATATATATATATATATATATATAGCATTTATAGAGTACCTTAAAGTCTACAAAGCACTTTGTATATGTTGATTCATTTGTTCTTTACAATAATTCATTGAGGTAGGTGCTATTATGCCCACTTCACAGATGAGTAAACTAAGTCAGACAAAAGTTAAATAATTTGCCTAGTATCACATATCTACTGAGTATCTGAAGCAAAATTTGAACTCAGGTCTTCCTGACTCCAAGTTTAGCTCTTTGTCTCCTATACCACCTAGCTGTGTGTTAATTAATTAAACATATGAGTATGTTTATTTTTATATAAATACTGTATATGTATACACATATATGTTATGATAAGGCAGATTTATATACGAATTAATGCAAAATATGTATGGGGAGTTGGGTCAAGTCAATTGTTAAATGGAAAAAAAGATATTTCTATCCTTCTTTGTTTTTCAATAGTTTTACCCTGTTGGCAGAAAGTCTTTTCCAAGTCAGAAGGCAAATGGAAAAGCTAGATGAGCAATCCACCAAAGTATCATATGAAGGTGATCCTATTCCAGTACAAAGGTCTCATTTGCAAGAACTAATCAACTTCTTGATCTACAACCTTTTCCGAAAGTACGTAAAGTATCTTAAATGCCATTCAGCTTTCAGGTCTTATGAAATTAACTCAATATGCTCTTCCTGTGGTTTCTTGGTCATGATTTAAATACTGGGGTTGGAAAGGTAGGGAAACAAGGGATTTGTCAAGTGGAACAACATACCAATGACTTGTCGAGGACAGTTAGGTAGACCTGCGTTAGAAAAACTGTTTTCTATTCTGGAACCTCTGCTGGTGACTCACTCAATGTGACATCAAACAAGCCAACAGATCCATCACTGGCTTGGTTTTTACCTTTGAGAAAAGGGGATTCTAATGGTTTCTTTTTGACTGAATACCATAGAAGTAAAGAGAAAACATGTCAATGCAATGTGGTACTGTAGAAGGAGCACTGGATTTGTAGTCAGAAGATGTGAGTTTGAATCCAATTGCAGAGTTGAACTCTGCAATTTACCACCTGGATGACCTTTGGTTCAGGCACTGAACTGTCTACAAAATGAGATGGTTGTGATTGTTATGATTTTATTTTTTAAGAAAGAAAAAGTTTATTTGAATTGAAGTCAGGAATTTTCTGATACTTTTATTTTAGACGATGTGCACTGTTTACATGTGGTGAAAACTACCTATAATTAGAATTGATTTAGAAGATGGCAAGACTGGAACTTGATTTAGGGTATATCCTCCTTCAGAAAAATTCAACCTATTCATCTATAGTTTTCAGTTTGCCTATAAACTTTGTATTTTCAAATAATGCCTGTATTTTCTTTGCTGTTAGCTCATTTGTGGTTGAACGGCAGCCATGCATGCCAACTCATCCCCAGAGACCACTGGTACTTAAAACCCTCATACAATTCACTGTGAAACTAAGGTAGGTTAATGTGTTATATCTCTGGAGACTGATATGTCACATGTGTGTGTGCATGTTTATATGTAGGTAGAAAAATTTATTTGGAGGTTATCCCCCCAGTTATTAATACTCTCTCCCTGTCAAATGAATTTATGCTATATTATATATAATTAATATTTACTGATTTATATACATGTTGTATCCTACCTCCACCCTCCAATGAAGTGAAACTCTCTTTGTATCTTTACAGACTAATTAGCACAAAGTTTTTTATATGTATATTTAATAAGTTAACAAAGTCAAGTAAATGGAATTTTAAAAGACGAAAATTTTGGTCTCTAAGAGAGTATTTTAAATAATAGCATTAAAGAACCCTAACTCTTACTATGGTTGTAAGTAGAAGGTTTAGAATTGAAAAAGAAAAATAATGTTTAATCTACTTTTCTTCCTTTGAAACATTTTTCTCTGTTCAAAAATATATTCACCATTTTTACCTCCTGCTTCGTGTTTTCATATTTATTCCAGATGTTTATTAGATTTATAAGAATCTCTATTGGGGATATTATCCCTACCTGGAGATAGGAGGGTCTATAGTATTAAAGAAATCAAATTGATGGGAGTAGTTTATAGACTGTGATTCCATTGATGCAGAGAACTGTTGTAGAAATTCCCTCTGTCAATGCAGCTAGATGGCACAGTGGATAAAGTGTTGGGCCTGAAGTCAAGAAGACCTGAGTTCAGATTCGGCACACTTACTAGCTGTGTGATTCTGGGTAAGTCACTTAACCTTGTTTGCCTGAGTTTCTTCATCTATAAAATGAGTTGGATAAGGAAATGGCAAACCATTCCAGTATCTTTACCAAGAAAACCCCAAATGCAATCACAAAGAGTCAGACATAACTGAACAACAACAACAACAATAACAACAACAAAAAACATTGTAAATTGGCAACTATCTTTATCTTGCTCTTTAAAGAGTTGTCTGGGGACACTGGAAGGTTAATTGACTTCCCAATAGTCAGTCATACAACTAGTAAGTATCAGAAGTAAGATTTGATCCCATTTCCTCCTGAATCCAAGACCAACCCTTATCCATTACACCATGCTATTTCTCAAGCAATCCTGAACTTTGTGCTGAACTTTGGGGCCCCAGAGACAAAAAAAAAAAAAAAAAGGCAGTTTCTACCCTGAGAAGTATGGGTATCTCTTCTACATTGTGTGTGGGGGATATAGTTAAGAGTATGTAAATTTTTTTATCCTCCCTCTGTATTAGAGAAGAAGACTGATTATGGTACTAATAGATAAAATATACTGATATTATACAATACCACCCATGTACATTTCTGAATTTTAAAACTTTTTCCGTGTCATCTGCTGGCCTTTCTTGTTAAATATGGCTTCTGCAAAACTCCCCCCAAATTCTCATTTAATTTCTTGTGCCGACCTCTGATATATATATCAAAAACCATGATGGGGAAAAATCACAATATGGAAGGGATAACCATAGGTATAAAAAAAAAAGCTTTGATAGCTTAAAATAACACTGAGACTTCTAGAATACCAAACTATTTATGCAAAGTTTATACAAAGTAATTTCAACATGCAGACATTACTTACAATTGTAAAGATAAGGAATGGAAAGGTAGAGGCAAAAGCATCAGGAAATGAGAGGTTGGACCTCATCTGTGCTTTGAAAGAAGCTAGGAATTTGAAAAGGTGTTGGGAAAGTAGATTTCAGACATGGGGGACAGCCTGGGCCAAAGAACAGAAATAGAGTAATTCAGTAAGTCTTTGTGAAATAAATGGGAATTTGGGGAGAATTTTGCAGAAGCTGCAGATAACCCACAAAGAATACATAAAGGCCAGCAGATGGCATAGGGCCCATGACTAACTACTTAACCTAAATTTTACAATAAGGTACTATAAACATCCCATAAAAGAAAAAGAAAAAATTCAGACTTTTCTGGTACAAAGAGAAAGCCAAAAAGTTTTAGGCAACTTTTCTAGATTGGAGAGGCACCATATCCCTAGCCCCTGAAATGTAGAAAAGATAACTGTTTAACTTGTGTTCAAAAAGTATATTTTGTCCCATATTCCTCTGACAGAATATAACCCAAAAGTAAGGACTATTTCATTTTGGTCCATATCACTTAGCACAGTGTTGGGACATAGTAAGCACTTAATAAATGCTCGTTGATGAGTATAGTAGGCAAGGGATCTCCAGCCCTATTCCACTGACAATTCCCCTTTAGGAAATTTTAGATTGTTAAAAAATACCACCTGGGATTAAATATTGTCCCGATATAAGGCTTTTGTCCTAATATACGAGCACTTCTTGGTCTTCTGTTTTTATCAGGAAGTTTTGAAGTTCCTTGGGTAACAAGTTAAATATGAGATCTTTCTTGATTGACTTTTTTTTTGGGGGGGGGAGGGGAATGATAAACCATAAATATTAACAAAAATAGTATTCCAGAGCATAGCAAACTGGATAGGTCAGTCTTGGACTCGGGAAGACTTGCCTTCAAATCTTACATTTAACCTGCATGCCAGTTGTCTTGTATTATTGTGGGCAAAGTACTTAACCTCATTTACTTCAGGCAATTTCCCAAGACCATGTTACAGATGAATTGCCGGGCTGCATATCATTAGAGGAAGTTTCCACAGCAGGACTTCTCTACACTGATGAAATCATAGGTCTGGACCATCCTGTAAACTGAACCTGAAGTATTTTTAGTCTCATTTAAGAACATGATTTGCAATGCCAATGAATAGCACAATATGCAAATGTGGAACAAGTTATAAGGACATGAAAGATATGTGTAAAAACTGAGTAATAATTCTAATGTCAGTAGAAAAGCATTATGGGAGGAAAGAACAATTAGACTACTTTATATTATTATTTTTATGCGGCAGTTATGAAAGGGAACTTACTTAGCTAAGAACTTCTACCTTTTTTCTTTTAAAAAAAAAAAGTGGTTTTTGAATTTAACAAACACCCAATAAGGTAACATTTGCACATATAAATCAGAAGAGGAAAAGAACATTGGCCACACAGCTGCAAATCTGCATCTTATTCAGTAAACTTCTCCCTCCAAGTGTATAACATATTCAACATGGAAATTTCAAAGTTGTCCCACTTGGCTGTGTTTCTCACTGACCTTCTTCTGTTCTTTTCTGCCTATATTTTAAAATGAGAAGTTCTATATTGATTGCATGGTATTAGTTGCTTCATTAGTGTATGGATTTGTTTGTGTTTTAAAAAGAATGTTTAAATTTCAGGCAACTAAAACTCATCACCAGATTCCAATCTCAGCAAGGATTTTCGTATGTAAGGGTTTCTGATCAAAGAATAAGGTTTTCCTTAAACAAATATTTAGTTTGGGGGGTAAGAAGTATAAACAGAAAAACAATTCATTAATTTTTACAGTCTTCTTCCTTATTCCAGACATTAAGTTGATTTTATCCCACATATATAGAGCATGGGATTGAACTTGAAAGAGCAATAGGCTTAGTATGAGAGAATCTATGTTCAAATTCCCTCTCTGTTAATTCTGTTTTATAATTTAGGGAAAGTCACTTAGATTCTCTGAGCTTCAGTTGCCATCCTTTATATCAGGGCTAAAAATCAGACTTCAGGTAATGTGCATTAATATAGAATTATTTTAGCATCTTCATTATTTAGCATCATAATGACACAGCTAGAAAGGATACAGTTACTATTTCTTAAAAGTTGGGTCTTCTAAGTTTGTTAAAGTTGTTTTTTCTTGTTGCTAAGAAATTGCACACTCTGATCTTATAAGTACCTATTTATTGCACAATCTTATGTTGCCTACCAGAAGCCTAGGCAACATCACTGTTGTCAACAAGACATATGGCTATAAGCCAACAAATGATTATTTTTCTCAGTAAAGCTACAAAGACTTTAATACATTTGTTAATAGTTAATTCTTCTTCAAATATATTTCCCAAGGTCTAAAGCCAGAATAATACACATAAAATTGAATTCCCAAACTGACCAATGTTGATATTATTTTGTTCATTTTGATGAAGTTGGCTATGCTAAAACAATATTGAGAAAATCTTTTCCAGATGTTAGCCATATAGCATTAAGACTAGCTAAATGAATGGCATTATATTGGAAAACTAAGTATGTAAACACTGATTTTCAAAACCCTTGTTGGACACCTATGAAGGCAGGTGATTCTGACATTAATTGCATTATAATATATGTATCTTTATAACCATATCTATTTTTATCTATTTTGAGGCATAAAAGGAGATTGTATAGTCTGACTTATGGTCATTTTTTTTATTAATTTGTTTCAGACTTCTGATTAAATTGCCTGAACTGAACTATCAGATAAAAGTTAAAGCAACTATTGACAAGTAAGTGGATATTAAAAAAGAAGTATTAATGTTGACATGTATGAGATATAAGAATATACAAATGAATATGATTTATAAATGAACCAAGACTGAGTAATACACTCTTACAAGTGAGGAAGTTTCTGATTCAGTTTTAAAAATTAAGCATTAATGAAATGAAAACATTTAACTTTTAAATATGAATATGTAGATAGGGATCTAATAAAGACTTGAAGAGTAATTTAGTATAAATAATTGAAATGGCATGCTAGTTACTTTTTTAAGTATGTCAGGAAGGGTTGACAACATATAATGAACAGATGGTCTTAAGAGTAAATCTTATTTGGTTTTGCAGGAATGTTTCAACTGTAAGGTAAGAAATCTCCCTAGACAATTTTTGTTAAATAGTTTCCGAATTGTATTATATCTGCTACCATGTAAATAGCAAAAATCTGTTTTCTAGCAACCGTAGGTTCATCCTTTGTGGAACACATGTCAAAGCCATGAACATCGAAGAATCTTCCAATGGTAGTCTCTCAGTAGAATTTCGACACTTGGTAAGCTTGATAGCTAGTATTATTTCCCTAAAGTACAAGGCACAATGCTGTTCTTTATTGATCATTGAAAGAGATATAGGCTATTTATACTTTCACTAGAGAAAAATGCTTTTGTAATAATTATCAGAACACCAGACACTTGGTAGGTATTCAGTACCTATTATGGTGATGAGAAGGATTAGATGTTGTTGCTGCTAATGTTGAGTATGACAATGATGACAGAAAGAATCAGTCTGTCCCACAAAAATCATAATATATATTCAGCATTCTTGTTATTTTTGTTGTAACAGAGAAAAGATAATATCCAATAACAGTGTATTTGACTTAAAAACTCATCTTTAGATTATCAATTTTAGAAACACAGAGGTTCTCTGTCATGATTGCTAAACACAAATCCATCTGGAATAGAAGCCAGAAGGCTTCCAATCAAGTCCTCCTTTCTGCTTATTCAGCAAGAACTCAATTTCCTTCTCTTCCTTTAAGCTAAATTTCTTTTCCTATTATTGCCTTTTGTTCCCCTTTGTTTATTTTCTAGATCATTTTCCAAAGACCTTGCTGCTTTTCCTTAGGGGTGTATAATTCACAATTCTAATTAATGATATTCAGAATATACCTATTCCAAGTGTGCTGAGCATAATCTGATATGGTCTCTGACTTCCAGAAGTTTCAATCCTGTAAAATAAAAAAATTCTAGAAATAGAAGGTACTCCAAGATCACCAAGTTCAACTTCTCATTTTATAGAAGAGGAAGCAAGACCCAAAAAAGATTTTAAATAACCAAGGACACTAGATAATATATATCAAAATATGTATTTGAATTTGGGTCTTCTAATACTAGCAATAATGAATCAGCACTGCTGTTCCTTAGCCCAGTCCCACACTATTCTGTCTCCTTAACTGATATATATGTGTGTGTGCATATATATGTATGTGTATATATGTAAACATATAAACATGTATGTGTATACACGTATATGTGTATATACATTTTAGAGGGGAGGGAAAGACAAAGAGAGAGAGATCAGTATGGATCTTTGCCAAATCATGTCATTTTGTACAATATCAACTTTGGTTTGGAGTTTTGATAAATGGTTTGAGTTGAGATGTTTCTATGGAAATCAAATAGCTCAGTCCACTTAGCAGAATACCCAACAAATATAGGTACTTACGAATTTTTTGTAATCAGCATCAAATATTTATTGAAATATGTATATATAGATTTCATGTCATTGAAGTGTCACCCAGGATTTAACAAAGTTTCGGTTAGGTTTAAGTCTTGCTTTCAAGGAACTGACAAGAGATTTCATTATTTGGAAACATAAAGACAAAAAATTAGAGACAAAAACATGGGCTGGAAGGAAGAAAAGTTAAAGAAGTCATCTGGGATGGACAAAAGCTGCCTAAACACAAGAGAAGGAATAATAAAATAGATCATCAGGTTTTTATTCTTTCTAATCCAGTGAACCTCATATTTAGTGAGTTACCCAGAAAAGGCTATATGACAATCTATCACAGATATCACAAAAAGAGGGATATGTGTTTCTGGTATAGGTTGGCCCCTTCCAACTCTGATATATTATTCTATTCTATTCCATCATATATAATATATAAACATGAATATATTTATATATATTATATACATGTAAATATGTAATGTATATAATGTATATATATTCTACATGTATACAAAGTAGCTGTCTTTCTGTCATTAAGTCATTTCCTGACAACATTTCTTCCTTTGAATCCAAAATAGATGAAAGATTTCACACCATGGTGATAAAGAAGGGTGAACCAAGAAGCAAACAAAAGTTTATGCATGCATAGATTTTAGAGATTTCCATTGCTTAGAAACCATCAAATCCAATAATCTAATTTTCTTGTGGCCCACAAAGGAGAAATGATTTGTCCAGCATCACATAGCTAGTCAGAGTGGGGACAAGAACTCAGATCTGCTAATTAGTTATCCAGGGTCCATTTCCTTTGTAAAGAAAATGTTGTCTCCTTCATTCTATTGATGACTTTGCTCTATTGCTACTGTAGGCCAGCTAATCTTTCATTCTTTGTTCTTCTGGTGGTTGGTTAGGTATATTTGGGGCTACTGATTGATAACCCTTAACAAGAATGGTGATGATAGGGGCTACAGCTCCTCAGTGACCAGTAGAAAAGGGAAACAGTTGCTACCTGAATGGCATCTTTTACTTTGTCCTTCTGTCCCTACATATATCATCCTTGGAATTTCCTCTGATCTGCTCTTCGTAGTCATACAGCAAGAAGAAAAAAATTTTATTAACATCGAGAAATATCTATACATGTGCATTGTTAACCCTTAAAGCAATAGAGAATTCTGGGAAACCTAGTCCTGCAAATTCTCTACAACACTGGTATCAATCTCAGATAGAAATGGGGGCCACTAAACCATACAAACGATCCTCTAGGCTACATTCTGACTTAGTTTTAAAATTAAATTTTATATTTCTTTTTGTATATTTATGTTTTTTGTTAAATAATTCCCTATCACATCTTAATCTGGTTTGAGCCACACTCAGAAGTCTTTGGGGCCATATGAGCAGCCCATGGACTGGATGCCTGACCCCTCTGTTCTACCATATCATCCAACTACATGGGGAAGGATGGGATTCATTCCCTGGTAGTACAGGCAATGTGACTTTTTTCCAGACAGGGAAAGTTCATTAGTCAAGTAGCATTTATTAGTGCTTACTATGTGCTAGGCAAATGTTAAATGTGTTCTAAAAGTTCTTGTGTCCATATCTTTTCTCCAAACTTAGGTTTTAGAAAATGCAATCTTAAAAATATCTTCACTCAATCATCTCAGTACAATTTTGGAAACCACAAATAAACCATTTGGTGACACAGGATATTGTACTAAGTTGTAGAATCTGGGCAGATCTCTATGTTTATCCTGTGGTAAAAGTGCAAGATACATTTAGGTCAGTGCTTTAGTGACAAAAAAAGATTGCAAAAAAAAAAAAAAAAAAACAGTAGCATGTGTCATTAGTGGGTGCTCATCTTCTTTGTCTAAATACTCACTATGTTTTCTTTTGCAAGCAACCAAAGGAAATGAAGTCCAGCGCTGGAGGCAAAGGAAATGAGGTATGTCAAGCATTGTAAGAGAGTTAATAAATAGACATTTTTGAGAGGAGTAATAGAGAAGAAGTGACCCTGTGGTAGTAATGACATTGGCTAATAGTGACAAAAGCTAATTGTCCCACAAAATAGAAATTGTTATAAAAATAATGAAACTAATTTCATAAACATAATTTACACCACAAGATATTACTTACTTTAAAAAAATCAATAATTTTCAGAGAAGAATTCATCAAAGGAACAGATGATGAAGAAAAAGTAAAAGAAACAATATGTTCTAAAATGTTTATAGCAGCTCTCTTTGTGAGAGAACTGACAAAAAACTGGAAATTGCTGGAATATCCATCAAAAGGCGAATGGTTGAACTATGTGACTGTGATGGACTACTGGTGCAATTTTAGAAATTATGATCTCAGTGATCTTAGAAAAACATGCGAAGATTTACACAAAATAAAGAAGAACAAAATGAGTAGACCCAAGAGAACACTGTATACAGTAATAATAATATTGTTTAAAAATGACTTTGAGTGAATAAGTCACTTATACCATTATAAATACTCAAATTGACTATAAAGAACATGAAGAAAAACACAATGTACATTCAAAGGAAGAATTGATAAATAGAAATATATACAAAATAATTCTACATATATACACTTGTATCTAAAGAGGGCAGTGTTTAGTTTGGGGAAGAGGAGAAAGAAGAAATTTACATGATAACTTTATTATATAATCAAAATATATAGCAAGTTATACATAATAGATGTGCATTTCCACATGCTGTGATCTTTTTTCTTAAACTTTGTTATAAGATTTCTTGTTTTATTCCATAAAATAAAAAAGTAAAAAAATTACACATTAAAAAACATAGTCAATATATATAATAATATGTGGAAAAAATGTTTTTAAAAGCATTCTGCAAACATAAAGACTTGCATATGTTAGCATATGTGTATAATAATCTACTGGGATTTGTCATTGTTTGATAAGAGGCAATTACAGTTGGACAGCTAATGTATTTAGAGAATCTCATGCTCACTCTTTTCATTTTTGTCCAATTGACTTATTGCATCAAATTGTGAATCTTCTGGTCAAATATCCCATGGGATATAGCTTAAACAGAAGAAAAACCCGTATATGATTCTTTCCATGGTACATGGGGTGTTGCAAGCTTCAGTTTTAATACTTTGCTCTTCGTTGTAGACTAATGTAATCTAGGATGGGTAACATTCTGGAGATGAATATCTTAAACTTGAACTTTTTGGAAAAATCACATGTGTATATTCAAAATATGAAATCAACTATACTATAATATGATGAATGTAAGGATTTCACAATTCAATAAGCCAGGCATTGTGTAGGGACTTGGAATACACACACACACACACACACACACACACATGAGTTCTTGTCCTCAAGAAACTTGCATTCTAAAGAGGAATAACAACATGCAAATAAGGAAATACAAAGTAATGCAAATAATTCTAAGAGTAAGATACAAGGAACCTCTGGTGGAGATAAAGGTAGATCGGGAAAGGCTTCATGTTGGTGGTAGCACTTGAGTTATCCTTTAAAGGAAGTTAGGGATTTTATGAAGTAGAGGTGAAGAAGAGCAGCATTCCAGGAATGAGAGACAGTTTTTGCAAAAGCACAGAATTAAGAGATCAAATATCGTGTGCAAGGACGACAATTAGGCCACTTTGCTTCAAACATAAAGTTTGTGAATGAGAATGATGTCCAATCAATCTGGAAACATATACTAGAACCAGGTTGTGAAAAATTTTGAATGCCAGACAAAAGGGTTTGTAGTTTACCCTAGAGGCAATAGGGACCCTCTGAAACTTCTTGATCAGGAGAGTGACATGGTCAAATCTATGCTTAAGAATTATATCAATTTGGCAGCTGTTTGGAGGATAAATTAGAAATAGTAAAGACCAAATAGAAAACTATTATAGTAAACTATCGAAGAAATGATGAGCACCTGCACTAAAGTCTATCTGCAAAAGTGAAAAGAAGAGGACTGATCCAAGGTATTGTAAAGGTATAATTGACAAGATGACAACTTTTTGGATAGATACAGTGATGGAGAATAAAAAATAGGGATGAATGAGCTTGTGAAAGGAAATCAAAATCATCCAAAAAGATGATGGAGCTCTCAATGAAAATAGGAAAGGCAGGGGAAAAAAATGTATTGGAGTTTGGAAAAGAGAGGGTATTTGGGGGAAATGGTGAATTGATAAAAAAACTTTACCATTAGGAAATTAACTGCACATCCTACTTTTGTCTAGTCTATTTTGTGTCAATAATATCATTTAGTTATTCAGAATTAAGAAATAGTTTCTAGTCTTAGCTTTGATACTAGCTGAATATTTTACTTTGGTCAAAACATTTAGCAAGTTAATAATGTAGATTATCTATCTGGAAGATGAGGAGAATAATAATTGACACTCCCTACCTCACAAGAGAGATAAACATAAGGGTTAGTGGGAAATACACTAGATTTAGGATAAGTGTTTTGCAAAGCTTCACATGTGGTTTCTTAATTATGGGTGGAGACAAGAGAAAGAAACTAGAACTCAGAAATTAAAAAAAAAACAAATCTAAAAATTTTTGTTTTGAATGTAACTGGGGAAAAGTATTTAATTAATTAATTAATTAGTTGTAGATTTAGGATAAGAAGCTTAGGTTTGACCTTGCATAAATCACTTAATTTCTCTGAGCATCAGATTGCTTATATGTAAAAAGATGATGATAATGGCCCCTGCCTCTCAGGAGTGTTGTAATGATCAAATGAGATCACATGTGTAAAGTCAGGACTTGTGATACAGTGAATGGAATGCTGGGTCTCAGGTCAGGAAGGGACTTCATGAGTTCAAACTTAGTCTCAGATACTTATTAGTGTGTGAATTTGAGTCTTAGATAATTACTAGTGTATCATCCTCTTTGCCTCAGTTTCTTCATCTGTAAAATGAGATGGAGAAGGAAATGGCAAACCACTTCAGTATCTTTTCCAGGAGTTTTCTTGATAAATGAATGGGGTAATGAAGAGTTGAGCATAACTGAAAAGTGACTAAACAATAATAAAAGCACTATATAAATGTTACCTACTATTATTCTTATTAATTATTATTTTGGTTCTCTAGGTCTATATGATGAATTAGGAAAAAATCTCTTAGTTGTCTTTAGGTTCTAAAATCTAGAAATCAAAATGCAGTCTGTCTCTAAGATAGAGAATGGTTTTATGTGTGGCTGGTTCTTTATTGTCACATGTATACATTAGTTTCAAATTCTTTCGAGGAAATGTACAAATCACTATTAAACCAGAATCCTACATCAAATGTCACAACAAGGGCTACCAGGGCCTACCAATACTTCCTTGCTGTTTCCTCTAAGATTATGTAGCAACTTAGTCATCTCCATAAAACATTGCTTATCCAATGCCAAGAATACATTTCTTACATCACAACAGATGAATAATTTTTCCTCTATCCTAGGTTTTTCTCAACATTTATTAAGGACTTATTATATTCATGATACTATTCTAGAGATTAATGATAGAGAAATTAAAAGTTACATAGCCCCTGATCTCAAAGAGTTTATAATCTAATTGCAATATAAGATATGAATATAAATAAGATATTATAAATTTCAGAGGGTTTGCAATGCTTTTGTCACTCCCCTGTTCAAGAAGCTTCAAGAAGTCCTGTTACTCCTAGGATAAAATAAAGCCTCCTCCACTTGTTATTTAAAGCCTTTAACAAACTGCCATTAACCTCTCTTTCTAAGCTGAATCCAGTTATTTTATGCTTCATAGCCAAACTATACCAATGTGTATTGCCCTACAGACAATTGCTAACTCCTGCTTCTGTACTTTTGCAAAGAATGTCCCCCATGCTTGTTATACTCCTTCTTTTCACTTCAATTCAAGTGTCACATCCTCCAAAAGGCTTTTCTTAATTCCCCTCCCCCCATTATTAGAGCTCTTCTTCAAATCAATGTAACATGTGTATATATATATATATATATATATATATATATATGTGTGTGTGTGTGTGTGTGAGTGTGTGTGTGTGTGTATACATATATATGTATATATATACATATATATATATATATATATATATATATATTCTGATTTGTAAACGTATCACATTCTCCTGGGGGAAAAATTATTTTTGAGGATAGGAATTGTCTCATTTTTGTACTTGTATCTTTGGTGCCTAGCACAATACTTTGTCCACAGTAAATGCTTGCTGATATGATTAATTGATTGACAGAGGTACCAAAGAATCAAAATAAAGTAAGAATGAAATTCAAAGAAGAAGAGATCAATCCCAATCGTGACAAGGTTTGATTGGGGAAGGGAGCTGGTTTGAGACTTGAAAGAAATCTTTGTGTTTTTTCAACAGGTAGAAATGTGGAAGAATCTGTTCTAGATATGGTGGAAAGCACGTGTAAATATAATAATGTGTAAATGGAGAGAAAAGAATGAGATTGGCAATTGATAAATAATTCAGTATAGTATCCATTAAGAGTAATTTGAAATAAGGGAAGATTGAAACCAGATTGGGGGAGATCTTAAATACCAGAATATAGAACTTGAACTTTATTTGGAAAGCAGTGGGGTGGGAAGAGGCAGGAAGAGGGAGAAGATTGGCAAGGAAATGAAAAAATGAAGATTTTTAAAGCCTTAAAGTCTTACTCAGACCTACACTTTAAAAGGATGGGGGTTTGAGTTTTGTTTAGTTTTGGGGATGGAATTTTCTTTTGTTTTCTTTTTGCAATTGTGTGAAGGAGAGAGAGAAGGCTGAGAAACATCAAAGAAAGTTTGAACTAGGGCAATGGGTGGGAACATGAGGGTATGAAGACAAAAGGCATCATGGCTATAACATCAATAGGACTTAATTGGATAGATTGGTGAGGAAAGGAAAAAATTCAAAGAGAAAAGAGAAAAGGATCCTGGGATCTTTATGCATATTTCAGACTGAAATTATTGAAAACAGAATAGCCTTCATATCACTAGAAAGAAAAGTACAAAATAAAGGATTTACTGTGACCCATGAACACTACCAGAGACCTATGCAATCCTCTAATACACTGTGTCAAACACAAATGAAAATGGATCCCTAGAGCCCACCTATTGAGCAGTGGGTTTGACATCTCTGCCTATACTGGAGGACTAACCTACTTAGAGTGCTAACTTGGAAGTGAAGCTCTACTGGAAAGAAAACATATCTGGGACTGCGAGATGGTTAACCTCTTCCCAATGGATCCGTTGTTTGTCCTCATGATTTACCATAGTAGTGAAGGACAAGGATTTCCAGGTTTGCTTTTTCAAGTTGTGGCCAGTTCCATGGCCCAATGATTGTTCATTTTCTTTCCAGAAGCCTTATGGGAAACTCTAGTGGAAATCCTCTACTTGTCCAGAGGCTACTCCAGCACTGCTTCTGGCATTGACCTTGTTTGTAATCTTAAAATTTGTTGGATGTTCTGAAATTTCTTCTCATCTTTGTGGTTAAGAGGTAGAAAATCATCCTATGAAAAAGACCCAACATTCTTCATTATGTTGGCTACTCTCCTCTGGAAACTCTCCAGTTTATCTGTTTTAACCAGAACAGAACCCAATAATCCAGATTAAGTTTGATGAGAGCAGAGGGACTTTTATTTCATTGTTTCTAAAAGTCCTGCCTCCTTTGATGCAGCCCAGGAATGTGTTAACTTTTTTAGCTAGCACTGATGACTCTAACTGAGATTGCAGTCCAGATAGTTTACAGACAAACACTGGCCAAGCAACCCTCTTTTTCTATTTGTGAAAGTAATTTTTGCACTGATGTTTAAGGTTTTATGTTTATCACTATTTAATTTCATCTTATTAGATTCTGCCCAGTGTTTATCCTTTCAAGATCTTTCTTGATTCTGACTCAGTTAAATATATTAGCCATCCACCTTCCACCTTTGTCCACAATGATCCAAAAGTATTTTCAATATTTGTTCCATCACTTCCAGGTTTTCTGAATCAGACCATTTCTGGCTTTTCTTTGGGCTCCCCCTGTTGATAGAAAGTGGACTTTGACTGTGTTTGGGAGAAAAAATCCAGCAGCTTAAAGGTTTCAATATTTTAAAGTTTTGTTTTTACATAAGATATCAGCACTATATTACTGCAACTTCAAAAGTTACAAGAAAAGTTGAGAAACCAAAAAAATAAGGAGTAGGGTTTAGAAGAACTGTGAAATGAAAATGAGGTGAATAGAAAATAGTCAGCCAGGCAATGAGCACCCAGAAAGATTAGTATCAGAAGACTAGGGCAAAGATGCTATGGTCAGGGTCAGCTTAAGAGAAGCAGAAGATCCTTTCTGGACATTTCAAGTTTCAAGACTTTGACAAAATCATTTCATCTTTCATTTGAATATTTATTCAGGTATATATGACCAGGATATATAATCATACAGGGAAGGTGAACAAGATGAGGAGCAGGGCCACTTCTCAGATACATGTTTTCTCTTTGATTACTGATATTTCAGGTGAGGACGAGATATTGTTACTCTTTCTTTGATGAGGATTCAGCCCCTTCCTCTCCACTACCCTAGAGGAGTCTATTTCTATTAAAGGGATCTAGCTTCAAAGAAATGAAAAGGAGTTCCTTTTCAAAAGTAAATAGGGAACTTTAGACTACAGAGCTTTGCAAACCTTAAAGTATTACATAAATGCTGGCTATTATCATTATTATCTTAGAGGTGACCCCAAATCATTAGATCACATTGCACTTACCCAGAGCTTCCTCTGGAAATTCTCAGAGAAGCTGATAAGATTCCTCCCCTCTATATCCCATGAAAACACTTTAGATAACAAGTATGTGTCAGGTATAGAGTAGCCTTAATTTCATCCTATAGAAAATATATAAAGGGGAGCCTCAACCATAGATTGAGAATTGTAGAAGTCTCTGGGAGAAGAAAATTGTCTTGATTGTTTATGGGATACCTTCTTGGGATGAAATGAAGGGTGTCCTATATTCACTACTATCCCTTTGAAGGCTTTTCTGGGGAGCATAAAGGACTCCCAGTAACCAATAAGTAATCCATAAAATGTTCTTCCCTCTCCACTGAGCCCCTATGTGGTATAGAGGACAGAGCACCGGAATCAAGTTTCAGATACTTACTAGCTATGGGACCCTGAGCAAGTTAGTTAATCTCATCTATAAAATGGAGATAATAATAGCACTTGACTCCCAGGATTATCGTGAAGCTCAAATGAGACAAACATCCTAATATGCTTCTTAGCACAGTGCCTAGCTCATAAGAAAGAATATATAAATGATGCTACCCATAGAATCTTCTTTTTATAGAAGACTGAATTCTAGGATGACATTGCCCAAGAAATCCCTCCTTCTCCATACAGAAGGCAAGGGTTCAGGAACATTCAAAGTCCTCCAGAAAACTGCTCTTTAGGCATTCTCACCACTCTGATCATATGGTTTTATTCTCCATAGCTGCTGCCCCTCAGGTTAAGAAGTTATACCACATTCTCTCTAAGGTTGGATCCAGAAATTTGAGATCCAAGAAATCTTCTGTAAGGACTTTTGGGCCAAAGAACATAAAACTCTGGTTTCCCAAAGTTGCCAGGAGTTCTAGGAGATTGCAAGATCCATTATCTTTGAGCTATCCCTAGAAAAGGATAAAAGCAAAGCAAACAAACAAAAATGGTGATAAGGAAAATATTTTAATGAAGTACACTCTTTCATATCACAAAAGAGTATATCTAGATAATGACAGTTAAGCAAATCAAATTATCCCTAATGCCCAGGAAACATAATTAATCCTCTGTAGAAATTGTCAAAGGGCATAGGGAGAAAAAACAAAAATTCCAAATAAAGACTCATCAATATATACGTTTATCAAATAAAAGAGATAATTTCTTTCAACTCCCCTGGTGGCATCCCCACCTCAGGAAAGTCATTCCCAACTATTTTGAAACTGATAGTCTACTGTTTATTTGATTTTAGGGTCTTATCCTACACCACCAAGGATTCCTACACCAACTAAGAGATTCCTACATCAGGCTATACCTCTCTGAAGTTCCTTTCCAAACTAACATTCTATAATCTTCAAAAAGCATATATGTGTGTGTGTATATATATATGCTTTTTGAAGATTATAGAATATGTGTGTATATATATATATATATATATATGTGAATGATGGTCCCATTGCTCTGATAATTCTATAATTTTATCAATGGGAGTATGCACTCAACAAATTCAAATAAACATACCTCCACAATTTTTCATTCGAAGTGATTTTTGTCTATGAATCTACCCATTGATGTAATGGTCCAGGGGACAGAGTGCTAGATTTGAAGTCAGGAAGATCTGAATTCAAATCTGTCCTCAGACTTACTGGTTAGATGACTGTGAACAAGTCATTTGAATTCTGTTTGTCTCATTTTTCTCAAATGCAAATTGGTGATAATAACGTACCTCCCAAGGTTGTTGTAAGAATAAAATAGGATATTATTTGTAAAGCACTTAGTACAGTGCCTCGACCATTGTATAGATTTAATAAAGGCTTGTCCCTTTCTCTTCCTTAAGTCTTGCCTCTAATATATACTCACCATGTGACACTAAACAAGTCAATAACCCTCTCCTTGCCCTATGTAAGAACTACAAATTATAGTACAAGTACCAAGCTGGATCTGAGAATGTGAAGGTGTGTTCCTAATCATAAGTTCTCTATAGCCATGAAATTCACAGGTCTATTCTCACAATAACCTTTGGGTGACTCATAATTTGGGTTCCTTAGAAATAGTGGTATTTCATGATTCACAGCCATAAAACATCACGTAAAGAACACCAGTGAAGAAAAAAATAGGATTTTATTTCAGGGAAAGCATAGTATTATTGAAAGTTCTATAGAATCCCCCAAACATAATATAGCCTAGTTTTTTTCTGTTCAATTCTGGCCAAGTTCATTGTTCATCTGCAGGGTTTGTCCAAAATAAAGATATTGATGGACCAGCAATATGAACTAGTCATTAAACTAGTCGTTAATCAGAACTTGTACAAGAGACATTCTTCACTCACTTGGTTTTTCCTATGTGGATAGTTTATGCCAAACTCTTTTAAATGATTTTAGGCCTCATTTAGGATGCTCAGAAATGTTAGAGGACTTAATGAAGTTAAAGCAATGTTTTTCACCATCCTGTTTGGTCTCTTTGCTAAACATCCACCATGACAAAAAGTCATAGCAACATGAGACCATAGGTTTAAAAGTGAGAGGGACCTTAGTTATCCAAGATAGCACCTTTATTTTAAACTTTAAGAAACCAAAGAAGTTAGTTAATTGTCCAAAAATCACATAAACATCAAGTAGTTGAAATGAGATTCAAGGCCAAATTCTCTGACTCCAAATCTAGCATTCTTTCCATTGGACCAAAGGGCAATCACTTTTCAATAGCAAATAGGCTCCTACTATACACCATCCTACTGTAAGATATTAGTAATCAGGGAAATGTAAAACAAAATTATCTCCATGGTTGCCCCTTTATTACAATCTTACATGTTCTTAATATTTTCATAAGGCACACACTTTGTTGGAGAAGAGTCTTAAGGCTACATTTCACTCTATCAAACCAAATGCTCTTTTAGTCAACAAATAGGAGGATTTTGATTGCTCTGTACCTTTCAGTCCACTGTGTGACTATTAAGATATGGTCGGTCATAGAAGGTCACTTGCAAAAGCTTGTTTACTTTCTTTTTACATAGTTATCAAAAATATCCCAAATAATCAACAAATATTTGTTAAAAACATACTGTGTGCCAAGTGCTGTTAGGCACAGGTACAAATAATGTAATAATTTCTACTTTGGAAGAGCTTGCAATCTAGAAGGGGATATAAAGCATAAATAGAACATGAATAAATACAAATACATACATCATAGTTAAATACTAGGTAGCTTGGGAGGAGAGTACTAGCAGTTGCCACAGGGATCAGAAAGTGCTTTGTGTTTATGTTACATCTTAAAATACTAGAGAGACTTTATATGGTGAAAATAAGAAAGGGGAGCATTTTAACCATTTGGATTTATTATTGTTGGAGCTGTTTGGTAGCACAGTGGATGGAACATCAGACCTGGAATCAGGAAAAGCTGAATTCAAATCCAGCCTAATTTACTAGCTATGTGCCTCTGGTCAAGTCAGTTAACCCTGTTTGTCTCATTTGTAAAATGAGCTGAAGCTCATTTTATGGAGCTGGAGAAGGAAGTGGCAAACCACTCCAGTATCTTTGCCAAGAAAACCCTAAATTGGGTCATAAGGAAACATACAGGACGGAAAATGACTAACCAACAACAAAAGAAGGGAGAGCATTTCAGCCATTTGGCAGAGGCAATGAAAAACCACAAAGATGGAAGATGGAGTTTTGTATGTGAAAAACAGAGAGAAAGTCAGTTTAATGGATGGCAGAATGAGAAAAGGACAGTAATGTTCAATGAGGCTGGTAAGATAAGTTGGGGCCAGGTTGTACATGGCTTTCAAAACTAGACAAAGAAGTTAATTTTTAATCTAATAGGCAATATGAAGTCATTAAAATTGATTGAATAGGGCTTTGAGAGAGTGAAGTCTGTACTTATGGAAAATTATTATGATAGCAGTGTGTAGGAAGGACTAAATTATGGACAGACATGAAACAGGGAGAATAATTAGGAGAACATTGCATTAATCTAAGCAAGAAATCCTGAGGACATATCTCAGGATGATAGTTGTGTGAGTAGAGAAAAGGAATCAGAAACAAAAGCTGTTGTGCATGTTTTCTTACCTGAATGTTTATTGTGTGACTTGGGCAATTAGGTGGATAAAGCACCAATCTTGGAGCTAGGAAGATTCATCTTCAAGAATTCAAATCTGGCCTCACATACTTATTAGCTATCTGATCCTGGGCAAGCCACTTAACCCTGTTTCCTTGTATGTAAAATAAAATGGAAAAGAAAACGGCAAACTACTCCAGTATCTTTGCCAAAAAAAAACCCCAAATGGAGTCACAGAGAGTTGGACAGAACTGAAATGACTGAAACAATACTATGTGACCTCTACAAAGTCCTTTCTATCTATAAATCTATGCTCCTACAATATCTTCCTGATCTTTTTTTTTTTTTTTTTTTTGAGTAGTATTAATGTCCATGATTTTTTTTCAGGGTCTTCCTTTCTTTCATATGTCTTAAGAAGCAATCTCTCAAAATTCTCAAAATACATGACAATTCACATAGAATTTTCAGAAAGTGCTATGGATATATATTTGTAGGGCAGTGAGCACTTTAGGATCATTTAAAGCACCCATTTCCTCAATGTAATCAAACCCAATCCGATCTCTTTCTATTCAATTGTCAGGTCAGATTCTCCTGCCACATAATAAAATAAAACAAAGCAAAACTATTACCTATGCAAATTAAAATTAATTCAATTTCACTTTGTTTTAAGAATTTATTTTTGGAACTCTACAATATTTTTTCACCTTAGTCCAAGAAAACTGGGTACGGACATAAATCCAGGTTTGGATATCACTGCCTCATATTGCCTAATTGTTCTTTTCTTGGATCTTCCATTTTGAGAGAAATCTCTGGTGTCCTATCGGCCACCTAGTCAGGCATCCCCAGATGAGGATCTAGCTTTGAGTTAGGAGGCTTCCTTAATTGGGAATAAATAAGGGGGACAATCCTTATGTCGTGTGCCCCCGTTGAATCATCTTTCCCAGACTTCAGAAGTGCTGATTTAGCAGGGAGCCAGCTAAGGTGCAGAGACTGAAATGTGAAAACTGCCTCAAAAGAGACATTTGAATTGTAACCCCCTGTACTTGCTCTTTGTCAGCAGGCCTTGGCTGATAAATAACAGTTTTACCCACAAACTAGAGGTGTTGGGTATTCCTGTTTACGTGGTGGAAAGTTATAAGGTATAAAAATGTTACTAGCCAAGGTAGGGGGAGGAGAGAATTCAGAACTTAAAATGTAACTGAAAAAAGTTTAAACTTAATTTTAAAAAAATGCAATGAGTAGTTTGTGGATGACTCAACTTTCATTTAACAAAATACCCAGATTTTTTTTCATAGCCCAATGTTCTTAAACATAGCTCCAGCTTTGACTTCCTAGCTTGTCTAAAGATTTCCTCTGTAATCATGTTTCCCTGTAGGTTGAAAATTATTGGGGGAGGGGGGATTTAAGTAGAAGATGGAACATGAACTATATTAATAAGTTTTCTCCTATTATAACATACAATGTTGATAACACATTCTTTTATTTTGTCAAAGGTGCTCCTTGCCCAGCATCACATAGCTAGAAAGTATCTGAAGTCAGATTTACACTCAAGAAGATGAATCCTCCTGACTCCTGTATTGTACCATGTAACTGTCCATTGGGAAAATACAGCTTATATTATAGCCACACCACATTGTCATGAAAAGATCATAAGAATTAGGCCCAGAGAACTTGGAATTTATCCCAAATAACACAACTAAAAGAGGAAGAAATTTAGCACTAGAAGTCAGCTATTGTTTAGGAAATTCTTCCTTGTATCAAAATCCTCTTTTGAGTATGTTTGTTTTTTTAAAAACTTTTTCTCTATTTAGCAAATGTGAAAAACATCTTGTAATTCTTTTCATAGATTCAATATTATGTATTTCTTTAGCCTTCTTGTTTCCAGGACAAGTGATTACTAGTTTCTTTGACTTTTCACAATAATTTTATTTTAAAAACAATTTTGCCCTCTTTTTAGCAATTAGAACTTGTCTCCTAAAAGACAATGAACTCAAATTGGACTGCTGCCGAGTAGGAAGGTGGTGTAGGTTGGAGAGAAGAGACCAAGCTCACTTCCCAATTTCCCCATGCTAGATGTCTCTTAATTCACCACAGGCTTATTACTATAACAAATTCATTAATACTAAAAAATCTCTTTCTGCTGTACTTATAAAAACTTATAAAGGAATTTATAAATATATAAAGGAATCTTTATATAGGAATTATATATGATTCTTATAAAGGAATATGTACAATAACTGGATTTCCAGCTGATATGTTAACCAAAGACGATATTTGTTTTCAGGTAGAGTCTCCTGCAAAAAAAAAAAAAAAAAAAAAAAAATAGGCCAGAAAATGGAAAAACTTGAAATTATTATGTTTTTAAAATTTTGGTACCAAAAAATCAATAATCATTCTTCTTAAGAAGTACACAACACACATACACAAACCCCTCACCTTCCTAAATAATTTAAAGAAAGGTCTTTTTTAGGTTATACATTTAACTCAACCTGTGTGTTTTATGTTAACAGACTAAAACATACTATGTTTATAAACTTAAGTATGTTTTTCCTCCTCAGGGTCCTCATATGGTAACTGAAGAGCTTCATTCTATAAGTTTTGAAACACAGATCTGCCTATATGGCATGACCATAGATTTGGAGGTGAGTATTTGCAAGGAATATTTTTCCAACAAACACAGTCTTAAAATTTGGGGACTTTGTGTGATCTTAGAGAATACCTGTCCTGCCCTTTCATTTTAAGAAGAAGAAACTAAGGCCTAGAGAGGTAAAAGTCATATAGATTTTTGGGAACATTTTTAGAATTTGTTTAGAAGGTCAGCTGGGTGGCTCACTACATAGAGCATCAATCAGCCCTGGGGTCAGGAGGACCTGAGTTTAAATATAGTCTCAGATACTTGATACTTACTAGTTGTGGGACCCCGAATAAGTCACTTAACTCAAATTTCCTCATCTCCCAAAAAAATAGTTTAGAAAAATGCAATCCTTTTTAGAAATTTTGAATCTTCTTTAATTTCAGGTTTCTATGTGTTGTGTACTTAATCGGTTCCACCAACCAATTTCTCTATTTTTTAATTAATTCTAAATCATTTTGATTATGATTATTTTGTATTATAGTTTGAGATCTGAATATAATTTGAATACCATTAGACCCCCTTCCTTTCCACTTTGTTCATTATTGCCATTGAAATTTTTAACTTGTTATTTCTCCAGTTGAATTCTGTTATTTTTTTTTTAGCTCTCCAAGGTGATCCCTTGGTAAAATTATTGGTACAAACCCAGTCTGTGACAATTACTAGCTGCATGACCATGTTTATGTACCCCCAAAGAACTCTGTAGAATTTAACTGTTAAGTCAGAGAAGGGTTTCTAAATTGTATTGATGGAAGGAGTTCCCAACTGAGAGTTCACAGCTTATTCACATATTTAAATACTCCAAATAGTCTATGCCTATTAAGTAAATATATATATTTTATATTACTGAGTAAATGGAGACTTGCATTCATATTTTTGGCTTTGCTGTGATACTAACAGCCTATTATGATGGTTCTTTAGAGATTTATTTGGCTCATAAAAGTTCAGCCCAAGTAGAGGGATGGATATCCTTAAACAAGGTCATAAAAAAAATGGAGTCTTCATTTTTATAACTAAGACTCCAGAGTGATCTAAGGATTCTATAATGAACAAAGTCATATGACAGAAAAATTCATGGTTCATTGTTCCAATATCTTCATAATTTTCTTCATTTAAAATCAATGAGGAAAGAATTTTAAAAAATTTTTTAAATGTAAGTGAAAAGGAGAGCCTTAAATTAGTCAAGGTTTTATGTTTTGGGAATTTTATGTATTCATCTTGGGAGCACCACCTTGCAACAGGAAGAATCTGCTATGATTTGTTTTCTTTTTACCAGTATGTGTCATACACACATTTATTCCTACGATTTACCTCAAATCTATTCTCAAATACTAAAATGTTACTTCAATATGTTATAATCATTTTTTTTTCATTGGCCTTACTTCTGGTAGAACAGAGAAATACCTTAAATATAGCTATCAACAACTCACACATATAGTACTTTTGAGTTTTAATGTACTTTCATATATATTATCTCATTTGATTCTCACTACCTTATAAGGTGAAGTAGTCAAAGTATTGTTATCCCTTTTTAAAGAAGAATCTACTGAAGTTCGAGGGAGGTTGTGACTTGCCACAGTGACATGACTAGTAAGAGGGCAAGACATGGATAAACAGAAATTTGTTTGGAAAAAAAAGATCCAGGGTATTTTATAAATTGCAAGGTCAATATGAATCAGTAATGAAAAAAGGATTAGTTCTGCAATCAGGAAGACAGGTCCAAATCCATCTTCACATACCTACTTAGCTGTGTCACTTAATCTCAGTCTATCACAGTTTCCTCAACCTAAAAGGGGGGATAATAACTTACTTGCTAGGATTGTTGTAAAGATAAAATGAGACCATATTTGTAAAGTTCTTTATAAATCTTAAAGTATGATATAAATACTGAATATTATTAAGTAGCTAAGAAAACTAATGCAATTTTTGGCTTCTAAATCATGGTCAGTGTCTAGGACTAGAGAATCAATAATCCAGGCCTGCTCCACTCTACTGAGACCACAGCTGGAATATTGTATTGAATACCTGGCACATTTTTACAAAGACGTTAAACTGGAGAACATCCAAACATGGGAACAAGGATAATTAAATGTTCCTAAGATCATATCATATGAAAATCGAATAAGTTTATAGGAAATTGTTTGGAAGAGAGAAAATTTTAGGAGGACATTATAGCTGTCTTCAAACATTCAAAGAGATGCCATATGGAAAAAATATTTAATGTCCAGCTTGGTCCCAGAATGTAAAATTCAGATCAAAAAGGTAAATTTAGAATATAAGAAAAAATTCCCTAATAATTAGAACTACCCAAAAGTGGGATGATCTGCTTTGGCAGGGCTCTTCTTCCTTGGATATTTTCAAACAAGGACTGAATTATCCCTTACTAAATGTACTCAAAAGGGCATTCCTTATTCAGGTATGAGTTGGAATAGATGTCCTCGTTGGTCCCTTTCAATTCTGAGATTCTATAACTCTAGGAAAAACAAGATTTAAATTTCTTACTGGCTGACAGCTATGCCTCCAAATTCCTAGTGAAATGCTCTTTGGTGTATTTTTTTCTCCAACAGTAATAAATATCATATTATGGACTCACCAGGCAAAATTTTTTGAGAGACATCATACTAGCAGTTCATTTAATATCAATAAATGTTAAATCCTAATATCTTTCTTTACATGTCTTCTTTTTAACAGACAAATTCATTACCTGTTGTGATGATTTCCAATGTTAGTCAATTACCTAATGCTTGGGCTTCTATAATTTGGTACAACTTATCCACCAATGACTCTCAGGTAGGAAGATGCTACATATTTATATTCCTTTATTTCTCTGTAATTACAATGTATTTCCTTTTGTACAGGCAGTCTGTCAATGTTTAAGTACCTACTGTGTATCAAGCATTACATACAGAGCCAGAAATACAAAGACAAAAAATAACAAACAACCACAACTAGTTTCTGCTCTCAAGGAGTTCACAATATAATTAGGAAGATAGTATGTATACGACTATGTACAAGCCAGATATGTGCATGTGTTTATTTATAGACATATATAGATAGCTAGATAAGGATATTAGGTTATCTCAAGGAGAGTGACTAAGATCTAAAAGGATCAGGCAAGGGTTCTTGCAAAAAGTGGAATTTAGAAGAGAGGTTAGAGCTGGATACATAAATCTGAAAGTCATCTGCATAGAGATGATCTTGGAAATCATGGGAGCTGATAAGATCACCAAGTGAAATAGAGAAAAAGAAGAGAACCTAGCAGAGGCTTGGAGGACCTTCACTTAAAGTGGATAAAAATTTTATGAAAGAGACTAAGAATTGTTCAGACGGACAGAAGGAAAATCAGGAGAGAGAGCAATGTCATAAAAACCTTGAGAGAAGAGAGGATCAAGAAGAGGAAGATGGACAAGGTCAAAGGCTGCAGAAATGTCAAGAAGAATAAGCAGCTAATGTATGTGGAAAGAAATGCTTTCAATATAGGCACTTTAAAGGGATTTCCATATATGTAAATATATGTGTGTATATATAGGTATGTGTATATATAGTATGTATATGTATACATATAAATATTTGATTGCACACATTTTCTGTAGTTACATTTTTATAGTTACTTATTTACAGTTTGATTTCTCAGGACTCCCAAATATTTCCAATAATTTATAGTATGAATGGACTGTTTCTGTTATTGTTCAGTCATTTCATTCATGCCTAATACTCATTTAGAAGATTTTTTTTTTTTGCAAAAATACAGAGTAGTTTGCCACTTTCTTCTCCAGCTCATTTTACAGATGAGGAAACTGAGGCAAACAGGATTAAACGATTTAGCCAGGGTCACATAGCTAGTAAGTATCTAAGGCCAAAATTGAACTCAGGAAGATGAATCTTCTTCATTTCAGACTTAGTGCTTTATCCACTGTGCCACCTAAGTGCTCCTGAATGGACGGTATCTATTGCTTCTAAATAGTGATCATAGTATCTATGTTGTGCCTTGAGTGTTGCCGCATGATCCAGTCGTTTGGAGGGAGGAATTAAGTTCAAATCCAATTATTCCTTGGACAAGTCATTTAAATTCTCTGGAACTTTCTAGATGACACATGTGCTCTAAGTCTGTTTTCATAAGAACTGACCTTTCCTTCTGGACAAAGCAGATCATTTTGCTCCATGCTTCTGGCACTAGCCAGAGAATGACTTGCAGATAAATTCCATATAGCACAATTTCTTTGCACTTATAGGTTGTTCCTCCTCCCTAAGGTTCATCACTAGTCTCAATCCCCCTGCTCACCTAGCCCCTGGAAACCTGCTGAGTTTCATAAGTACCTGTGAGGATCACTTATAATTCTCAATTAGCCACTGAAGTCAAGGGGTGGGGCTCTACAAGCACAGAAAATCAAGAGACGATCATAGTATAGGTAAATTAGGTCCATGCTGCCTGAGTTTTTCTGCCACCTAGTGGTTATCAAAGATTTCTAAAAAATAAACTAGATTAGTAAAGCCTCAGAGGCCATGATGAAAGGAATTACTGATTACTCCCTTAAAAGAGAAGAAATAAGAAGGGATGACACGTCTATTACTCCTTTAAAGGAGTGACATGTCACTCCTTTAAGGATGCATTTTTTTCTGTCTCTTGACTACTAAATAATCAGATTTATTTATTTATTTATTTATTTTTTTTGCTAACTTCAAATAGTTTGTCTAGCTGAATTGAAATGAGAAATCCTTTATAAAAACAAGAACTATTTAATTTGGGGAAGATGCCATTTACTGTGGCTCTCCTTCCTAACTTGGTCTAATCACTGAAGATAAATTTTTGAAGAAAACTATTTTTATATTTTCCCACTCTCTACCTATCTGTACAGGAATTAGAGATAGATTAGAAGTTTAATAATAGTTGCTACTGGAAAATGAATGAAAAATATTTATTAAATTTTTACAGTATATCAGACACCCCAGGGATAGGAATGCAAAAATTAAAGATTCCCCAAGAAGTTTTTGTTCTAATGGAGGAATTAGGACAGTCAATCAGTAAACACTTTTTAAGTGCTTATCACACCAGAAGTAAAAGAAGCACTTGTGAATATAAAGAAAGACAAAAGGCATTGTCTGCTTTCAAGAAGCTAACAACCTAATGAGGAAAGTCAATAAAAGGAAAAGGGGGTATCAAGGAGGAAAGGGAAGAGTAACAAAGAGCCTAATGAAGTCCTACAACCAGTTAGGCAATCATGAATCCTGTCCTTAAATAGAGGATCTAGGAAGAGCACTACCCTCTACATCTATCCTCAATCTTCTCCAATCATGGAGGATGGGGCCCAAGGGATTAGGGCATATATAAGGGTAACATACATTAGGGAATATTGGCTAAGGAAGGCAATTTGAGTCTGAAAATCATAGTACTGACAAATAGTCAGGATGAGTTGCATGAGTCAAAAAAAAAAAATGTCTAAAGGAATGCAGCCTATAATTATAATCTGTAATTTAAATATCCTTTCAGTCCCTAGGACTCCCAGAGTCTGACATTTGGATTAAAGGGAGTGGGGAGTACATTGTAGACCATGTTAAGTACTGTTAAAATAAAAATTTAAATTATCTGCCCTACCCCACCCCTCAAATAAGCTAATCTTTACGTTCAATAAACTAAGGGGATTTAACAAAGGACTTTTTTTTTCTCCCAATGGCCATGTGTAAAGCAGAGGGCTAGACCCCTTACCCAAATTGATTACTCAGAGGCATTTTCAGATACAAACCGGAAGCATTGATTGGATCCTTGCAAGGAGGGGTCCAAGCACCCCAGCTGAGCAGACACAGAGCCTTTCAGCTCCCATCTCCCAGAATTCTGCCTAGCCTAGTCAGAAATGTTGAATAGGTTAAAAAGCAAAAGATTTGGGTTCATTGAATGGGCTGAGAAGGAAATAATCATTGACCAATGATCAGCGTGGGGTAATTTCCTGAAGCTTAGGTCTAGGATCTGACCTTTTCTGTCCTGCAGCCCTCTGAGAATAGGGATCACATTGACTTCCTGAAACTTAGACATAGGGTCTGATCCACTCTATCTTTTTGAGAAATCTTCACCTGGTCCCATTCTGTCATGCAGATATAATTTCGGGCTTAAGCCAAATTTTCTGCCCCTGAGCTCATTATTATAACTTTCTTTATTCCCATATATAGAAATCTTGCATATTAATGTCCTTTCTATCATTCAATCCATGTAAAATTCAGCAAATTATACTATTCCAGTTATTGATCTTGATTTTCTTAGTACTCCCCTCCTTATTTTTTCCTTAGTCATAACTTTCTTTCTTGCTCTCAGCTTTATTGTTTGTTTATTCTACTATTGTTATATTTCTTTTCTTTGCTGGCAGAAGCACCTGGACACCAATAAGTAAATATCAGATAAATATAAATGCAAAACACAAATATAAAAATATATATAAAAACTAAGTAAAAATAAAAGTTATTTTATGAATTATATATTTATAAACTATTTATAAAATGTTATTTTATACATTTTTGATATTTACTTATCAGTTTACATGTGCATTCCTCCTCCTGCAGTGCCATCCTCATTTAGCTTTGAAATCTGGTGTCCTATCTTGGTCATATCTTCTGCTTTTTTGTTAGTGAGAATGAAACAGTTCAGAGACATTTTTAACCAGAGGTGTGTCAATCTCATATAATTCAGACATACAACAAGCCAATATTGTATTCAAATGAGATCACCACTTTGCTGGACAAAGTTATCCACTTACTTGAATAAACTGATTAATAATAAAAACAAAAACAGAAAAAACCTGTGATGACACAAGCATTTAGATGTTGGATGATAAAACTCTGGAGACAAGGCACTTTCCTGGAGGTAGGTGGGTTTTTTTTTTTTTTTACCAAGACTTTGTAGATGAGGAAAGAGGGAATGTTGTAGTATATGATTGTGATGGAATATTATAGTGCCATAAGAAATGATGAGCTTATTGATCTTAGAAAAACATGGAAAGACTTGCATGAAATAATGAAGAGTAAAATGAGCTGAACCAAGAAAATATCACATACAACAACAGCAATATGATTTTAAGAATGACAAAGTAAATAAGTTATTTTTACTATTATAAATGCCGAATTAATTATAAAGGACAAAGGAAGAAAGATGCTATCTGCATACAGAGAAAGAACTGAAATATTAAAGTATATATAGAATAAATAAATAAATACACACACACACTCACATATATGCATCTATTCGTGTCTTATTGTGGCCATCTATGGGAGAATGGGAGGGAGAAAGAAAAAAAAGAAATATACATAATAACTTTATTATATTTTTAAAAGGAATAACAAAGTGTACATTTGCCATTTCATTACAATCCTCTTTTTATACGTTTATAGAAATGCTTATTTTATTATAATTATAGTTATATAACTATATAACTATAATTATATACGTATGGTTTTATGCTTAAAATAATTTTTTAAAACTTTTTTAAAAGAAAGAGAAAAGAGAGCATAACACAGTCAGATAAAAAGAGAGGAAATGAAGCTGTATTTTCTATTACTGCATTGTTGTCAGGAAGCCCAAAGGTAACTGAATCTGAGGTCATACTTTTTGATAGGCTTGTTAGGGAGTGTTGTTATCATATGTGACTCCCCTTTTACAATTTAAAAATTGCAATATTTGGGGCCTGTTTAACATTGGTAAATTATAACTCTGTTCCAGAATTTGGTTTTTTTTAATAACCCTCCAACTGCTGCTTTGAGCCAGTTATTGGAAGTACTGAGCTGGCAATTTTCATCATATGTTGGACGAGGTCTCAATTCAGACCAACTCAATATGTTGGCTGAGAAATTGGCAGGTAAGTGTTGTTTGAGATAGAAGAACCTCATTTGTTTTTGATGCTTGGTGGATTAAAAATCTGATCTGTCCTGGGATTCTCATATTTGTGCTATTCCCAATGAAGTCTAGGAGGAAGCAAATAACATGACCTGCAGTAAGATAGATGACTGCATTAGTTGCACAAAATATATTTGTGATTTAAAAGAAAAAACTACCTGGCAGCTAATTCAGCATAGGAAGAATACTTTTTCCTAAGAAATTTTAAAGTTTAGTTATGAGTTTGATCCACTTTACAAACTTGCTAAAAATCACTACCAGTTCATATAATTAGTCTGTTATATATAACTCTGTATAGAAAGGTAAGTTTTCAAGGTAAGCCTCATAAACACCTTCAGTTTTAAAACTGAATTGGGACTTCAGGAGTAGTTGACATGAAGAAAACCTAAACATGGGAATCCAAATCCATATGAATTAACAATATTGGAAGTAGCAAGATGGAAAAGTCTTTTCACAAAATACTAACTTTCCTTTTTTTCTTAACTTTTAATTTAACTTTGCTTATACTATTATAGTTGGAAAGCTCTTTGTAAAATTGAGCTGCTGCTGCTACTTTTGTTATTTTTAATCTTTAAACTGGGTTATCATATCCATACAAAAGAATGTGGATTATTTAAAGGAAAAGGAGTTAATGGGAACATATTTCTAAATCATATGTGTATGTATAAGTGGGTGGATATATATACACATATGTACATATATATATGTATGTATTGTGTGTGTGTATATATGTATATATATATATATCACCCAAAAAAATCATTATCCCACCAAAGAAACCCAAATTAATGAAGTTCTGAAATAAAGTTCATTATCAATTAATCAGATGTTTATTAAGCACTTACTATACAATACAAGTACAAAGAATGAAATAATCCTTATTAGAAATGCACTATAGTATTATAGATAGGAAGCTATCTACTTGGAGCAGAGTAAAGATTTAGATTCAAATTCTGCCTCAGATATATACTTTTTACATGAATATGATCATTCCACTTAATCTTTTAAGTATTTAAGACAAGTTTACAGATAAATTCCTGAATATACCCTCTTCCCTTATTCCATCGAAGAAGTCTCCAAATCAAAAATATTCCATCATGATAATATCACAGATCCAAGATTTCAAACTTTGCTCCTATTCATATGATCAATGAAATGTTGATATAAGCTTAGAAGAATGGAAACATAATTTGCAGCTTTATTCAGAAATCTCCCCCTATTATATTATTAGATTAAGCCCTATTTTTAAATTTTTTTGATTTAAGATGGAAACCTTAAATGTAGAAATTTATCACTGTGGCATTTGAAACATGAAATAACTAAGGGACCAAACACTTGAGCTTATGATTATATCATTTTATTAAGCAATAGATGCCAATTGCTTAACAAATTGGAACTGGTTGCCTTCTTCAACTTTGGCACTGGATCCTGAATAGAGGGGGAGAGGCTTTTATGTAAAAACAATTAATCAAATGCATTAATTAAAGTTCAATTAAATTAAAATTAAATCAAGAGAAAACAATTATTAGGATTAAAAATCAGGTAATCTGATTTCTAAATGAAGGAAACATTAAGGAGTTTCTCATTTGGGAGAATGAATAAGTACAGTTCCCTAAAATCCAAAAAGGCGTTGCCTCCCCTCCCATCAAATATCTGTCTTCAATCAAAGAAATATGGAAACAATAAGTGATGGACTAGTATGGGGCCAGTTTTCAGATAAACCTTATGGGTTGCCTGAGATGTATAATTGCGAGAAAACCTTGCATCAGTCTTTGGATCTGAGTAGGTTTCTGATCAGCATAATCTAGGCTCTTATTAAGGATCTCCAAGCTGCAGGGAGATCCTAGCCATGTTGCAATCACATTTTCTCACAATTCCTGCAAAATAAAGTTTTCTCACATGACAGAAATTGGACTAGATCCATAATTCCATAGAAAAGGAAGCTAGCTCTGGAATTGAGTCACAAAATAGAATCAATGTGGTTCACTCAATTCCCATGATCACTTGCTGTTCTAATCCCTCATCATTAACATTTTCTAATATGAACTCTCAGCCACAGCTCAGAAAGCTAAGTTATTCTTGCCACTGTTCCCCAGACAAGCCTTGGTCATTCCCACCTCCGTACTTTTCCATAAACCATTTATCCTATTCCATCTGGAATGCCTTCCTCTCTGGCAGTACAAATACTATCCATTTAGTAGTTACTCCATAAATGTTTATTGATTGAATTACATTAAACACTATGTCTCTGAATCCTAAGACCACTTAAGGTCTCTACCACATAATTTAATACATGAGTATGCCCTGTTTCATATTCTCTTTTTCAAATGCATTATTTTTGTCCTTCAAGCTTAATAGTAAATTCCTTGAAAGTCTGAAATTCATATTTCTTTGGCTTTTAGCATAAAACACAAGTTAAGTTCTCAATAGATTCTCAACTCTGTAGGCTTATTGAAATGAAGTAAATGAAGTAAAAAACAAGTTTAGAGAAAAAAATCGGAAGTATTTCATGAACATGAAAATTTGGATTATTTTCTCTTTAATTTTAGTGCAACAAGCCAGCTACAATGATGGTCAGCTCTCTTGGGCAAAGTTCTGCAAGGTATGGACAGAAGGAAAAGTTATACTTTATCTTAGAACTGTACAGCAAAGGGGTGGAGGATGGGGTTGAGAGGTGGGGGTGAAGAATGGGGGCCAGAGCAGGGAAAGGCAAGGGAAGGGGAGAAAAATTCAGTCTTTGAATCAGAAGCTCCTGCTTCTAAACATTTTCCTAGTCTTATGGTTGTAGACAAACTAATTAGTTTCATTGGGGCCAAGATTCTTCAATAAACAGGGATAATTACAGTTTATTTACCTACCTCCACGATATTGTGAGGAAAACATTTCATCATCATCACAATCTCATACCATGACATGAAGTTTTAAGAATTCTCTAGATAAACATGTTCTAAAGAGAAACTCTAAAAGATTCTCCAATTTAACAAGAAATAAAATATAAACTATCATGAAATAAAATATGATGATTTATGTCTTACTAATGATTCTTATAAAGTGATCATCATATTCCTTATTTATTTGTTTTTTATGAAAATAGGAGCACTTACCTGGCAAAGCATTTACCTTTTGGGGATGGCTTGAAGCAATCCTGGATTTAATAAAAAAGCACATTCTTCCTCTTTGGATTGATGGGTAAATCATGTGCTTTTAATATCTCTATGAATGTCATTTTTTTCTGAATGTTGTGTTATTTGTTCTTTGACACGTCTAATCCTATTGAAAAAAGAATTCTCGATCTCTTAAATTACTTAAATCAAAACCTATTGATAGTAATGTTCATATGTATGCTTAAGAGAATTTTAGTTGTGAACTCTGTTGAATGTGTTCAAAAATACCTTAAACATTTTGGCTTCATGGATGCAACAGATGATATACCTAGATAGATGTCATGGTTTTTCATCAGGTAAACCCATGAACTAACTATTCTTTCAGGTACATCATGGGCTTTGTAAGCAAGGAAAAGGAACGGGTCTTGCTGAAGGATAAGATGCCAGGAACGTTTTTATTAAGATTCAGTGAGAGCAACCTTGGAGGTATTACCTTCACGTGGGTGGACCAGTCAGAAAATGGTATGTCACATGTCTTCTGGTATTATCTCCTACTATATCATTAAAATAGCATTTTCTTAGAACTTCACTGTTAATATTTGGGGGTTTAATATTACTGACTTTACATATGTGTTTATGTGTGATGGTGATGGTGGTTGTTTTTAAAATATCTACAGTGAATTTGTGTATCACCTACTAACTATTCTGATTTGGATGGGAAAACATGAATTTATAATTGTCCAAGTGAAAACCCCATATTGGTGCCATCTGTAAAATGTCTAGTCTACAGAATGTCTGGAAAAACTTTATATCCAGTGATATGCAGATAATATGAACAGAAAGAGCAATAATCAAGGACAATGTGTGCATACAGATGGTGTCTTGATTAACTTCACCTGCCTTTTTTCCTTTCAGGAGAAGTTAGATTCCATTCTGTTGAGCCTTACAATAAAGGTCGTTTAGCAGCTCTGCCATTTGCTGACATTCTTCGAGACTACAAAGTTATTATGGCAGAAAATGTTCCTGAAAATCCATTGAAGTATTTGTATCCTGACATTCCCAAAGATAAAGCATTTGGTAAACACTACAGCTCTCAGCCAAATGAAGGTTAGCTTCCATTTACTTTTTCTTACAGAATTTGAAAGATAACTCATGTCAATGGAAAGCAATAGAAATATCTTTCATGTTTGCTTCAAGCTTTGTAAGACCAAATGGAAAAGCAGATTTTTGTTTTCATTTCTATTTAATCATCTTTACAAAAAATATGATACACCTAAATATTGAAAACTGAGAATGACACCATGGCCTCTTCCACAGGGATTTCATAGTTTGTGAAAAGTAGAAGGAATCTTTAAGATCATCTAATCCAGTCTCTTCATTTTACAGATAAGAAAGAAATGGATTCTTTGAATTGTACAGACATTTTTTATGTAGGCCAAAGCAACGTGTACGATAAGATTGTAAAGCTGAGGCAAAGTCAGTATCAGCATTTATTGCTATGGGGGAGTTGCCTACACTGGTAATTTGAGTGAAAGAATAGCAACCAATAATATTTGAACTGCCACCAAACTTGCCTGTAGGGTTTGAGAATGCTCTATAACAACAGTCCTCAAACTTTTGGGTTGTAAGACTTTTTTATATTGTTAAAAATTATTAAATACTCCAAAGAGCTTTTCCTTATATGAAATATGTGTATATCTACAAACATCCACATAATGTATGTGTACATATATCAGTATTTACCTTAATAGAAAATTTTAAGTTTTAGTACTATGGTAAACTTGAATTTGACTTCATGGAACCTATGATAGAGTATTGGGGGTTCCCAGAGATCCAGATCACATTTTGAGAATTGCTGATCTATAACATGCCTGTGACTCAATTTTCTTCTATGTAACCTTGATGTTATATTAGTCTATCTCACAGAAATTTTCAGAATGACAAAGTAATGATTATGAAAGTTTTGAAAATGTAACGAGAACTACTGGGGCATGTTTAAACCTGGGGAAAAAATCCAAATCTTTGAATCATGTGCTTTATTTTGGTAGTTGTGATTCAAAACTATTCTGAAAGTCAAAGTGATTGACTATTAGTTAACTGTTCAGGTGATATCTAAGGATTAGTACTAGAAATTCACTTTGTTCCACTGAATTAATCTAATCATATGACTTCTTTTAAATTGTTAATGTCAAAAACTATAAATTTATTTCCATGTTTTTTTCTAATACTGTTTCTAATTTTGTCCCCAGTTTCAAGACCCACTGAGAGAGGTGACAAGGGTTATGTTCCCTCTGTATTTATCCCTGTCTCAACAATGTGAGTCATTATAATAATCACATGTGAAATATTTACCATTGCTAAAAAAAAAATAAATACTTTTCCTAAGGAGCACCTGAGAATAGAACTATATCTATATCTGTATTTATGGACATATCTATATATCGATATATATATATAATTGTGAAGAAAACATTTTATGCACATTATCTCCTTGTAATACAATGCCTAAAGGTAAGGCCTGGGGTGGAGAGAATCAGGCCAAGATTTCATCTCTCAGAATCTTTTAGAATATATTCTGTCATCATTGTTACTCATGATGGTGGTGCTTTATTCTTGAAGAGAACCATTTCTATCTGATAATTAAGGCATAAAGTCATCATTCCATATGTCATATATTGTCATTTAAGTTCTATACTCTAATATAAATCTAGAGGCAGCTAGGCATGCTGCATAGAGAGCCTTGAAGCCAGGAAGACTTGGGTTAAAGCCTTTGAAACATACTTGTTAAAAGTAGCCACTTGAGCATTAAAAACAGGAGTTTCCTCACCTGGAAATTCCCTGCACTGGTGAATAACAAACCTATGTCAAGTGATGCATTGGGCATCTCAGTGTTAAACATATATAGAATCTGCCAGATAACACTTCAGAATAAAATATACTGAAAATTTAATTTCCAAATTTTCTCTTGTTTTTTTTTCTCTAAGCCGAAGTGATACCACTGAGCCACACTCTCCATCAGACCTTCTTCCCATGTCTCCAAGTGTATATGCAGTGCTGAGAGAACACCTGAGTCCCACAGTCATTGAAACTGCTGTATGTTGTCAATTTCTCACTTCTGAACAATTGCTTTTCAAATGCAGTAGAATGTTCAAAAAAGGGTGGTTGAAATTCTTCCCTGGGCAATGCTAAAGCCTAAACCTTTGAACAAACTCATATGCATGGTGTGAGATATGAATCACGAATATGTTGTAACCCTCTCCTACCACAGTCAGTTGCTAAATTTTCAGTGGGAGCATTTACATGTTGGAGATCCACAAATGTTACAAATCAGGGCTTAAATTTTTTGTTTTGTTAATTGATTATATTTAAGGAAGTGAGGGAGAAAATGTGAATAAATATAATAAACTTAAAAATATTTTATACATATACTTTTTCTGGATCGACAGTTCTTAAACATATACTAGCACGCCAACGGATGTGACTAATTCAAAATCAGTTTCTGTATCAAAAACAGAAATCTCTATTTCCTTTTATTTTAGTGATTTGAAGTCCTTATCTTGAAGGCCACCAGAGGGCAATATGCTCATTCCTACCACTCCAGCCCATCCGGCTAACAGAGTACTCATGAGCTCTATAAACAGTACTCTGGAGCCTGAATAACATATTCTGAACATTGAATTAATTATTAATCAATCAACAGCATTCATTAAGTACTTATTCTGTGCCAGACACCATGCTACATGACAGAAATATAAAAAAAGGAAAAAAAAAAAAAAAACAATCCCTCATCTAATAAGTCTTTGCTTGCTATTTTTTCCCCCCATATATCCCAACTCTCCTAAGATCACCAAATTCTAATGTATCTCAATAGGACACATCTCTCTAAGACTAGATATTTCCTAAGAGTTGAAGTTAGAAATTTGCCATGTTTGTTACTTCAGATAGTTAATGGCCATAAAATCTAAAAGACTTTGATTTTGCCTTGTTTTTATCTCTGCTCTCAAGGTGATCTCTAATTAAACTATTCAGGAACATTTCCTGGAAGGAACAGTCCACACTATTTGGGTCTCAGTTTCCTCATGTGCAAAATGAAGGGATTGGACATAGTCCACTTTTCAGTGTCCCTCCTAACTCTAAATTTATGATCCTATTATTTGTTCAAATACTAATCCTTTGTTAATTTTTCTTGCAAGCATAAGTTCCTCTTCTTTAAAAAAAATCATTTTAATCATTAGCTTGCACAGAGAATGCAAACCTCAAGAACAACAGCACAGATTTAATATGAAAAACAAATAAATCATTTTTAACTTCCCACATAAAAATTTTAGATTTTGTCCTGAAATTTCACAGGACTAAAATTCATGTAAGCAAAATATTCTCCAACATGGAAATGGTCTCAGATAACAGATTCCAGAATGTGTTATTAAGAATCCATCTGTTTGAAAGGCCTGGAAAGACTTACACGAACTGATGCTAAGTGAAATGAGCAGGACCAGGAGATCATTATATACTTCAACAACAATACTAGATGATGACCAGTCCTGATAGATCAGGCCATCCTCAGCAACGAGATCAACCAAATCATTTCTAATGGAGCAGTAATGAACTGAACTAGCTATGCCCAGAAAAAGAACTCTGGGAGATGACTAAAAACCATTACATTGAATTCCCAATCCCTATATTTATGCACCTGCATTTTTGATTTCCTTCACAAGCTAATTGTACAATAATTCAGAGTCTGATTCTTTTTGTACAGCAAAATAATGTTGTGGTCATGTATACTTATTGTGTATCTAAGTTATATTTTAATATATTTAACATCTACTGGTCATCCTGCCATTTAGGGGAGGGGGGGGGTAAGAGGTGAAAAATTGGAACAAGAGGTTTGGCAATAGTTAATGCTGTAAAGTTACCCATGTATATATCATGTAAATTAAAGGCTATTAAATAAAAAAAAAAAAAAAAAAAAAAAGAATCCATCTGTTTGTTTGAGAAACCCAAGATTTGTCTCCCCTGAGGTCTTATCTCAATCCTATAGAAGTCATTGCTTACTGTACTTTTCTCTGCTAAAATTTACACCTATTTTCTCTTATTCTTTCCTTTATGGAGAAGAATAATTGCTTAGCATGTTCTTTTTCTAAAAAATTTTAATAGCTTTTTATTTACAAGATATATACATGGGTAATTTTTCAGCATTGACAATTGCAAAACCTTTTGTTACAATTTTTCCCCTCCTTACCCCCCATCCCCTCCCCCAGATGGTAGGTTGACTAATACATGGTATATATATTAAAGTATATGTTAAATACAACATATGAATACATGTCCATACAGTTATTTTGCTGTACAAAAAAGAATCAGACTTTGAAATATTATACAATTAGCCTGTGGAGGAAATCAAAAATGCAGGTGAACAAAAATAGAGGGATTGGGAATTCTATGTAGTGATTCATACTCATTTCCCAGAGTTCTTTCACTGGGTGTAGCTGGTTCAATTCATTATTGCTCTGTTGGAACTGATTTGGTTCACCTCATTGTTGAAGATGGCCAGGTCCATCAGAATTGATCATCATATAGTATTGTTGTTGAAGTATATAATGATCTCCTGGTCCTGCTAATTTCACTTAGCATCAGTTCATAGTATGTTCTTTATAAGGGTGACTTGTATTCAAAATTACCATAAAAATTTTGTTAAAGCTGAAGACCCCAATTCATTTTATAAATTGTTTCCAGAATGGTGTTTAAAAGAAGGCTTTTATTAGTTTCATGAAATGGTTTGAAAAACATGATTTTTTCTGTGAAAAGACTCTCTGAAAATTAACAATTTTTGTTTTTCATTTCTAGATGAACTCTCCATGTTCTGCTGACTGATGAGATGCTTTTTGGTGCCTAAGAGAACAAGGAAAAAAATTTTTTTAATATTTTTTTCTAAAATGCATCTGCATATATTTTGAAAAAACAAATTTCAGATAAGCAAATGAGATGATACAATTTTAAGAAACCAGAGTGTTAACACTGTAAACTGTTCTCAGAGTAATATTGTATGCCATCCACTTATTTCTGCTTCTTTTTTCTTTCATTGACCAATTAGCAAGCATTTCTTTTTTGTAAATAGTATTCTTTTTCAATTATATGTAAAGATAGTTTTCAACATCCACTTTTCATAAGATTTTAAGTTTCAATTTTTTCTCCTTCCCTCTGTCCTCTACTCCTTCCCTAAGACTACAAACAATAATGTAAATTTATAATCATGTAAACATATTTCCACATTAGTCATATTGTAAAAGAAACAGAACAAAAGGGAAAAGCCACACACACGCACACAAAATGAAAATAGTATGCTTTGACCTCATTCAAACCCCATAATTCTTTTTCTAGATGTGGATAGCATTTTCCATCACGAGTCCTGAAATTATCTTGGATTATTACGTTGCTAAGAGCTAACTTTATCAAAGTTGTTCACTGCATAATGTTGCTGTTTCTGTGTACAATATTTTCCTGGTTCTGCTCACTTCACTCAGCATGGAAATTTTTCCAAATATTTTTTAAATTTATCTGTTCATCATTTCTTACAGCACAATAATATTCCATTACATTCATATATCACAACTTGTTCAGCCATTTCCCAATTGAAGGGGATTCTCTCAATTTCCAATTCTTTGCCACCACAAAAAAGAGCTGCTATAAATATTTTTGTACATGTAGGTTTTTTTCCTTTTTTGGATCTCTTTGGGATACAGATCCAAGGAGTAGTATTGCTGGATCAAAGAGTATGTATGCACAGTTTTATTGCCCTTTGAGCATAGTTCTAAATTGTTCTCCAGAATGGTTAGATCAGTTCTCAAATTCACTAACAATACATTAGTGATCCAATTTCCCAATATCTTCTCCATCATTTATCATTTTGTCTGTTATATTAGCCAGTCTGATAAGTGTGAAGTGTACCTCAAAGATATTTTATTTTTCTTTAATCAATAATGATTAAGAACATTTTTAATACATGTCAAGATATTAGGAAACACCCTCTTTTCCAGAGCTAATCTCCAGCAAGTAAGGCCTGTTCTTGGCATAAAAAAAATTATTTGCACTCACCCTCTGGATATCAGCCACAGCAAAATTTCAGAATTGTTTCATGTAATTATTGAATTGCTTTGACCAACACCAGGTGTTCCCTAAGATTGCAGAAATACCTACCTGCTATAGCTATGTTCTGCTCATGTAACCCTCTTATGAATCAAATTTTTCTCATTGTTGCTATCACCCCTCATTGTCAGGGTTAACAGCTCACTGTGCAACCATCGATATAAGTATTGATATTTGGCCATAAAGCAGCCCCCCCCCCCAACTAGGGGCAGAGCCCTATCATGTCTTCTTGCTTGCAAACCATTTCCTTCACTTTGAAGTTAAATTTTTGTTTCATTTCTTGAGAACTCTCCATATGTCAAGCACTGTGCTAGACACAGGGAGAAAAAAAAGAGTTATATTACCTTTTTTTCAGTACACCTGTTGGCCCAGGGGTGCTAACATTAATTTGAGCTGTATACTATTCTCTACCCTACAAGAATTTCAAATGTTAGAATTTTCTTTCCTAAGTCTACATTTGTCATGGTTTTAAGATGTCATAATGGAGACAGTTCTCAATGGCCTATTCTCATGTTTGTTCTCAGGTTACAGTTTTTATTTCTTATTGGAGTAATAACTACAACTACTAGTTGTAGGGTAGAATAAATATATATCATAGTTCAACCCTAGTCTAAGATGAATTTTTATTGTGTCTGGGCTCAATTGTTCAATGCAGTTGTACTTTTAATACCAAGATAAAGAACCATTTGTTAAAGGGGTACTTTCCAAGGTTTAGAAGTACTTTATGGGATCTATCAGATAACTTTATCAAAGGAGATTATTCCAGCAGCACAGTTAATGAATTAACTTGGAATGTGATGGCTGACATTCGGCACCCATTTTTTCCAAGCCCTATCATGATCTTTTTTTTCTAAAAAAGTTAAATATATAGGGGAAGTGTTCAGTATCAGCCATTTCATTTGTTTGGAAGGATTTGAGAGAGCGAAAAAACATGAAAATGAAGTTTACATTTAAAAATTTTATCATATGTCCATCTATCCAGCTATTCTTTTTCATTTATTTTTCATTTGTAGAATCCTTGGAAAAAATGTTAACCCATTTTTGCATAATTATTCCTGTTGGAATTTCTATGTGGGGGATGAGGTATAATTTCTCTAGGAATTAATGACATAGACATCAATGTACATATTTTTCTACTGTTTGTAATATATATATTATTTCAAATATAAATAAATGTTTTTGTTTTTAGAATATGCTATGAATGGTGGAATCTTTTTAAAATTAAAAAACAAATCACTCTGATTAATTGATCTGAAAATCAGTCTGCTTCCCATTCAGGATATCAAGGACTTAAAAGGGAATATAGGCACATGGATCTATTTAAGAGTTAAGATAACAAAGGAGGCCCCTCTTAAAGTATAGTTGACTGAATCAGCAGCATCTCTCATTTCTGAACCCTCCTGATCCAACACATTTAGTTCTGTGTAGAAACCAGTCAAGATTCTCTCTTAGCCATTGCAGTGTCAGGATTCCAAACTGTAGCTGGAGACCACTTCAGCTATGGATCATTGTACAATCTGGGTATAAGGTAGCCACTCTGCTCCATTAAATGCTTTATATTCATTAAACAGAGTGGCAAGATTTAATAATGCCTCCTAAATATCTATGCTATTAATTATTGTTTATAGTAATTCTAGATTATAGGTTTAAACCTGAAAAAGACCTCAAAGACCGTTTAGTTCACAACTCCCTCCATTTTTCAGATGAAGAAACTGAGTCCCATGTGTATTAAGTGACTGAAGTCACATAGGAATTAAGAAGCAGGTCGAAGGCTCAAATCAATTTCACTCTTCCTATTGACTCTTAAATTAATTTGTTATTAGTGTGAATTGCAGCTAGGTGACTCAAAGGATTGAGCACTAAGTTTGGAACCAGGAAGACCTGAGTTCAAATTCACCTTCAGAGACTTACCAGTTGTGTGACATTGAGCAAGTCATTTAACCTTGTTCACTTTAATCCATTGGAGAAAGAAATGATGAACCAGTATCTTTACCAAGAAAATCCCATGAACAGTATTAGTGTGATATGATTCACAAGGAGTTAGACATGACTGAACAAGTTAAACTCCAGAACTCTGTATAAAACGCAAACTCCAAACTTTAATCAAAATATTAGTTGTCAATCCATTCTACAACAAATAGTTTCATCTTCCTATTCTTTAGACCCTTATCTTATTGTTCTCCCAAGTCACTCCTTAAGTTGCCACATTTGAAAATTAATATAAATTGAAAGACTGATAAAAAAAAAAACTAATGATATCATACTGAGTAATCTAATTGGCTTGTGGATGAATTAGATTTAAGTGAGGCAGAGCTGTACAGAGTAGTCAACCGTTCTCTTCCTCAGTCATTGAAGATCCAGTGGCAAGACAAAAGTCAAGATGTCTGTGATGGTCCAGAATGCAATGAATGATCTTGGGATCATCAGTGTCTGATTAAGCTCGAACTACTCCACATCTTCTTCAGCTATCTTCATGGCCACTGGAACAAATTGTTTTCATTTGTCCATCTGTAATGTGTTCAGGGAGGACTAGCACTTCTGGGATGAAGGCTTGCCAAGGCCTGTTCAGATTAACTCGTCTATCTTTGAGGCCCCAGGAAGCTGTCTTATGTGAAGCAGTCACACCCCAGAAAATGGGCCAAACCAGTTTGAGCATAACTGGTAGGCCTCAAAACAACCAGTGAATTAAGAATATGTCTCTCCTAAGAAAGTAATGACTTGGTCAAAATTGAAATTATTTCACTTGGATCTCCCCCTCTGAAACTCTGTTAGTCACAAGCCAAGACATAAGTTTTGAGTCACAAGACAAAGATGACCAGGCAATGGGAGTAGTCTTCAAGTCATAGGAGTTGCTACAATTTTTCAAAATTATGAGATTTAGCCTTTAAGGTTAACCAAGTTTCTCTAGAAAAAGGGTGATGGGTGAAGTTACAAGGGTGGAAATAATCATACGGTGAAAACTTGACTTTTAGGCAAATTTTCCCCAGGATGAGGGTGGTGGGTGAAGTTTATAAGGGGAAGGAATCTGGAAAGGGGATATAAAATTGAGCTTGACTGAGCCTTAAAAGTAGAATTAAAATCAATTTTCAATTTTACAAAGTTATCCCAGTACTGATTCAGTCAGTTACTGTGGGGGGAAAAACAATCCACAGTAGTGTCTTCCTATCATACTCCTATTACATCTAATATTTCCCTGATCAAAATATAGGAACAACCCACATTTGTTATTTGTTATTTGTTTTATTTATTTGTTTTATTTTTATTGATTTGTTATTATTTGTTTAATGTTGATGCAATCCAAATGAACTGCTTTCATGGATTAATCAGCAACAAGGGCAAGCATGTGAGTCTCTACTCTGCAAGACCATCTCTGACACATATATGCTGTATGACTTTGGGAAAATCCCTTATATTTGCAGTGCTCTGGGAAACTCTAAAGTCCATGATTATGAATTACAATGACAATGCTAACCTCCTGGGAGAATTTCTCACCTGAGAATTCCTTCTATCAGTGAAATCACAGTCTCAGTACATATTCCTTATTTGAAAGAGGCCACTGGGAAGAGTACACAGATTGCTGGACTTCAGATCCCCAAGATCTAAGTTCTAATTCTGCCTCAGATATATCTGTAAGAGGAGGGCCCAGACTCAATGACCTTTAAGTTCCTTTCCAGGTCTAAATCCTATAATCATATGAATTATGCTTAACATAGAACTTGTGCTTCATTCATCTTTCCTTCCTCCTCTTCTTTTACTTCCTGCACCTATTTTTAGGACTTAAACCTAACCTTTGTATGTGTTTTTTCTGCAGAAAAAAAGGGGAAAATAATTCACACATACAAAAAACTTATAACTTGTTCTGATGGCCAAAAAAATGGAAATTGAGGGAATACCTCAATAGGTTAGGGAATGGCTGAAAGAGTTGTATTATATGACGGTAATGGGATATTATTATTCTATAGAAATGATGAGCAGGTAGATTTCAGAAAATCCTGGAAAGTCTTATGTGAACTGATAATGAAAGAAATGAGTAGAACTAAGAAATCATTATGCACAGTAACAATATTGTGCAATAATTAACTTTTATAGATTCTGTTTTTCTCAACACTACAATGATCTAAGACAATTCCAAAAGATTCATGATGGAAAATGGTATCCACATCCAGATAAAGAATTATGAAGTCTGACTATAACTTTTGTTGCTGTTTTTTTCTTTCTTTTGTTTTTTTCCCCTAATTCTTCTTTCACAACATGACTAATATGGAATTATATTTATAGGTATAACCTCTATTGGATTGCTTGACATTTTGGAGAGGGGAGGAAAGAGAGATAGGAAGAAAAAAAAGTTAAAATCAAAATCTAATAAAAGTAAAATTTGAAAACCGTATTTCCATGTAATTGAAAAAAATAAAATAGTAGTGAGTTGGGGGGAGAGAAGAGAAAAAAAAAATACAAAAAAAATTAGAAAAGAAAGAAAGAAAATACTATCCACATCCAGAGAAAGAACTAATGGAATCTGAACACAGATTGAAGCACACTATTTTTACTTTCTTTATTCTTTTTATAGCCTGTTCCTTTTGTTCTGTTTCTTCTTTCACAACTATGGCTAATATGGAAAAATGTTTTACATGACTATACATATACAATCTATTTCAAATTGCTTCTATTTCAGGAAGGGGAAAGAGGATGGAAGAAGGGAGAAAAGTATATCTCAAAAAATTTAAATAAATGTGAAAATTGTCTTCACATGTAATTGGAAAAAATAAAATACTAGTTTTAAAAGTCTTTTCTCATTGTGTTAAGAGCACAATTACTTGATACTGCATATCCACTTGAGGGAAAGTTGGCCAAATATTGGGAGAGGAGAAACACTGGACTTCTAACTTCCAGTTTCAGGAGAGGACACATATACTTTCAAATTCACTTCAGAGAAGTCCTTGGAGGGGAAAAAACTCTGAAAGGAAGCTGACATGTAGACATGCTAAACTTGAGCCCAGATTATATTTATATATTGCTTTGAGATTTGCAAAGTGTTTTATAAATATTGTCTCATGTGAGCCTTATAACTACTTTGTGAAATAGATGCTATTTATTATTATCCCCATTTTATACATAAGGAAAATGAGATTGAGATTGTGACTTGTGTGTAGTCATACAGTAAAAGTATAAAGCCAGATTTGAAATCAGGTTTCCCTGACTCCAAGTTCATGATTGTATGCACTGAGATGATTGGGTGATTTTGTTTGAAGCATCCTGGAACATAGTTTTTTTTTTCATTTATTTGAAATTCACTATAGATATTCTCTCACAGAAATAGCAATATTTCATCAAAATAGTGATCAAACAGGTTACGTTAATATCTTTAAAAATGTTCATTTAATCTGAAAATATTCTGGGTTATCCAGAACTGTAGACTCTCAGAATTGGTTAGAACACCAGTAGTCATATGAGTTTTCCCTTACTTGGGTAAGAATCCCATGTAATGTAAAACTTTACTATAATTAGCCATCCAGTTTCTTCTTTAAAATGTCCAATGATAGAGAACTAATAACATTCTCCTGGCAAAATGGTCTTTGTTTTTTAAACACATCCAATCATATGTTTTTACATTAGGGTGAAATCTTTCTACTTGGACCTCCTATTCACTGCTCCTACTTCTGATTTATGAAGTTGATCAGAATCAATCCAACCATTCTTCTATCTTGTTACATGTGACACTGTCATATGCCCAGTGTTAATCATCAAATAGTCCTTCTCTAGGGACAGTAGTTGGAAGTAATCTGGACCATAAGACTATCTAGTATTATGATCCAAAAAGCTCCAGTATAAACTTTTTAAATTTTTATACTATTCTATACAGGACATCACAAAAATTTTAATGCAGATTTAAATTTTAATAGCTACCAAACTATTAGATTTTTGAGATACACTATGTATATATGTGTGTGGGTTTATAATAGAAATGTTTTAATAAGAATCCTTTGAACTAACATGTGAGGTTAAAATTGTTGATTGAATTGCCTTCCTTTGGGAAGTACCCAAAATTTCTTCAATATTTTTTTTTAACCAGGGAATTTCCCTTCCTTAAAACTTTTCTGTGACCTTGGGCAAGTGAATTAGCCTAATTTGCCTCAGTTCCTGATTTGTAAAATGAGATAGAGAAGGAAATGGCAAGCCATTCTAGTATCTTTGAAAAAAAAATCACCAGATGGGGTCATGAAGAGTAGGACATGACTGAAACAACTGAACTACAAGTGGTTCAGCCCCACATTTCCACCCCACAAAAGTTTCTAGTGGGAAAACAAAAATATAGAGAAATAGAAATTCAGTGTCTAACTTTATCTGTTCTGCTCCCCTACTCCCCTTAACTCTTTTCCAGATAAAGAAGGTGTTGATAGTCAGTTTTATGGCTGTCATTTAATTTACATTGTAAATTATTGTAGCTGAGTAACCCCAAAGAGCTTTCTGAAAGTCTCATTGTCAATCCTGGAAACAAATGTGAAGGTGGAAAACAAACTTCTTGTGTCCACAAAACTACATGTAACAAATGATAAGAGCTTGAAAGACTTGCCTTTCCTTACTTTCACTTTGGTTAAGCACCTGGTAACATTTGTATCATTCTGATTTCCTTAAGCGTCATCTTCCATGAAGATGGTTGTCTGGAAACTATTGCATTGTTTAAATCATAGATTTAATCAAATTTTGTTCAACATTTAGAGTTATTATAAGTAGATGAATGATATGACCAGTGACCTGACTCATTGTATAGGACAACAACAAAATGGAAATCTGATATTACAGTTAGCCCATTTCCACTACAATCTAACAGTAATTCCAAGTATAAATCAAGGAATGTTGGTATACAAAACAAAAAACAAAAAAAAAAAAAACTGCATAGTTTTATGTTTCAATCCATAAGTCTGGAGCTCTGTACTGAATGACTGAACTGGATAGTGTAATTGGGGGACCTAAACACATTTCCAAAGGTTTGGGAGAATGGTGAAATTAAATTGAAAATTAAACTATATTAATGTTATTTAAAAATCAAGGGTAAAATGTGATTTGATTTAGAAAATCATTTATTGTAGAGGTCTGCAGATAGTGGGGGAACTCCAGGAAAAGTATACTTGAAGCAAGAATACTTATAGCAGGGTGTTTACTCAGCGTAATTGATGAGATAATGGTTCTTTAGTTCCCATATATTTCCTGTGATATGGTGGTGTAATTCCTACAGTTGGCATACTGTGGGGGGAAAATAATTGCATCTAAACAAAAAACTTGGAATTGCTAAGGACCATGCCTAAGTGAAGGGGCAGGTCAATTCTCTGGGAGCCTGCACAGCTGTGGATCATAATGTCTGAAGGAGCTGCAGGGCAGCCTTTATTAGCACGTGTTGCTTGTGAACTGGAATGCAATAAATTGGAGGCAGAGGAAAGAGATCAAACAATACAATTGCCTCTCAGTAGAGAAATCAGAGAACAGCAACTGCCTCTCAGTCTTCTTGAATCATCATCATCATCATCATCATCATCATCATCATCATCATCATCATCCTTTCACATGAAGAGATCCATTCTACAGGTGTGAGTTAGACCTCCAGCAACCACTGGCAGGTGGCTCCCATATCACAACAATTTGTTTCTTCATAATTTTTTAAGTACAAGCCTATTGCATAAAACTAGACACATAAAAGATATATGTATTATGGAACTTTTTAAAATGTCATTTTAAAATTTATTAGACTTTTTATATCAAACCTTTGTAATTTTTTAACTGATCATTAGTCTCTGTAGCTGGCTACCACAACTCTGAGTGAATAAAGACTTTCAAAGTAAAGCTTTTTCAAACAAGACTTTATAAAAAATAGAAAAGTATACTTCGATGTTTTCTTTTCTAGGGTATTAATGTTATTCACCTCAGTTCTCTTACACACCAACTGTATGACCTTAAAAGTGCTTCAACTTTTTTGGGTAACAAAGACCCCAGCTTTTGGGATAAGAACTTACTGTTTGACAAAAATTGCTGGGAAAATTGGAAACTAATATGGCAGAAACTAGGCATTGATCCACACTTAACACCGTACACCAAGATAAGGTCAAAATGGGTTCATGACCTAGGCATAAAGAATGAAATTATTAATAAATTAGAGGAACACAGGATAGTTTACCTCTCAGACCTGTGGAAGGGGAAGGAGTTTATGACCAAAGAAGAATTAGAGATCATTACTGATCACAAAATAGAAAATTTCGACTATACCAAACTGAAAAGTTTTTGTACAAACAAAACTAATGCAGACAAGATTAGAAGGGAAGCAATAAACTGGGAAAATATTTTTACAGTCAAAGGTTCTGATAAAGGCCTCATTTCCAAAATATACAGAGAATTAACTCTAATTTATAAAAATTCAAGCCATTCTCCAATTGAAAAATGGTCAAAGGATATGAACAGACAATTCTCAGATGAAGAAATTGAAACTATTTCTAGTCATATGAAAAGATGCTCCAAGTCATTATTAATCAGAGAAATGCAAATTAAGACAACTCTAAGATACCACTACACACCTGTCAGATTGGCTAAGATGACAGGAAAAAATAATGATGATTGTTGGAGGGGATGCGGGAAAACTGGGACATTGATGCATTGTTGGTGGAGTTGTGAACGAATCCAACCATTCTGGAGAGTAGTTTGGAACTATGCTCAAAAAGTTATTAAACTGTGCATACCCTTTGATCCAGCAGTGTTACTACTGGGTTTATATCCCAAAGAGATCATAAAGAAGGAAAAGGGACCTGTATGTGCATGAATGTTTGAGGCACCCCTCTTTGTAATGGATAGAAACTGGAAACTGAGTGGATGCCCATCAGTTGGAGAATGGCTGAATAAATTGTGGTATATGAATATTATGGAATATTATTGTTCTGTAAGAAATGACCAACAGGATGATTTCAGAAAGGCCTGGAGAGACTTACATGAACTGATGCTGAGTGAAATGATCAGGACCAGGAGATCATTATATACTTCAATAACAATACTATATGATGACCAGTTCTGATGGACCTGGCCATCCTCAGCAATGAGATCAACCAATCATTTTCAATGGAGCAATAATGAACTGAACCAGCTACGCCCGGAGAAAGAACTCTGGGTGATGACTAAAAACCATTACATTAAATTCCCAATGCCTATATTTATGCCCACCTGCATTTTTTATTTCCTTCACAAGCTAATTGTACAATAATTCAGAGTCTGATTCTTTTTGTACAGCAAAATAACAGTTTGGTCATGTATACTTATTGTGTATCTAATTTATATTTTAATATATTTAACATCTACTGGTCATCCTGACATCTGGGGGAGGGGGTGGGGGGGGTAAGAGGTGAAAAATTGGAACAAGAGTTTTTGCAATTGTTAATGCTGTACAGTTACCCATACATATAACCTGTAAATAAAAGGCTATTAAATAAAATAAATAAATAAATAAAAACTTTTTTGGGTAAAACCTTAGCTTAGTAGTAGTAGTATTGCACCAGAGCTTTGAGTTCAAGTTGGTTCTAAACAATTTTGACATTTCATATGTAGCACCTTCCTGGTACTATTTCCCAACTCCTGCTTCAATCAGGAACTTGGATTTCCAGATGATAGCTGGCTGATCTTCCATTAAGTGTTCTAGATGTAACCCTAAGGAGTTAGAGTTTCTAATACTACCTATCACAAGGCCCTATGCAGTATATACCCTTAATGTTATTTAAACAATTAATATTTCCTCTAAAATCAATAAACCAATTAACACTGATTAACTTTTATAAAGGACTGTTTACCAAGAGCATATGCCAAATATTGAACTTCACCAAACTTGGAGGCTATCTTCTGTATATTCCCCCTCTCCCTGGAGAGAGTAGACTCAAAATAATTGCTATAAAACATTCTCCTCCTACTGGATAGAATGTACTTTGTGGTCTTCAAGGAAATCTTTGTCTCCCTTTGTGGAGTGTTCACCAAGTTTAGAACTGGGTATAATGTATCCAAGAGGTGAAACACTCCCTTTCTCAGCTGGACTGCATCAAGCAAATTGAGTCTCATAACTGGCTCCCCAACAGACTTGGTTGCTGCAGTTCCCAGCAGCCTCTGCCATGGACTTCCTTTGCTAGTTACCATACAAAGGTCACAACATCATAACCTATCATGTTCTACCTCTGGACAAGCATTCATCTCACTTGCTCCTCATAACAACCCTATCGAAGGCACAACTAAAAGGATCAAGTGCCCAGGGTCACACAAGTAGGATCTATCTGGGGTAAGTTTTGAACTCAACTCTAACAGACTTTAGAGGCAGTGCTCTGTCCACTGGACCACTTAACTTTCTTAAGATGCTCACTAAGAGAACTGTTAGTTAAATCTTGTCTGGGGGAGATATTTAATAGCCACGTCTTTCTGGGCACCCTCCATTTCCTCATCTATAAAATGGGGATCATGCTATGCTATCTCAAAGTATTGAGGATTATGAGGATCAAATGAAACAACTTATATAAAACACTTTGCAAATAAAATAAACTAAATGCGCACAAATCAAATGCTAACTGTGACAATGACTCAATAAACCAAAAATGTCCAAGCAAGGGTCACAGAGAAAACATTCATTTTCCTTTCTCTATTAAGCCCCGACTCATTAATCAAACAACCGGCTTCTGCTTTCCCCCTGCTCCAGTGCCTACGGCTCCATCCCAACTCCCGCCTCCCAGCAGCCCCTAGCTCTCGGTAGCCTGCACGTAGCATCTGACAGCGCGTGCCAGGCACCACGGGATACCCTGGAGGACTAAGTTTGTCAGCCCGACAGACTGAATGTAGCCGAACCCAGTGTCAGGGATGGAAAATCCCGCCCCCAGACGTTCATGCGCACCCGCTTCCATCAGAGGCTAACTTTCGGTTTCCCCTCAATCTCCTGCCTTCTCGCTCCCTAGCTTTTTCTCCGAAACCACGTGGTTGTGGCTGTTCCGAGCACCCGGCACTCCCCTGCCAATGTCAGGATCACAGCTGTATCCAGACCTCCAGGAAACCACGAATTTTTTTTTTAACTATTTACCCTTATGTCAGCCCTACATATGGTTGTTGGAGTAGAATTTGTTTTCTTCCATACAATGGAGCTAATCCCTGCAAGGGTCCTCAAACTACAGCCCGGGCCAGATGTGGCAGCTGGGAACAATTATCCCCCTCACCCAGGGTTATGAAGTTTCTTTATTTAAAGGCCCACAAAACAAAGTTTTTGTTTTTACTATAGTCCGGCCCTCCAACAGTCTGAGGGACAGTGAACTGACCCCCTATTTAAAAAGTTTGAGGACCAAAGTAAAACATAATTGGAGGAAGAGAAATATATCACATATCTTTAACATTTGTATCAACAGGCGCATCAGATCTGCTAAAGATGTCAAGTCAGAACAGAGAATTTTTGCCTATTGGAATTGGCCTCTACGTAGGAATAGATAGATCACAGGATTTGGGGCCAATAAACCTCTGGGCTAAAATCCTGTCCCCAAACACCCACTAGTTGTGTGCTTATTATCTCTTTGCCTCAGTTTGCTTAGCTGTAAAATGTAAACTATAATAATTGCACGTCTCTCCCAGGGATGTTGTGAGGATTGAATGAGAAAATAATTTTAAAGTATTTAACACAATGCCTAGCACATAATAAGTAAGCCCTATACAATATTAGCCATTATTATTCCAGCTCTAAGGGTTTTAAGGAATTAAATCTAATAAGATAAAAGGGCTGAATCTGCAGTCGAAATATATGAATTAGAATCCCGCTAACTTGACAGTTGCTGTAAAGTAATTTACTTCACTGAGAATCGATTTTCTATTCTGAAAAATGGGGATAATACTATAGAAGAACTGGTTGTGAGACAGTTTGTAAACTATAGAATCTAACAGTTGGAAAGGACTTCATAAGAAATGTAGCCTAACCTTATAGTGCTTTATGTGTGAGTTATTATTGAATCCTCCTGTTGTTTGTCCTGCATCATCAAAGAGAACTATAACAGGATATATGATGCCATGACATGCAAGTGAATTGGATTTAAGGAAGGGAGGATTGTGCAAAGTCTCACTTTCCCCTCCAGAGCCATCTGGTTTCAGCGGCCAGATATAGATCTAGTCGGGATGGCCCTGGAAGAAATGGGAGACCTTGACCTTTTTTAGCTAAAGTCTTCAACAGGTTTCAGTTTGACTGAGGCCCCACCCGTTCAGTGATTAATGTTAGGTAGCAACTGAGGCAAAGAATCTTCTTTTTCATCTCCTCCAAAAAAAAATCTAAATAAAGGAATGAATGAATGAATCTGAGAGGGGAAGACCTGGGTAGAAAAGATGTGACCATATAGTAAATGATGTGCAAAGATTGAACATAACATCAACATTGTGATCTTACTACCAGAAAAGGTATTTTGATTTTAGACTACATTAACAACCATATGCTATCCAAAACAAGATTTGCCATTTCGCTGAGCCTCAGTTTCCTTCCATTTACAAAATACATGTTAATAAGAACATCTACTTTTCAGGGGCATTGTGAGGATCAAACAAGATAAAGTAAATATCATACTTTCTGATGTATAACATACGGAAAACATTGTTGTACTATGGCATGGCAGTTGTGAAGGATACTGCACTTTGAAGGTTGGCAATAAAGACAGTTGAGATTTCAACAAATATCTGTAAATTAAAAGATTTGTCCATTCTCCAATTGATAAATGGTCAAAGGATATGAACAGACAATTTTCAGACGATGAAATTGAAATTATTACCACTCATATGAAAGAGTGTTCCAAATCATTATTAATCAGAGAAATGCAAATTAAGACAACTCTGAGATACCACTACACACCTGTCAGATTGGCTAAGATGACAGGAAAAAATAACGATGATTGTTGGAGGGGATGCGGGAAAACTGGGACACTGATGCATTGTTGGTGGAGTTGTGAACGAATCCAACCATTCTGGAGAGCAATCTGGAATTATGCCCAAAAAGTTATCAAACTGTGCATACCCTTTGATCCAGCAGTATTTCTACTGGGCTTATACCCCAAGGAGATACTAAAGAAAGGAAAGGGACCAGTATGTGCCAAAATGTTTGTGGCAGCCCTGTTTGTAGTGGCTAGAAGCTGGAAACTGAGTGGATGCCCATCAATTGGAGAATGGTTGGGTAAATTGTGGTATATGAATGTTATGGAATATTATTGTTCTGTAAGAAATGACCAGCAGGATGAATACAGAGAGGCTTGGAGAGAATTACATGAACTGATGCTAAGTGAAATGAGCAGAACCAAGAGATCATTATATACGTCAACAACGATACTGTATGAAGATGTAATCTGATGGAAGTGGATTTCTTTGACAAAGAGACCTAATTCAGTTTCAATTGATCAGTGATGGACAAAAGCAGCTACATCCAAAGAAAAAACACGGGGAAATGAATTTAAACTGTTTGCATTTTTGTTTTTCTTCCCGGGTTATTTTTACCTTCTGAATCCAATTCTCCCTGTGCAACAAGAAAACTGTTTGGATCTGCACACATACATTGTATCTAGGATATACTAGGACATATTCAACATATATAGGACTGCTTGCCATATAGGGGAGGGGGTGGAGGGTGGGAGGGAAAAATCGAACAGAAGTGAGTGCAAGGGATAATATTGTAAAAAAAATTACCCTGGCATGGATTCTGTCAATAAAAAGTTACTATAATAATAAAATAAATAAATAAATAAATTTTTTAAAAAAGAGTTGTGCTATATTCTGAGAATGTTATTTTATATATCCAGATTCTGCTGAAAGGACTTAGCTAACAATATACTAACACAAATCATCATTTTGTTACTAGCCACGGAAGCATAACCTTAAGGGTTTCGTTTTCAACTGCAAACAACGTATAAGATCCGCCCCAGACTGCGCCATAAATTTACTTAACGATTAGAAAAAGAGACTAGGAAGACTCGTGGCACCTTGAAGACAAAGCCCATTTCCGAGAGAGAGAATTAAAAGCAATTAGGTGAAAGCTCTAGATGACGGAGGGGAGTTGGACCCAAGGAAGGAACAGCGAGTTTTGGTTGGCCTGAAGAGAATGAGCTGGTTACGTGATTGGTCAGGGAGTGGAAAGTGAAACTGCCGGGTTCTTCGCTAGTAGCATTTTTTCTGTCGGGTTATTTTGCTCTGCTGCAGACAGACCCCAGGAAACAGTCGAACTTGCTAACCAAACGATCTCTGACAGCCCCTAGGGAAGAGTTGTAGGATCAGCTCTGATCAGGGGAGTGACAATTGACGTCTAGCCTGCTCTGTGCCATCCCGGCTTCACGGCTCTGCAGAAGGTGGGTACTTGAGAGGAGCTCGAACCAGATGGTTTCTGGAGCAAGTTGGACAGACGTGTGTCTTTGGTTTGGGAACCCGGGATCGATCAGTGTTTGAAGGACATTCCCTAAAACAGTCTTGGGGGTTGTCAAGACTCGGGAAGGGGGGATTTTCTCAGTTACATCCTTTATCCAGAAAGGAGTATCTTTGCATGTATCCAAGGAGGAAGCAGGTTACCCTACTCCCCTCAGTTCAAACTTCTTATCTTTAAAAATGAAGAGATTATACTAGTTGGTATCAAAGGTCCTTTACAGCTTCAAAGTTTTGTGATATCTAGGTAATTAGCTGTCTAGCTAGCAACCTAATGTTAACAGACTACATAAAACATATGAGAAGGGAGAAAAAGAAGGGGGTGGGGAAAGCTACTAATAAATGAGAAGACTTTTTTTAGGGAAGGCCTCAGCTGAGTTGCTCCTTAATGGAAGATAATGCAGTGGGGGAGGGGAGTGAAAGGGGGGAATGATTGATTTGAAATTGGAGGATTTGGATTCTAACCTCCGTGATATTAACTCTGTCGCCTTTGGCAAAGTATTTGAGGCAGGGGTTCTTAACCTTTTTTGTGTCATGAACCACTTTTTTATGCTTATGTGTTCCTCCTCAGAATAAGTTTTAAATGCATAAATAAAATACCTAGATGCAAATACAATAAATAAAATACAAATGAAATCAATTATATTGAAAAACAGTTGTCAAAATATGTAAAATAAAAAACAGATTGATCGACCAGGGGTTAAAAACCTCTAAATTGGAAACTATATGGGAAACTGTATAATGTAGAATCAGATTGTCCCACTTTAAGCAAATGGGATCTTAGAATTTTAGAGCTGGAAGGGACCTTAGAGATCATTTCATTCAATTTTTTTTCTTCATTTTATACTTGAAAGAAATGGAATAGACCCATTATTTCTAGTAGCAATTTCATTCAACCAGTTTTCTAAATTTGAAATTTCAGTGTTATCCCTTTTGGTCATTTCACATATCTATTAAGTTGCTAAATCCCATTAATTCTGGTTCTGCATGATCTCTCACATTCAATCTACTCTGCAACCAAACTAATTGTTCTCAACATAGATGGAGTTATAACTCTTCTATCTATAAGTCTTTGATTTGTTCCCTATCATTTAGCTCTAATTTTTATATTCCTTAGCCTAATATTCAAGGCCCTTCACAGTTTGGTGGCTCTTTATATTTCCAGTCTTTTCTTGTATTATATTCCTACATTTTTTCCCTAGCTAAAACCAGATTATTATCCAAAAAGCCTGCATATTTTCTCAATCACAGGATTTCCCCAGTGTGTAACATCTTCCCTCATTCAATTTATCTTAATTTTAGTTTTAAAACCTATGTCAGATGCTACAGATGCTTTCTGTGTCTCTAAGTCATTAATGATCCTACTTGTCATGGATTGTAATCAATACTTTTATTGTGCTTTTAAAAAAATCTTAGGTACCACATTTGTTTTGCAGTTATATTAATATCGTGAATTCCATTGAAATTGTAAACTCCCTGAAGTAAGGGACCATTTCTTATCTAAACTTTGTATCTCCTTAAGCATCTATCTTTGTATCTATAAGCAGTAAACACTTGAAAAATATCTCTCAAGATATATCTGGGTAGCCAATTATACTTCAATTAATTTATAGCATTTGATATGCTGCAAGTGATCAGTTGCTATTAGAATTTAATAGAAAAATTATTTTGCCTTCAACATTGTGTGTGTGTGTGTGTGTGTACAATCATAGGTTGTTTGCATTAGAAAGAACCTTGAGGACTTTCATGTTTGAGTTAAAGAAACTAAAGTCCAATGGGAATGAAGGTATTTTTCCTAAAATGAAACAGGGAAAGAAATGGGACTAAAAACTAGGTTTAGTGACTCTCATTTCAGCCCTTTTATTTCTAATTTTTAACCATACCAAGTGCTTCTGTGATGATGGCAGAGTAGAAGACAGAAAAGGTTAAGAATTAGAATTTTTAGATTGTTTATAAAATTGACTTTGATGTAGGTGCTGTCAATATAATAACCTTTTGTAGGAACCAGTAAGTGAACATGCAACTAGAGCAACTAAATCATAGCAATTTTAACATTTTTACTATAAATGATGCTAGAAGAAAACATTGTGTCTCAATAGGTTTGTCCACAGATTATCCTTGGAGAACAAATGATGCAGCTGACAGAGTTGGTTTTATGATGCATCCAGAGGCAACGAGAAGTATCATTTCATGAGATCCTTGGTTAACTATTTTATTGGGGCTTTCATTTGTTTGTTTTGCAATATTCATGAACAGCATGAGAAACATGAAAATAATTGGAGCTTATGATTATTTCTTATTTAACTTTGAAAACTTATCTAAACAGAAATGTTATAGGTAAAGAGAAAGTAAAGAAATTCTAGATAGAACTTAATAAGGCACCTTCCTCTCCAATTAAATCAACAAATACTTTAAAACTCAGTTACTTTAATACATATGTCTAGCATGATAGAAAACATACAGTGGAAACCATAGTTTAGGAGTAAGAAACTTGTAGACAATATTAAAACTTCCCTCATATATAATAAATGATACTTGGGAACAGACAATAAACGTGATGAACACTTAGTAACATCATAAAAAATAAAAATTGGTTATATTTTAACAAACAGATGATGACTGATTATTGATGTGATAATCTTTTTCTGAATCAGATATCTAGCTCATCAGACTTGTTGGAACAAAGATCAAAAGCAATATCAAGCTAGAAGAAAAAAATGAGTCATAGCATTAAGGCAGCTTCAATTAAATCCATTTAAATGAGCTATTGGCATAAAAACTGGAAATGGATTTTTAAAAAGCCAATATTTATGTAGGCTATTATTATTTCTTAAAGAAATATAATCAGTATAAATCCTTAACATAGAAAGTGCCTCTTCTAGTCAACACTTGATTTTGCCAAATGAAGAGATACGGCAAAAAAGAAGACCAATAAAAGTGTAAATTTATTTATAAGAGCTTAGTGGAGAAAAATATGGTGAGAAGGGAAGAACAAGTTTAAAGTTTGGTGAGAGACCCAACTAAGCAAAGTCATCCCAAAGTGATGTTGGAAAACATAAATAAAAATGGAAAAAATTCCATAGTAATTTTTTATAGAAAACAGCTATTATTATGGCATTGCTACTATATTTGGATTATAAAGTCATAGTTCCCAATGTGCTAAACAGAGAAGGAGAAATGTCTGTGAAAAAAAATTTAGGATGAGAAGAGTAGTTCAATTTGACATAAAAAGAATATATTGTAGATTAGAAGGGAAGCAATAAACTGGGAAAATATTTTTACAGTCAAAGGTTCTGATAAAGGCCTCATTTCCAAAATATATAGAGAATTAACTCTAATTTATAAAAAATCAAGCCATTTCTCCAATTGAAAAATGGTCAAAGGATATGAACAGACAATTCTCAGATGAAGAAATTGAAACTATTTCTAGTCATATGAAAAGATGCTCCAAGTCATTATTAATCAGAGAAATGCAAATTAAGACAACTCTAAGATACCACTACACACCTGTCAGATTGGCTAAGATGACAGGAAAAAATAATGATGATTGTTGGAGGGGATGCGGGAAAACTGGGACATTGATGCATTGTTGGTGGAGGTGTGAACGAATCCAACCATTTTGGAGAGTAGTTTGGAACTATGCTCAAAAAGTTATCAAACTGTGCATACCCTTTGATCCAGCAGTATTACTACTGGGCTTATATCCCAAAGAGATCATAAAGAAGGGAAAGAGACCTGTATGTGCACGAATGTTTGTGGCAGCCCTTTTTGTAGTGGCTAGAAACTGGAAACTGAGTGGATGCCCATCAGTTGGAGAATGGCTGAATAAATTGTGGTATATGAATATTATAGAATATTATTGTTCTGTAAGAAATGACCAAGAGGATGATTTCAGAAAAGCCTGGAGAGACTTACACGAACTGATGCTGAGTGAAATGAGCAGGACCAGGAGATCATTATATACTTCAACAACAATACTATATGATGACCAGTTCTGATGGACCAGGCCATCCTCAGCAACGAGATCAACCAAATCATTTCTAATGGAGCAGTAATGAACTGAACTAGCTATGCCCAGAAAAATAACTCTGGGAGATGACTAAAAACCATTACATTAAATTCCCAATCCCTATATTTATGCACACATGCATTTTTGATTTCCTTCACAAGCTAATTGTACAATAATTCAGAGCCTGATTCTTTTTGTACAGCAAAATAATGTTTTGGTCATGTATACTTATTGTGTATCTAAGTTATATTTTAATATATTTAACATCTACTGGTCATCCTGCCATCTAGGGGAGGGGGTGGGGGAGGGGGTAAGAGGTGAAAAATTGGAACAAGAGGTTTGGCAATTGTTAATGCTGTAAAGTTACCCATGTATATATCCTGTAAATAAAAGGCTATTAAATAAAATGAAATAAAATAAAATAAAATAAAATAAAATAAAAGAATATATTGTAGATAAAAGCAGTGAGAGATTGATTTTCAAGGAAATTGAAAGAAGGGAAGATAACAAAAGGTTTATTCTGACCTTATTATCCCTCCAAAAGAAAACCAAGAGAATATTACTAACTACTATTATGTATTCCTACTTTCTTATGTCTATACCATTTTTCAATAAAGATAAGGTACATGTACATTGAAATAATCCTCAGGGATTATATAATAATTGAATAAGCAGGCTTCTAAAAATGATATTTTAGAGCAGTCACACTATTGATTAAAAGGTATAGTAAATACAACATGCTACTGCAGATAATGGTTGTTAACTATAAAAAATTATTTGATTTTGGAGAACAAAATTTTAAAGTTTTTCCTCCAGTAAGTTGTCTTCTGTGTAACTTCAGAATCATATAAGATTCCTTGAAAGAGGAAAAAAAAAAAAAAAGATAACCTTGTTCAACAGTTCTGATACATCCAGTGTAAAGTCCATGTCAAAGGAGTGAGATTCTCCAGATGATTGTTTGTGGATGACAATGAACTGATTGCATCAAGCCCTAAATATTGTAGATCCTACTAAATAAGATCCAAATTGATATAGAACATTTCAGCCTAACTATACAGAGAGGAAAAACCAAGTGGAATAAAAGCAATGTTTTAAAAAGACCAATATCTAACATCAAAAACCTAAGAGTAAACACCTCACTTTGCTAGACTCAGCAACTATTTGTTGCTCATATACTAAAGGCCCCCAAAGACATAGATAACAGCTAGTTTAGTGTTAAATGAAAAAACACATTCACTTTCCTTTTCCTATAAGTACAAAAGAAAAATAATTTTCAAGGCAAGCACTTTATCTTTTCTTTAGCTAAATAGGTAGCAGAGATCAGTCTGCAGTGTTTTGACAAAGATTCTATAGATGCTAAAACTTCTGCTGTTGAGCTCTTGGATTTTGAAATGTATTATTAATGTATTTTGTTCTCATATCCTAATCACTTTCCAGTAATCCATTTACCATTTCTTCCCCTTCAGACCCATAATAAAATTATCTAATATAGTGACTATGATATAGTCTATCACTTCTACTAGAAGGAAGTTAGAGGATTTGGGTTTTAGTCATCTGGAACCAACATTGATCACTGTATTTGATGTGATTTTGTTGTCTTTTAAGATTGTTTTCATTTGCATCGTTTTTGTCATTGTGTATATTGTTCTTTTGATTTTGTTTTTTTTTTTAAGTCTGTAACATTTCATAGCAGTCTTACTAAGTTTCTCTTATTTATCTTGAGCTATTATTCTTAATACTCAGCTTTCTTTCTTTGTCTGCAGAACACTATAACCTTTAATTTGTTGTATTTTTCATACTATAGGATGTCTCAGTGGAGTGAGTTACAAAGACTTGACCCCAAATTCCTAGAGCAAGTGCATCAACTTTATGATGACAGTTTTCCTATGGAAATTAGGCAGTATCTGGCACCTTGGTTGGAAAAGCAAGACTGGTAAGGAAACCCTGGGATATAGGAATAAATTGTGTCTGCAAAGTGTGGGTGTGACAAGTATGTTGTTGATTCAAGTAATTTGTTTTTACTTAAAATTGTCTTGACTAAGCAATAGTAACATGTTCAAAAAAATCTTTTAAGGCATATAAAACTCTTTTCTCATGATAGCCTTTCGAGGAAAATAATACAAGATTATTAACAAATTTTTTACAGATGAGGAAACCAAGGTTTAGAGATGAAATGGCCTGCCCAAGATTAAATGGAGTTGGGAAGAAAACCCTAACTTTGAATCTAGTGTTCTTTATATCACAACACATTGTATTTCAGTTCCTGAAACCTAGTTTTCCTAATCTGTATAAATTTGTACAGTATTTCATAAGATTCTCATTTATTTAGAGCTTGAAGAAATTTAGAGATCATCTAATTCAACCTCTGGATCATTCATGAATCAGTTCATTTATTCCTTGAAGGTATATTGGTTGAATACCTCAAATGTACAATATTCTGTGAGAGATATAGTGAAAAACAGCTCAATCCCAATCAAGATCCTTTAATGAGGTAGGCATACAAATACTCATCATAGAGGTTAGCATATGTAAATTGTAATAGGGAAAGTACAAAGGGCTGTGGTCATTTATAGGAAGAAGAGATCACTTCCAGTTGAATTATCAAGGAGATAGCCCCAGATATTGCATCTCAAAGGATAGGTAGGAATTACATAGATAAAACTAGGCAGAAGACACCCATATCAAGAGAAAAGTAGGAACTAAGGCACTAAGATAAAAAATTAAATTCTACCAATGCCTTGTATTTTATAATACTTTATGCTATGTCCATTTACTTGAATAAAAGCACAGATGGCATACCATCAAATTTGCAGGTGACACAAGGCAGGGATAACTAAAATAGTGGCTGACAGAGTTAGCCAAGAAGATCATGGCAGTATAAATGTAAACTCATGCTCTTAGGTTCAAGTAATCAGTTTCACAAGTAGAAGATGGTAGAGACATGGCTGAATGGATATTTTTCTGAGGAAAAAAAAAAGATTTGAGGGCTTTGTTGGACTATGAACTCGACATTGGTCACTAGTGTGACATGGAAGCCAAGAAGGTATTCTAGGGCTTAGTGATCTTAGCCTTTATTAAGAAAAGTATAAATAGATGAGAATCCCCTTTGGTCTTCCATAGACAGACCACATCTGGAGTAGTGTATTCACTTCTGGGTACTATAGTTTAGGAATAATAACAATTCATTGAAGAACATCCAAAGAAAGGCAATGATAATGGTGAAGAGACTTGAGTCCATGTGATATGATGATTTGTTGAAGAAACTCAAAGTGTTTAGCCTGGAAGGTTAAATGTTTGGGGAAACACGATAGCTGTGTTGAAGGGATTGTCATATCATAGAACTGTTCTATATGGTTCTCTATGGTTCTCTATGGTATCTTAGAGTTGAAATTAAGACAACTCTTGAGATACCACTACACACCTGTCAGAATGGCTAAGATTACAGGAAAAGATAGTGACAAATGTTGGAGGGGATGCGGGAAAACCAGGATACTGATGCATTGTTGGTGGAGTTGTGAACGAATCCAACCATTCTGGAGAGCAATCTGGAATTATGCCCAAAAAGTTATCAAACTGAATATCCTTTGATCCAGCAGTGCTACTACTGGGCTTATATCCCAGAGAGATACTAAAGAAGGGAAAGGGACCTGTATGTACCAAAATGTTTGTGGCAGCCCTGTTTGTAGTGGCTAGAAACTGGACAATGAATGGATGCCCATCAATTGGAGAATGGTTGGATAAATTGTGGTATATAAATGTTATGTTCTGTAAGAAATGACCAGCAGGATGAATACAGACAGGCTTGGAGAGACTTACATGAACTGATGCTGAGTGAAATGAGCAGAACCAGAAGATCATTAAGCACTTCAACAACGATACTGTATGAGGATGTATTGTGATGGAAGTGGATATCTTCAACAAAGAGAAGATCTAATTTAGTTCCAGTTGATCAATGATGGACAGAATCAGCTACACCCAGAGAAGTAACACTGGGAAATGAATGTGGACTACTTCCATTTTTGTTTATCTTCCCAAGTTTCCTTCTGAATCCAACTCTTCTCATGCAACAAGAGAATTGTACAGTTCTGCACACATACATATATTATATCTAGAATATACTATGATATATTTAATATGTATAAGACTTCCCGTCATCTAGGGGAGGGGGTGGAGGGAGGAAAGGGAACAGTTGGAACAGAAGTGAGTGCAAGGGATAATGTTGTAAAAAATTACCCATGCATATGTTCTGTCAATAAAAAGTTATTTAAAAAAAGAAGGTTGATAAAATGCTCATGCCCTTTGACACAGAGATATCACATATAAAATGACTGTATCCTAACATAAATACAGAGAAAAATGGGAAGACTTATATGAACTGATACAAAATATATGAGGATTATAGTAAAAAATAAACAGAAAAAAAGACAAATAAAAATGAACCTAATATTTTATTAAAAATTTATTTTTATTTACTTTAATTAATGAATTAAATTAAAGTGACCACACTTGACCAAAAGAGAGAGAGAGAGAGAGAGAGAGAGAGAGAGAGAGAGAGAGAAAGAGAAAGAGAGAGAGCCCATGTCTCCTCCTCATAGGAGATCTTCAAAAAAAGGCTGAATAACTTATTGACCTGATATTTTATAATAGATTCCTATTGGATATGAGTTGAACAAGATATGCTATGTTATTTAACTCTGAAGTGCATGGAAGGAAGAGTATTTGTCATCATAGAAAATTGTACTTTGGTACAAAAAAAGACTTAAATGCATTAGATATAAACTTGTTTTTACAACTTTCCAAATCTTGTTATTTTCTGTATTTCCCCAAATCCATTAAATTAAAGCTGAAAGCAATGAAGGGATCTATTTTCAAGTCAAAATGCAAGATAGAGTTGGACAATTAAAAGAAAATCAAAGCTATATTAGAATAAAAAGTTTTTGAGGCAATTGATTTTTGAATTAGCTTTCTTTTGTGTAAAAAGTAGTGGGGTTTTTTTTAACATTGCTATCATTACCTAATTGCCCACCTTCAGAACTCTCCATTTTAACAAAATACAATTAAACAAAATGAACTGACACATTGATCATTTCTGACAACTATGCCTCACTCTGCCATCATCTGTATATGTCTCTTCTACTGAAAGGAAGAAAATATGTTTCATCATCATATCTATTGGGTCAAACTTCATTGTTGCATTGATATGAATTTTCCTGTCTTTTTGAGTTATTTTCCTTTGCATTATTGTGATTATTGAATATATTGTTTTCTTGGTTCTGTTCATTTGGTTTTGTATCAGTTTAAAGAAATCTTCAAAATATGTCAGATTTTAATTAGCTTTCAGAGTATCTTCATACAAACTTTTCTTTTATCTTATGAAATATGGGAAAGGTGGTGAAATTGAAAGTAATATTCCTTGTAGAAAAATAATCATGACAGTCAACATTATAGAGAGCTGGTATCCAAGACAGGAAGACTTGAATTTAAGTCTTCTCTGACATATTCTGACCGTAACTTTTGGCAATCAGTTAATCTCTCATTGCTCTGGGCTACTCTCTGATTAAAAATTGTAGAGAAGGTACCAACCTAAATTATTAGAGGTAATTTTCTCATACAGGAGTTCCCTCTATCAGTGAAATCATGGATTTAATCACCCAGCCTTTTCCATATACATCATAGATCAAATCCAGTCCTCTCATTTTGCAGATGAAGAAACTGGAGTATAAAAGAAGTTAAGTGAGGCAGCTAAATGAGTCAGTGGATAGAATAACAGCCCTGGAGTCAGGAGGATCTGACTTCAGATCTATCTTCAGACACTTAACACTTATTGTCTGGGCAAATTACTTAACCCCAACTGCCTCACCAAAAAAAAAAAAAAAAAAAAAAAAAAAAAAATCATCCAACAAACAAAAGTGATTAAGTGACGGGATAAAGACCCAGAGAGAATAAGTGGCAGAGTTAGAATTTGAATCCAGGTCCTTTGACTTCAAATGCAGCACTCTTTCCAGTGTACATTGTGGACAAACTTTCATATATGCCATTCTAATATTTGAAATTAATAATTGTCTGTTTTGAATCTCCCAGGGACTATGCTGCCATGGATGTCTCCTTTGCCACAGTATGTTTTCATGAACTTCTCTCTCAGTTGGATGAGCACTATAGCCGCTTCTCTCTACAGAACAATTTTTTGCTGCAGCACAATATAAGGAAAAGCAAACGTAATCTTCAGGTATGTTTATACCTTTGACAGAATCTTTAATCTTTGACAGAAATGTTGCCAAACTGTCATTTGGAAGATCACAGAGATTATGTGATATTAATTTACAGACAGCTCCCATTTCAAATAAATTAATAGTAAAGAATTTTTAAATGTACATGAGCAAAGTGAAACAATTAATTCATTTCAAAAACTTTAGTTTCACACATATTATAAACCATGCATTTTATATCAAGACCTCTTACAAAAAAAACAGTATGCTGCAATGAAAATAATGCTGGATTTGGAGTCAAGGAAAATTTGGATTTAAATCTTAGTTCAAACCCATGTACCTTTATCTTGCTTCAATTTCCTGAAAACTTGGAGTTAAATTAAATGATTTCTAAGACCTCTTCAAACTCTAAATCAATGATAATCTTATAAAATATTGCACAAATTTACATGGATTAGGAAAACTAGATTTCAGGGACTAAAAGTGTGGGGGTATAGAAATATAGACTTTTTTTAGGCATATGTGAATTATAGAAATCAAATCCAAATCCATTATTTTTCAGATGAGGACCAAAAAGATGGAATGATTTATCAAGGGTCTTGCAATAATTGGTGTCCAAGGCAGGACAAGGCCTCAGTCATTAGCTGTTAGTTCAGTGTTTTCCTCATTAGCTTGTGAGCTCCTTGAGAGCAAAGACTGTCCTTTGCTTCTTTTGTAAAAGCAATTTTTAACATTCGTTTTTAAAACTATGAGTTCCAGATTCTTTTCTTTTCTCCTTTCTCACCACTCCCTTGAAAATGCAAGTAATTCAATATACATTATACATATGTCAACATGTAAAATATTTCCATAGCAGTCATATTATGAAAGAAAAATAAGAAAGTAAAAAAAAAAAAGTATGCTTCAATCTGTATTCAGTTCTTTTTCTGGGTATGTATATTATTTTTTTCCATAAATCCTTCAGAGTTGCCTTGGATTATTGTATTGCTGAGAATAGCTAAATCATTCATATTTGATCATCTTCTGATATTGTTGTGACTTTGTACACAGTATATCATCTTTTGTCTCTTTTTGTTTTTTTTTTTAATAATAGCTTTTTATTTTTCAAAATCCATGCAAATATAGTTTTTAACATCCACCTTTGCAAAACCTTTTGTTCCAAATTTTTCTCCCTTCCTCCCCACCCTTATATAGCAAGTAATACAAAATACTTAAACATGTGCAATTCTTCTAAATATATTTCCATATTTATTATGCTGTTTTTGCCCTTTTTTTGTATCCTCAGTGTGTAGCACAGTGCTAGATATATAGTAGACACTTAATGAATATTTATTAACTGACTGATTAGATCTCAAATCACAAAGGAAATTCTTATAGTTTTGGAGGAAGTAAAGGATGTGATGGCAATAGGAAGATTCTAGAGTGATATAAAGTCTTGAAACATTCTACAGAAGCACCCTGAACACTTACACACTTAGGATGCCCTAGACGACCATCATTGGACCATGGTATTGAAAATGGAATGTGACCTTAGAGAACATCTCTTCCAATTTCTTCACTTCACTAATGAATGAATTGAATCCTAGACAAGTTAAATGATTTATTCAGAATTATTCAGAATAGTAAATAACAAAGCTGGAATTTGAACCCATTTCTAGTGAACCTGTTTACTAATGGGTAGAAGTCAGAGGTAAATTTAAATGATATAACAGGAGGAAAATCCTTCCACTTAAAACTTCTTTCAGAGTAGAAGAAACTACCTTAAGAGATGATGGGTTCTATTTCATTGGAGGTCTTCAAGCAAAAGCTCAATGATAACTTGTAGGGTGTTTATAATAGGAATTTTATTGGTGGATAAGAAGGACAGGAGTTGGACTAAATGTCTGCTGAGCTTCCTTCCAATTCTGAAATTCTATTATATCAATACTCTTTCTTCTGTACTTTGCTGCCTATCATTTTAATTCTTGGACAAACAGTTTCAACCCAGACTATTGGGAGGTTTTGTTTTCTTTGTCCCACATGACCATTGTTCCAATTTTATAATGGAAATCAGTGGGGAAATAGGATTTGTTTAATAAACTTGCTTTGTTACTAATTATGTTTTACTGGACTTCTCCAATTTTCTAAAAAAACAAAAACACAAAGGATACCTGAATCTTGATATATAGGTATGTGTAATGTGTATGTGTGTAATATGAGAGAGACGGAGAAAGACAGTCAGATGGAGAGTCAGATGGAGAGACAGAGAAAGGCAGAGACAGAGAGACAGACGGAAAGACAGCAAGAGAGAAGGGAAAAAGAAACAGAGAGAGACAGAGGGAGGGAAAGAGGGAGAGAGAGAGAAGTAGAAAGATAGAAATTCCAAAATCAAGGGAAATATATATATATATTTTCAAGTTATAGAAAATGTTCAGCTAGTAAATGAAAGCACTTATAGTGCTTATATTTCCCCATTATCATAATAGTTTTGAGGATACCATTTATAGCTAAGAAGCACAGTATTTTTTCACATGATGGCACATGGTATAACATTGATGCAAAATACAAGAGTGGTAAAATAATAAATCAAGAAGATGTAAATGATATATGAAAATATTTTGAGTATTTTTAGTCAAGGGGAATATAAGTTACTTGTTCTAATAAGGAAAGGTAAAGAAATGTACTGATATAATTGAGAGGAAAATGATAAAAAAAAGTTAGTAAATTATAGTCAATATAAATGGTGATAAAGTGAGTACAAATGCATCTCAGAAATTGGAACTGTTTTCCTAATTCCAGTGATAATTGATTTTAATTTTTAATTTTGCTTTTCATGCCATGCACCTAGGATAATTTTCAGGAAGATCCAATACAGATGTCTATGATCATCTCTAATTGTCTGAAGGAAGAAAGCAAAATCCTGGCAGCTGCCCAGAAATTTGAACAGGTACTTTTTATCCTATTAGAACATGTGTGAAGAATTACCTTTTAAAAGTGGTCTCTGTACTGAATGAGAAAGCTGTGACAATTGTAGACAAATCATATCTGCAACATTTCTTTAGTTTAAATATCTAATAATTTGTCTAATGAATAAATAAGCTTTTTCTGGAATTAATTGTTCTTGATGAAGCTATACTGCCTCTTGGGGACACACTCTTTTTTTTTTCCTTCATAGATGTTCACTTTCAGAATGTAGTCAAAAATTGTAGTTGAGCTCTCTCGCCTACCATATAAAGAAGACTCAATTCTCTTTCTTTGAAGATCAGGGTAACATTTATTTATCTATAATTCTGCAATACCTTTCTTTTTCTCCACAGTCTTTCACAGATAATTGACAGTGGCATAGCAGTCATATCTCTGATATTTTTTAGTGCCCTAAGATGGAGTTCATTTAGGCTCACTGACTTGAATTTATCAAATATAATGAATTGAGGTTTTTTTCTTCCTACTTATCTTGGACTTAAGTTCCTCATTAACTAATTTGCACATGTTTGACATATATTGGATTACTTGCCATCTAGGAGAGGAGAGAGGGGGAGGAGAAGGAAGGAGAAAAAAAATTTGGAACACAAGGTTTTGCAAAGATGAATGTTGAAAACTATCTATGCATATGTCTTAAAAAATAAATTAAAAAAAATTTCAAGTTGTTTGGTGAGTTCCTTGTGTGGCCACATAAGATTCTTTAGTTCATGCCCTTTTTTTCTCTCATTTGAATTAATCATATTTGTACTTTAAAAATGTTGTTAATAAGAATTGTTCTTTTCTCTTAGGCCAACTTCCTTTGTAAAATTTTAGACCATTGGATTTTTTTTGTATGCTTTCTTTGAACTATTGAATTTTATACTCTAAATATAAAGAATGTATGTCAGACTCTTCCAGGCTTTCTTTTTCCATATCATAGATTCTTAGAAGTAGTCATTTCCCTCTAAAGTTCTCAAGATTTCCCCCTCAGCAACTACTTCCTCCTTCTTGGTATGAATTAAAATCGGAACAGCAGTTTCCCATGGTATCTTTTCCACTTTTTGAAGGATGAAATTAGGCTAGTCAGGAAATGATTACCTGCTGTGCTTCTTCTAGGGAGAATTCCAACAGATGTTCTATTAATTGAACCTTCAGCACTATATAATTACTCCATGCCACACTTGTAAAACATGTCTCAATTTCTCATCTATTTCCTTTTTCCTGTTTCTTTTTATATACCCTCATGGCATTGCCTTCTCTGATCTTTGCCCAAATGTCCTCTACCAAGTTCTCTTCCTTTGGCTCCCATATTTTCTTCCACTCCTAGGTCTATGCTCCAAAAAGATTTAAAAATGAGGGAAAGGATCCATGTATACAACATTATTTATAGTAGCTGTTTTTTCTTGTAACAAAGAACTAGAAACTGATGGGAGGGGCTCACTAAATAGAATACAGCTAAACAAATTATTTTGTATGGATGTAATGGAATATTATTGAGCCATAGAGATGATAAATTTAAGATTTAAGAGAAATATGGAAAGACTATATGAACTGATATAAAGTGGAATGAGCAGAAATAAGAGAACAATTTATGTTATCAACATTATAAAGAAGAACCTCTGATAGACTTTTAATAGAACTGTGATCAGTGAAATAAATAATAATCATCAAAAATCATTTAGTAAATTCTACCCCTATGGTTTAGAGCACTACTACATGTACATAGATAAGTGGGCATAATCCTACAGACTACCCAATAAAAAGTCGAGTTTTCCCCTCCTTGTAGGATCCCATGTGGTATAATTGGGAAGCCCCTCCAAGAACATTTGAATTTAAACAATAATCTGCTCTATAGCACATCTGACAAGTGGTCATCCAATATATGCTTAGAGACCTCTAGTAAGGGTGATCTCATTTACTTTCCTAAGTATCATGTTCCACTTTTGGACAGTTCCTAACTTAGAAAGTTTTTTCAAGTCAGAGTCTGTCTATGTCACTCATAGAAATGTTTTTTGGAATAGAGTATAAGACGTCTAATTTATCTTCCATAAGACATTTTTTTCAAATAAAATTGTATTCCCACTGAAGTTTTTTCTTTCTTCTCCAGGCTAAATAATTTCAATTTATTCAATCTATAGTCAGTTGGCATAATCATGTGGCCCCTTCACCTTCTTGGCCTTCCTCCTTTGTAAGGCACCTCTGCTATCCAGATATTCACAAGCTGAAAAAATGACACCACCAATGGATATTGGGAAAACATGTCCAAAAGGATCCTATTATTATTAAGTACCATATTTTCAGAAAAGTTAGGAGGATACCTCAGGCAATTCTAAATCTGTATTTATTAGTGAATTAATTATAGGATCAATGAGTAAAAGCACTATATGTATATACATATATATATGAATGCATTCCACTATGCAGAATTTAATAAAGTAAAAATTCATGGTTGTAGCTGTACATGTTTTGCTTTTTCTAGGGTTTAGAATGAAACTTGGTCTAGAGTTTGCCTTTTGATTCTGATTCCTATAAGAGGCATACTAAAGTCTTTTTCTTATGCATATCATATTTATGGGAAGATCTGCATATGATTACAGTGTAGATGTGATTTGTGAAATATGTGTAGGATTTAAATTTCAGTGTAAAGAGCAGCAAACATCCAGGAAATTTTTTTCTACCTTTTTTTTAATAACAGGCTCAATCAGGGAATATTCAGAATGCTTTTACTTCAGACAAACATAAGGAGATTGATAAAAATGTCAAAAATGTGAAAGACAGAGTTATGGTAAGTATAGAGTGAATATTCTCTATTGACAATTGTCTTTATTTTTTTCGGTGAGAGAAGAGGCTGGGTTCAGAGTTGTGACTTCATTTATTGAGGGAATGGCCTTTACAAAAACATTTTGACAATTACTCTAAAATTTATAATTTCATAGAGTTATTTAAGTGATTCATCTGGAATGGGGCAGAGTAGGACAGAGCTAGAATGTCACAGAGGATTGAATTGGAACCTGGGTCTCCCTTATGCAGTGAATGATTCTCTTTCCACTATGCCATTCATTATGTAGAAGGAAAAGAGGATTTAATTGTTTTTAATTCAAACTCAGAAACTTTGAATTGAGATTTTGCAATAGCAGTTTTTGTATAGATGAACAAGGAATATTATCTTAATAAGTCTGTGACTTTTTTGAACAAGATGAGCTGAGAGTACTTGACCAATAAAGTTCACAGGGCTATAATAAGGAAAACACTTTACAAATCTTTTTGTTGTTTGTGGTTCAGTCATGTCCTACTCTTTGTAACCCCATTAGGGGTTCTTTCATAAAGATACTGAAATAGTTTTCCATTTTCTTCTCTGGTGGATAAAGGCAAACGGGTTAAGTGACTTGCCCAGGATTACACAGCTGTGTCTCTGAGATTGGATTTGAATTCAGGATAGCCCAGCTCTTTAATTTACTGAGCTACTTAGCTGCCTCTTTATAAACTTTATTATACTAGACAAAGGTGAATTCTCATTGTGAGGTAAAATTGATTTTCCTATTGTCCCCTTACCCTGTGTAAATTTGCTTAAAGTTTTCATCAGAATCACTCATTTACCTCTATGATATGTCATTTGTGATTATCCAATAAAAAAGTCATTTTCCCCTCCTTGCAGGATCCCATGTGATATATTTTGACTTTCTAAAGATCCCTGGATGGCCCAGGTGATTTAGCTGGCATTTATTCATTGCCTGTAGCTACATGGACAGAAGAAGGGTGAGGAATCACAGTCTCTTCATGGGCTCAGGCACACAATAAAAGATTTTCTTTCTTGTTTCAGAGTATTGCTCATGTCTTCTTCCAGATTTAAGTGGTTGACTTTATAGTCCCTAAAAACCCAAGGAATAACATGGTAAATGAGGAAGGACAGCCCACCTGCTCAGAAACTGATAGCCATTTGTGCTGTATAGTGCTGTGTGAAGGAACACAGATTTGGAATCAGAGATCTGGATTCAAATAAAAGCCACTTACTGTGTGTCATTGGGCAAATCATTTAACCTCTCTGAAGTGTCAGTTTCCTCACCTGAAAAAGCAAAGTACTGGAATAGATGGACTCTAAGGTTCTTTCTGGTTCTAAATCTATAATATCAGGATACTCTGAAATGTGACTGGAAGTAGGATGCATGCATTGTATTTTGTAAGTAATGAATAAGTCATTTTTATGTTTGGTTTTCCTGCTATGCCCTTTATAAAATCAAACCTCAGTACACATGTAGTCCTTTCTAACTACTTTCTGGAAATAGATGGAGAAGAACTAAAATCCATGACACCAGAGAATAATGCTGGAAGGTCCAATATGCTGTTTTTATTGTGGAATTAAATTGTTTTCTTCCCTTAAAAATACTATCAATACAAGTATGTTAATAGGAGCTATTTACTATCTTTTCATTTTATGTGCTGAATGTATCTTTAGGAAAATAATATGCTTTTCCAATGAAACAATTCTTATTTTGTAACAAAAACAATTGGGTGACATGTTTTCTGACTGCCTCATTAGATACTAGAGGAAATATATTATTAACCATATTTCCAGTACCAGATTAAATAAATACTATATCCTAATTTTTAGGATATAGAACAAGAGATAAAGGTACTAGAAGATTTACAAGATGAATATGACTTCAAATGCAAAACCTTTAGTAACAGAGGTAAGAGTTTAATAATTCATTATGATTTGCTCATTTGTTCAATTAAAAGTTGTGCTAGTCACACAATCAAGCTTAGAGACGTGGGTGCTTTTTAAAAATGTACTCATAATTTCATATTTTCACTGTATTCTTTCTTCCTGGAAATTGGAGCGCTTTACAGATATAATTCTGCTCCCTGTTCATACATTTAAACACATTTTTTCCCTCACATTTTTGGTGCTCCTTCACTTGGTTGCTTTAAAAAAAAACAAACAAAAAAAAAAAAACACAGCAAATGACAACATCTTAAATGCACGGATTTTGTTGAATGGCATGTTAAGTACTTCTACTTGGAAATTAATTATTCATGAGAGGATGGAGTAAGCATGCTTGATTTGGGGGTAAAAACATTCTGTAAATAGTAATTGGTTAAATTCATTAAATCACAGAATCTCAAAATCTGGAGAAACCTCAGTACCATAACCTTTTCTGCTTCGAGTCTAACAAGTGGCCAGCCAAAAACTTTGTGTAGAAAAGCCTTTAACAAGTGGTGACTTATCTTTATACAAGGAAGCCCATTTCATTTTTGTATAGCCCTAATTTTGAAGACATTTTAATTTCTTTCAAACTTGAATGTGCTTCTTTTCCATTTTCACTCACTGCTCCTAACCTTTCCTATAGAATCAAACAAAATAATTCTAATTGCTTTTTCTTATCCCAGCCTTTCAATGTTTATACACTATTAATTTCATACACAAATTGATTTCACTTGATTTTGACAATTTTTTTTAAAATTTAGTAATTGTTCTATTTGTTGCTTGTTAGAGTAATGTTCAATATACCATCTAAAATGTTAATTCAGTCCTGACTTATATATGTAGTCTATCAGAAGACAACACTTTCATGTTCATTTTATGTGCTGTATCAAAAGAATTTACCCCATCAAACCCCATCAAAAGGATATCAAAAAAATTACTCTGACAATAAATATATTTGGCCATGGAAGCAAAAGTCCCATTTAATACTTAAAATTTTCTTGTTCAACTTTTAAAAGGAAGACTAATCTTTGGAAGCATTGAATTGGAGAGAAATTTAGACTTCTTATTCATTTTTACCATATTCTTACTAATTTAATGAAAAACTTTATTTCATGCTTATAATTCTGTATAATTTTCATTTGCAGAGCATGAACATGCTAATGTGGCACCAAATGAATATAAGCAGGAAAAAATGTTAATGCAAAAGATGTACTTAATGCTGGATCAGAAGAGAAAGGTAATTTCCCCCTTTTTTAAGGCAACCTTTTGTTTTAAAATCACTGAATGTGAATAATAGATGTCTTGAGGCTAAAATTAAGGAAAATTTGTTTTGTAGGGTATTAGCTTAGATATCTTTTCAAGACCAAAGGAATGATTGGCTAGTTTAGGAAGTTAGAATATATAAATAGCTCTTAAGAATTTGTGCGGGGGGGTTTAATTATTAAGAATTTTTTCTCCCTCTCCCCTCCCCCATGAACTGAAAAGGAAAGAAGAAAGGAAGGAAGGAGAATTAGAGGAGGGGAGAGAGCCCTCCCAGAGGAGGGAGTCAGGGAAGAAGTTTATGAGAGAGGGAAGAAGAAAGAGTGAGAGACACAGAGAAGAAAAGGAAAGAAAGAAGAAAAGGAAGAAGAGAAGAAAAAAGAAGGAAAGAAAGAAAGAAGAAAGAAAGAAAGGAAAGAAGTAAGGAAGGGGAAGGAGGGAAAAAAGGAAGGGAAGGAAGGAGGGAGTGAAAAGGGGGACAGAAGAAAAATTTTCACACTAGCCAAACACAAAAATGCATTATTCTCCCCGCCCCTTCTCTCTCTCTCTCTCTCTCTTTCTCTCTCTCTCTCTCTCTCTCCTTATATATATATATGTGTGTGTGTGTGTGTGTGTCATGAGTTGATCAATGTTCTCTTTTATCAGTTCTCTAGAATTATGGTTTATCACTTAAGTGATCAGAGCTGTTAAGTCTATAAAAATTATTCATGTTTGTAATATTGATGTTATAGTATCATCATTTTTCTGACTCTATTCACTTCACTCTCCATCATTTCATACACTTTCATGTCTCATTGGAACCATCTTTTGTTACTCATTTCTTATAGCCCAATATGATTACGTCACATTCAAATACTAGTTTGTTCAAACATAGTTTCACACATGTGAATTATTAGTAAAATCCACTATAATTACAAAGAAAAAATTATTGATTCTGCTTTCTTTCTGGGTCTTTTACTCATTAGGAAGTTGTGCAGAAAATAATAGAACTTTTGAATGTGACAGAAGTTGCGCAGAATGTTTTGCTGAATAAAGAACTGGTGGAATGGAAACAAAGACAGCAGAGTGCATGTATTGGAGGACCTCCCAATGCTTGCTTAGATCAGTTACAGAACTGGTAAGGTCTAAAATTAACCTCTCTTGGCAAAAATGCACCATTTATTCAATAAGCATAATAATCATTCAGAGTTGTCATTCAACATTTGAAATATCTTGATGGGCTCTGATAAACTTTTAATTTAGGACTCCCCCTCCCCTCTAATGATTCTTTATGTCCTGAAAACATTCACATTTAAAAATTATTGTATCTTTGCATCAGCAATTCATAGTGAATTTTTGTTGGCAATTTCCATATTTGTCACTCTTCATTTTTCTCACATTATAAGTCTAGGGTGTACTGTACCCCATATTGGAGCAGTTGACATGACACACCAAGAGGTTGTGCTAAAACATTAGTGAGAGGGACACATTTCCTTCATTTTAGCTTCTGAAAGTCAATCACTCCCATTTCTGTCCTAAAACTTTTGAGATAATATCTTCCCCATAAGTTTTAGCATCAAAATGTTACCCTGATTTTCAAAAAAAAAAGGAAGTATCTCTTCCCTTTATAGACACTTTATTTAAGTGTATAAACAATAAACTAGTGAATTTAACTTCTAATTATGGCAAAATTCCAGAAGTTAGAAGTAGTTAGACAAGGGCATGAAGTCCTTGCATATAAGTGGTGAAATCTATTTCTAGTTATTGTTGTTTAAATGAAATAGCAGTGGTTCCTATGAAACAATTCATGTGTTATGAACAATTTAGGGCTTCTGGCTGCTTTAGGGGTCAGTATCCTGTGTACTGAAGCATTTCCAGCTGGTAGGGTATTGGTATTTCTGATTTGTTCTGGATTATTTTGCAATTTTATGATATCAGAACACAAAGGAGTGCTACCCACTAGGCTGTCCTCTATGTCAACCTAATCATCATGACAGTTTTGAATAGGAATATCCTATATGCCACCACTTCTATTCCTTGCACTCATAAAGGAAAGTTTCATCATCACACTGTTCAGGAGGCTAACCCAATCTTGGTATTGCTAAAGCCCAATTTTTCAGACTTCTTGCCAAACTGTCCCAGCTGCTATAGTGACATTGCAACACAATGTTACTGTTACTGTTACATATCTCTCAGACTGGTATGCTTTTTTTTTTTTTTTTTTTTTTTGCTAAAGAATGTTTTTGATTATTTTCAATTACATGAAAAGACAATTTTAACATTAATTTTTAAAATAATTTTTTGAGTTCCAAATTCCCTCTCTTTCCTTCTCCTTGATAAGGCAAGCACTCTAATAGATATATTTATACAAGTTCATTCAGCTATAATAGGCTGTGTGGTCTTATCAAGCATGCTGCAAAAGACAAAAAACAAAACAAAAAAAATGGACCAAAAAACCCCCCAGAAACATAAAGTAAAAAAAAAAAAAAAAAAAAAAAAAAAAAAAAAAAAAAAAAAAAAAAAAAAAAAAAGATTTACTTCAAACTGTATTCAGACTCCATCAGTTCTTTCTCTGGAAGTAGGTAGCATTTTTCATAATAAATCCTTTAGAATTGTATGAGATCATTGTATTGCTGAGGATAACTAAGTCATTCAAAGTTAATCTTCATATAATATTCCTGTTACTGTACAATGATCTCCTGGCTCTGCTCAGTTCATATAAGTCTTCCCAGATTTTTTCGTGCTTCTAACTTGATGCTGTCCCCCACCTTAACAACACAGATGATAAATTGGACTTTAGGAGGCATTTTTATTGTTATTTTTGTTGTTGTTATTATTATTAAAAATATTTTCTTTGAGAGTTCTCTATATCAATGAATTCACAGATCCAATTCTATGCCATTATCATATATCTACTCAAAGACTTACGATAACTCCCCATTTTCTACTATATCAAGGCTAAATTCTTCTCCTTGGCTTTCAAGAACTTTGTAAGTTTATCCCACCATTTCTACCTATTCTATTATTTTCCCATTGCTTCCTAGAATAAATTCTAGTCAGACTGCTTTCTGCATTGTCTTCTACACACATTGCATTAGATTGCACTCAAACTTTTGTTCACTTTATTTTCCTTGCTGGTAATGCTCTCCTTGGCAGCTACATGGTTCAGTTGCAGACAGAAGGACTTGAGTTCAAATTTGATCTCAGATACTTAGTGGTTGTGTGAAGCTTGTGACCCTATACAAGTCACTTACCCCTGTTTGCCCTAATCCATTCCAAAACCTTTGCAAGAAATCCACACATGTACCATTGGCAAGCTATAGTCCACAGGGTCACAAAGAGTCAGAAAAGATTAAATAAATGAAGAATAACAAATGTTCTCCTTCCTCCTTTTCATCTCTTCTAATTTTAATCTCTCTTAAAGGCTATCCAATTAGTACAGTGGATAGAATGCTTGACTTGGAGTCAGAAAGATCCAAATTCAAATTCTGCCTCAGATTCTTATGAGATGGGTGAACCAAGACAAATTATTTCACTTCCTTCAGCCTTATTTTTCTCAGCACAAAATGGAAATATATAAATTAATACTAATGTAATTATTAATAAATATATTAATAATAGCATCTACCTCATAATGCTGCTATGAGGATCAAATAAGATAACATATAAAGCACTTTGCAAAATTTAACATGTTATATACAAGCTAGCTATCATCACCTCCTTTAAGCCTACCTTCTCTAGCAATGCCAGCCTGCAGGAGACTTTTCCACTATTAAATTCTTTATTGAAAAAAAAAAGCATTTAGTTAGCTACTGCTTTATAGAATACTGTCTCTCATTACTTGGCATTTATTATTACTGTTGTCCCAATTCATAGCCAAGCATACCCAACAAAGTAAAGAGAGAGTTGGGCTATTGTGCCCCTTTCAAAAGAAAACTTTCACAAATGTTTTGTGTGAAGTTAGCTGTCATTTTGTCTCTGCATACTATTGCTCCCTTCTTGGCATTGTCACCAATCTATTCCATGATGACCCTAATTTTTCCTATTGACTCTGGCTTTTAATTCCTTCTTAATGCCTGCTCAGAATTTATTTGAGTTCATTATCTCTATGAAGTCTGACTTACCTCATCATGACACTATGTTTACTTAGTGCTTACTCTTTTTTCAAGAAATAGATGCTCCTTGGAAATTATTAATTACCCTTAGTCACCAAATGTTAAGGTGATTACCCACCTTTTCAACTGATTTTAAGTTTGGAGTAATTTTAAAAAATCTTGGAAATCTTGGATCCAAGTGATTTTTTATCCTAAACCCCAATCTCTATTCTTATTATCACTTCCATTTTCATAGTGTCTGGCATGTAATAAATTATTAATAAATGTTCTATCTCTCATTTAGTAAGTAAGGCATCTAAGTGGTACAATGGCAAGAGAATGATAACTTAAGATTCGAAAACTTGAGTTAAAATTCTGCCTCAAACTCTTATTAGATCTGCAGGTCTGGGTAATTCACTTAAATTCTATTTCAGTTTCTTCATCTATCAGATAAGAATAATTTTGGCACCTACTTTATAAGATTATTGTGTGGATCAAATGAGCTAACATTTGTTAAGTACTTTGTAAATCTTCAAGCACTCTATAAATATTTGCTGTTAATAAGCCATCTAATCCTCAGAAAAGTGAAATGATTTGCCCAAGTTCATTCAAAAGTTGTAATTTGAAAGTGGAAGGGATATTGAAGTCATTTAGAGTATATTCCCCTCGTTTTACAGATGAAGAAACTGAGACCCCAAAGAACTGAAGTGACAGGATCATAGGGGCATTGAGTTAATTATGGAAGGGATTTCAGATGCCATCTAGATCCAACCTTGAAGTAATTGAAGCAGATGGATTGCCTTGCCCAAGTTCACACTAGCTATAAATAGTAGAGCTGGGTTATAACTCAGATTCCTTGCCTTCAGACCAAGCCTTCTCCATTGCTTCTTATAGCTGATAAGTTTAGAGGGGCTAAGAGGAGATACAGACAAGATCTCCTGTATCATGATTCAGGGCTGAGAGAAGGAACCATGTTGTACAATTTCTTAATTCCCCTGATGCCTAAAATAGCGGAGACACTCTAATACATTGATTTCATTGTTGTATGGATATTTGTATAAATGAAAACTCATTCTGAAATCCACTGTATGTCTCCTTTCAGGTTCACCACCATTGCCGAAAGTCTTCAGCAAGTTCGCCAACAGCTTAAAAAGCTTGAGGAATTGGAACAGAAATACACCTATGAGCTGGACCCTATTCCCAAAAACAAAGACATTTTACGTGAACAAACTTTGAATCTTTTCAAGCAACTAATTCAGTGGTAACTACTCACTTGGGAGGCAATATTGCCTACATGTTTTGCAGTTGGTAGTCTTAATTAATAAAAAAAAAAATTAGTTGAGAGTATATTAATTCAATTTAAGAAAATAGAGCAGTTGATGTCAGCTATCACTTTTCTTGGATTAACCTGATATAATTAAAATGTTTTCTTAGTGTGCTATAATGAGCATTTCACCTGTTGGAAATTTGACCAACATATATCAATGACTGAATTTCCCATTGCAATTTCCATTGCAGCTGTAGCTTGTAGCAAGTAGATGACAAGAATTTTATCTTTGAAAAAATTCTCCCTTCATCATTCTCCTTCTGTTTTGTTTGCTTGGGTAAGGTTTTCATTTTTATTGAATTTTGAATTTATAGAAGCAAGTCCCTAAAAGTGATCAGAAATGGAGGAGCCATTTTACTCTTTGGTTTCATAGTTTTTCCTGATAGAAAGATTATGATTTCTGCATCAGATAGATATAAATGATAATTTGTTTTTACTTTATTTGGTCATTACAGCTCATTTGTGGTAGAAAGACAGCCATGTATGCCAACTCATCCACAGAGACCTTTAGTTCTAAAGACAGGAGTGCAGTTCACTGTGAAACTGAGGTAATAATGAATCAAACTCCATAATCTTACTTCTTTGCAGTTCTGACTTTCTGTTTTGAAAGGTATTGCACAGAGTGCTTTGGGGAAAGGATAATGCAGTACTTATTTTTTTCTATTAATTTTCTTCCTCTAGATTGTCAGTCAGCCTCTTTAAACCATATGCTAGAGTCCCTTAGAACCTGGCACTCTATCATGATTTACAAGGACACTCTTGAGACTGAGTCATTATAATCAAATTGAAAGAATGATATGTGCTATCTTTAAGGACTCGACTCTGGCCTTAGAATCATAGAATATGAACAACTAGAAAGTAACTTTGAGATCCTCTAGTCCAGTACTCTTATGTAACAAATGACAAATTTGAGATCCCAAGAGATTGTCTTTTGCCTAAGATCACAAGGTAATTATTGAGAGAGCTTAGACTAGGACATTAAGAAGACCACCATAAAGAATTAATTTGATTTATATTTGTATTTATAATTTGTATTTATATTAATTTGTTCTAATAATAATAATAATTAAGTATATTAAATTTGTATTTATAATAGTCAAAATGACTTAGTCATTCAAAGTTATTCTTAAAATAATATTTTTACTGTATACAACGTGCTCTTAGTTCTGCTCATTTCACTCTTCAGTGTTTCATGGAAGTCTATGCATGTTTTTCTAAGATCATTGTGCTCATCATTTCTTATAACATGGTAGTATTCCATCATAATCATGCTAAGTGCTAGGGATACAAGGAATCAGAAAAACAAAAAATAATCCCTGTTCTCAAGAAATTTATATTTTAAAAAAGGAGGCAGAATATATAAGACAATATATAAGTCATATCCTATAAAATAAATACGGAGTGGATGGAAATTGAATTTAGAGGGAATGGCACTGACATTTGAGGCTACTAGGAAAGGCCTCTTGGTGGAGCTAACACCTAAGCTGGATCCTAAAGACAACCAAGGATTCTGAGAGTTGAACATTGGGAGGAAGAGAATATTAGGCCTCAAAGTAACTAGCATAAAGGCATGGCATTGAGAGAAACTGATGCATTTTTTTTCTCTTTTCTTTCCAGGTTGCTGGTGAGATTACCAGAACTGAATTACAATTTGAAAGTGAAAGTTTTATTTGATAAGTAAGTCAACTTTCAAAATTTCTTGATATAACATAAAATATAATATATTTTATTTCATAAGTCATTTTTCAAAATTTCTTGATACAACTTAAAATTAAATATATAATTAACATTAATGATAAGTTATGATGGGTTATTAATATTACTAATTACTATTAGTAATAAGGAATTTACTAATCACAACAGTATATACAACATAGTTTTAGACTTTAATTTCTTACATACACTCTAAATGTAAATGAATTATTTTCGAGTTGTGTCTTGTATCCCATCAATATGTATGTTGCTGAGAAGCACGTCTTTTCTACCTACAGAAAGTGAGACACATAATTCAGGCAGAGTTAAATATATAGGGGTTTGATATTTGAACTGGCTTCTAGGCCCATAAAACTTTGCCTTTGTAATCTCTTAAGAAACTGAAAAATAACTGAACATTGCAAAAAAGAAATATAATAGAAACACTAATACAAGGTAGACATGCTTAATCCCTCCTGTAAATCAGCTTAATTCCTAACCATCTCTAGAGGGTGGAGTCTTTTATTCTTTTCAGACAAGAGGAGACTGAGACAGCTTCAATTCTTGGGACTAAGGATTAAATTCACCCCCAGATCACATCAGCTTAGGATAACCTTGGTTGTCCTGGACCTTAAACTCCAAAAAATCAGCCTTAGAATTATTCTATAGTAATTGACTTTGGGTAATAGTAACCTAGAAGTAAGATGGTTCACCTCTACCTTATGCCTACAACTTTAGGTCTAGGATAAAATTAGATAACTCAGGGAGAACAGGAAAATGATTTATTCCCAGGTGTATTTTGTCACATTTTTGGCAGTTGAAAGAGTTCTAGTTTAGGAAAGATTCTATAAATGAGGGTTTAATAAAAATCATAATCTCATTCTCTTTACTTTTATATCTCCTCATTTCCTATATGTTCCATATCTTTATCTTTCTGCATTCTATCACCCTTGCTTCATCTTAGTTTCTTTTTTCCGACTCACTTGCGCTTCTAATCTCCGATATTTCTCTTTTTCATCATGAGACTTAGCATTTAGCATTTGTCAGTTCTCTAATTCAGGGATTAAATTTTTTCCATCCTTTTTGCCTTAGAAATTTTATGTGACCCTAGGTTTATAGATATATAAAATAGCTATACAAAGCAAACAATAACTGATAATAAATCATAATTTTGCAAACCCCCACATTCAGTTACAAGACTCCATATGGAGTTGTGAACCATAGTTTAAGAAGCTGGGCATTTAAACAAGCTCCACACCTCTGTATACATATCTGTTCTACCTCACAACTTTCTCTGTCATGGTTTTGTTATATCATGTGTCAGCATAAGAAATCACTCTAAATAAGAATTTAGGCAAAGTTCTATAAAAGCTACAGTGCTTTTTACTTAGCATTTAACAACATATAATCTCTGATCAATTGCTTAACCCAAATTTTTTAATAAGGTACTATAAATACCTAGTAAAAGAAAAAGAAAAAATTCAGATTTCCTCTCTGGTTCAAAAAGAGAACCAGAAAACTTTATGTTAATTTTCTAGATGAAGGGGGGGAGGAAGGGAAGGGGTACCAAGTCCCTAAACCCCTGTGATGTGATTTTTGTGAATTGTATGTATTTTTACTAATTATTTTAGTTGGAGAAGTCAAACGGCTTTCCTACTCAATAATGCCTCATCACAAAAATACAACTTTTACTTGAAAAAGAGGGATATAAGAGGGGGAAAGGAAGAAAAGTTTTCTTGTCAGAGGGCTGAGATCTAATTTTAAACCTTGACAATGTACTGTTACAAAGAAAAATAATTGAATCTTTTGATGAGAAAATAGAGATGAGGATATTATTGTTAAAGATAAATTAAAGTCTGAAAATTTAATCTGCACACTTGAAACTCATGGTTGCAAATGGCCAAAATTAGTTGACTCTACACTGATTATTTTATGAAAAAATTAAGGTTTTTGAAGAGTAAAATTGGAAAAATCCTAATAAGTTTATACTGGAATGTTTTCCAGCTGACAGAGGAAATGTGCATAAAATTCCTTTGGATCTATTTCTTATTTACATATATGCATAAATTTCTTTTGGCTAAATTATTTTGTAAAACTTGTTTTCTAGTCTGAAGTATTTATTTGTTTTTCTTTTATAGAGATGTGAATGAGAAGAATACAGTAAAGGGGTAAGCAAAACACTTTTTGCCAAATTCCACTGTTTTTTTAATAATTCTAAGTCTCACAGATCTTTCTAACATCTTCTGTGTAGGTTTAGGAAATTCAACATTTTGGGAACACACACAAAAGTAATGAATATGGAGGAATCTACTAATGGAAGCTTAGCAGCAGAATTTCGGCATCTGGTAGGAGGATTACTTTAAAATTCTTTTTATGTATTTTTTTCCTTTGTTTTATTTTAAAGCAATGTGAATAACACTTTATGATAAAAAAAATAGTCATGGCAACTCCAGATTTTCTTTCTGATAACCTTTCTTTTTATGTTTTTTATAATAATTGCTTTTTTTCCCAAAATACATGCAAAGAAAATTTTCAACCTTTGCGAAACTTTGTGTTCCAAATTTTTTTCCTCTTTCTCTTAGTCCCTCCTTCCTCTCTCTCCTAGACAGCAAGTAATCCATATAAATTAAACAAATGCAATCCTTCTAGACCTATTTCCATATTTCTGATAACCTTTGAATATGATTTACAGTGGATTGAGTGTCAGGCTTGGGATCAGGGACACTTATCTTCCTGGATTCATATCTGGCCTTAGATATTTACTATCTGTGATGCTGTGCAAGTCACTCAATGCTGTTTTCCTCAATTTCTTCCTCTGTAAAATGAACCAGAGAAGGAAATGGCAAACCACTCTGGTATCTTTGCCAAGAAAACATCAAGCACTGAATAAATGAACAACTATCACAAATCTCTCTATTCTGTTTCCATCTTCATAATTATAATTAAGAATAGCTAACATTTATTTAGTTTTCTAGGTTTTGCAAAGCACTTTCTCTACATGTATATTTCTTTCTCATTTGATCCTCACAACAACCCCATGAAATATGAGTTATTACTATCCTCATTTTGAATAAATGGATAATTGGATTAGATGGAGAAATCTGAGGTGAGAACATTTTAGATCACTTACTCAAAGTTAACCTTACTAAAGTATATCTCTATTCATTTCACTTTCCACTTAAAAATGTTTAGTGGCTTCCCCTTTGCCTATTGAATAAGAGTCCAAATTCTTCAACCCAGCTCCCTACACATCATGGTTCCAACCTACCTTCCAAGACTTATTGCTCCACCATTTTCCTACATGCACCTATTGTTTGAGTCAAATTAGGTTACATACCTTGCCCTTTTCTCAGTGCTGGGCCTTGGCCTATTTGGTTTTCTTTATATGAAATTCTTCCTCTGTGTTTTATCTAATTAGACCCATCCTTTTGTTGCATGAATTTTTTAAATCAATTTGACTATCTAAAGCCAATAGGCCAGAAGTAATCAAGAGACAAGCATTATGACGCTCAAAAGTATCAGATTTTCTACCCACAATTAATGAGGATTGCATCATCATAAATTAATGAGCAACATTTATACATTATATGAAACAAACAAAAAAAGTTAACTTAATTAAAATGAAAGTGACCATCAAAGGAAAAAATAGTAAAATATACATCATTTGCCATAGGAAATAGATAAGGGAGTTATTTTTCTTAACAGCTTGTTTTTACTAAATCAAAGAGAACTGTCCTTCTGATCAGATAAGGAAGAGGACATTCCAAGGATGCTGGAATCCTCCAGCTTCAGCAACTAGTTATTTTGTACTGCTTGGAAGAAAGAAGACACTGAAAGCTACTAACTGCTATAATTTCTTTCAGTTCATGAAGAGTTGATTATATCAAAATGATTGAGACAGAACAAGATGAAATCAATTATGTTCTTCCCAATAATTCTTTCAATAATTCAAGGCCCAGTTAAGTCCTATCTTCTTCTGGAAGCTATCTCTTCCTCCGAAAGATTTCTCTTTTCAGAACTTTACAACTCTTTAGGTTGTACCTTTCTTATTGAACAAATGACAAGATGCTAACTAATTATTCATGTATTCACATGCTTACTAACTCTGTGACCCTGGACAAGTCACTTAATCCCATATATCTCAGTTTCCTCATCTATAAAATGAACTGGAGAAGGAAATGATAAATTACTTCAGTATTTTTGCCAAGAAAATCCCAAATGGGGTTGTGGAAAGCTAACTAAAACAAATGAACAAATTCATATACTTGTTACATTCCCTATTAACTAAAAAAAATTTTAAAGGCAATAAATATGCCTTTTATGTCTTTCTATTTCTAGTTGCACTTAAAATGGGATCTCATACATGATGAGTGTTAGAATTCTTTCCTGATACAAAATTCTATTACTTTATATAGAAACACATTTTCTCTTTTTAAATAGTATTTTATTTTCCCAAATACATGCAAAGATAGTTTTCAAAATTTTTTTCTCTCTCCTCTGCCCTCCCTAAGACAGCAAACAATTTGATATAGGCTAAACATATGTAATTCTTCTAAACATATTTCCATATTCATCATGCTGTATAAGAAAAATTAGATCAAAAGGAAAAAAACACAAGAAAGAAAAGAAAAACAAGCAAACAAACAACAAAAAAAGGTGAAAATACTATGCTTTGATCCACATTCAGTCTTCATAGTTGTCTCTCTGAATGTGGATGGCACTTTCCATAACAAGTCTATTAGAATTATCTTGAATCACCAAAAGAGGCAAATCTCCATCACAGTTGATCCTCACATAATGTTGTTGTGACTGTCTACAATGTTCTCTTGGCTCTGCTCACTTCACTCAGCATCAGTTCATTTAAGTCTTTCAAGGTTTTCTGAAATCAATCCACTCATTATTTCTTACAGAACAATAATATTCCACTACATCCATATACCATAATTTATCACAATCCTGGGGTAGCATATTGATTCTAGTACAACCTAGGGGCTTCATCCATTATGAGGCTAATGTAAATTTGGTTTGAGTCTCATGGGCCTGCCTTAGAGCAGAACTAATCTACAGAGAAAAGGGAAACAAGAAATCCTTTGGATTAGGGATGTTATGGCACAGAATTTCTACAATCAGGCCAAAAGAAATTTCTCAGAAAGAAAAAAGATAGAAATGTTTAACCTAGTAACTATCCCATGATATTTGGCACAATGTTACTCTATTAGAAAGGTGTAGTAATACATTCATTCATTATTCAACTATCATTTATTAAATACCTTTCATGTGCATTGGACTGTGCTAGATGTTGGAGATATTCAGAGTCAAATTGGGCCCTCAAAGAATTTTAAGTTCAGTAAAGGAGTTTATAATTTTTTAGATTAAAATGCAATATGATTATTTTATATCCATTACTCTATTAAATTAAAATGATAGCATTTATTCCTTTTGTAATTTTCTGTATGATTGTTCCTGCTTCTATTTTTGTTTATGATTAATTTAAAAAATAAGTTAACATGACATATACTAAGAGGATTTTTGGTTTCTCTTACAGCAACTAAAAGAACAGAAAAATGCAGGTACCAGAACTAATGAGGTAAGAGAAATTTCTCATTTTTCTATCATGTCCATCAGCCTCATTCTCCCTCTTTACAAATTTCTAGTAACTTGTCAAGTTTTAATGTTTTTCTCTCATATTTCTAAGAAGCATTTGGTCCAAATGAGCAGCAAGAGTAATAATGACAAAGTTCACAGAGTGTATCTGGTCCATTGTGAATATCCACTCTGGACAATTCATGGGAAAATATGGACAAGAATTGCACAGGATGAGTAGGCATAGTTCACACCTCTAAAGATAGTTATCTACATCAATAATATTATCTATCCACTAAAGTAACATCAATGTGATTTTGGGCTCTTATACCTGAAGAGATGCTAGATTTGAATTTGGACATAGTTATTAGGATGCTACCAACTCTAAAATCAAAGGACTGTGAATTCAGCTCCCACGCCACATCATGAAACGTGGGTCTCTCTGTTTCCCTTCATTTTTCTTTATAATTGGGGATAAGTAGTTCAGTTTAGAGAATTTAGAGAATTGCTGTTTACAAAGAACACTTCTCAACAACCCTGTGAGATAATTCAGAAAAGTACTATTATCTTCATCTCCTATCTGAGGAAATTAATTAGAAAGGTAGATTAATTTACTATCAGAGATGAGACTTGAACCCAAATCTGCTGAGTCCAGTGTTCTTGATGTTTGCTTATCTCAGGAAGTTTGTGAAGATTAAGGAAATAAATCATGCAAACAGAAATGAAACACACAAAAATCCATGTACATTCAGTTGGTACAGAAAAGGCTTAATTTTTCTCTTTGCATCAAGAAATTACAATCAACCAATCAATAAGGATTTATTAAGCAATATCTTTAAATCAGGCATTATAATTGAGCTATGGGGACATAAAATGGATGAAACAGTCCCAATTTGGAAAGAACTTATATTCTAATGGGGAAGAAAATAAATATGTGTATATGTGTATACAGATAATGTACAAGGAGAATAAGTACAACTAAAGGCAAAGTTATTTGGGAGAGAAGGCATTAGCTTTGCAATATGACTTCTCTCTGGAGGGAAAATAGACCCTCCTAATACCCCACTTTCCCTACTTTCACATACCTTCACTCGCTGGCCATGTGTAAGAAGAAAATTGATATTTGAACTTTCTGTAGATACTGAAGACCATGTGATTTGTTGGAAAGATCATTAATCTAAGAGTCAAGAGACCTGAAATCTAATCTTGGTATTGATGGTCAGTGGCTGGATGGCTTCAGCCTCTCTCTTAGTCTTTCTTTCCTCATTTGCAAAATAACAATTACCCTAGCTTAGTGCAACGGTAGTTACAAGATAATAAAGATAACAGATGTAAAAATGTTTTGTAAATTATAAATCTCACATTTATTCAAGGTTTGGAGATGTTTTGTACCCTCCACTAAATACTTCATTCTATTTGGGAAACAAAAAACAGTCATTAAAAGAGGGTTTTGTGTGTGTGTGTGTGTGTGTGTTTGTGTGTTTATGGAGGGTGCCAGATCTATGATTTTATTCCCTTAGGGAACTTTTGGTGAAGAAGTATCCTCTACCAATGCATATTGGCAAATGATTTACATATTGTCAACTGTTATAAAACTTATAATTTTAGAGAGTTGTTTCTCAAATTTTCATATAGAAATAGCTATGGATTTTTCAGGACTAGACTGACAGCCTTGAAATGATAGATGGTCAAAGCATTTATTACAGTTTGTGTTCCCCTACTGACAATGATAGTTCAAGTTTATTGGAAAGAAATTCAATGCACCATCTGCATTGGTAATCCATCCCTGTTCCTCTTCCCTATTTCTTTTTTCCTTCTATAAAATGTAACACTCAAGTTTTTATTGTGATGGTAGGAATATTTTTTCATATTATCTCAGAATTGAAAGAGCCCCTACTAGGAATTTAGTTCATTCTTTGCTTAAAAACAATAATTACCTCTGCAATATACTCAATAATTTCATAAGATCAGATTTAGAATGCTGGACATTACCTCAGAGAAATCAGCTGCTAATTCAATTTTCTAACTTTTCAGCTGAGAGGCTAAGTGACTTTCTACAGTATTAATTATCAAACAAGATATTTGGATCCAGATCTTCTAAGTTCAGTCATAGTCCTTTCCATTGAAACACAATACTATAGTCATCATATCATCATTTTAAAAATGCATTTTAATGAATATACCCAGGAGATATTATTAGAAAGTATCCAATCGTTCATGCTTTCAAACTTTCATGATTGAAAATTTGAGATGAGGTTATATTTCCTATGCTGAAAGAAGTGATGGGTAGGCCTCAGTTGCACCTCTTAAAAGGTTATTTTGGCTTATAAACAGTTCATAGTATATGAATTAATTGATTTGAGATTTTTAAATAATTCTGTGCATGCTTGGTTTTTTTAGGGCCCTCTCATTGTTACTGAAGAGCTTCATTCTCTAAGCTTTGAGACCCAGTTGTGCCAGCCTGGATTGGTAATAGATCTAGAGGTAAGTCTTAGATTTCATAGAATCTCAGAATTTGAAAGCTGAAAGATCTTAGTGACCTATCTTCTTAACTATTCATGAAGGAACTCCTCCCAGGATAGGGGATGCAGCTTCTGCATGAAGAATGTCAAGTCCTTGTCAAAAGTAGAAGTAATTGTCATTTACTATTTTTCTCCCATATATTTTTATATTGGGTTTTTTTTTTCCTCTAAGGACTTTTCTCCAGCTACCCTGCTTTATTTGCTTGCTGTTTGATTGTGGCTGTGCTGCTATAAATTACTATTTATGAATCCAGCTCTTTGGATAACAATGTTGTTTACCATTGAATTATTGAATTATTTCCCCAATGTTTTTGATTTCTAATATTGTTCCATGGTATTGATTGGGGATTTTTCTTTAAATTAAAAAATGTTTCTTAATGCTGAGTTGAACAACAAATCCAAACAAATATCTTAAAATAATCTTCCTTTTAAAAGTTGTACTGTTGTGCCTTTGGGAAGCTCAAGATCCTTGCAAAGGCCTGAGGATAGTCTAGAAATAAACTTAGAGGATATTCTAAGCAACTATGGCATAATGCATTCCCATGGGACAGAGTGCTCTCCCTTGATAGAACTACAAAAAGCAGCTGCTCAAGTTGCCATAACTGTTCCCTAGAATGATTGACTTACAACTCTCTACTAAGTCCTACCAACCATGTTTACTTATTTCCTTATCTTATCCATTCCTCTCCCAGAGTTGTACTGCTTGCTCTCTAAACCCCATTTATCTTTCAACTTTGTTCCACCTCATTTATTCCTTGTCTTCGCAACTCAATTGTATGATTATACATTGATCAGCCAATTTCTAGTTGGTTATAGAATAAGATTGTGAGATTTGCATCTGTTTTTCTCTTGTACACATAAACAAAAAAAAAATTCTTGAACAAATTGGAGGGGAAAGGATATAAAACAACTTTAAGATAGATAGATAGATGATAGAGATATCTGTAAAAGTATATTTCGTTTGAATACATTGAGTAACTAATATGTTTGTGAACAGGTAGGATGAAATGCTTTTAATTTAGAATGCCTCAAAGTCTTATTCTTCTTTTAGACAACATCTCTGCCTATTGTTGTGATTTCCAATGTAAGCCAGCTTCCCAGTGGATGGGCATCCATTTTATGGTACAACATGCTAACAACAGAACCCAAGGTATTGAAGATCTTCTGTTATTAAAATAAAAAGTTAACTAAAGGACCCTCTTGCTCTAGCTTAAGAATCTTCAAATCGGGCTGATTAGTCAAATGAAACTTCAATGAAAACCATAGAACTCATACAGACAAATGTGTAAAGATTATGAGGAACTTTACAAAACTGAAACAAGTATAGGAAAGAGATCTGTAATTTTCCTTCTTTGCTGATAAACTCAGATCCACTTGCATTTGATTCAACTGAGATTTTATTAAAAACTTTTTTTGTGCCAGTGACCATCTTTGGCAATGAGGATATACAGACAAAAAGAAACTGATTATAATTTACTTCATGAAATCTTTGTGACCTTTACTTTTGCTTACAAAGTATGAATCAACTAAATAAACTTTGATTTTTAGAAAGTTTGACCAAAGTTAAACCTTTAATTGCTTATTATTTTATTTTTCCTTCCACTGAATCCAAAGATTCCCCTTATACTTTCACTTTCTTCTGCTAGTGACTCTTTATTCTGGGGTTGTATGATACTGTAGAAAAGAATTTGAAAATTTAGACCCTTGCATGAGCATGAGTTTTAGCACCCAGTCCATTTTTGATGCCTCTGCAGTTGTTCTTAAGGATTTTTGTATTGTTTTCTCTTTAGAATTTATCCTTCTTTCTGAACCCACCATGTGCAAAATGGTCTCAACTTTCAGAGGTGTTGAGTTGGCAGTTTTCCTCTGTCACAAAAAGAGGACTTAATTTAGAACAGCTGAACATGTTGGGCGAGAAACTCCTAGGTATGAACATATGGACTTTTTTTATCTATAAAAGATTCTTAGTTCTTAAAAATAATTTTCTGTTTCCTCTTTCCTTTCCTGAGAAGTTAATTTCCTATTAGATATTTAAAATGTGATAAGTGAAGGAGCAATGTGTTCTAAATGAAAGTGACTTGCAATCAGAAGACATCTTTGAATCCTGGCCGACATTTATTAGTTTGACACCTCCTAAATCTGTTTCAAAGAATGGTTCTTATTTAAGCACAGATCCAGAACTTGAAAGAACTTCAGAAGCCATTTTGTCCAGGCCCTTTGTTTTTCAGCTGAGAAAACTGAAGTTATCTTTTATACTCTTTTATAGTTTTAGAAAAATTTATCTGTTTACCTTGTGTGAAGTTATATATACCAAGTGAATTTTCTTTCAGTATTGTATTAAAATAAACCATTCTTCCAAGATCTTTGTTTTATAGAGACTTCATACATTTTTTTGGAGTTATGTTGCTAATGATAAAGAAACTTTTGTTTTCCTTTTTCCTTATTTGGGGAAAAATTATAATTTCTTTTCATTTGTCTGTTCTGTAACAAAGGCAAAAGAATGGTCTAAGTAACCTCTTCAAGTCTGTTCTAAGTTTGTCCTTTGGTTTCTGTAGCTACTACATATTATTTCATGTGCCTGATCTTTTCCAAAAGGGGAAATATTCTCTATAATGTAATGCCTTTGGCAACTTTCTGGGGGTATTATGTAAGAAAAGAGACTAGAAAACCTAACAGCATCTGAGTTGAGTATTGAAAACAAATTTTAACTTGGGAGCAGATGTACTCTCAGTTTTGTAAGGGACTTAGAAAATATTGTATAATAAAAAATATTCAGAGAAAAGTGGAAAAATAATGAGGAAGAAAGAAAAATTTTGGTAGTTTCCTAAGTGATAGAAATGCAACTTTGGGGAGGGAGAAAGGAAAAGAAAAACATTTTAAAGTTCTAGAATTGCAAGAGACTTTTAGGTGTCATATAATCCAATTGATGCATTTTGAAAAAAGCAATCACCCTTTTTTGTAAAAATCTCTAGGAAAGGTAATTGTAAAACCTCTCTTGTTAAGAGAGTTCACTAGCTTTCATTTTGCAGATAGTTTTTTCCAGGAATTTGCCAAGGGGCCCAATTAATTATCAGTAATAGAAATGTGTTCAAAAACAAACAAGCAAACACATTTTTTACAGATTTCCTTTATATTCTATATTTACATAGAGATATGTAGAAAATATGTAAATATTCTATAATTATATTCTATATACTGAGTATATTCTGTATATTCAATGTGCTCTTATAATATAGATTTTAAAAGGAAAAACTTAAAGCAGAATAGCTAATCAGCACAACTACAATCTGACAGTATAAACAATATTTGACACCTATATGCTCCTACCTCTGCCATTTTATTTTTAAAATTTAAATCTAAATTCCTAAAATATAAAACAAAACATGCTACCAGAAGTCATCGCAGCACAGGGATTTGTATTGTACAGGTTTTAAAGCAGGGGTGTAGAAATCATTGAAGGAAAAGAAAGACAGTAACAAAGGAAGAAGTGAACTAAAGGTTTTTTTCTTCCTTAAAATACTTTAAAAAATCATTTCCCCATTCTGCATTGTCTATCCATTTCTCTTATTAAAATCAGCCAAATCTCTTTTCAACTATGAGGTGAATAAAGGCAATTCCAATGGACTTGTGATGGAAAGTGCCATCCTCATTCAGAGAGAAAACTATGGAAACTGAATATGGATCAAAACTTACAATTTTCACCTTTTTTGTTTTTGTTGCTGTGTTCTTTCTTACGGTTTTTTCCCCTTTTGATCTTATTTTTCTTATGTAGCATGACAAATATAGAAATATATTTAGAAGAATTGTACACATTTAACCTATATTGCATTGTTTGCTGTCTTGGGGATGCGGGGATGGTGGGGGAGAAAGGGAGAAAAATTTGGAACACGGGTTTTGCAAAAGTGAATGCTGAAAGCTATCTTTGCAAGTATTTGGAAAATAAAATACTATTTAAAAAATCAGCCACGTATATGAATTATTCAAGAATATTTGTTATTAACATCATATTATTATTAGAGGTAATGTGCAGTGGTGATTGTATAATAACCTGGATCATTTCATTCTATTTGCCTTTGAGTTGTATCAGATTAGTAAATCCTTCAAAGAAAAACTTTCCCATGTATTTTTTGAGAATGTATACAAAATCTTTTAGCCTAAGTAAAATGTTGAATTGTTATTTATATCCTCCTGGGAATATTGATTTTGTTTGTTTGTTTTTTAGGCCCCAATTCCTCTAACTCCGATGGTCTTATTCCTTGGACAAGATTCTGCAAGGTGGGTTCTTCATCTGTTTGAATTAGTTAGAAGATCAAACTAAGCTTCTATTCTCAGTCTTTGTTTTAGTCACTTCCTATCGCGGTAATCCCTTTGGAGTTTTTCTTCCACCCAAGGAATCTGTAGGAGAAAAAATATAAATTTCATGGTGTAATCCACAAATTTGGTATTCTAATGTGAATCCCGACAGGAAGCATCCAGCTGAAAGAAAATATCCTGTTACTTCCTTAAAATCTTTTCACTCCCCTTAGAACTCTCCCCTGAGAATATTTTATTCATTTCTGTGTGAAGAGCCCTACAGGAATGTGCTACCATTGAGTAATCTCCTGAGTACAATAGTTTAGGAGGGAAAACAGGATTTTTAAAAAGAGAAGATTAGCTTATTTTATCTCTCCAAAAATTACTTTAGTCCCCTTTTTTTCTCCAAAGAGAAGGAAGCAATAAGCTTATACATTGGGAAATCTCTAATTGGAAAGTTTTCCTTGGATTTGGTAAGGAAGTAGAATCATTGGAAAAGAAATAGGAAACTTGGAATCTGAATATTATTGAGAATAGAAAATTTGCACTTTCTGTTGCTTTTGTCTTTGAATTAGAATGGATAAGATCTGTCTCTGATAGTTATCTGATTTTTTCTGCAAGAACTCTCTAGCTTTGTCAACTACACAAAAAAAAATTAATTCAGATGTGGATTTGTGAATTCACCATGAAGAGGCAGCATATTGTCAGGAAGATATGTAGTCAAGGGACCTGGTCTTCAATCCTAAATAGAATAATTTAGTCCTGAGCAAGTCAGTTAACTTTTCTGAGTCACAGTTAAGTAGATATAATAATATTTGATCTACTTACCTCACAGAGTGACAGTGAGGAAAGTGGTTTATAAGATTTTCTTATGCAAATATGTTATCATATTAATTTTTAGATTTAAGAAATTTCTAATGCATGGATTTGTCATTTCAGGAAAATCTAAATGACAAAAATTTTTCTTTCTGGCTTTGGATCGAGGGCATCCTTGAGCTCATTAAAAAGCATCTAATTTGTCTCTGGAATGATGGGTAAGGGTGAGAGATATTTGTTTTCTGACATATTTTGGATAAATGACCTTCTGTTGCATATGTAGGAAATGATTAAGCTATAGTTGCCATGTTTAATTATTCAATTAGACTATTCCCAGCATTGCCTTGTTCCTAAAACCTCTTCTTGTGGAACATTTTCTTGGACTTTTCCTTGACCATTTCATCATACTAGACATTAGTCAATAAATTCAAATCAGCAACCATTTATCATGTACTTACTCTGTATAAGGCACTGCCTAGAGATACACAGATAAAAAAATTAGATAGAACCTGACCTCAAGGAGATTACATTGTCTTGGTGAGGATATACAAACGTGTATTGTATGTTCACACACAAGGAAAGTGGAAGAGGGAACAGTAACAGCTGACAGGGTTTAAGAAGACTTCTTTGAGATGGTGATATCTCAGCTGAGACTTGGGGGAAGATGAGGATGCTGATAAATATTAGAGAAGTAAAGACTGGTCATATTCCAGCAAGGGGACTGTTGTCTATGGAAATTCAGTAAGACAAAATGGAGTCCATTTAGTACAGTGCTTAGCACATAGAAAGAGCTTCATAAATGCTTCTTGACTTACCTTACCTTAATTTAACACTCTCCTAGTGTTTTATGTGTCTGCCTTCTCTGTCTTCTTAAATGGCTCTTCTAGATCATGACTTCTAAACGAGGTATCCCTTGGGATTCTGTCCTCGGCCCTCTTGTTTTTTCCATCTCTATTCCTCACTTGGTGAAATAATTAGATGGCATGGATTTAATGGCCATTTTCATGTGGATAGTTCTAAAACCTACCTATCCTGCTCCAATATCTCTGCTGACCTCCAATGTCACATCTCTGATTGCCTTTCAGACATATTGAACTGGGTGTTCAATCTTAAATTCAACAGGTCGATAATAGATACACTGTTCCTTCCCCATACACACACTCATCTATTCCTTGTCACTATAGAAGGCAACACCAGAGTCATCTGGCCTCCTCACTCTCTCTTAATCCCTCCCCTTCCCAATCCTATATGTTAACAAGGCCTGTCAATTTTACCTTTGCAACATCACTTGAAAATGTCCCCCTCTCCTCTGAAATTTCCACCAGTCTATGCAGGCTTTTATCTGGACCTTTACCATAGCCTGCTGTGAATCTGCCCATCTCAAGTTTCTCAGAATCCCAATACATCCTTCATTCAGTCTCCAAAGTGATTTTTTAAAAGCACAAATCTGACCATGTCATCCACCACTTACTCAATAAAAGCCAGTTGCTTTCCATCATTTACAAGATCAAATACAAAATCATCTATTTGACATTGAAAACCCTTCCTAACTCTGCCACCTCTTATCTTTCCAGTCTTCCTACATCTCTCTTTATGATCCATGCTCTTCAAATCAGTGACAAGGTCTCCTGGCTGTTCCACAAACAAAATGCTCCATTTCTCTGATCTTGGCATTTTTTTTTCTTTCTGTCCCTCTTACCTTCCTCATCTTTACATTCTGGCTTCCCTGACTTTCCTCCAGTACCAAGTAAACTCCTACCTTTTACAGAAAACCTTTCTCAACTCCTCATAATCCCAGTGCCTTCCTTCTTTTAATTATTTTATCTTTATACTGTTTGTATTTATTTCTTTGTTTGTCTTCTCTGTTAGATTGTAAACTCCCTGAGAGGAGACTCTTTTTGCCTCTTTTTTAAAGCCCAGTGCTTAGCTCAGTACATGCCACATACAAAGCACTTAATGAATGTTGAATGATTCACTGATTTGAAGAGGAAATTACATAAAGCCGGTAGGTAGATAGAAACCAGGTTGTGGAGGGTTTTAATGTCCTCTTTTACCTTAGAGTCTATGGGAACCAGATGCAGGTTTGGGAACAGTGACTAAAATATGCTTTTTTGTCACTTCACAGATTTGGATTTGACAACAAAGAAAAAATGAAAGATGATTTTCATAATGAATAAGGAACAATAAAATATTTCCAACATATTCAGGATTGTTTTGAGTTAGCTTTCTAACTTATAATAGTTTCATAGATGAGTACTTAGTGGAAAATGTTTAGCACCATATTAAAGACTGCTTGCAACTTGGCAGATATGGGGAAAAATCCACTTATTCAGGAAAACATGGGGTTAGATTCCCATCACCCCAAGACACCATTCTAAGGGTATTCCATAAAATGTCACTAGTGGGGGAAGTAAACTCTTGTGTTAAGTAAAGAGTTCTTCCTTGAAACAAGCTACTAGAACAGGAAAGTATATTTGCTGATCTGGATGTCTCATCATAAATCATAACTGTGAAATCTAGACAATCTGCAACTTTTAAAATTATGTTGTAATAATAAAAGAACTAACAAATTTAATTCAGTAGATAGTGGGAAGCACCTAACTGGTATAAGTAGATAGAGCACTGGCTCTAGAGGAGAGAAGACCCTTATTCAAATTAGACCTTAGATACTAAGTAGCAGTGTGAGTCTGGACAAACCATTTAATCTTTGTCTACCTCTGTCTCCTCATCTGTAAAGTATTTTATAGATCCTTGTCTATGTATTAGTTGACATCCCCCTCCCTTACCCTGTTTAAGGGTGGCTAGCTGGCACAGTGGATAGGGCACTGGTCTGAAGTATCTTTATGAGTTCAAATCCAGCCTCAGATACTTACTAGCTGGGCAAGTCACTTAAATCTGTTTGCCTCAGTTTCCTCCTCTGTAAATTGAGTTGGAAATTGCAAAGCTCCCCTTTATCCTTGCCAAGGAAACCCCAAATTGGGTCAGAAAGCATTAGACACAGCTGAAAAATGATCAAACAAAGCAGAATTTCTATTTGAACAGCACTGTGTTCTACTTTAATACCACCTTCCAAGGTTGGCTGAGGATTTGACTTCCTTGCCTGGCCAGGGTCACCTAACCATTATCCATCAGAATCAGAAGAATTCAAATCTTATTTCCAACTCACTTCAATTCACTATGTGATGCTACTTCTTTCTGAAGTTTCTATATTATCTCTAATACAGGATAATCTCTCTGCTGTCATTAATTTTTACATTTTCATAAGCCCCTTTTAGATTGTCATTTTCTTTCTTTGTAAAAACTATCTATTAATTTTACTACATAACCTCTTGTAAATTCTCTTTCCACATACAGATGTATAATGGGCTTTATAAGTAAAGAGCAAGAACGGGCATTACTAAAAGATCAGAAGCCTGGGACATTTCTGCTGAGATTCAGTGAAAGTAGTCGGGATGGAGCAATCACTTTTACTTGGGTTGAAAAGTTACAGAATGGTAAGTGTCATGTTGTGTAGACAAAGTTCATTCATGTGAGCTTATATAGTTAAGACTGAAAATAGGAAAGTGTCATTAGGAAAATCTCTTGCCAGCAGCTGTTTAAGTGAATTCACTTTTTGTAAGATATAATAAAACTGAAATTGATGGAAATAAAGACTATTAGAAGAGTCAAATGTTGTTTATTATTGCAATAATATGTAACAGGTTGAATACCAATCTTTTTATATTTATAAATATATATGTATGTATGTATATATATGTGTGTATGTATGTATATATATATATCATTTGCAATTGATTCATGAAAGGAAAAATTTTTCTGTGAGCAAAAAAGGTAAAATTCTATGCTCCCTTAGAGTAATATTCAGTAAAGTATAAATGAATAGCCACTGGGATGTGATGAAATCATTTAAAAATGTTATTAAGTTTTGAGTTTTAAAATTTTTTGACATATTTGGATGTAAGCTTAATTTTGTAAACAGAACATTTATCAAAGATACAGATAAAGAAGAAAACCAAGAAAACCTCAAATGGGATCATGAAGAGCTAGATATGACAAAAATGATGGAATAACAACAGGTTAGGAAGTAATCAAGAATATGAATTGTTGTTTGCTAATAATATATTAATTAGAAGAAGGAAAACCTGGCAGCAGTGTGAGTAGGCAGAACAATCTATCATAGGTGCATTTTATAATAAGAAGGAAATCTAGTATTCATTTTTATATTTATACTGCATTATAATGTTTCCTAAAATTAAATTTCAAAATATTATTTTGGAACAATGCCTTTCCTAAATTGGAAAATAGCTCTAAAAACAAATTCTTTGTGTCAAATTCTTTGGGCACATTGCCTGCATTCCAGTGCAACCTGAATTTCCCGAGGGAACCCAAACCAGATTAAATCAATAAACAAAAAAGTAAAATGCAAAATGTAAACCAGATTAAAATACATAAACAAAATGAAAAATAAGTAAAATATAAAAATAAAATATATATTAAAAAGTACAATACAACCTAAAAAAATGTTAATTTGTGTTTTCTAAGACAATATGTGACCCACGGGGGTCTGTTTGCATATGACACCACTGTTCTAAAAGGGATTCTTATTCACTTACATGTTGGATTAGATAGCCCCAGGAGGTTTTTTCAATCCTGTGACTCATATCTTTCTTCCTTTCTATTTTTTTTTTAAAGAACCAGTGTTTCATGCAGTTGAACCATACACAAAAAAAGAACTTTCTGCAGTTACTTTTCCTGATATCATTCGGAATTATAAAGTCATGGCTGCTGAGAATATCCCTGAAAATCCTCTGAAGTTTCTATACCCAAATATTGATAAAGACCATGCTTTTGGAAAATACTATTCTAGGCCAAAGGAAGGTAAGTGGAGAGAATCATTACTAAACCTCTGACTTCTGATAGGCTTATATTGAAGAATTTGTCCATTACCACTAGCACTATCAAAATCCAACAGTACCCATGATTTTCATTCCCCTTAGAAGATATACATGACAGCTCTCTTGTACCACAAGTTGAATACGTGACAGGAGCTGCACAGGTAAATGTGACAACCCTCACATAAAAAAGTTGCCCTCCATGTCAGACCAAAAGAGTATAATAACACCCATGCTTTGAGCCCCTTTAGAAATCTGTTTCTTAAGTGAATTGTAAAGATGACATCGGTGCAATATTGGCCATCCTCTTTCGATTTTTAACCCATCAGAATTGATTTCTCTTGTTACTAAAATTTGTCTAAAATGCTTAAGTGGTCTAAGCTCCACTCAGGTCCATAAAATGCTCATGCTTTGTATGTAAAGACAAAATCTTTTTGCTATGTTGTTTTTCCTGAGCCTACCTGATATATTAGGGTGAAGTCCTAACCAAGATTTTTCCTTTCAACACATGAACCTGTTGAAATGCAGATAGCTGAGATCAAGTTTCCCTCAGAAATAAAATGTAGGTCAGGCCTCTGGAAATGCTCAATGAGAGATCAGAGACCACTAGGATCTGAAGGGACTTGAGAAACCAATTAAATCTAAACTGGAGTCTTTAGAACTGCCCCAACAAGTGGCTCTCTAGCCTTTGTTTGGAATCCTCTGCTCTTGCTTTTCAGAAAGGAAAGATTAAAAGAAGCGATGAAGAAACTTTTACCAACTGGTAAATTCTCTCTGTCAAAACTCATGAAGCAAATTTTTCTTAAAAATGCATGCTTTAATAACAGAATACAATGTTGAAAAGCTAGGAAAAGTGCAAGAGTTTTGAAAAGCAAAATTGCATATTCATCTTTATAAACATGGAAATCATCCACAAATCCCCAATTATGACATTTTTCTATAACTTCTAGTTTTTACTTGGAGGATTGGTGGTGGATTGATTGAATATAGTAGGTTTCCCGAAGATTATGAAAGCACATCACAGTTTTAAATGAAATCTAATGCAGATAAGGAGAAAGAGTAAATTCTCCTTTTGTAGGGGAATGTCACCCCAATTCCTTTTAAACAAGTGTAGTAGTAATAATAAAAATAACAACTAGCATTTATATAGCACTTTAAGGTTGGCAAAGCACTTCACAAATATTCTCTCATTTAGTCTTCATAGTAACTCCAGGAGGTAGCTGTTATCTCCAATTTGCAGATGGGAAAACTGAGGCTAAACAACTAGCTCAAAGTCACTGAGCTAGTGAGTGCCTGAGATTACATTTGAACTGTCTTCCTCATTCCAGATCCATTCTCTCTATCCATTGGGCCATCTAACTGTCCTGATAATACTAAATGGAGGAATTTTTTTGGGCTACAATTTCATTGATGTAGGAAACTCCCGTTGAGGAAATTTTCTACCACAGTTTTTCAAATCAGTCTTAAGAAAATTGACTAGAATGGAAGTGTTGGGGAGAGGGGAAGCTGGCCCATAGCATTCCAAGTGCATCTAAACCAGATTAAAATATAAATAGGAAATATTTAATAAAATAAATAAAAAATTCAATAAAACATAATGCTAATATGTAGACTTCTAAGCTAATTTGTTGGCGACAGAAATGCTTAAATATATTTAGTGTCTTTCATTTCTATTTGAGTTGGAAACTACAACTGTAGGCCATTCTTCTTCTTTCTCCTCCTCTTCCCATTTAACCAAAGGGAAAATTAATTTCATCTGAGGTTCCATAGTGGAAATGATTTGCTTAAGATCCTATAGCTAGTTAGTGATAGTATCAGGCTGGGATGGACTCAAGTCTCCTGAATTTCAGTCAGTCTAGTGTTCTTTCCAATTATGACAACTGAAAAAAGTTCAAAGAAATCTAGTTTCTGGGTAAATTAAATTCAATTTTATTGACTAAAAACAGGCTTATAATCCCCTCTGTAGACAATGAGACCAAATCTGTTGAACCTTTTGGAAAAGGGGTGTACCTGGGGGTAAACTGATCAACAAATGAAAAGTTGGTAGATAACTATATTAAAATGAGGGTCTTTGGGGTACTGGATTTTTATCACCCACAGCTAGGTCAAAGAGATTTAACAGTTTCCGTATCACCTGTCTAACAAAAGGGAGGTTCCACATTTTCCCAGAGCTGTCTGAGCAAATATAATAAGCATGAATGCACCCATTAGCCTAAACTTAGAATTTCTTTCACTGTCTTTGATTAGATCTCAGCCATGCGGACTGGGTATGTCTTTTAGAAAGATCTCCGGACACCCATTGATTTCTGGTTGAGGACGTTGGTTGGTGGCTCTCTTGTTGCCCTTCATTCTCTAAGAAGACCAAAATGACATCCTCATATTAGAGAGAAGTTATAGCATGTCTGACTGTAGGTGCTTCCATTTAGATGAGGAAGCAGAAAAGGGGGAAGAAAAACCTTGACCCTAATATAGTAATTAGCTGTTCATATCAGAAAGAAATGATTATTTCTCTTATAATATACCACACTGCTTACTCATTTTAGAATTTGCAATTAAGAAAAGTCCTAATAGATCATTAATTTTCCACTGTAAAATCTCAAAATAGGCAGATTGGTTTAAAATAAAGTTTCCACACTTTCTGTACATTGCAGTGGTCTTCTTGTAAATGTGGGAAACACTCAAGGCAGAGGTCATTTCCCTTTCAGGGGTCTCCAGTTCTTAGCAACTCTTCCCAGTATCAGCTTGGCCACAGACCATACTCTCCTCCTTCTCTTCCACGTACTTTACACAGTAGCCCTTTGTACTAAACCCCTTAGTGATTTTAGTTGACAAAAGCAATGGGGGTGAGAATGTGGGCTTTCTCTGATCATCTAAGAAACAGATTTGATTTTTTAAATCCCTGGCTAAAGTATATTTACATTGGCTAACTAGATGTGCATTTGGTTTGTTTGCTTTCTAGGGCCAGAGCCAATGGAAATTGATGGCCCCAAAGGGACTGGATATATCAAGACTGAACTAATTTCTGTATCTGAAGTGTAAGTGAACACAGAAGAGTGTCCTTTTTAGAACCTTCAGTCTCTTCCCATAGGGGAAGGGGGAGAATGGGTGGACCTCAAACATACTTGTAATCTGCTGCTCTACTGTCAATCTAGCATGGGCAAGATGACATGAGAAGATGCTAATTAGGAGTTCTGTGAACCCAACTGTGGTACCCAAGCGTGGTGTAACCTTAAGCCAGTTCTGTTTTTTTCTTCAAAGCTACATTTAAGCTCTGCAAGATCCAGAAACATTGATGTTTTGAAATGAGTGTAAATAAAATGAACAAAAATTTATCAGTGGGAAAGTAGTTCTTTTCAATATAGAGTAGGCCAAAGTTGCAACTAAAATACATTTTTTTCCTCTTGCTTTTTATTCTTTGTTTCATTTTGTAAACAGTAAAAACAAACAAACAAACAAACAAAAAAACTCTTGGAAATGTCATTGTCAGTTATTTGCCCTCCTGCATTGTCTTGGGGTGAATGAATGGATCTAGCCACCATGTAATAAAAAACCCTTCGAACTGCTCAAAGTGGGATGAGGGAGTCCCCAGACATGGTGCTCCTCTGGCTAGGTATTGCACCTCCAGGGCAACACAAGTAAGTGCATGTGGCCATGATTAGACTTCCTAAGGACTGCTGGATACTAGGTGGGCTGATTGATAGTCATTCACACATACAGGGGCTGGAATGGGTGGGGAACCAATACTCGTAGATGGTAGACTTTTTCAAAAATATTTGACAAGTCTGTTTATTTCCTAGAGACAACCCATATGGTAGAGCAGGTGTTCTTAAACTTTTTAGTGTCATGGACCTTTTTGGCAGCCTGGTGCAGCTTATGGACACCTCCCCTGAAGAATGCTTTTAAATGCAACAAATAAAATACATAGGATTACAAAGGAAACCAATCATACTGAGATATAGTTATCAAAATATTTTACCAAAAAAACCAAGTTCATGGAGCCCAGGTTAAGAATCCCTTTTTGAGAGTAATGAGGTAAGGGATGAAATGTCAGTTTTCCTCTTGAATTTTAAGTGTGGTTACATTTTTTTCCTTTCATTTTTCTCCTACTTTAGTCACCCTTCCAGACTTCAGAACACGGACAACCTTCTACCTATGTCTCCTGAGGAGTTTGACGAGGTTTCTCGCATAATGGGCCATGTAGAACTCAGCAATGTGGTATGTACATCTTCCAGAAAATGTCCTTAGATCCCTGGAGTTGATTCATTTTCTGAGGCAGGAAGTGGATATGAGTATATGCTACTTTTCAGAGACACTGAACAGTTTGGTATATCATTTAAGGAGTGGGGGGTTGTGTGGGGAGGGGTTTGATTTTGTTTTGGGTGGGTTTTTTGTTTTGTTTTGTTTTTGGCTTTTTAAGAGATGCTTTCACAAAAGAGCCAAACTTTTAAAAATTTCAATAACTCACCACAGTCCTTTTCTCTGTGCTCCACAGGGGTTTCAGATAATGAAGTTCTAAAAATTTATGGAGGAAAATGTGACCACTGATTGAATTCTTTTATAAGAACTTTAGAGAATTATTTAGAGAATTTTAGATAGTTATTTTTTTATTGCTATCATAATCTATTATTGCCCTTGCTTGGGCACTGCTATGCAGACCTCAGCATACCTGCTTAGCATTCTGGGGCTCAATTGGGAGGGTTAAACAATTTAGAGAATAATTGAGGGTAGTAAGTGGAATATGGTGGTTAGTCACTGGACATTACTCAAAAGGAGCATTCTACCTTTAGAGAAATCTTTCCTGAGTATATACATCAGGTGGCAGTTACTGAACAAGGGCAAAGATTTCTGTTAATTTGGGCCAACAGCTTTTTTTCTCAAGGTTTGGGGGATCTTTACTGATATTGTTTGGTTTTAAGCTAATTCATACATAAATCTGTCCTAGAATCATATGTTGTGAATTTTGATAGGTTAGAGAAAAACTGTTAAAATGTAATGGTGTAACCCCTTCATATCTTATTTGCTCTCATGTGTGCCTAATTCTTTCAAGTATGTAACAAATTCTGTGTATGAGTAAGTGGTTGGGGTTACATTTATGGGTAAAGTATTTTGTGTCAGTTTAAATTTTCAAGGTCCCAATTTCTTAAAGTTTCTATTTTCTTAGCAGTTAGACAGATGGCACTAGATAGAGTATGAGGCTTGGAATAAGGAAGATTTATCCTTGTGAGTTCAAAACTTACTTCAAATACTAGTTTTGTGAGCCTGAACAAGTCACTTACCTCTGTTTACCTCAGTTTCCTCATCTGTCAAATGAGATGGAGAAGGAAATGGCAAAACACTCCTGTATCTTTGCAAAGAAAACCCCAAATGGGATCACAGTCAGAAATGACTGAACAAGAACAATAACAAATTTTCTCAATTTCTGAATTGAATCAATTTCTGATTCTATTTAGAGAACATACTATCCAGCATTCTCCTTGACTAACTATGAGGGTAAACACAAAGTTGTTTATGTGGCCCTTGGGGGAAAAAAAGGCATTGTATTCAACCTGCTACCTTTTCTAAAGCAACATAGATAGATGCATGTAGTAACAGTAAAAGAACAGGTATAAATGATTCCCAATGTACACTCCCAGATTCCTAATTTACTTATGGAAGCATCTATTCTTTTAGATTTCCAAGATAATTATAGGCACCTTAAAAAATTCTGAAAATAATATTACATAATATTATTATGTAACAATATTACTTATTACATAAGTAATATCATTGATTTTGAGCTATTGTTAAGAAATATTATGCCAATATAAGTTAGTCTCTCTTGCATCCTCGGTCTTTTTGGATTTGGTGATGAGACTTAAAAAATTATTTGTATAGAGTCAAATATACTTTTTCAGAGGTTCTATATTTGTTATTTCCTGATTGCTACAAAAGTGATATGGCCTTCATAAGTAGTACCAGACCTGGCATCTGGAAGTTACTGCTCAAGTATTTGTAATATTATTCTCCTCCTGCTCTTAAGGATATTATAGGCTAGAACTGCAATAAATTGCAAAGCATTTTAGTGCTACTATCAGAAATACTAGTATCAGGACTAATCAGAACTGTATACATACATGTCCATCAGAGTTTAGGCATATATAACAAATCTGAAACAAATCCAAATAGAAACTCCAGGGGCATGAGAGAGAACTGCAGATACTGAATAGTTGCTCAGAAATTGGTAAAGAAACATCATAAAAAGGATTGATCTCCCCCACTGCTTTGCTCATTCCTGTCGGTATAAACTTGCAGGGGTCCTCAAACTATGTCCTCTCCTCTCATATACATCCCAGCTTAGCAATTTTCCCACTGGGATTTAGCAGGAAAATTCAGTGTTCCTTTTGTCCTGCAGTTGGACAATTCAGCATTTCTTTATCCTGGGTATTGCACTGAGCAGAAGATTTGTACAATGGAAAGAAAAAACAAAGCTTAATACTGTCTGGATAAATTCAAAGAACTAAACCAGCAAGCTGCAAGGTGAAAATCCATCAGCTTATGAGCTTATGGGAAATAAATGGTCAGGGCTTACTGTGGCAGTGAGGATGATCCAGGGTTGCACACAGAATGCTTTCTCTAGTCCCTATTTGAAGTAACAGGTAGATAGATGCTTGTTTTTTTCTTCTCTAAAGGGTGGTCAAGTTGTGTTAAATATGTAAACCTGCTTTTAGATTCATGGAACAAAATTAATGGCATTTTCTCTCTTTTACAGATGAATGTACCCTATAATATCTGAATTTTGTTCATCTCTTCTGAATCAGACTCATCTGCCCTTGGCTCACATCTGCCACTCTGCTTCTCCCAGACTAGTTGTTTAGAGAAAAGAAAGTTATATTAACAAGTTTGCTTCCAAGTGAATTTTTTCTTATCTCAAAACACCTATTTATTCTGAAGATCTGCACCAGCCTCGCTGAAGGTAAAGCTGATAAGCATATACACTGGATATGGAGGAAGGGTAGGAGTCTTTTTAAGGGAATCTATCAGTGTTGTGCACATTGGGTACTTAGTACAGATTTTGTTAAAATAATAGGTCAATATTTTTATAGAAGGAATTTTTGGTGTGGGAATTATGATTTTCTACATTGAAAAAAAGTTTTATTTTAGTGGTTGGGACAATTTCCATATTATCAATATAGCAGATCTGTCCTCCTCTCCCTCTCATCACACCTCTTCCCCCATGTTATGAAATGTAGCATCTTACATAGCAAAAGATAAATTTTGGACAAATTTCTCCTAACGCCAAATTCTCATTAAAAATGTCATATATTGTATGAAGTTTGCCAGGCCAGGCATTTAAAAACAATAGAACAAATAAATATTTATTATGGAATTGGCTTAGTATTTGGGTTAAAGTTAGTGAAAAGTTGCTGGCTAACATCCACAGAGACCAAATGCACATAGTAAATTTATTTCTCTTTATCTCATTACAAAGCTGTTCAAGAGCTTCTATCTTCATTACAATTGTCAGAAATAAAATTGTTTTTACATTTCTAATCAAGTAGCTAAGACTCAACAAATATTTTAATATCTCAGCACTTGTAGACAGGGCCAAAGCTGACATTGACTAAAAATGTAGATATAAACAAATTAATAAATTGAATAGGCAGAAGCTTGTATTTTGTTTCTCAATCATAGTGGATATAGATCTAACTTTTCATGGAAAGACTAATTAGTGAAAAGACTAATTTCATGAAAGGACTAAAATTGACAGTATCTGAATGGGAACAATATACAGAAATTGGCTAATATTTATTTTCCCTTTTACCTGAAAATATTTAGCACATTGTTTTCATTGTCTGCTGCCTACACAAGCACTGAAATGAAAAGCTATTTGGGGGAGGGAAGCAGGAAGAAAGGTAATAGATTTTTAACCTTGTGAAAGTTATCTGAAAGAAAATGCATCTGTTTGACTTATTTAGCTGTATCTCATTATTTTTATTGTCACTTCAACTGTATTTCTTGTGGTTGTCAATATTTCTTTAAATCAATTTAAAAACAACAAATGAATGATAAAGTATATTGAATCAGGAAACTTCCTGCTTTGCTTGCTGTCCTCAGTTAAATCATTGCTGTTCTTCTAACTCACAGCTGTTGTGTCTTAAAGTTTGCAAAATGCTTTCCTTACAACCAGTCATGCTCACAGTATTATTTCTTGTTCTACAACATTGTTCCAAATAAGATGTCACAGACCAGAGAGGGATTTGGGTGTTTCTGAACAAAAACATGAAAGAGGGAAGGAAATAAGAATTTTATACATATGTGTGTGTGTTTGCTACTCATTGTAGTTCTGTCATGATATTTGCCCTCAAAACAAAAATGAATTTTAATGAATTGAAGCCATAGTGAAATATTGGTAATTCATAGTGGCAGTTACTATTAAAAAGACAGTAATGTGTATAGAGCATTATTTTTCCCTTATTTATTCTTATTCCAGATTAAGTGAGAGGCAGTGTGTTATATAGTGTGTTTTGGGCAGCCTTGAAGCCAGGTCCTCTATTGGTCCAGTCCTTTTACTGTCATACACTGGCTGTTGGACCCTAAACAAGTCCCTAAGCTGCACTAGGCTACCCTCTAAGATACAAAGTAAGTGCCAGTTTACATTACCAGAGGAACACCATTTTCTAAAAACTCTGTTAACTTGCCTTGTAAATCAAGACTGCGATCAAAGACAAGGGGATCAATAATGACAGCTCACGTGGAGATATTGCTGATTTATAGAGCACTTTCCTCACCACAACCCTAGAAAGTTGGAAGTCAGTCCATCAATCAGCAAGCATATATTAAACATCGGTTAGGTGCTAGATACTTTGCTAGGTGGATCCTCATTTTACAAAAGAAGGAAACTAACATTCATAGAAATTAAAGGGTGTCATGGCCAAGACACAGTAAGGAACTCAGAGTAGACATTATTCCTATGGACCAGTAAAGTGGGAATAAATTCAGGGTGTCTGTGAAACTTGAATGGGCAAATTTTGGCTTCTTTGGTTATCCTTTATAGGTAAAAACATTACTCTGAGAAGGGGTTCATAGATTTTGTCAGCTCACTAAAGGGAACTATAACACAATAAAAGTTAAAAGATACCTCTAGACTCTCTCAGAGGTATGATATAATCACTACCAAAAGATCTCTGGGTTCCTTGATATAACATTTGTCTCCAAAGCTATAAATTATTTTCATTTTTATTTGGAAATAATTAAGACATTATTTTGGCATATTTTTAAAGGTAGATATGAAATTAAAATCTGTCCCTTCTCCAAGGCAGTCATCTTAAATTTACATTTTGTAATTATGCCTGGGGTGAAAATCTATTATTTCCTCAGAAAAATCACAGAGATTTAAATTTTTCTGAGTAATTAGAAAAGGGAGAGGATTTAAATTTTTCTGAGTAATTAGAAAAGGGAGAGAGAATAGTATTTATATAGAACCTACTAAGTGCCAGACATCATGTGTTAGGTGCTTTTTGCAAATAATAACAGTAGCTAGCATTTGTGCCAGGCAAGTGCTTTGCAAATATTATCTCATTTGTCTTCAAAACAACCTAAGCTAGGTTCTATGATTATCCAAGGCAAATATCAGTTAAGTGACTTGCACAGAATTACCCAGCCCAGCTTGTGTTTGAGGTCTTATTTGAAGTCAGGTCTTCCTGATTCCAGACCTAGTACTCTCTCCACTTGCTTTATATCATCTAGCTGCTTTAGAGCCCAGCTTCTTAAACTGTGGTTCATGGCTCATAACTGAAGGTGGGGGTTGTGAAATTTTGATTTATTAGCAATAAATGTTTAGTTTGTATACCAATTTTGTACCTATATACTGAGGGTTGCATAACAATTTCTCTGGGAAAAAATGGCACAAGTGGGAAAAGTTTAAGGAGCCCTGCTATGAAGTAATTCCTTTCTTAGAATTAAGGTGAAGGTGAAAATGGAAGTTGACAGGGAAAGAGTTAAACATTAAAAGTTCTGTTAAAAAAAAAATCACCAGTAAAATCTAATTGTAGAATGTAGGGATTGGCAAAGTAGAAAGAGACAGGATCACTTCATATTGAAATTGAGAAATCAAATCAAATATATTATCTTTGACAGCATTATTAAGGGATATCAAAAGAGTAAAACTGCTATCATAAATCTTGTTATTCTTCTAACTATATATGTATATTCCCTCCCTCCCCCCGATAAGTTCTTCTAGTGGGAGGATTTTTATATCTTTCATTTTAAGAACTAGCCCAACTAACTATGGGGAGGGTGGTCATGAGAGAATTTTTGGCCATGGCAATGCAGGAAACAAGCTAAAATATATTAAGTGGCTATCTATCCTGAATAATCCTTCTTCACTTCCTTAGAGATGATGAATCCCAGGAGATTTTAGAGTATCCATACTCATTAATTTAACTGTTGAGATTCCAAATGTGAAAGCCTTGTCCAGTGACAAACAAGTGCATATGGCATTTGAACTAAATTAAATCAAGCTTGGCATTCTTGCTATAAATGAAACTAGAAAACAAAAGAAAATGGCAAACAAGTGGAAGGAAGATTCCCAGTTTTCCTATGCAGAGGGGGAAAAAGGATGGAAAGTTGGCTTTATCTTGTCTCCAAAGTCAAGAAGAAACCTCATTTCATAGGGTGACTACATCTAATATTACAATGCAAATTACATATTTGCAGAAAGACCCCCTTGAAAATTAACTGGGGCTTCAGCACCAACATCTGGAAAACAAAGCAAAAAGGCAAAATCTGCAACTTGACAAGACCCTCTAAATTAAAATAACCTCTATTTTGCTACTTGGTGACTTAAGTTGGGCCTTAAATGAGATTAACAATAGAATGCTAGAAAATATCCAGAAGCAGTAAATGCAATAGACTGAAAACTTGTAAACATCATGGAAGCCTCATGTCAATATGAAATGAATATTTTGAGAACTGTAAGACTGTAGACATGATGGATGCCAGATACTATCTCTCTCCCCCCCCCAAAAAAAAGAAATTGATTATATTTTATTAATAATGATAGCTAACATTTATATAGCACCTACTATCCCAAGTGTTAAGCACTATATTATTATCTCATTTGATGCTTACAACTCTGGAAGATAGGTGCTATTATTAACCCAGTTTTACTGATGAGAAAACTGAAGTGCAATAACTTGCCCAGAGTCACAAGTTAATTAATGTCTGAGGTCTTCCAGACTCCAGGCTTGGCACTATTCACTGCACCACTTATCTGTTCAACAAATAGGAAATGGCTTATTATTAATTTAGGAGTCATTCCTGAATAAGACATCTTTACAGTCATACCTCTGACTTGTAATAGCAAAGAAAAAATTAATATTGAATTGGAATAAATGATTAAAAATGGGAACAACTAAAACAACCTCAACCTTACCTAAAATAGTAGACAGATCAACCAGTAAGCATTTATTGTCTGATATATTAGAATGTATTGGAATACATTCCAGCAAGGTGCTAAGAATTACAAAGACAAAAATGAGCAGCTTATATTCTATAGCAATGTCCTACAGAAATATAGTCAATATATATCATTAAAACAACACAAAGACCAAAACAGCCTGAATGAAAGCTTCCTTAGCCAATAAGTGGGGTAATATGGCAGCCAACTCTGGTTTTTCAAACATAAATGTCATTTATGAAATCTTTGAAAGAAGGGTAGTGGAAGATTCTAAACAGTTTTTCCTCATAAAACAGCTGGAAAATATGGAGAAAAAATAAAATTTTTAAAGGTGGGCAAGGAGAGGTTAACAATATAATTAATGCTGCTCAGTTGTGTCCAACAAACACTTGTTAAGAGTTTTCTTGGCAAAGATACTGAAATGATTTGCCATTTCCTTCTCCAAATTATTTTACAGAGAAGGAAACTGAGGCAAGCAGGGTTAAGTGATTTGCACAACTAGTATCTGAAGTCAGATTTGAACTCAGGAAGATGAGTTTTTGATTCTTGGCCCAGTGTTCTATTTCTACTGAATCACCTAGCTGTCATCAGCAACATAATTGGTTGTTATTATTTAGATGGCAATGATGATGGCATCATGTCCTGAACCTTATGGAGCCTCTTGGATGAGATCCATAAATCTCCCCTCCAAAAAAGAATTGTCATTCTCTGCACAGAAATAACTAAGTTAATGAAAACACCTATTGTTCAGGCTGTGATAATGTTCTTAATGAGGTCAATAAATTTTAAAAAGTAGTAAATATTCCTGGCAAGGGGTAAACTTTCATATTTGATATCTCTATTGGGAGATCTATTCCCTTCTTATCAAGGATCACTCCCGTATAATTCTATTGATATTAATTAGAACTCCTAGCTTACCATTTGGCTCCAGATGCTAAGGAAATAATCTAAAATCCAATCTCAAATGTATAAATAACCATCCTCATCCCTTCACGTTGTACTGCCTGGAGGTAGGAACAGAGAAGATTAGATTGACTGCTGGTCACTGAGTCATAAAGCTGCCTGCAGGGCGAGTAGCATGCCAGCGATTTAACTGTGATAGGGCTGCCTCGCAAATAACATGAATTTCTGGCCACTGAAGCTATTAAGTTTTTTTCTCTATAAGTTTATCAAACAAGTAAGGATATGTCTTATGCATCTAATTACATCTGCTTTCCCAAGAGGCTGTCAGCTTCTGGTTTATGAGTAGTTTTTTGGGGTTTTGGGGTTTTTTGACTCTTACATATGATAGAAGATTTAATGAATCTCACTGAAATTTGTAGAATAGAAAATAAAGTGTTTTACATGTTAACACACTATAGAAAACTGTTCAAGGCTTCAGGGAGCACTTTAGAAAATTGTTTATATTCGACCTGCAATTTGACCTTTTAAAAACACTTCAATGATAGAGACCACACAAAATATGCCAGTGACAACCTGTCCCATTTCATGACTGTCCTGAGAGATAAGGCTTTCCTTACTTGTCAATATAATTTTGTTAAAAGCTTACTATGCACTAGAGAATGTATTAAAGCATTGAAAGACTCCAAAAAAATGGAAAAGAATTACAAAAATTCAGTTCTATGGCTTTGATTAACAACTGTTTTGACTCCTACTCCCAGTCCCTTGATCAGCAAATTCCATGCTTGCATTGGTGCATACATACACACACTCTGCTCTCAGGAAAAGCTGGTGATTCCATCTGGTCCATTATCTGTGGCCATGTTTGCTTTCTAGCCAATTTCTCCCTGACCTCTGGGTCCCTTCTACCCTTTTTTCTTCTAATAAGTTGATAGGTGATCAGGGGATGTAAACAAGCTGTAATATTGAAATGTGTTGACCCAAATCTTAAGAAATGAAAGAATTCTCAGGCACATGTCTAGTTTAATTTTAGAATGACTACCATTCCCACATGAGATAACATTAGCTGGTATTCATTAATGCCTTACAGTATACATTGTGGATATATATGTATGTATATGTATGTATGTATGTATGTATGTGCATATATACAGAGATGTATGCACACATGTGCATACACATATATTATGTGTAAATAGGCATATATATATCTTATTTGACAGAATTAGCAAATTCTATCATTGCTATATGCTATCATTTCTATATGTACAATATGCATATAGAAAATAGTAGGATTCACAGTTAGATATTCTGATTCCCAATTCGGTGTTATAGAACAAGATATTCCAATCAGGTCATTAAAAGTCTGAACTGATGAATTGTAGTGAGAGCCACTTCCACACACCCCTCTCTACATGTATTTCTATCCAGAATGAGGGCCTGGCTGATTTACCTCCTCCTCATCACAACCTTACCTCCATGCCCTTGGCCTCCTAGGGCCTTCACTGTCTTGGGCTAATGATTTCAAAGAAATTTAAGTTATGTTTCATAAAAAGCAGAAATCTGTGCTGTGAAGAAACATAAGGTAAAGCATAGCTCTTGAGAAGAAAAAAAATTATCCTACACCAATTTTTTTTGTATACCTGTTTATTATACTGAAAAAAAAAGCAACACTATTTGATTTCATGTAAAATAAATATTTCCCAATTTCTCAACACTTACAACTTAAGTCATTTTAAGGTTAGATTCTATTATGGGAAAACTGCTAGAAGCAAATACATTCATCACAGCACATTCCCCACAAAGAATCTAAATCATACATCGAGCCGCTCAGTCCCAGTCACTGATGGTCTTATCAAATCTTCATTAGTAGTCCAGCTCTGAAGCAAAAGGGTTATAAGGGAGGATAACACAGTTTTCATACAAGGATGATATAAGTAACACTAAAACTAGCACATTTCAATTACAAAGAATTAAACTAGCATAATTATATCTATCATGATACAGAAAACATACATGATACTGAAAACAACAACAACAACAAAAAGGTCTTTGGAGTATAGAGATGGCAGCAATTTAATAGGGAAAAAAATCAAACATTTAAATCAAATCCACATGTCAGTGCCAGTCAAACCAAAACTTTGCAGATATTTAAAAATAACGGACTGAAGGAATCAGTGCAGTGCTCTAAATGAACATGAAGGCTTTACAAAACCTTCTAAACATTGGAGAAACTACTAAAACTAATTCTTGTCCTCAAACACCAGTTAGGAGTATTGTTTCCTGGAGGAAAACCTGAGTTTCAGGCATGATCTTTGCTTCCTGGAGTTAAATTGCTGTCATTTTAAATCTGAGTCACAGAATTAGCATTGGAAGGTAGCTCAACTGCCAACTAGTTCAACCCAAATGTGAAAAGTTTTAATACAGCTAAACCATACTTCTGTTTGAGAAAAGTAGGTTCATAGTTGCATTAATATATAAACCAGTGAATTTCTCCTATCCCCAAAAGACATTATAATATACACAAATTTAATAAAATTAGCAGACAAGACTTCCTCCTGGCTAACAAAGGGCTCTTATGGAAAATTATGCAAGTAATATCTCTGAATGTGGTCAGTCATTCACTGACTTAAAGATAGGGAAAGTACTAGAACTGGTTATAAGAGGCTTATATATCAGGAAGAAAGACTTCAACAGCCCAATTATGAGAGCAGCAGCAATGAGGACCACTGGTCACTCAATAGACTGGGAGAATGACAGGTGAACTAGGCTGCTTTTGATCAGAAGTCCAAAATGTGAGCACCTGAAGGATGACTGAAGAAGGTGGGGGCAGCAACATGGGTTATATAAAGCTTGAAAGCTGTAATGGCCTGAGAAAAGGACTGCTAATGTTTTTATTGATTGCTATTCATGTAGCTAAGGATTTCACTCATTAGATCAAAACCAACTTCAAAGAGCACATTCCATGAAGTGGCCTTTACTTTGTACTTAATATCAAAGTTCTTCATTTCACTTCTCCCTGATCTAACCTAAGATACTCATTCATTCAGGTGATAGAGTGAATGTATATAGCAAAAGTATATCCGTTCATCTTGGGAAGACCTTTTTATTTACTTTCCAAACATAAATATGGATGGGCGTCAGCTTAAAATAAAATGAAGCAGGATTGTTTGTTTTTGTTTGTTTGACACAGAAGCTTCTTTTTGTTTGTTTCTTTTTTCTTTCATAAGGAAATGCTGGTACCACCAGAAATCTCACACAATGGCAAAAGAGAAGAAAAATGGAGTGTTTGTTAGTGGTTCCCCCAACTGAACAGTTGTCTTAATTCAGATTTATGGTGACAAGCTTAAATAATAAACATGTCACTTTATGGCAGATCACACACTGTCAAAATGATTTGGGTAGTTTTCTGAACTTAATTTAGGTGAAAAGCAGAAAAATATGCCCTCTGAGCAGCAGCATTGCAGCAGTCTGTTTTGTTGTCAAGTCTGTTAAGTTTCACTGATGTTGACTTGCTTGGTGGTTCATTCTGTCTCCGGTTTGTTTTTTTTTAGAAAATGGGCTTAGTTGTAGCTACTGTGCAAAAGGCCAAGGTTGAGAACCCTCCTGATTAATGTAGCAAAGATCAAAACTGCATAGTATAGAAGCACCACTGCCAAGTTCAAGAGAAGAAGCAAAGATAGCTAAATGTAGAAAAGGAAAGAAAGGCTGGACTAGGGAAGATATGAAAAAAAGAATCCTCTGAAAGGGTCCAAAGTTACATTCATACTTAAATCTTTTGGTCACCAAACTTTAAAATCCCTGATAAAGTCGAATCAAAATTAGTCTTTACTATTTATTGACAGTCATTAATATTCTCACAAGTAGATACAGGGAAACATTGGAAAAAACATACAACCTTAAGTGCATAGAGTGTTTGAAAAACACCCAAACTATTCCAACATTTCAAATCTGATATCTTGAAGAAAAAAAAAAAAAAAAAAAAAAAAAAACCAAAACACTTCCATTTGCTCCTGGAGGCAGCCTTGTTCATTTGGGCCAACTGTACAAACAAGTTTTCAGTTTAAAAATGCATATTCAGAAGAAAGAACAAGTATCACAAATGCACACAACACAGAAAGAAATTGTAAAGACCACAGTAAAGCGAGCAATGGTGATTTTTGTTTTTTTACATCAAATTATCCACAGCACAAGGTAATATCGCTCACATTATGGAGATCCTGCTTTGTTTCTATTTTTTCTTTTTTTTTTTTCCAGAGAGATCAGATTTGTCCTCTGCATACAATGAAGAAAAAACTCCAGTAACACTGAGATAACAAACTCTGTAAAATATACATCACTACCAGGGAAGTACACACGCTCTTCATAATCATTTTTCACAATTAAATAGCTAAATGATTTGATTCTTAGGATCAAGCTTGAGACCCTATTACAACAATCCATCTAGATTCTTATGGACTGTCTGATTTTCTTTACCATCGTTGGAATCTCCTGGAGGTGTATACTGGACTTGGTATTCCTGAAGGATTTTAAATACATCATGGTGTCCAAAATGTAGAGCTTCATCCATGGGAGTGTTATTCCACCTGTAACAAATAGCACAATTGTGACTGAAATGTTCAGTGAATGAAAACACTTGTCAGTCATCTGCTTTGTAGACAAGCCATCTGCTACCCAAAATGATAAGACCCTTTCATCTCACAGTCTTGTGAGGTATTATAGTCCATATATGCTTTTATCCCTGCCTTCTTCTGTAAGGTGGATCACTGAGATCAAGGAGGGAAGGGGCTTGCCCATCAAGTGGTGGGACCAGTTCCTGAACTCACAATCTTCTGACTTGGTCTAGTGCTCTCCCTATTACACTCTGGAAAATCATGGGCTCTGCATTTAATTTATTTCAGTGATTTCTTGTAGAGGGAATTTAACAGGGGAAATTCAGAAAAGGTCTTTAAATTCAAAATGTGAAGCTTGAAGATGAATTTTCATTCTGCAATCAATTTATCTTTCCAAGTCAGTCTGAAAAGTAAACTTTAAAGAAAATGTTGCTAAAGGGAGATGGTATAATGAAGACTTTAATAATCTAAAAAGTTGAGTGAAAAACACCAAGGCATCTTTTTCAATTATATTTAAAGATGATTAACAAAGCTTATATACACTCATCATATGTACATAGTTATATATGGGGTCATATGCATGTATATATGTAAAAGTTTATGTATATGTATACACACATATACCTATCTTCATATAGTGTGTGTATAAATGTACACACACACACACACACACACACACACACACGAGTTCCATTCAAAGACATTGTTTCTCCCCACATTTCCTCATCCCAAACTACAACTTAATTGGGGTACATAAATGCAGCTAGGTAATAGTGTTAACTATAGAACTCAAATTTTACTTTACTACATCTTCCATTCTCTTCAATGATCTGCAACTACCATTCAAAGATTCTGAAGGTTTGTTTTTTTTAATTTTTATTTTAAAGAATACATTTTAGGACTTAAGATCAAAGATAACCTTGTTCCTAACTGGATAATTTGCATCTTAAAGAATGGTACTAAATGGTAAGGCTACTCAAATAAGCTAAATATAGAATAATAATGATGACGATGGTGATGATGATAGCAGCTAACAGTTACATAGCACTTGCTAACTCTTGAAAATCATCACCTGAGCCTTTCTCCCACTTTTTTTTTTCCCATGCTTGCATTTCTCTTTGGGATGCATGCCATCCCTTTCTACATCTTGAAAACCTATTTATTCTTGAAAAAGCAGCTAAAAGTCAAAATAGCATATTAGAAAGAGTATCTAAAGCCCTGGGCTCAAATATTATCACTGACAACAATTTGCTCTCTGATTTTGGGCAAGCCATTTAAGGTTTTTAAGACTCAGTTTCCTCATCTATAAATTGGTAATAATACTAGTTATAATTACCTACTTGACAAGGTGATTGTGAAGAAAATGCTTTGTAAACTTTAAGATATATAAATGTGAGTAGCACATTGATTAAATAATAGCTAAATTCTAAATACTAATAAAGACATTCTAGCTTTACATTCCCCAAATCTAGCTTTGGGTGCTTGTGTAAAAGCTGGATCAAAGCTGGAAAACTGAGTGAGATCTATGGTCATCCTGGCTGCTAGGTAATCCTCAAGAATAAGAAACTAACATAAGATTTCCCTAAAGCTGGGCCTAGTCCATGGCTATTAATAAATCTATTTCCTTCTAAAAGCAAAGTTCCATTATCTATCTTTGGTGTGCTCACACAGACTCAAGGGTTAGGATGCCCAGGTAACTGTTAAAGGTACCATACAATAGATGGAGGACACAGAATAATTTTACATGTATTAACCTGACTGCTAACTCAAACAATACAGCATTTTGGAAATCGATCTGGCCAAAAGGGTCAAGAGAATTAGCTTTGTGATTAACTAATTATTGAAACCTTTGGAAAACCACTTCACCACTTGAGCCTGCCACCTTACTTATTACCCAGTGGTTCCTGGCCTCCATTCTGGCCAAACAAACTCTAAAATGCCTTCTTTCTTTCTTTGCTACAAATCATACTTATCCCTTTGCTCAAAATCCAACTCTTCCATACATATGTTCTCAACTTCCCACTAATCCCGCTTCAAGACTTCCAAGAGCCCTCAGTACTCATTTATATAGTTCTGCACCATTAATTGTTTATACATTTGCTCATATGCATCTATTCTAAATGCAATTATATAAATGTTCACATGTTTATCTTTTTTCCCTCATTAGGTTGTAAAGTCCTTGAGATCAAGGAACCAGTCTTCTGTTCCTACAATTCTCACTATAGTGTTCTACATAAAGAGGATGCTAAACACTGACTAACCAAACAGTCTGAAAAATCAAAATATCTATGTTATCTCCCTAGACAAGAATCTGGGTGCTGGGGGGAGGGGGAGGAGAGCAAAGAAAAATTGAAAGTAGACACTACATATCAAAAACAAGGAACTTGTCGACTATGAGACCAGCTGGAAAATACATCATGGTTTCAGGTATGAGTGTTCATTTATAAAGCACCACTACCTTACAAATGGCAATAAAACACCACCAATATAATCAAAGGAACCAGTAAGAAACTCCATATTTACAGGGGAGAAACCAAAATAACTGCTCACCTGTCCTTGGGGAAAGGATTCACTTTGCAGGCTTCCAACAAAAATTTAACTACTTCCACATGACCTGTAATCCCAAAATAGTAACAGTTAAGCCTTCATATCTACTAGAAAGCTAACATGAAGATGAATAAATTAAAGGTTTCAACTATTACCTTCTGCAGCAGCAACATGTAATGCAGTTCGAGAATCATAGTCCCGTTGTTCCATATCCATTGCTGACAAAGCAAATCTGAAAATTCACAAGCACAATCACTCATTAAATATAGGTACTCTAAAATTAATCCACTCATGACATTTACAAAGGTAGTCTAGTACATCAAGTGCTTGCTGCCCTACCTACAAATCACCTTAAAAACCTCTCAACCAAACTTTTCTCTTTAATTCTATTAGATAGCTAAATTGAGCAGATGCCTTCTATAATGAGGTTCATGGAAACCAAGATACTGGAAAACTAATTCACGTGCATATTGGGGGAATTACCTTCCTTCTCTCTGTTAGCTTGCTGGACTGGCATAGGGATATAAACACTGAGCACCTCACAAGACAATTACACTTCATTATGATAAATACTCAGAGATCTGAAGAATGGAAGCACAATAGGCACCTTCAAGTCTCTAGAGGACAAGAAACCAACACCAAAAAAATCCCCCGTGTTCACAAAATTAAAAAAAAAAAATCCTGATTGCCCTACATTTTAAAATCTTCAATCCAAACAGTAGAAAATAAGATATTTCAAGAACATCAATGAAAATTAAATATTAGGATCTTTCCATTCCAAAGACCTAGAGAGACAATGGCAATGAGATCCACTGAATTTGTAGTCCAAAGAAAAATAGTTCACAACCAGATACTGCTATTTTACCACCTGTATGGCCATGGACAAATGATTTCACCTGGGGGGATTAAACTTGATGACCATAAAACTTCCCTTCCAACTCTAAATTTCTATTATTGATATCTTTCTAAGAATGGTATACAATGCTGGAGTAGTTAGCCTCCTATATAGCATTTTAGGGATACCAAAAGGCTTTATTTATATAAAAAATACTTTACATACTTCTGCCACTATTTAATTATAAGACTTATTTCTTGATGGAAAAAGGAAAACAGATTCATCTCTTTCATTCATTCATTTTAGAAGGGGATTGCTAAAACCTGATTTGGGTGGGAAATTTAGGATGGGTAATTTTCATGATTGGTCCATCACTACCCATAAATGTAATTTATTAGATTAGCCTCTGTATACAAAGATCAGGTCTTCAGAGGGGAAAAAAAAAGCTACATAAGTTTTTATAGATCAAAAAGGAGGGAAAAAGAGGCAGCATTCTTAAGTGGGACATTGGAAAAGTATTATTTAACAACAGCTTTGTCACCTGTGAAATTTTGTGGGGGGAGGGGTCTTTCTATCTAAAGAGAAAAAAAATTAAGAATTGACTTTGACCACTTATTAAGAAATAAGGTCCATATGTGTGGCAAGGAGACTTTCTCTAGCCAGTCACTCCCACCCTTTTAACTGACCTTCTAAGGGCTGACACATCTCCAGTATATGCAGCAAACAAGAGGTTTATCACTGATTTCACCTGTGAAGAAGACAAATTTCAGGAGTTAGCTAAAGAAAAGATGCAGGGTATAAAAGATGCTATATGTAAATAACTATACATATTTTAAATATAACAGTCATACTGACTAAAAAAGGAAATTATTTACCTCATCCCCACCATTTTGTGTTAATTAGAAACAATAGAATACACGTTCTGTGCTACCAATTCTTCCTCTTTGAAGAGTAAGAAAGGTCAATCAACACACTAAGAACCAAAAGGAAAGAGAAGATGGAAACAATTGGCAACAAATTACAAGGATTTAAAAAAATAAAAAGAATCATGGGAACTTCTGTTATAAAAATATGGTATGATGAAAGAAGAAAATATAGTTTGGACTATTTTTGTGCATCATGGTACTTCTTAACTATTTAACAATTCAGAAAACTGCTGGAAGAAAATGGCTTACCATCATATTAAAGAAGTATGCTAAACACCAGTACCCTGCCAGCAGTTATCATCATCACTAGAGCCATTAGCTCCACTTGGAATCGTAATCAAAAAAAAAAAAAAAAGAAAGAAAGAAAGAAAGAAATGGTATCCACCTTTAACTATTCTCTCAAACATAGTAAATGGGATTTGCCTGAAAGAAAATGTTTGGTTCTGGGTTTAAGCTACCTCTGGTGAGGGGGCTTCCCAAGTACCAAGAGCAGAACATTAGAGTTCATTAGAGAATGGAATATCCATTCATTAGAGAATGGATAATGTCTGGTTTAAGATTATCAGGAGCAAAGCATTCCACCATCACTACTCCTATACCAACTCCAAGAAAAATGTGAAACACCAGTTCAGTCTTGATAGTGGAGCATATGCTTAGCAGTTATATACAATAGTTATATAGTATTAAAAAAAAAAAAAAAAACTTTAGCAATCTGTGGTTCTCAGTGAATTTAGCATCCATGTTGCCAACCCACCTAAACCCCCCATTCTTTCTGCTCCTCTTTCAACTCTGACCTTTAGTGCCATGTTCACTTGTTCAGAAAAGCATACATTCTAAGGAAACCAAGAGCCATGCCAACTATTGTGCCAGGCACTGGGGGATACTAAATGACAAAAATGAAACAGGTCTTGCTCATTGGGCCTTTCTGTTCTAGTAGTGGGGAAGGGGGAAAAAATGTGGATAGAGATCACCACAAAATATACTAAAAATGGGGAGAAGGCCCTAACAATGGGAGTTAGGAGCATGGAGTAGCAAGTGGAAATGTTGATAATGTGATAAAAGATCAGTTTGGAAAGATAGATTGGAGCCAAATTATGAAGGGGTTTAAATGCTAACAAGAATCATGGGAACAGAAAAGGAAAAGAATAAATATTTATTAAGTATCTACTTTGTGCTGGGAATGATACTAAGAATTCTACAAATATTATTTCATTTGATCCTCACAATTTTCCTAGAAGTTAAGTGCTATTATCCGCATTTCAGCTGAAGAAAGTGGGCAGACAGTGGTTAAGGAACAGAGGTAGTATATATATCCGAGGTCACTTTTGAACTCCAGTGCTCTTCATTCCAGCCTCCTCCAACCCAGTGCCCTGTGCCTGCAGGTTGCCTCTGAAAATGCAAAGCCACTTCTTCAGGGAGTGATATGGTCAAACCTGTCCTTCTGAATTACTGTGACATGAGAATGGGAAATGAATAGTCACCAATCTTCCATTACTAATATCTCAGATTTAATGATCCTCCTCCAACCAGTTTCTTTATCTATTATCTCTCACTTGGGCTAACCACTGAAGCAATTTCTTCCCTTCACAAAATAGTCACTGTGCTTTTCCAGTTCATCCAGGCCCATTAGTTAGGATGGGGGAAGGGGAGGCAGGAAGGAACCAGAAGTAAATATACATCTAAAATACAAGTTTCTCCAGACTCTCTGTGACTCTGTCTAACCCTAATTCCATAGTCCACTTTCACAAAGATCCTAAGAATGTCTCACCTCCTTAACTTCAACCCTACCACTACCCTGATCATTCCCATGTTCTTTGTCCACTCCTGAATTTCAGGTCAGAAGCAGTGGTTAAAAATCAATTCACTCATTAAATAAATATTTAAGTACCTACTAATGTGCCAGACATTGTGCTAAGTCATTGACACTTTGCTACTCTGGTTCATTAGAAATTTCATTCTGGCTAATAAATTGGATCCTCGGCTGCTGACTATCAACATCTTTCATTTATTTCTGCTTATTCCCTTCTCTACTCTCTATCCACTGGATCAAAAGAATAAAGATTTAGAGACCTTTAAGGAGGGACCTTAAAAAGTCCTCAAAAAGAACCACCAAGAAGAGGTCACTAACCCAAGTTTACATAGGTAGTAACAGGGCCAAGATTTGAACTCAGGCCTTCTGACTTCAATACTAGCATTCTCTGATGATTATCTTACCCTCAACTTTAATGAACCTAAAGTTACATTAAAGTTTTCTCTCTTCCAACTTAAATATCTACATCTTTTTTTCTATCCTAAAAGGTGTTTAGTTCTCACTAGCCCCCCTTACATGAAATGAATCCCCATGAACCCTCATTCCAGTTGTTATGGTCAAATTGGTCTGTTTGTTATTGCCTGAACTGTGATTTTTTTGATCTTCCTACCTCTACTTATGATGTAATTCTTTTCTTTCCGGACTATCTTCCCTTGTTCTTACTAGCACATTAAGGAAGGATGATATGATATTTAGAACATTGTAACATCAAAAGAGCTGGATCCAAAATCCTAATTCTGCTCATTGTTGGCCTTGTAACTTTGGGAAAGTCATGAAGGTTTTCATCTGTAAAAGATGGTGCTCTCAAAAGTTCCCTTCCAACTAAAAATCATGACCAAGTCAAATAAGTCTTTATTAAACATACCATGTTAGGCACTGTGCTAAGCTCTGGGGATAAAAAAGGGAGCTTATATTCCAATGGAGTTCTGAAAAGGGAAGGTACCCCCATGGGAATATTATCTAACACTTATCCACAAAATCTATCTCAAGTTCCCATTCTCCAGAAAGTAAGGGTAGGGGCCATGTCTTATTTGACTTTGCCTCCCGACTCAGTTTTCTCAGAGAACTTAAGTTCGCTCCTGGATCTAAATCTATGATAAATATTTCTTGAGCAGACAAAAGAAGCTATACCATTGATAAGCTATGTGACCCAGAGTCAAAACCAATGGGCTAAACTACTTTTAATATGAAGGAGGCATGAAATAGGGTTGAAATGGAGGTAATTCCTTACAACCAAACCACTGTAGGAATCTGTGATTAGACAATCTTGAGAATATCTTAAGAGTCTCCGTCTTTCCATCTCCCACACTTTTAAAATTAGTTTTTGTGAATTTATGTTTCCTTACCAACTAATTTTCAGCACTTTGTTTAGTTCAATTTAGGGATTTAGACTCCATTTGTATAATTTTTGACCATACAGTAACCAGACTCAACTTTAACTTCTAACATATTATTGAGTTATAAAATTTGCATTATGGGGGACAAATTATTTCAATTCAATAAACAAGAATCAATCATCTACTTACTACAGACAGCAAAGCACAGTGTTAAAGGACAGGAATTTAAAGCCAAGCACAAAAATGCTCACTGCCTTTAAAACTCTTACAATCTAACAGCAAGACTAAAAGTATTTTAAAAAAATTTTTATTAAGGTACCCAGTAGATAAGAGTGCCAGTTCTGAAAGTCAGTAATTTCCTGAGTCCACCTCTCACCGTACTTAGTAGCTGTGTCACTTAACCCTGTTTGTCTCAGTTTCCTCATCTGTGAAATGAGCTGGAGAAGGAAAGGGCAAATTGCTGTAGTAGCCAAGAAAGCCCCAAAGGGAGCCATGAAAAGGCTCAGATCACATCTAATTCAATTTTTCATCTGCTTAGCACTGAGAAGTTCTTTTGAACCTCAGCTTCTTAATCTGTAAAACTTGGAGTTTAACCTAGGTGACCCCCTAAATTCACTTCTGGCTTAACAAAATTAGGTATGAGGTAAATACATGGGAATAAAAGTTCATTGAGGGCAGGGTCTGTTTGTACCTTTGTGCACAATATTGGCTGGCACACAGTAAGCACTTGTTATGGTTGTGGATTTTTATTAACCATGCTTGATGCTTGTGAACTGACAAAAGTAAATTCCATAAAGAATAAAGACTAGACTAGGCCTGCATTTTCATTTTAAAACATCTGAGGGAACTCAGCTAATAATGCAGGGCTGCACTTTCTCTACAATTCATTAGTCTAATATGGCCTAGAACACTGAGACACAAGTAATTTGCTCACAATCACACATCCAGTAAATGAGAAACAAGGCTTGAACAGAGCTCTTCTTGCTTTCTGGCCATACTTCACTAATCATTGAAAAAGAATGGCTTCATGAAGGAGATCATTATATACTTTAACAATAATACTATATGATGATCAATTCTGATGGACATGGCCCTCTTCAACAATGAGATGAAACAAATCAGCTCCAATAGAGCAGTAATGAACTGAACCAGCTACACCCAGCGAAAGAACTCTGGGAGATGACTATGAACCACTACATAGAATTCCCAATCCCTATATTTTTGTCCTCCTACATTTTTGATTTCCTTCACAGGCTAACAAAATAACTGTATGGGCATGTATACATATACTGTATTTAACTTATACTTTAATATATTTAACATGTATTGGTCAACCTGTTATCTGAGGCAAGGGGTGGGGGGAAGGAGGGGAAAAGTTGGAACAAAAGGTTTTGCAAAGTGTCAATGCTGAAAAATTACCCATGCATATATCTTGTAAATAAAAAAGCTATTTAAAAAAAAAAAAAAAAAAAAAAAGAATGGCTTCATGAAAGTGGTAGTGCTTGTACTAGGCCTTGATGGACACAGCTCCACAGATAGACCCCAGTTAAAATCCAGCCTCAGACCCTTCCTACCTGTGTGATCTTGGGTATATCACTTCACCTGAATTTACCTGAATCCACTAGAAAAAGAAATGGCACAACACCTCATTATCTTTGCCAAGAAAATCTCATTGACAGTATTGGTCTACACTTATGAAGAGTCAAGATATGAATGAAGAAATGATTCTGCAAGAGACACTTCCAGACTTGAGGGACCACTTGTACAAAGACAGAATTCAAACACTGAATGAAGTGTCTAAAAGTAGTATACAACTGTTAACTAAATAGCATTCTACTATAACCATGAAAATAAGTCCACTGCTTTATTGGCCTAGGTTATTTCTGACGTATGCCTTTGAAAAAAGGTCTTTAAGAGAAAAAAAGAAAGAAAAAAGGCCTTTATATTTGGTTCCTTCCTACTGTCCAAATTAGCTGGATTTAACTGTTAAGGCACTTTCTGTTACAGCATCTAAGCATCTGCTTACTAATAAATTATTCTGAAGTCTCACAACAATATTATCAGGTAAATTCTTTTCTTCATTTATAAATTATAGATAAGACCCAAAGAAATCTCTTAGTAAGGGGCTTGCTTAGATGAATTCTAAACAGCAAGATTCCTTACTGAGGGTATTTAAATAGGCTCTTAAGCACTAATCAACTTATGTATATGAATAACAGTATGAATGAAACAGGCAACATCAATAAAATCTTCTAAGTAAAATTTACAAACATGTATAAACATATAATTGTGTGCACCCAAATACACATTTTACTTTTAAAGTCTACTTTCTTCTCCAAATAACAAAATTGCATAAGATAGTAGCCAAACAGATGCTCTTCCTTATTTCCTAAGATTCTCTGCAAGATGGAATGAATTAAGGCCTATGTCAGAAAATAAAAGGCTAACTAAAATTGAATCCTGATGGACAGAAGCAGCTACACCCAAAGAAAGAACACTGGGAAATGACTGTAAACTGCTTGCATTTTTGTTTTTCTTCCCGGGTTATTTATACCTTCTAAATCCAATTCTCCCTGAGCAACAAGAGAACTGTTTGGTTCCGCACACATATATTGTATCTAGGATATACTGTGACATATTCAACATATAGAGGACTGCTTGCCATCTGGGGGAGGGGGTGGATGGAGGGAGGGAGGGAGGGAGGGGAAAAATCGGAACAGAATTGAGTGCAAGGGATAATGTTGTAAAAATTACCCTGGCATGGGTTCTGTCAATAAAAAGTTATTAAAAAAAATTTTAAAAATGAATCCTGAAATTCCCTGTCCCTAGCACACAAACAGAAACACTAGGAGGCAGTATTAGCAAAGTAATCATGATCCCTTGGAACTTCCTCATTAAAAGTGGGTTTAAAGGGGGCCAATAAAAACAAAAATCCACAGCAAACTAAATTCTCCAAGAAGCTACTGCACTTCCAAAATTTACATACAGCATGAAATGAACTGACTTGTCACTGAAAAGAAACTTAAGTGTGCTGATTCTAAGAGCTATAAAGTAATTGGTGGATTAGTCATTTGGTTAATTTAAACTAAAACTTGTAGTTACATCACAGACTTTGTGTTATGTTGTACAGGGTATCAAACCCTTTTCCATGTTTTTCATCTATTAATGGGTTCCAAATAAACTGACATCCTCTGGAATAGCTGCTGTGGAGGTCAAAAAGGAGACGAGAAGGAACTTTGGAGCTGTACATCCATCCTCAATTTCTGCAACCACTGGACATGTCAGTAGGGTTGGCCAAATGGAGTTCAACCCTCTGTCACCTATATAAGTCAATACTAAAGAGCCTCTCATATTTTAGCTTTTAAAGTAACTTAAATGCCAAGGTCCAGTAGATAAAGTGTTAACAACAGTGCCTGGAGCTAGAATTTATTTGATGGATCACTTGAAACATTACTCAGTATTCTGGAATACAAACTCCTGCAAGGGTAGTCTCCTCCAAAGATTATGAGCCCTAATGTTTATGATTCTTGTAGGAAAAAAACAATATAAAACTATACATTCCATAAATGCCTCAGACAAATTTTCCAGGTACAGACAGACAGATGAATTCATAAACCTAATTGTGAAAGGTTTTACTTCGAGTTACTTAAATGGCTACACCAGATGAACTTTCAAATCTGTTCAGAACTTGTCAGAACCAGTAATCTTTATCAGGGTTGTATTTGTACAAGGTCACAACAGTAGAAAACAATGTTCCAGGTCACAAGATCATTTAACTCTTTTCCGAACTTTGTCAATGTGTGGCACCCGCCTCCCAACTAACTCCTTTTTCTTCCATAAACACTGGGTGCGGCTGGAAACTGGAGTTTCCACCTGATTTGCAAGTCATAAACATGGTATCACTTCCCTTTCACTGTTTGTTTTATATTTCCAACTCCAACTTGGAGTTTGTTTTTAGAAAGAAATGTGTCCGTAAAGACATTTTGTGGCCTTCCCTTTATCCCCCCATTCCCCCATCAATTAATTAGACTTAATTTTCCTAATTTATATGTAATGCTAGTACTTATCTGTAATGCTAGGGATGCAACTTTTTTAAAATTAGAATTTAAAAGGTATAAATGTTAAATAGGAAGGTTTATTGCTTTTATAGGTATTTTATTTATTGCTGAGATTAAGAGACTGCTCAAGGTCAGGTCAGAGAGGAAAGGGAATTAGAGGTTCAGCTGGGAAGAGAACCCAGGTTTCTTGATCCTCCCAGTCCTGCAGTACAGCATGAAGCCTCTTTTTAATACAGTCTCAAAAGCTTTATCCAGGGGATAAAAAGAAACCATGGGATTAAACATTAATTGAGCTCCAGTCCGGGTAGGCATTTATGGAAAGCCTAAAATAATGATGATGATGACGACGACATAGTCACATTGCCTTTAATCCCACACTCCTCCTAACATCCCAACTTGAAAAAACATTATTCCTACAGCTTCTTTTACTCATTTTTGGTTCCAGTTCACACATAAAGGCTAATTCAGGCTTTTGGCTTTGGGAAAAAAGGGCCTTTAAGGAAGGAAATGACTAACCAAAAAGGTAGTTAACTGAAATGTCATCTTCCGGCTCCTACAGTTTCGGCTTTATGTAAAACTCCACTCTCATTTCAGGCTTACAGTGAGATGTGTAGACATAGAACAAATATATTCTCATTCTTTGTGTTAAATAAACCATCCCTACCCCAAGTAAGATTTGTCTGAGTCACTATAAAACCAGATGTCTTGAATATAAATGAAGTGTTTTCAGACAGGTTCTATGGATTGATACCATGCATGTACTTGGTTTATAAAGCTCCATTTAATCTCCAGTTCCTCCATTATTGCATGTGTTAAATAAAACTACTGGGAAAATGTAATTTTATTAATATGGTTAAATAACGCAATTACCCCTTCTGACAAGATTTTTTAAAAAGATGGTATGTAAATGTATATAAAAGGCACTGGTTACTCAATGTGAAAAAACTAAGGTTTAAATCCCCATTGTTTGTGTTTTCTAGCTTTAAGTCTTAGAGCCTTCCCTTTCTCTCCCCATGCTTCCCCAATTCCCAAGCAGCTTATCAATTAATTAGAATTTTTCTAATTTATATGTACATATATATAAATTCTTGGGGAGAGGGGGATGCAATTTTTTAAATTAAAATTTAAAATAGCTAAAGTAGAAAATCCATTGCTTTTATAGGTATTTTATCACTGAGATAAGCCCAAGTCTGTTTTCTCCTATAAGATGAAAATGAGATGGCTTGAGCATTGTGCATAGGAGATCAGCCTAAGAATCTTCAAGCCCTGACACTGATGCATATAATTTCTATAATCTTTTAATGACTTAGGCAACTAAGACTAATAAATTTCCATCCAGGCAGTACCTTACACTAAAATTGTAGGCCTGGACCAAAAAATAAATATACTTCTACTGTCTGCTTTACAGGGTTAATCGTGAGCAAAATATTTAGTGAAATCTTAAAATGCTATGCATGCCATTATATTGCTGGGAAGTTTATATAAACCCAAAGATAATTTAGAATTTCTTCTATTTATTACTTAATTGTTAATAGTCATGTAAACAGGCTTCTAAAAAGCAAATCATAGCAAAGTCAGTTGAGATGAACTAAGATTACTATAAATTTCTAAACTTTCTAGACACTGCAACATATTCTGTAGGAAATAGCTGCATCTGTGGTTTCATTAGTATATAGGGAACTCCTGAGAAGGGAAATTCTCTACTAAATGCAGGTCAGCAACTTCTATGAAAGGTATTCATTACAGATTATATCATTTTAAAAGCATAAAACTGAATCCCAAATTAGATCATTTACTTAGAAAATATCTTTTATGGGAATACAGTATGGGAATACTGCAAATTCATGACCAGATCCTGAAATGGAGGCAAATTCTTTAATTGCATTTTTCTATGGATGAATTTGCAATCTCTGAAGCAATCAAGTGAATGTGCTTGAACCAGAAAATGCTCATGTTTGACTGTTTACTTCAGAAAAACGTACTTGTTGAAATAGCCTCCACTAATACACCACGCTGAGGTATTTAAGGTTTTTAAAAAGTATTCAATTTTAAAGTACTTTAAATTGCTAACAGTTGGTCTACCATTAAACTACAAAGATCAGATTCAGAACAAAGGAAATCTGGATGACCTTTCATAAAAACAAGGATTTAGGTTTAGCTTATCATTTAAACTACAGTTTTAAGAAAACTGGTGCCATGAGTATAAACATGGCACAACAGATCCCAACCACAAAGTGACCTTCTAGATCTGTTTCTGGAAATCTAAATTAAAAGGGTTGAGCTAGAACTAATAACATTTTATCTAGCATAAATTCCTATGAATATGCCTGAGCAGATTTATTCTGCTCAGTATCTGAACAAAATCTGAAGATCTCACCACTTCATAGTATCAACATGAAATGTATACGTACCATAGAAAAAGCACTTAAGAAATCTTATTGGTATAAAAAATACTTTTATTTTAAATTGAGGAAGTAATCAAAGCCTTTTGGGGGTAGTGATGGAATTGTGTGTGTGTGTGTGTGTAAAGATCAAAGAGAAGGCAAGAGAAACCCAAATGATTGGTTTTCATACATTTTATGTGCTAAAGAATAGATGAAATGTTGGAAGCAAATAAGCTTTTATTCTTTATTTATTTGCCTTTAAAGTTCTAACAGTGAAGCCTATATTTTGAGTTCATATTGATGAGAGCAAAGATCAGCAGAGGTGTAAACATCCCTTATCTTTTAGTGGCTCATATTATGCTACCAGACTTCTAACAAATGGTTTAAAAGGAAATGGCAACATAACTATCCCTCCTTTTATTACTGATTACAAAAGTTAACTATTACATCTTTATTTGGTATTGGGTCTCTCAAAATATTTCACTGAACTTGTACACTTAGTGTTAGACCCAAATAAAGGAGGAAAAAAATAGAATTTCAAATACAAAACTTGACAAGAGAAAACAGTTTTCAAAAAAACATATTGTCTAAAAATAGTTTCAGCATATCTAGCTTTCCCTCTCATCTTTTGTCCCAAGTCCTGCTCTTACCCCAATCACTGTGAATTCGAAGGGAATCCAGGGGTGATTTATGACAAGAAATCATTACATGTCAATTCTCAAAACTAGGAATTAAGATACAAATAATTCTTACCCAAAGAAACTACTGAAAGCAAATCAATGGAAAAATATGTAGATGTCTACACTTGGAGAACTGTTTAAGCCTGCAATTTCAGGGATCTAATTTATTAAGAATATGCCTCCTAACAGGTTCCAAGTACTTATTTAAAAAATCTCATTCCGTGAGTTTCAATCCTAGTACTTCCTCATATACACTGCATTCATTCTCTTTAAAAGATAGTCACTTTTCCCTTTTTTCTATAGGATTATACATTAATTTTTGCAACTGCATTTTTAATAGCTAGAGATGTTTTGCAAGGCACACACAGTATAGGTAGATTATAAGGTAATAAAAACACAAACTTATTTTTAGTTCTATGGAGAGATGTGTCATGGTTTATAGAATTTAAATGGTAAACCTCATCCAACAAATGGGAGAGGAGAGAGGGAAAAGTAGAAAAGATAACCATATTTGTAGTGTTTTTCCTCCTTCAATTTGTACTTTGATTTCTCAACATGGTGTACAAGCTACTTTAGGCTTTCTTAAACGCTATGGGTACCAGTCTGGTGTTAGACAAACAGTAAAAAAACTTAAGCGCAGGTCCTAGCAAGTTGCCTTCAGAGGTTTTTCACTAGGCAATTGGCTACTGAGTGATGTCTCTCCTTCCCAACCCTGGTGTTTTTCAAGTGGCTTTACATGAATAAGGCTTACAGATATATTAAATGGTTTTAAGCTGTGCAGATAGAATGCCTACAAAAATCAGAATTCCTTCTAAACTAAAGTCCTTTAAAATTCTCATTTTTACTGAGGGAAAGATTAATTCAGGTACTAAGCAATTGCCCTTAAAATTGTCTTTATGGTCAGTATACAGATAGACATTCAGCAAGTGTCAGCCCTCCTCTGATGTTTCTTAGTGTTGTGTAGCAAGGAACCATCTGTAACAGGTTCTAATGACCTTGAGCTCTCCTAAGTCACCAAAGTAGTACCACCAATAGCTGCTTGGCAGCGAGAGGATGGATTAGCCATCAATGAATAAATAACCTCATCAAAGGATGATGACTTTTAAGATATGAACTCATGTAGGAATAGAAATTTTTAACTTAAAAAAAAGCAAAGAAAATCCTACTTTAAAAAAACTTGGTTTAGAAACCTAAGTGAGGATTACTGTAGTTCCTACATACCTTAAGATTATGCCTCTACCCATTCCCTATCCTTCCTAAACTGTGCCCATAGAACATTCTTGGAAGGTCTATTAATGTTATCCTTGCATAGAGCAAAGGGATAAGTAAGGGTACATCTGCAATCAGTATTTGTTGCCACAAGGAATAAACTAAAGAATCTGCCCAGTTTAGCCCTATTCATTTAAGTGCACTTTACTGAGTCATGTGAAAGACTTTACCTGATTTTCCAGATCTTCTCTAACTATAGATCCCTAAAAATCATGACTCCAGTCATGACAAAAAAAAGATTATAGACCTAGAGCTAGAACAAACCTCATTTGTTGTCTACTTCAACACTTTCCTATCACGGATTTGACAAGTGCAGCTCAGGGAGGTTGTGACATAACAAGGTCACACATGTAGCATCAGGGAAATGGGAACACATAATTGCAGTGCAGCAGTGCAATCTCCTGTGGATTCCTACAGTGTCCTTTGCCAGTTTATCACTAGGAAAGCACTCCCTATTAAACTAAATTAAACAATCCCTATCAAGAAAAAGATTATCAGCTACCATTTGACCTAAGCACAAATTACAGGTCCCAAGATTTAATAGTTTGATATTACTTAACAAACTTGTTTCTATAAATGTGTGTGTGTGTGTGTGTGTGTATAAAACTGTCCTTTAGAGACAATTCATTTTATACAGGAATGTCATCAATGTCACAGAAAATAGATAATGACAATTTCTTATAGGAAGACATCCATTTCACCTAGAGGAGGGAATGAATACTTAAGTTCAATTGAATCTATTCAATATTTTGTACTAGGCATAGAGGAAATGTATTGTGGAATTGTCAATTATATTTGAAAACTATGATTAATGTCTTGATTCTCTAGTGGCTTTAATTAGTATTTTCAGCACATCCACCTTGCTGTATAGTTAATTAAAACCCAGAAATAATAATAGTAAGGAATAGAGAAATCTTTATGGATAACTTTCCACCAAATAAAGGGGCTATGATAGAGAGCGGAAAAAGAATACTTATGTTTAGATAAATTCTTCTCAGTGCTAGACAATCTATTATGAGGGTTCCAAAACCCACAATAATGGCTTAAAAACAAACAATTTGTAAAACCCTCTTCCACTTTGAAACTACAGAAATGTAAGATTATATAAGATCACATAAAATTTGTGTTAAGGTTAATAGAATTTTTTTTAGGGAGGCAATCAGAGTTAAGTGACTTGGTTAGTCATATAGCTAGTGGCTGAGCCGGAATTTCAACTCAAATCCTTGACTCAGGGCTCTCAACTGTGCCATCTAGTTGCCCCAAGGTCAATGGACTTTAAAGAATAAACTAAAGCTTTCAAAACTAATTAAGCTTAGTACTGATTCAAGTTTTAAAGATCATTAGGGCAATTTATCTTTAATCTTAACTAATGAGGTATTAAATAAAACTAGCATTTGATTTGTTAAGTAAAAATATAGGACATATAAATAAAATTTCATCCATAATAGCTGCTTCTATAACTCTGCATAACGACAAATTATATCCATATACATAAAAAATGAAACACTAAACTGAAAAGCCAAGTCAATGGGTAGGGAAGAAAAGAGTAGGGGGTTGGGGAAATGGGAAAATTAGGATAGAAAAAGAAATGTCAGTATTATATATATATGCTGCTCATGGAAATGAATTAAAAACATGGCAGTACAAAATTAGCTACTTTAAAGAGCTAAAATTAAAACATTAAGGAGTTTATACAACCCTGTCACCTTTGCCATTTTCCTTCATGTAATATGCCATATTATTGGATGGAAGATGCTACTTCTCTCCAAAAGAACAATTTTCCAAACAATTAAGTGAAAAGTCAATTTTATCTTTCCACCAAACAGCTTGGAAGAACAAAAAGAGTCTTTACACCAATAAAGGAGTTTAATAAAATTAGTTTAACTAAAAATTGTTATTTTAGTTGTCTTACATTTTGATGTTGCAGAAAACATGTAGGGTATACATTAATTGAAATACTTTATATTTTTATTTCAGTTCACCTCTAATTAATACTAATTATAATCAACAATAGCAAACCACTTATTTCATTCCTTTATTTAAAATACAGTCAAGTGCATATAGACTTGGACACATGGCCAAATCCAAATGTACCCAAGACCATATCAGGAAGTTTTAATGAAAAGTTAGAAAAGAACCGTTTGTCTTTATTAACATTAAGTGTATTTTTAACAATACAGATGTTATGGAAAAGATTATCTTAAATTTATGGGTTTTTAAAATAAAAACACAAAGGGAAAACTTTTGGTGGGTAAGCTATTTAATTTAATAGTTTGTTCCCAAATTCTAAATTTCACATGTAAAAATAATAAAGGTAAGATATTCTGAATTAAGACAGTGTTATATGAGAACATGTAAGAATAAAACTACTCTAAAAGCTTGAACCAAAATTCATTTAAACTTAAGATCATTTTGGGGTGAGGAGGCAGAGTGAAGTGACTCATCTGAGGCTACCCAGCTAATTAAATGGCTGAGATCACACGTGAACTCAGGTCCTCCGGTTTCCAGTGCTAGCATGCTATATCCATTGCACTAACTGCCCCTTATTACCATTGTATACAATGGGGATACTCAAAATAGAAGACCAATTTTATTTTAGTCAAAAATACATAATTAATAAATGATATTATATGCAAAACACTTCAAGCAGATCACACTAAAATCAGAACAAGAGCATTTGCAATAATTCCCAGAATAAAAGGTCAAGGAGGGGCTAAATATTAATGATTTTAGTATTAATTCTATAATGAAACTTTAAATTTGCATAGTCTTTGTGACAACTCCAATTTTAGTATGTTACTAAGAGCATTTTTTTAACTGAATACTAATTTCCATAAGCTTTCAGATAGACTCAATTTATTAAATTTTAGTGTACACCAGCATTTTAAAACATGTTAAGCTTGTGATTTATCAAACTTAAAAGGATAAATGAGAATTAAAAAAAAAAAAAAACATTAAAACATTTGTTAAATATTAACTGTTAATATCACTATTTTGAAACCAAGCAATTCTAATAAAAGAATAAGAGAACCCTAGCAATGTGGCAGAGATTTTTGGAGAGCTTGATAAATAAAATAAACTTAGAAAACATTTTTTTTTTCAATTTGTGAGAATCTTTTATTTATTCATTTCCTTAGTTACTATCTTTTGTGTACCTTCTCCCAACTTCAAAATGATTATTTTTAAAACTGTTGGTGTAACATTTATTTTTTGAGTCATAATGTCCCAAAACACATTATCAAAGGCTCAAATTGATACTTCACTTTTGGAACCACTATAAATTATGTGATTGCTTCCATAATTAATGAAAAATTAACTTTTACAATTGTGGAAAAAACTAATTTAGTAATCTCAACAGTTGATCACACACCACAATTGATTTGCCTTTAAATTGGTTTCTTTCCAATGTGCCTCCTTTTTAATGGAAAATAATCTTTAAGAAAACACATAAAAACAAAATAAAGCAATTTATTAAACCTGTTAAGTGTTTTCAATTTTGTTTTTGTTTAACTGGTTAATTTTTACTATAATCAAGTAACTATAGACTTTTGGTGGGTTCAAGTCTCTAGTTCAAATTTCTGTGATTCTAAAAATAAACAGCAGCATAGAAATGTTGCCATAAACTGACTCACTTTAGAACAAAAATTATTATAATTGGCTGGCTGGGGGCATAAATGAAAACCAAATCTTCTTAAATTTCCAAGTTGAGCTGACAAGTTTATAGCCATTTTTAATTATTGAAAATATTGATATGGTATGTAAAAAAAAAAATCAGACTTTTTCTTTTCATACTGTCCTTTAGATTCACCCACTATATACAATGCAGGTGTCATTTATGCAATTTTTATATGAAGCACAGTTATTAAAGATTTAATTTTGAAAGACGCTGATTCCCTTTAGTATACTGATAGTGTATGATAATTTATATGCAAAGTATAATGAACAATCTAAAATATAGACAAGTGTCACTTAGATCATGTACATTTGAATGGATCATAGCACATCAGGAAGTTTTTATTCAAGATATAGTATATGGGAAAAAGTTGCCCCTTTGCTCATGAAATAATATAAACTAAAAATTTGGCAAAACAATAGTCCTGAAAAATATCAGTTTTTTAAATTAATAATACAAACCTTGACAATGGTTTATAAAGATGTGACAACGGGGCAGCTAGGTGGCACCAGCCCCTTTAGTCAGGAAGGCCTGAGTTCAAATTTGATCTCAAACACTTTTAACACTTCCTAGCTGTGTGACCCTGGGTAAGTCACTTAACCCCAATTGCCCCCGGGGAGGGGGGAGAGAAACTGACAACAAAATCTTATTTCTTCAAGTTGATATATTTTGCAATACAGAATTCACAGTAATCACCTAATTGGCAAAACAAAAGAATCTTCTATTTTTCTATAACAGAAGAAATGAACATTTTTACTGTCTTGCAAACAAGTAATAAAGAAACAAATGACACAAAAACTTCTTGATATGGTTTCTAATTGTATGTGTAAACAAAATTTACATCGTTTTTAGGTAAAGTGACTTCAATTACATTGGAAACTTGATCTAAATGATAGTGCAAAATAGTCTATTGTAAAGCTAGTATACCAAATTTCAAGTTATGCTCTCTTCAACAAAGTTTTGCCAACTTAAGTTTTATTATAAATGGAAATTTTTGAAAATACTGAAAATGGCTGATAAAGGATTAAGGATACTCAGATATAGTAAGGGATGCACAAATAGCAAATAAATTCATTTCTCTGAGAAGAAACAAAAAATGTTATTCAAAAATACTTGAAGGTTTCCAAGCACATCAAGAAGGTAAAACAAATCAATATACAACTGACTGGTGAAGTAAAATGAGTTATTAAAAATAAAATTGTGTTTAGTCAAGGATGTGCACTATTTAAACCAATTTATTTTTAAACTGTAATGTTCTTGTACCCTGTTAATTTAAATATTGGTATCCTGATATAATCTAGGTGTTCCTTAACCTATTCATACATTCCATATATAAAAATCCTATAGATGATGGCCTTGGGCAGACCTTCTGAAGATGATCTTTAATTTAAGGGAGAACAAAAATAGTACAAGGTGAAAATTTCATAAAACAATTTTAAAACCCATAAAATGTTAACTTGTTGTTAAGGGAAAGCTTTTAAATTCACATACTGTGAAACTATCAAAATGAGTTAATTCCAAAAATAAAATTCTCATGCACAGGGCTTAATATTATGCTTCTGTAGTACAGTGTGTCAGATACAAGAATCTAAACTCATTCTTCAATGAATAAAGCAACAGATTTTCCCTATTCTGTAAGATTATAAATGAATAAATTCAGGGTTATGTAATCATAAATACAAATCTAGGATTATGTGAGAATAATAGTCTTCTCAGAAAGCTGAAAGTAACTTAATTGAATGTTTACTTCTCAAGGAATGATTGTTGTTTTTTAGGTAGAGGAGGGAATTAGTGCTGAATGGGAAAAAAAAAAAAAAACCTCAAAGAAAAAATCTTTATTTAAATGCTTCTGGTACAAACAATAAAAAAACAAAACAAAATGAAACAAACCAAAAACAAACAAATAAACCATTCCCCATACCCCACTGCACAGTTAAAAAGGAAAAAAGCAACTGATGCACCTTTAAGTATTTCCAGTTTTTCTTCATAACCAGTCTTATAAGTAAAAATATTTAACACGTTTGATGGTATTTTTATAGCAGTTAAATTTTTTCTAAATTAAAAATCTCCAACATGATTTGTATAAATAGTTGGAGTTGTTTTCACCAAAAACACTTTCAAAACAATAAAATCAGCTTAAAATAAATTTATTAAACAATACAAAAATATGCATGCTGGAAACAAAAGGTACATTAAATATACAAAAGCAATGAAAGAAGAAACTATAAGACAAATGTTTTAAATCTAAATACTCAAGCAAAATGCACAACATTTATGCTGAAAAACAAAATATTTAAAGAAATGTACATTTCAAACGAAATGTCAATGATCCCAAACAAAGAAAAAAACATATTCTAACTCCTAAAATGCTTGAATATCAAGAATCAGTAACTGTATGAAACAAATGAAACCCAACAATCATAGGCATTATCTTGGGAAAAAAAAAGTATTAGGTAATACTGAATAATGCAAGATAAAGCCTTTAAGGTCTTAGGCAAAGTGTTGTGTTTTTGTTTTATTTTATTTTAAATATAAATGTTTTGGGTCCTATTCACAAAGTATCTTTCCTCTCATTTCAATTGCTTTTTTTCTTTATTGAAGGAATATTTTCTTAATTACTTTTAGATCTTGTTCTATAAACTTATTGGAGTAAACGTGGTTATTTTACTTCTAAATGAAAATTTAAGTTTTACAAAGACAGGAAAATTCTACAAATAAACAATTTGTGATTATAAATATATACCAATACATGAAAATACATTTCCTTTTTATAATATTTTCATAACTATTTCCAGTTTTAGTAACAAAATTAAACTTTATTAAATGTCAACTCTAAAAAAATAAAACCTATGACAAAATGAATAGTAGAAGGATTTGAATGGGAACATTAAGAGCAGAGAACCCTTCTTCATATTTACTGCTTTGGGCATTCAACCTGGTCAAACTTTCAATGGCAAGTTATATGAGGATTATTAAGAGTCTGAATCAGGTTTAAGGTTACAGTGGTGAAAATGCTCTCCAAAAGAGCGACCTTACTTTAAAATTTAAATGTATGACATGATTTTAAGTAACCACATGACTCAGAAAAAAATAACTTAGAACTGAGGGTTAAGTGACTTGCTTATTAATAAGGTCAAAAAGCCAGTATGCATTTGAGGCAGATATCAAACCAAAGTCTTCTTGGCTTCAAGGTTGACCTGGTATTGCCATACTGTCTTGTCCTTAACAACATCTCTTCATCTTGGATAGTCATTACAATCAAAACAACTAACCTTTCTTTTATGTCTTATTATCCTTTAGTAATCTTTACCTTGACATGTATAATCTACAATTACAAAGTCTACATGCTCTACCCCTCTCAAAGGAAATGATTATAGCTTTAGAGAAGAATAAGGAACTGGCTTATGATGGAACTTAGGTGAAGTGAGCAGGTAAAATGAAGGAAGAATTGTGAATAGGTTCTGTCTAATTTCAAAATATCATTTGTCAAAAGTTTTGAGTTAACATAGTTACCAATTTTTAAAAATACAAAGTAATCAACTGGACATGTTATTCTCAATACACATTTTAAGTTACTAGACATCTAACCTCAAGAACTTAGAATATAAAAGTAAATGTCTTGATGTAGTATTAAATTCCAACAAGTTCTTCAGTCCATTCCTATGTCGCTACACTTAAACAGTTAAAATAAAACCTCTTTTAAAGTTAATGGATGTGTTCCAACCTTATTGTATGTGAGGAGAGGTGGGGAGGGAACCTTCATGAAAAATTAAAGAAAAAGAAATTTTTTTTATGCAATTATCCCCTAGAAAAAATTAAGTTGGAACATGAAAATTGCCAATAATCAGAAACAATTTCTCCTAAGAAATGCTTTTGTTCCTTCTAGTTTACTAGCAATTTGAGCATTAATTTTATTCCTTAAGTTATTTTGGCTGGAATATTTAGGAATAATACAAGTTACTCCTCACCCACTGTAATTTCATCATTTACAACGCTGGAGTTACAAAGAAAATGTACTTAATATATTCACTACCAGACCTCAAAAAATTGCTAATATTTAAAGTAATAAAAAAAAAAAAAATACTAAAAAGTGCTACAAAATATTTCTGAACTTAACTTGAAGTTACTTTGTATTTTGGAACTATTCTGGTATGGTGTCAATGATTAATATTGAAATAAATCTGACTATCACTTTAACTTTTTAATAGTAACAATTACAATTATTTTGTCCATTGGATTTGGCTTAGAAAGTGATAATATTATCACCATGTCAGTTTATAGAACTGAAAATTAAAGGTTTAATAAGAGATTTGAAATTAAGAATTTCTATTTTTCCAATATGACAATGTATCTTTAATACTGTTAACAAAAATACTTTTAGAGGAAATTTTTAAACCAAATAATATATTTCCTTTCTATAGTTTTCTTTAAAGTAAATTTCCTTTAATGCCTATTTTGCAGTCTTTAAAAGGACAATGAACCTATTTTTTGATTTCTGATAGTTTTACACAAGGGATAAGTCCATGAATTGCGTCAAAAGTTGAGGGAAAAAAAACAAATAAATAATAAGAGTATGCATAAAACAAAAGACATTATGAGCTCAATAAAGAAAATTCTGACACTAGAAATCCCATTTCGTTTAGCTTTTCTCTCCCAGACTTTCCATTCTATACACTACAGTTGTGGAGATGTCCTCATTTGCCTCAGGTGACACTTTTTTCCATACTGTATCTTTTAGAGCAAGTTCTTGTTGAAGACTTTCATAATCCAAGGGTCCAAAGGCATGCTAGTTGTTCAAGCAACATACATAATTTTATTAGTGCACTTGAGTGAAGAAAGGTCCAAGCTATAAAATGGTATTTTTCAATGAATGTTATTAAAATCCATTAGCGTACACCCACCACCACCACCAATAACAACACCTAATATTGTATTTCATATAATTTAGGATACCTCTTATGGAAGGTTCTATCTTGTCTTGCATTATTCTTATGTACTTAAATAAAACTAATCAAAAAAGAAAGTTATAAATAACAGAATTTATATAAAGTGCTTTGTAAGCCTTGCAGTACTCCTATAAATATTAGCTATTATCACTTATTATTCCAAGGGAGAACAGCAAGAACATAAAGCATTTACCAGATCTTTTTCTAGTTATAGAAAGATTCAAATTTCTACTATGCCATTTTTCATGAAAACTCAACACCACCCCAATAACCAGTCCAATATTTTTAAATATTCATGCAAATTTGCCTCTCATTGAAGCTAATCTAAAAACAAGGGAATGATAAGCATTGCTAATACTTCAAAAACCTTACCCACTGATAAAATAAAAACACAACTTCCAACTGAGGCTACTGGTTGAAAATGCACACATAATTAAAAGGTGTTTTTTTTTTTTTATTTTAATAAAAAATATTGTAACTTACCATGAACTAGGAAATTTTCTTTCTCAACTTGGTAACCTCTACTACTAACCCTATAGCTTCTTCTTTTTTAACATATCCACCAACATTCTAGTCAGGAGAAAAGGTTCATTTCAAAGCAGAACTTGCTTTTTAAACTAACAATCATTGAGAACAAGGCATATTTGTTTGCAGTACTACCAATATCTATCTACATCTCTACAAAGAATTAATCCCAAATCTCATATTCAGTAACTAGTACAGAAGACAGAAAACTTATTAAGTTACTCCAGTTTTTAAAAACACAAAGGAAAATGCTCATTGTGTATATATATATATATGTGAAATCAAGATAATTTCCACAAAAGCTTCCGATAATTTAGACTCATTCATAATTATTGAAAACTGAACTAAAAATCTATATTAAATACTGACATTATCAATGAAAGGTAGATCTCATTTTTTATTTTTACTACAAAAAGTTACAGTGTAATATAAATAAAAGTTTTAGCTTACCCTCTGATCACCACCTTCTCTTCGAGGATCAAGTTTTTTTGCAAAGTGTCTCAAATTATCATAGTTATGGAAATTGCACAAAGAAACAAGATCCTGCAAATTAAAGAGATGCTATAAGAAATTCGTTATTTTTAATGATTCATCATGAATATTCCCAATACAAAATACATTTTTAGAAAATGAAGTCAGTTTTACTTTTATCTTTTCATCAAACCTAAATTTAACTTTTTAAAAATTCTGTGCCTGAGTGCAGCTAAGACACTGCCAACTCTGATACCAGAAGAATCCAAGTACAAATTGAGACTCAAACACTTATCTCTATTTGCCTCAGTTTCCTCATCTGTCACATGAACAGGAGAAGGAAATGACAAACTACTCCAGTATCTCTGCCAATAAAGACCTCAAATAGCATTCTGAAAAGTTGAAAAACTACTATCTACTCTTCCTAGTTATGCCCTCTGGAGCCAATCACTTGGAGCTTCTTTTATACAGAAGATCTCTAAACACCTGGAAAAGTTCTGTCTAAATCCCCAATTCTTTCAACAGACTCTCTTATGACATGAATTTGAGGTCCTCCTCACCATGCTAAGTACTTTTTTTTCCAATACATTTTCCACCTTTACTCACTGATGTCCTTCCTGAAAATAGTTTCACAAATTGAACACAATCCTCTAGAAAAGGAAGCTCTGATCAAGGAAGGATATAGTAGAAAGCTATATTTCCATAGTTCTTATTTATACTAGGTCCCCCTTACTCCAGACTAATGCATTAGTTTTCTTGCCTGCTCTACCATACTGTTGACACATATTGTATTTTAAGTGTACTAATCCTTATTCCCTCATCCCTGCATTCTTTTCAAACTTCAACACAGCTATGCCTCATTCAGCTTGTAATTGGGAATTATTTTTATTAAACTAAATATAAATTTTAAAATTTAGATCTATTAAATTTCATTAAGCATTCAGCTCAAAGCTCTAACCTATTCAGAATCTTTACATAGTTTTCTGAATCTCAACTTAACCATTGTGTTATTCTACTTAGATTGGACTTAGATCACCTGTACACTTGAAAAATGTATTAAAATATTATAATACCAAGCAAGCAAGACTCCTGGGATACCATACTAAATACTACATTTCCACATTAACATAATGCTATTAACAATTATTATTCTGTACCTGGCTATTCAACCAGTTCTAATTATACTATACACTCTATAACATTATATTAAGCTGGGGTCCATGAACTTGTTTTTTGTTTAATGTTGTATTTCAACATAACTGGTTTCCTTTGTAATCTTTTCTATTTTATTCTAGGCATTTAAAAACATTATCCTGAACAGGGGTCCATAGATTTCACCAGACTATCAAAGAGGTTTTGAGAGAAAAGGGTTAATAAATCTGCTTACACCTCTTCATCTTTCCCACAAATAGCACCAGGCTTTGACAAATGCTTGGATAAAAACCTAGATAAATTTTATCTACACCACCTTTGGATCTATCAATTTAATAACCTGTCAAAAGAAGACTTTTTTATTGAAGCTGCTTTTTTTGACTACAGATATTCACTAATATAAAGATTTACTGTCTAATGTTCAGATTTTTTTCTGATCAGAAACCAAAATCAAGTTTGCAGATTTCCATTATCTTAACCTATCTGGAAACTGGGACAATGTTCCTTTCTCCAATTCTGTGGTATACCTCTCCTATACTACATGAGTTTTCAATCACCAATAATGGCTCAGGAATCACTCTGCTAGTTCTTCAGTGTCTTATATGGCTCATGTGGTCCCAGTGATGATTCCAACTCATTCAGGACAGTGGAACTCATTAATGGCAACTAGATGCTCTCTTTTTATTTGTCTTGGTTATCAACCGTCAATTAGGGAAAAGAGTCTATTAGCCATAGGCAAAAAAAAGTGTATTAATTTCTAACAACTTTGATCTGATGTTATTATTTCTTAAAGTAAGGACTCTCTGGTTACTATCATTAAAAAATTTTACTTACATGACAGAAGTGAATTCCCTTAACACTGTTGCCCATCTTATCTAATGGAGGAGACCAGCACATCATTCCCATAACATTAGGAACAACTAAAAGAATGCCCCCAGCAACTCCAGATTTTGCAGGGAGACCAACCTGCAAAAGCATTAAAAAAAAAAAAATGTCATTTAAGTTACCATGATAAAAAAATAACAAAAGCTAATTTTTATATAGTCAATTGAAGGTTAACAAGTCTATTAAACTGACAGAAACAATTCTTTTCTTCTTTCTAAGTCTAGAACTCAATCTATTATGCCACTATGACCTAGGACTTGGAAATGTGTGATGATGATTCATAATTTTTAAAAATTACCTGTCCCTCCATGCTTGCTATATGACATACAAATATGAAAAAGGAGAGATGTTCTATTCAAATTCACTTTCCTCTTCAAAATAACCAACTACATAAATTAATAGGCAATTAAGTGTCTAAGAATATATGACCATGGGGGTAGGGGGAAGAAGGTAAAATAAAAGATTTCTTCCCTCCTCCCTCCTCCAACACAAATAAAACTTGAAACATAAAGGATTGTTTTCTTAAAGAAGCCACATAACTTTCAATACTTACAAGTGCAAAATAATGTAAAAGAACCTAAATAATAACAGGTTTTAAAATCATGTATGCTACAAGTTGACTAAAACAAAGATTTATTATTTTTAAATTTTAGTAATTCTTGAAGCATTAATAACTCTAGTGCTAAATATTAACAACTATAAATATGTTCTCTATTGACCTTGAAAATACAAATAGATATGAAATATTTCTATAAACTAGTTCTAGAATTTTTAAGAGCAGTCAAGATAACGTTTAGCTGTGTTACTTAATACTGTAATAAACCTTTTAAGACTCTCATACAGTGTATATGTATACAGTGTAAATGTAAAGTATAAATGTTTTCAGAACATATCTTAAAAATCAGTCCAGACTAGTTTCTTGCTAGAGAAAATAAACATGTAATTACTTACATGGAAAGCAAATTGACCTGAGAAGTCATACATGCCACAAGAATGCATCAGACTTAGTGTATTTCGAACTGCTTCTGGACTCAGTACTCTTTCACCAGTGATTGGACAGAAACCACCATTAGCTAATGTAGAAGCCATCACACTGGCTGATTCACAAGTCACTTCAATGGAACACAACTACAAGAATAAAGAATTTTGAAAATGTAAATTCTAATTTCCTCTTAGAATTTTTTCTTTTTTTTTTTTTTCATTTATTTTCATTTATTTTATTTTTGCTGAGACAACTGGGGTTAAACGATTTGTCCAGGGTCATACAGCTAGTTATTATTAAGTGTCTGAGGCCAGATTTGAAGTCAGGTCTCTTATTTACTGCATCACCTAGCTGCCCCCTTTAAGAAATTTTAAGCTAACTCCGAGGTTGGGTTATCTGGATTTTTATTTTATGGACATTTGAGAACTCTCTTTCTGGGGGATAATATGGTTCTATTAGGTGACATCTCATAAACCTCGCTTTATTTAAAAGTAATTAAATAATGAATAAAATCCTGATAAATGAAATGATTTGTCACCCAAGCAGCAAACTTAGCACTAGAAACACAGTCCTCAAATTTACAACATAAATGAGTTACACAGTGAGGCTTCATGGTGTAGAAGACTTGTTTCAAGTTTCACCTCAGTTCAGACACACACTAGACTGCCTAATTGGAAAAGGGGGTTTCCTTATTTGATGGTTCCCTAAATTAACGGAATTCTTCTCCCTAGTCATCCTTCTTATACAAGTTATTCCAAAGCTCGTTTGCCTGCCTGCTAAGTGCCTGAAAGGGCCCTACACAAACTACCCTGATGTTTTCTTGCCAACTCTACTGGACACATACTTAGTTGAACTCCTTCTTCCCCTAGGCCTCATTTTGGAACCATTATCAAATGAATTCTGCCACTACTTTTATCACTCTACTCCTTCCTCTATGGCTATAACTCATGAACTCTGTAACTTTTAAAACTAAATTATACTTCCCTGATCACTCCCCTTCCCAATGTGTTTTCCCTCATTAGAATAGGATATGTTTGACACATAATGAACACTGAATAACTATCTTTTCATTCATTCAAACACTTTGTTACTTAAATAGGAATACTCAATGTAAAGAATTTATTTTTATTTCAATAATAGAGAAATTGAAGCATGCTATATTTTAAAAGTTAAGAAATATATCAGAACTAGAGTTAAGTTAGAAGAAAATGCCTATTTGACATATGAAACTAGAAACTTACTCCTTCAATGAAACAAGTATTTGTCAAGATATTTAGGACATATCTGAGAATTACAAAGAATAAAAAGGACTTAATTTTCCCCAACTTGATCCCTCTTAGCTCATCTACCTTAAAGCTTCTTAAACTGTGGGCTGTGCAACTGAATGCATGGGTTGCAAGATTATGATATATATTATCAATAAATCTTTGATTTGTACACCTCTTTTATAAGGATCTGACAGCTCCAATGCGTTATTGGCATGCTAAGAAAACTTCCTAAGAAGTTTGGCCTTCAGATAATGAAATTTGTAGCTTAAGGAACATAAAATATGGAGCTGCTGTTACCTATGTTGGAATCCCTATACCGATGAAATTATGGATCGAAGATACGTAGATACTTTGATACTTCAAAGCAACAATGCTTTAACAGAAAATTATTTTTCCTTACTTTTACAATTTTTAAATGCTTATTCAATTCTGAAGTATAATAAAAGGCTACAAATCCTTTTGCCTTTGGGCAAAATGTTTATTTTAAAAAGACTTAAAGTGCTTATTAAAAGTATTTATTGGGGACGATGCTTTTACATTTATAATGGAAGCTAATGGAAAATTTGCATATATACATTAGCTTAAGTCATCTTTTCTGAAACAACAACATTCTATGACTTGAGGTAGAATGGCAAACATATTTTGTATAGTGAAATCATAGCAAATCACCTGGAAGTAGAAGTCTAATATCCCAACCATGTCTGTGCCTTCTGGAAAACACTAAAAAAAGAAGAAAGTCAAATAAAGATATTTAAGCAATTATTTAGTTTGACAAAGAAGAAAAATAAGTAAAAAGAAGGCAATGTATTGTTTAAGTCACAGTATTTGATATCCATTTCCAGATGCTGTTTGTAACATAATGATGGAAACATTTTGGATCACAACTGAAAAAGTATTAGTATTTAATCCACAAAACTTTATAGTACTACAGGCATATTACAGCAATGAAAAGTGAAGATAATTTAGAAGGAATTAGGAAAGATTATTAATCACAAGTAAATGTTTAAAATGTGACTAATCACATCGTTTTTTAAAAGATTAGTGAAATATAACTTTTAAAACTATATTTGCCATATTAAGTATGTTATGCACCTTAAAATTCCAAGTGCTGAGTTGGAATAATAATTTTTCAAGGGCTAAAAAACTAATCTATGCTGAGACAAAACAAGAACATAAAAGCATAATTTGTACTTAAAAAAAAAAAAAAACTTTAAACCTTTTTCTCCTTTAAGTAATATCCTATTGCAAAATTCCGATCTCCACTTTCCCGTTCAGATTGAAACCTGGAAAACAAAATAGATTCAATCTAGAGAATAAAGCACAGTAATTCTGTAAAACTGCAGCATTCTAAAAGCTAATATCTCAAATATATTTCCATGAAATAATATTACAAAGGTGTAGTATTAGAAGGAAATTTTAAAAAGTTAAGAAATATGTTCAAATAATGGGTCTCTCAAGTGGCAATTAAGCTAGACTTAGCAAGGACTCTGGCAGGGGAGGGTTCACTGTGCCCTCCTGCCAGCTTAGTCATAAGGCCCAAAAGGAAAAAGTTGAATCTTCTCTTCCCTCTCAACCCCATGGCCAGTACTCACCAATGATAGATGCTTACTAACTAGAATGCTAACCCCCGAGGTCTTGCTCTATTCTGATCCTCAGGGATCATCATTCCCTTCATGATAATATCGATCAGGAACATGACCATTGACAATGTGGTCAATAACTACAATATTTCAGTGAGCTGGTGGAACACTTAATCCTTACTTCTTGTCTTGCCATTTCTCCCCAAGAACTCCAGGCTTCTCCCCAAGACTGGGCCTTTATATCTTCCCTGAATCTAAACCATTCTATGTGTTTTGTTCCCTAATTATGATGGGAGCTCCTTAAGAGTTAAAAACTGTCTTGCATTTATATTTGCGTCCAAGAAAGGTTCAGCACAGTCCTTGGCAAATAATAAATATTTATCAATTTCTTTCTTTTATTCTAGTCCATCCAACCCAGCTGCTGAGTGTCTGAACCCAAGCCATTTGTTCTCCCATATATTCTATTTATTTTCAGTATGCAATACTGAAATACATATTATAAAAATTTGAAATCTCTAGAAAACAGGACAATTTTATTCTAGGATGAAGCTGATTTATTTAGTTATAAATACATCTTTAGAATTCAGATATGATAGTAAGAATAGAAGCCATTAACTATTAAAAAAAATTCAGATTAGTTATTAACTAAGTCACTAAATTAAATGTTTACACTACATATGCCATTAGAAGTATAGTTCAGGTTCTGAACACATGAAAAGTCACAACTCCATCTGTCACTGCAAATGTTTCAAAAATAACAAGTCTCATGAACAAGATCTAGCAATCAAAGATAGAGATAAAATTGTTTCCTTAAACATTTATAGGGCTGCTTTCATTGTATTTTTACAGAGCTATTTGTCCTGCTTAGCAACACTCCATTTACTCAGCTTTACTCATATAAATCCACATGTAGACATAATCTGATGTCCATTCCTAATATCATAAAGGCTTAGAAAAACTAAAACTGCTGCTTGTTTTTTCTTTAGACTAAAAGCTAAACGTAAAGAAATTACATATCAATTGTATCTCAAATGCTTAATATACTTTAAAATTTAAAAATTGCTATTTTTGAATGTTCTGCATCACCAATTTTAATTTATAAGAGAAAAACTGCTATAGAGCACAAACCATATGTAAGTTACTACAAAGGAGACCCAAAGACAGGTTGCCAAAATTATAGCTTCCTGCTTAGGATATGACCCAAATTTTGCATCACTCAAATTCATCTCTTCCTTTCCATTTTTACAGTTATCATCCTAGTTCAACTAGGCACTCAATATTTCTAAGTCTTCTTTAATAGCCATCACTGATCTTCTAGTTCTAATTCATATGTATGTATATGTGTATAAATAAAACTACCAGAATATTTTTTTAAACATTTAAGATATTCTACTAATCAAAAATATGCAAAATTTGAGTAACAGAATATTCTGACTAGTGAAAGCCTAAATTAATGGATAGAGAAACATGGATGAAATGGCTGGTGCAAAAAACACAATAAAAAATTCACTAAAATACAAATCAAAGGACATCCAAGCAGCAGTAAGGGTCCACTTGAAGTATAAATCTGTAGTGGACTCACTTCCTTCAATAGTATTTTGTAGTTCCAAAAGGATGGATGAGGATGACCAAGAGTTAGGGACTGCCAGGAAAAGAACAGCTAAAAGGTCAAAGTAGTAAGGGGACATCAGGGCTGAATAATACAATGAGGTTTTTTTTGTTTTGTTTTGTTTGTTGGTTTGCTATTTTGTTTTTGTAATACTGGATAGTCCCATCTCTCCCAAATTGGAAATAAAGAACCCAGACTCAGGCAAGATCTCATTACTTGTTGGCAGGGAAGTAGTTTAACCCGCCTCAGGCAACTTGATCAATCCTCACTTCTGAGGGGATCACCATACTGACACTGAACTTTTTGCAAATACCCTATAGTTATCCCACTATGGCAGTTTTCCCATCAACCGTTAACCACTTTAGTTTCCAGGATCATAATTATTTGCCACCATGCCTGGAAACCAGAAAAAAAGATGACAGACTTAGAAAACAGAGAGGGTTCAAAAAGGAACAGTTTCCAAATGAGTTATACAGATTCCTAAGCTTGGATGAGTTGGAAAGTGAAAGGCAAAAAGAATGACAAAGTCAGAGTAGGCAATTTCAGAGGTTCAATATGTTAAAAAGCAGATATGCAAATAAATAAATAAAATTTAAAAAAAAATGTCAAAGAGTTATGATTTAAGTAAGATACTTAAAACACAATCCATCCTGCATACAGCATAGCCTTTTTTTCCACTTGGAATTATTGAATAGTTTTCTACACATAGTCAGAAAGAAAAAAGTGAGGAAGGCCTTGTGCATTATACAAAATAAATAAATAAATAAACAAATAAATGCCGATTCAGTAAAGAAGGAGACCTGACCAGACTCATGAATCAGAGAGATATCAGAGTATGATTATAACAATAATACAGCAGTATAGTGGTAGCAGCAGGAGTAATTATATATTGGTATAGAGAAATATGTTAGTATTTAAATTGTAAATTTTCTTTGCAATAGACTTTACAAATCTTAATTTTTCCTCACAAAAGCCTTTAGGTAGGTGCTTTTATTATCCCCATTTTAGATAAGGAAACTAAGGCAAAGAGGGATTAAATAAATTGCCCTGGGTTACTCAACTAGTTAAATGTCTGAGACAGGATTGGAACTCAAGAATTCCTGACTCCAACCACCACACTAGCTAGCTGCCTGAAAACTCTGCTGCCGAATTCAGAAATTACTACTGGAACAAGACCTTTTTGATCTTTACCTACTCCTGGCCTGTTAATATTAGGAAATGCTTTCTAATGAAGACTTTAGACTTCTAGAAATTTCCCTTATTTACTAATTTTGCTGCTTGAGTAATCCTTCAGAGTTGGAGCAGCATAAATCTAGAAAATCTTAAAAGGGGCTAGCTATTTACTTTAAGGATTAAAAGGCAGAAGAAAAGATACAACCTTTATTTTAACACTAATTCATAAATTTTAAAAAGACACGAGCAAACAAATCTCAAGATTAATGCAAACCTATTAACAACCTTATAAAAAAACTGTCCAAATAAATGATAAGAGAAATACAAATCAATACAATCCTAATAACATCCAGTGAATTGGTAAAAATGACAAAAGAATGGAAATACTCAATATTGGAGGTATTATGGAAAGGGAAGAATTTAATGTATCCACTTTTAGTAGAGATATGTAAAGGAATTTAGAATTTTGCAAATAACATGGCTGAAATGCTCAGAACATTGGACCTAGACATTCTACTCCAAGATGTATCATTCCAGATAAGACACTGACAAAAAGAAAGGTTCAATATACACCAAAATATTTTAGCAGCAGTATTTTATATGGTAGCAAAGACTTGGAAATAAAGTAGATGCCAATCAATTATAGGAATGTGTAAACAACTTGTGATACAAGAAGGAAATGAAATGTCATGCTGTAACAATATTGACGAATATTGAGAAGACACAAACTGATAGAAAGTGATGCAAAGTCAGAAAAACAATATACCCAATGATTAACAATTAATAATAAGAATTTATGCTTTTTGTTTTAAACTACTTATGTAAGAAAACATTTGGAAACAAGGGATTCCACTGTATTGGATAAGAGCATTCAATAAAAGTATCACTAATGAAATCTGTGGTAAACACCATTTTCCTAGAGTTTATCTTTACCAGTTTTATGACTCAAATGTTTCTTAAAAATATTCATTTTTAATGAAAGTCAATAGATCAGCAAAACTTTATGAAAAAAATTTTCAACTCCTTCTATTCTAACACATTATTCCTAATTATTTGAAAGTTCTTCCCCTATGCTTTCAAGATATAACTAGAATCCAGTTCCAAATTCTGATTACAAGTAAATAAAAATACATTTTAACATTTTATAATAATTTGGACTAATTTTAATTTTCCCTTCCCATCCCATCCCACATAAAAACTCCCATACACTGAGTAAAACCCAATAGGAAATACTCACGTGGCATTACTGAATCCAACATATTCATTACCAGCCATCTTATTCAAAAACTGCATCACCTATAAAATAAAATTTAAATTTTTTTAAAGTTATAACATGATGATCAGTAGAAAAATATTGAATGCAAAGTAAAAAAAAAAAATACAGTTCACTTACATAGTCAAATTTTTCAGCATTATTTACTCCTTGCTGCAAAGAAAAATGAGAGATAAGAAAGTGTAAACATATTAATTACCATAAACTTTTAAACTACATACTTTTAAAATTTCTACTATTATAATGGGTACATTAGTACTTTTAAATTTAAAAAATACTATTCAAATAATTTAGTATTTAGATAAACTGTTTTTACTACATATAAGTTCTTTCATCAAAAACCTGTATATTGAGAATGGATTTGAAGGAGGAAGGGAATGCTTTATTTTAAGTATTTTAAAAATACAACACGACAGATGCTAACTATATAAGTGTAAAAAAAAAAAAAAAAAAAAAAAAAGATTCCTCCCATCTTTCTAATTAGCACATTTTGGTCCAAGTTCAATTTTGCTAGGATTAGTGCTATCAATTTAATTAATATTGAAAACTTAAAATAAAGTTTAACCCTTAGGCACAGGAACAATTACATTTTCATCATTATTTTCAATAACTAATTTTAATCAACTTTAATCAGTGCTAGAGTTAGAAAAATGTTATTTTTCAAAGCTAACTAGTATTTTATTGTTATAGAACTAAAAATATCTAGTTGTGTAAAAACTACTGGTGTAGAGAAAAATCTACACTTAATGTCATTTACGACACCAATACCTTGGCTATCAATTCTATTCCAGAGTCCATTTTGTAGAAAATTGGCTACAACAAAACGTGGCATTGAACCAAGTTCAGTTTATAGAAGATGTATTGTTTCATCTTACTAATTCTAACATTTGAGTTACTGCAAATTTAAATAAAAAACCCTACTAAGCTCACTTTGTTTTCAAGTAACCAAATGGTTTCATTTTACCTCAGAGAAGTTTACATAGCAGTAAGTTGTAGATCTGAAATCAAACGTATTAATTGGTGATATGCAGCACCACAACAGAAACAATACATCTTTAATTTTTTTCAAAGTTACAGAAAAGTCCGCTACTTTATATAATATGTAAAATTTATCCTAAAAAAATCATTTTTATTACAAAGTGAAGGACAATATATCAATATTTTACTTGGTGAAATGCATAAAGCCAGGTTAATTTTTCCCTTTACAGTAAATTGGGGTATTTCCTGATATCTGTGAATTCCCATGTAATTAAATCCATCAGAAATGAGTATGTGCAATCATACACGTACAATCACTAGCTGTAACAAACATTATACATTTGTTGCATAAAAAGTGAGCACTGATCAAGCTTAATGAGTACAAAATAAAGGCAATTAAGTAATAACCATATTTTACTCAGATCTAGCTATTTTCCCTACAAGACCTCCATCATGAATTTCATCATCAAATGTTGTTTCTAAAATATAGCAGAAAATACAAAATGTAGAAATGTAATGCCCCAGCTGTTCAATGAAAAAATAATTAAAAGAAGAATTACCAACTTCATTGAACTGTTGCAGTTGTCAAAATATTCCATAGATCCTAATGCTGTAAAATATGTAACAACATTTAAACCACAAAAACCTTTAAAAAAAAAAAAAAACAAAGAACATCTCTTTGGAAAGGTATGTCAGCATTAGTCATGGGATGACATAGGAAGAATCACTTGGTTATACATTTAATAAATGTAAAAATAAAACAACTTACACTATGGTTCTGTACAAGTATAAGCTTGTATATAAATAAGACATAAGTATATGTCATAAGTACATAAGTATATGTTTGACTTTATTTTGGTTCTTTTACTCATTACTTAACATGACAAATATAAAAAGTTCTTAAACTACCTTTATAGGCATATGTCTAAATTACATAATAAATAAATGAAGGGGGAAATTTTTCATTTTGCTTCTACTGAACATTTGAAAAACCATATGTCTTCCTTGTATATTATTATATTATATTATTATTATTATTATATATTATATATATTATATTATCTAAAATCAAAAAAAAAGAAAATCAATTTAAATCCACAGGCTGTAGTTACATATAATGGAAAAAAGGAAGACATTTAAATGTCCTCGAACTAAGTATCTTGACCACAAATTCCATATCTTAGTTTAAAAGTATTAGAAATATCTTTTAAATGGTAAATCACAGAAAATCCCATCATTAAAATTTAGTGATCAAATTTATTATTTGCTATCTATATTTTCCGAATAATAACTTATAACCACTCAATTAAATTGATTTTCAAACTACAGCTTAAATTTTAGATCTTTTTTTTGGAATAGAGGGGGGGCAAAATGGTTAACATTCTTATGTTTCAGATTAAAGTTTGGACACTTTTGGAAAAATATGTGCAGATTTCATCCAAACACGTATTCATGTGTATACTCATATAGGTATATAAGAGATATACCAAAATAATACATTTTTACATTCATGATATACATGCTTGTGTATATAGACCAGACTGTGTGGATGCTGTTGTACATGCATACATACATATATCATTCCTTTGTTAGATATATAATATACCCATTCATAAACATGAAAAAATGTTTCTAAATGAATACGTGAATTTATCTGGTAAATATTATGTCTAAAATGATACGTGGGATGCCTACTTTTATATATATATATAAAATCAACTCTAAATTTCCTCATCTCTGATAACTTGAAAAACTACAATGGTTAAGGAAACTTTATTGTCCTATGTGAATCTGATATTTTAATTTAATTTAATTTTTATTTATTTTTTTATTCTTTACAGTATTCTTAAAAGATGCCAGTTTAAATTTATTAAGTCTCAATTAAGCAATTCTTTATCGAGTATACTAAAACATATATAAGTACTTGAGGAAAAAAATGAACTGGACAAAAGAAATTTTAAAAAAAATAGAACCGACTTTCTAATTAATTTCTCAAGCAGAGTACAGAAAATATTTTCTAGTTTATACAAAACTGACATATTACACTCTCGTCATAACCTCAAACACACAGTAGTACCACATTATCCAGATTCACGCCTCCAGAAATATAAAAACCAACTACAAATAGCGCAGCATAGCAGAAGGGTCACTGGAAACGTAGTCAGTCAGAAGACTTCATTTTGAGATTTTTCCCTGCCTTTCATTAGCCATGTTACAGCTCTCGGATTCCCACTTTTCTCCCCTGTAAAATGGGGGTAGTTAGTTATACTTGTACTACCTACTTTCTACAGTTATTATGAATATCATGCATGGAGAAAGAAGTACTTTGCAACTGCACAGAAATGCATAAAGATGTTTTATTATGAAAAAAAAAATTAGAGGGAGATTTCAATTTCAAAAAGGAAAGGTATGATAGAACCCATTTATGGAAACTGGCAAGTTGTTGAATCAATTGTTTATTTTAGTATTTATCCTGGGAAACAAAATCCAACCTAAATATGGCTATGTACTTCTTTGTAAGTATGTCACAAGGGGGATTTTCTACTATATATTGAGGTGAAAAATACCATTAGGTGACTATGATACAGGTCCATTTACAAAATAAGATTAACTAAAAAGGATTAAGCTAATTTGTTTTCTTCTCTAAATGAGCTACTTGATTCTGTCACCTAATATAGCAAGCCACCCTATATATTAAGATTTAAAAACTCATCTAAGAAGACAGAGGGAAAAGAGGCATTTAAGCAAGAAAGGTGGGAGAATTATACTAAAATGGTTGAATAAAATTCCCATATTATCAATTTAGCTCTCTCATTGAGAATGCCTTGAAATCAAAGATTACTGGGAAAGTTAAACTAGATATTACAATCACAAATAAGAAAATTATTAAGTCATATAAAAAGGAAAAAAAGAGAAAAATTATTTTTGATAATAAATTCTGTTCCTATCTGATATGTACTAATATCAAGGAGCACAAAATGAAATAGACTAAACAATTCTCTCTTTACCAAATCCAATATACCTACATTTATGCTTTGAATTGACCTTAAAAGTAGGTAACATAAGCAAGCCTAAAAGGATACTGATACATAACAAAAATCCTAGTTCAATTTTTGTGATACGCTTAAGGGCACCTGCAAAATAAGCTGTAATTTTTTATGTGGTCTTTAAATTAAGGAAAACTCCAATGTTTTTTTGTTTAATTCCAAAGTATTTATCTTATGGTTTCTTTTAAAAAGCTAAATCAGCATTTAAATAAGTCAACATCAGAAATAATAATTTAAAAAAATCTTGAGACTTGAAGTAGAAAGTGACATAACAAGATTAGGCAACTTCTTGTTAACTTTTAATAGGAAAAGCAGGAGAAGTTGACAACTGTGTTCCAAGTTTCTTTGATAACTGCTGTCCCATTCCCACCACGTTATTTCCATAGTTACATTTTTGAAAATTTAAACTAGGTCATAAAGATTTCTTATTACTGAAAAGGAAATGAGTATAAACTATCTTTTAAAAATGTTAAGTGTCACAAATATAGGAGCATCTTCTTTCAAACTCTCTTGCTTTTCCAATTCATTTAAACAGGCAAAAGACATGTGAGATCAAATGAAAGAGACTACATTCAAGTGTAATGTCCATAGTGACCAACTGCTGTCCCCCACCCAAGAAAAGTAACTGTAACACCTTTAAAAACTTAATGATGTGAATTTTAAGTGCAAGATTACATTTGTTTTTAAAAAGGTATTTACCTAGGTAAGCTTTGTTTTAAATTATTAAAAATTGGAGTTTTCCTATAAGCTTAGTAAAGTATATATGCAACAGGTTCCTTCTGTCCAAATTCTCCTCTTTCCACAATCTGCTAATCCTTTTGAACAATTCCTTTGCCTCTTCCCCCATTTCCTGAGATCACCACCAATCCTACAAGGAAAAAATATCAATACTACAAAAGTGTAATCTAAAGAGTCATACGTAAGACTCCACCTTAAAATTTTTGAAGCAATATAAGGGAATATGGAGCAAAGAGCACTACAAGAAAGCCTGAAATTAACAAGACATCACAAATTAAGGTTTTAACTTTTTTAAATATATTATCTTTAAAAGAGTGATTCTAGTTCACAAGTCATGCTAACAGCAAATTCTGAAGCATTTTGTGTCAAAGCACTTCTCTTACAAACTATATACACAGAAAAATTAACTTTGAAGCACATTTATCATTATTAATGGTCCTGATTGTCACATTTGAATAAATTATAATTCCTAAAGCAATTTGTCCACATACTTTTAAATTTTAATGAGCTGGTGTCCTCTGAATAATCTTAACTTTAAAAATTTTATTTTCTCTTTTAGGAAAACATCTCACAAATTCATATAAAAAAGTTAAGTTGGTAAGATTAAAGTCCCTCATCTTCAGAAAAAGTAAACATAATTATGGAGCAAAATAAATGCCCAGTACCTTGTTCCTTAAGAAATTAGCTAATTAAAAGCACTTAAATTTGTATGACTTGTATTTCCATATATATATATATATATATATATATTCTGATTTAAATGTTTTATGACTGACTTCAACTTGAAAATATCACCTCTAACAGGTCATCCTACAGGTATAACATACTTAATTTTTCTATAAAAACTCTGAAGTCCTCAAACAGACATCATGAAAATATTACTAAATTCTTAGATATTAATTTTACCATAGTTATTTTAAAGTAGAATTTTTCTCTAAAATAAGCTATCATGTTGAAAAATAATTAAAACAGGAAAGTTGCCTTGAATATAAAATCATAGTCCAAATCCTTATTTTTTTGTAAATTTGCTACTACAAACTCTTAAGCAAGTTTGTTTTGAGAATTTTAAAACTAAGGCTTTTTCATACTACAAGACTTTAAAGTATACAATTATCTCTATGTTTTTAAGTATCCATGTTAGAAATACTTTAATTGGTTGAGGATATAGTCCACTGTCACTAAAAACAAGTAATGAAGTGATAGTGTAAATATGATAATCAAACATGCAATTTCTACATGCAAGATTTTGAAGCAGTAAAATAAAACCCAAAAATCATTATTTAAAAAAAAAAAAAAAAAGTAAATTTAGGCAGTTAAACTTGCATAAAGTATACCTTAGGGTACTTGGGGTACTATATTAGTATCTCCAATGATTCTGTCATCAAAGCATAAAGGTTTCATCGAGTATGGTATAATTTCTAATCTCTAATTTAAGTTACTAGCTCTAACTTTAAGAAAACAGTATAACTTATGATCAAGCCTCATTTTGGAGAAGAGAATCTAAAATATTAAAGACTTATTTTATTCTGAAGGCAATTTTTATGTCACACAAAATAGTTTTATAACAGTGAGTCACATGCATAATACTTTTTAGTAAGATAACTAAGAATAATTGCATAAAACCAACTCTGTTACAAGGGGTTCTTTTCCCTCCAGAGGAAAGACAATTAAAAATGAAAAAACAGGGCATATTTCTAGTGATTAACCTAAAAATGATTATACTGGTTTTTTAATAACTTGTAGGATAGGGCATTAACTTATGCTAAAACATTTTCTCATGTAAACAAAGCAAAATGATTCTATACTCATTCATACTAATTCATCTAACATTGAGTCATGTGGTATGACTTATTTCAAGTTCAATTATACAAATAGGTTTGCTGATGAAAAAGTTTCAAAGTTAAATGACAGGAACTTGATATAAATAGAAATTCAAACAACTTTAACAAAATTATAAATGAAAATCAATTTGAAATATCTATCAAAATAATGATGTAGCTTACAATTATATAACTCAAACTTCAAAAAATGTGATTTTTTTTTACATTTAAAACTTTAAAAATACATATTCATAATTAGAATATGCCATGGAAAAGTGAAATAAATGAAAAGCATTTAACCACAAGCATAATTCAAACTTACAAAACTGAGAACATTGAGAACCCTACTAAATGCATTTTGGCAATAATGGAAATGACAAGACTATTTGTCACATATAAACTTATGACAAAACATCCTTAGTAAAGAACTTAAACTCTATCCAAAACTGTCCAAATGAAAACAAAAATACATGCCAGACCATTAAGAAAAAAAACATTTCAAACTGGATTTTTTAGTATTATATGTTGAAGGAACCCAAAAGAAAACTTTTTTTTAAAAAGAAGGTTCCTTTAAAAAGTTTTTTCCTTTTGACATTTCTGTAATATTTATACTTAAACAGAAAACTAATACTCAAATACTTACTTTTAAAATACCAAAAAAAATTACAAGACTATTGATTTCACAGCTATGAAAAACAATGCAGGATTCTTTTCAATAAGCTATCACTGAAAATAAAGGAAAACAAATAAAAAAAGGAAAAAGAAATGTCAACATTTTACCTTTATTAATGAAGTTACAACAATTGCTCCAGCATTCACCATAGGATTATGAGGCCTATCTGTGAAATATAAAATACAGTATTATCTAAAATGACTGATACTATGAGGACAAATCTTTAATGCAGACATGCATATACTTTCCAGAACAGTGTATTTTCTTGTTTTTTGGATGCAAGGGGATCTGAATTTTAAAAGCTGCTATTTCAGAAATTTTTAGAATATAAGGTTTTTGTTCCCTTCTCAATAATCTTAAGTTCCAAAATAAGAAACAAGATTCTTGGAGGAAATCTGCATTTTATATATCAGAAACTTAGTTTGGTACTATCTCTTGTTGTTCAGTTATATATGACTCTCCATGATCTCATTTGGGATTTTCTTGGCAAAGATCTCCAGTTCATTTTACAGATGAACTGAGCTAAACAGGGCTAAGTGACTTGCCCAGGGCCATATAGCAAGATAGACTAGATTTGAAAACACTAATCACAGGAAGGAAATTATTAATTGCAAAATGCAAGCACATACAAGTATATATGGATAAAGAGTTAGAGGATCTGATTTGAAATCTCAGTTTCTGCCACTTACTCCTTACTATCCTGGCAATTTAATCTCTGTGAACCTCAGTTTCCTCAATATGCAAAAATGCAAGGTGTGAGAGATGCCAATTATATGATCCTATGACATATTCAAGTCTTTCCTTAAATCAGTCAGGTTGGCCTAAATTCAAGCAAAACCTAAATTGCTAGGATTCTTCATTTACTTTCTGAACAGTGCAAACCATGAAGAGGTCAAAATTAACTTCTAAAAATATTTGTTCATGGAAAACAACCAATTACATGTCCCTAAAAATCTATTAGTCTTCACTTGACACTACTACCCATTCCCTTCCAACTCACATTTATGATGTACTTTCAGGTTTATAAAATACTTCATTAACAGCCATGATGAAGAAATTTTGAGTATTAGGATCTGCAGGATCTGCTTTTCTGGATAAATAACCTGAAGGTCAGGGAGCTTCTACCTCACTTACCTAGGGTGTCACACAACTGTTAAGTCTTAAAACATACTCAAACCAAAATCTTCTGATTCCAAGATCAGTCCTTTTTTGTAGTAAATCATGATATCTGAACCCTTCTAAATATGAACCGACCAACACAGAAATAAACTCCCCTGACATTCAACTAGCATGACAGTGGATAAAAACTAGCTTTGGGATCAGGAAGATAAAGGTTCAAGCCCTGTCTCTTACATATATCAACTGTGTGACCATGGGGAAAGTCACTTGTCAATTCAGGCAATGTTTTTTCTTTTTCTTTTTTTTTTTCCTTATGAAATAGAGCATTCTTTCAATTAAAATGTTATCAAAATAAGCAAATTACAGGGTTACAAGTCTGGACCAGCAGGTAAAGTTGAAATTTCACCTCCCCCTGATAGTTTACTACAATGAAAATTAGAAACATAGGCTTCAAAACTCTCTAGCAATAATATCCTTTGGCTCCCAATTATATCTGAAATCTTAAGTTTTGAAATATTTTCATCTCCATTTTACAGCTGGCCAACAAACCTGAGCAAAGCTGTTTGGACTGACATTTCAGGAGACTGTCTACCAGGTCTCAGGGGCCAGACAACTCTCTTTAAAACAAATTACAGGTAAGTTATCAATGTGAATTGATGGCCAAAAACATAAGTCTAGATAAAATATGACAGTATGTTGTGCTGTTTTATGTGGTTTTGATCTATGTACTCATTAACAGAGACTTTCTTCCCAGGTAAATTCCACCATTTCTAGTACAATGATAAGCAAACAAAATAGGGGTTTGATAGTTACTTATAAACTGATCAAACTGCCGGATATACTAGGATCTTTTAAAACATCTACTTACTAAGTAAGTAAGCTCTTAATGAAAAAGACCATTTAACATCCAGCCATTCTGAAGAATGATTTGGAACTATGCTCAAAAAGTTCTCAAAGTGAGCATACCCTTTGATCCAGCAGTGTTACTACTGGGCTTATATCCCAAAGAGATTTTAAAAAAGGGAAAAAGACCTGTATGTGCATAAATGTTTATGGCAGCCCTCTTTGTAGTGGCTAGAAACTGGAAACTGAGTGGATGCCCATCAATTGGAGAATGGCTGAATAAATTGTGGTATATGAATGTTATGAAATATTATTGTTCTGTAAGAAATGACCAACAGGATGATTTCAGAAAGTCCTGGAGAGACTTACACGAACTGATGCTGAGTGAAACGAGCAGGGCCAAGAGATCATTGTATACTTCAACAACAATACTATATGATGATCAATTCTGACGGACGTGGCTCTCTTCAACAATGAGATGAACCAAATCAGTTCCAATGGAGCAGGAATGAACTGAACCAGCTACACCCAGCGAAAGAACTCTGGGAGATGACTATGAACCACTACATAGAATTCCCAATCCCTCTATTTTTGTCTGCCTGCATTTTTTGATTTCCTTCACAGGTTAATTGTACATTATTTCAAAGTCCAATTCTTTTTGTATAGCAAAATAACTGTATGGACATGTATACATATATTGTATTTAACTTATGCTTTAACATGTTTAACATATATTGGTCAACCTGCCATCTGGGGGAGGGGGGAGGAGAAAGGAAGGGAAAAATTGGAACAAAGGGTTTTGCAATTGTCAAGGCTGAAAAATTACTCATGCATATAACTTGTAAATAAAAAGCTATTTAAAAAAAAAAAAAAAAAAAGACAATTTAGCAGCCTGGTATAAAAGTTAGGTTTGGACTCAGAAAGCCCTGTCTCTGGAACACACCAGCTGTGATCCTATGCAAGTAATAAAACTTCTCCCTTCTCAATACTCATGTAATAATATTGCATTTGTTACAATTCAATACCAACTTCTCAGTTTACAAAGAAAACTATAAAATCAGCATATGGTCACAAGGGTTGACTCTAGTTTGACCTCAGAACATTTCTAAGAACACTTGGGGTACTGGCTACTACCCATAAAATACCAAAGCAAAATAGTCAAATGAATAACTAAAGGAAATTAAGGCACACAAGGCAAATAATCATCAAAATTATGGAATATATTTCTGATATTGGATATTTTGGCTTATTTAATGGTTAGTTTCATTATAACACTATGGACCAAGAATTTTTAAAAGCTACTGCCATAATTGTGATTGGCAAAAAGTTCTTTATATAGGCAGGAATGAGAGCCAATAAAATATGCAACATTTTATCTAAGGAAAACCTAATTTCTAAAGTCATACACCTCTCTTGAGATTAACATTATTCAGAATAGAAACAAACCTTGGGGGGAAGAGAACAAATATTACTACATATGGTGCTGTTCTTAGTGCTTTATAAATATTATCTCATTTGAACTTTACAACAATTCTGGGAAATATATGTTAAATATCATCCCTGCTTTAAAGTTGAATCTGAGGGTCAACTAGTTCAAATCCTTCATTTTACAGTGAGGAAATTGAGGGTGAGAGAATTTCAGTGACTTGCCCAAAGTCACATGGAATCAGGACTCAAACTCAGGTTATCTGAATCCAAATGCAGCATGTTTTCTTTTGAGCCACATTACTTCTCAAGTTTATCATTAATGCTACTTAACATCCCTCTCCCCCATATGGGTAATCCAGTGTTTTCTCTATTGAGAGGCAGGTAAAAAGAGTATTATTCTGAGAATCAGAAGAAATCTAGGTTCAAATCTCATCCATAAATTTATTAGTTCTAATCCTTGGTAAGTCACCTTATCCTTGGGGCTCATTTATAAAATAAGTATAAAAAGCTGTGATACTTTCCTCATGAGACGGTTAGTATTAATGAAATAAAATGAGGTTGATAAAGCTGATTGTAAGTTATAATGTACTCTATAAGAATATCAACTGCAATAATTATTCCTTATTTTAAGGATGAGATGACTTAAGTCTTTTCTGTTTCCTATTATTCAAACATTAAATTCCATAGAAGAGAAATATGCAAGGTGGTATTTTAAAAATAAATATGAAAACGTTAATTTGCATCCTCAACACTGCCCTCCCCCCCAATAATAACTAGCCTTTTAACATTCAAAAAAAAAAAAAAAAACTTTTTAGATACTTTCTCTTAATATATACTGGATATATATTCTCAAATATATATCAAAATTTGAAGAAACCTCAGAAGATATCTAATTGGTATCCTCTATATCCTAACAGACAAACTTGAAGATCCCTAGATAATCCTCTTACTTGGGGATAGCTCTGATTTTTCCTAGAAAGTCTAAATTCACCACTGTGGCAATTTCTACTCATTATTCCTATGTAGGCCTTAGATGGCCAAAAAAGAATGAGACTATTTCCCTTTTTCATTCATAAATACATGTTATTATTTTCCCCCTAAACTTGTACTTCTTCAGGATAAGAAGAATCCAAATCTTTCAACAAATCCCCCTATGGCATGATCTCAAAGCCTTTTTACCATTTCTGTTGCCTTCCACTAAAAATTCTTCAGTTTCTCAATGTTGTTCCTATATTGTGGCATCCAGAATTAAACACAAGATTACAAAATCTGACGAGGCACAACACAGAAAGAACATTCTAGCCTAAACACTTTTGTCTCTTAATGCAAGCTAGGATTGTAGTAGCTTTCTTGATTACCATAACATACCGATTTATATTCAAATTGCAGAAATGAACTACCTAATATCTCTCCCACTTTGCACATGTGAAGTTGATGTGAAGTATAAAAGTAAGTAAAAACTAAGGAAAGTATGGCTGGATAGCAAATCACCTGACCAAGAAATGAGGTTTTAGTGGTTTACAAACTCAATATGAAGAAAAACCAGAGTCCTTCAATTTATGCTTACTACTTCAGAGGTCTTTAGGATATAATAACTTTGAATTCATTTTAAAAGTTAAGTAATGACTACTTGGAATCATGCAGGAAAATAAAACTTCTTATCTTTTATTATCTGATTCTTACCATCTTCATTCAGGAAGAGTTTGTTGAATCTTAATCCGCTGGGCTCTTTTCCAACATATCGATGTACATACTCTGTTCCAAGGTCATTTACAGCAATGGCATATTTCAAGGGCTTTACACAGGACTGAAGACAAAAGGGGACTTTGGTATCTCCAATAGAATGCCTTTTTAAAAGCAGATAAAAAGAAATATTAACTTGTAGAAAATGCAATAGCCTAATTATTGCTAATACAATATTAATTCTTATTTTAAAAACCATGCTTTCCTTTTGTTACAATTATTAATCTTAGGAAATAACTAAGAAACAAGTTCATTTTCAGAAGTAAAGGGCATGATTCACAACTGGATCACATAGCAAGTTTCATTAACTTTCATATTTGGGCAGACTTTTTTTTTAATTTAATATTTAACTAGACCAACTACCATGACCTAGGTGAAGAAGTCACTAAAGAAGTAATGGTTAAACAACTGCTTGAGAATTATAAAGCTCTGAGAAATTTTTTTAAAGAGGAACACCTCAATAAAAGAAAACAGTACCATATGATTCCAGAATCTGCACTAAGTACCCAAGAAGTACTATACCAAAAGATGAGCTATATATGCCTTCATGCATTTTCCATGGAAAAACAGAAGAATGAGGATTATGTTGTGAAAGTAGGGATAAAGAAAATGGAGTACATCCTAAAGTAAAAAATTCTGGTCATTCTACCAAAGTAGTTTTTAACTATGACAAAAAACAAAAAAGTATGAGTGATTAATTTTGCTAAAATAAAATTATTAATTTTGAAAAACAAAGTCCCAAAGGTTTAAAACAAGTTTGTATTTGCATAGAACTTCACAATTTAAAAGATATGTCATTACTATGTTTTGTTTTTATATAATCTAAATTTTCCCATTATATTTTCCCCTACTCACTTCCTTGAAAATCATTCCATAACATTTTTTTTTTCCAGGAAAAAGGATAAAAATCTCAAAAAAAAAAAAAATTTTGACAATTTAAGTGATGCTCCACAATGCATGGATCTACCACTTCTGCAAAGTTGAAGGGGGAGGAAGGGGGAAAAGAAATATCTTCTTATATCTGTTCTTTGAGGCCAAGTTTGTACTTTGAAGTTTTACAATATTTGTTTTCAATTGTTTGTGGTGATTGATCTTTGATATTTATTTACATTGTTGGCAATATGTATGTTTTCTTCGCCGTTTACTTCACTTTTCATAGCCCCTCTGCACCACATATCATATTATATTAATGTAACACAATTTAACCATTCTATAATTGATAGACATATACTTTGTTTCCAGTTCTTTAAATGCCACCAAAAACATGCTCTTATAAATTTGGTGAATCTAAGGAATTCTTATCAATGACCTCCTTGTAGTATATACTTAGCAGCAGAATCTCTAGATCAAAGCATATTAGCCATTTTATTTGCCCTGATTTAAAATTGTATTCCAATACAACTCTACTAATTTACACCTCCATCAATAATGTCCTTGGAGGACAGAGACAGAAGCAGAGTGGGTTCATTCTATAGCAAAAGCCAAGAAAGAAACATTTTTCAGATATTTTAAGTGTTCATAATGTTATGAACAAAAAGACAACCATGAAGTTAAAATCATGACTTCTATGCTCACTTTTGTAGCAAAGATGGAAGAGAAGAACAGAAATCTTAGGAAAAACTTAACAAACCAACTCTAAATATAGAGTCTTTCAATATAAAGATGGGCAAAGGAGAAGATAAAAAATATTAGCGAATAGGACTCATGACTAAAAAATGGTTTATAGGAGACCAAAGGTTTGTAAACTACTCAAAAGCAATCTCAGTCAATAAGCATTTACTAAACACCTTTGTGACAGGTCTCATGTTACTGACAAAGACAAAAATGAAATAGTTCTTACCCTTAAAAAGTTTGCCTTCTATTGGGGAAAGAACATGCACATATAATGAATTAAAAAAAAAAAAAAATCACACACACACACAAAAAAGCATCAGGATACAAATAAAAGCCAAGACAGTCCCTGCCTTCAAGTGGCTTATTTTCTAATGAAAGAAACAACACAAACACACACAGTAAGAAGTGTATTCAGTGAAGGGTCTGGAATGTTAAATTATGTTGACGATGAGACTGAGGTGAGGGAACAGACTGACATTCCTTTTAAGAACAATGGGAAATCTGAAAAATGATTCATGTTCCCTATGTTCATGGGTCTATATAAATAAGGGAGGGAAGGTTGAAGAAAATAGATAGAGAGGAATGCATGTGAGCAGGAGATCAGTAATGAGGTCAGGAAATCATAGAAGAGAAGGTTAAGTGAAGACTGGGTAAGGGTTTCCTGGAAGCATTCCTAACGAAGCAGTCACCAAAGGGGAAAATTATCTGAGATTATCTGTGTGAGCTTTAAAAGACTGTGTATTTTATTAGATTGACTCCTAAACTTTTCAAAAATCCTCAAAATTCTGTCACAAAAAAATAACCCTTCCCACAAAAGAAAAAAAGACAGAATCAATGTTTAATAAGAGCAACTGACTTATAAGCAGTATCATACTGATACATTCAGCTCTAAACTACTGAAAGAACAAAATCACCAGAGAACATAATTCTCTATGTGTTCTATGATTCACTCAAGATTACTCACATGTATAATACTGTTAAACACAGCATCGAAAAAAATCAACTAGGAGACTAAAAATGATTACTAATCAAAGAACTATCAGAAAATTTCAAAAAAGCAATGATGTCATTTTTGAAATAAAATGCTATTTTCATAGCCTCACACACCACATTGAATATAAAGAACCTCCAGATACTGAGACCTTGGTTTTAATTCCCCGAATTCCCAAAGGAAACTTCTTAAAAATGTATGAAATCCTCAGCTTGGCTGGTGGTGAATAAAGCTTTCATTACATATACACAGTAAAAGCATTGGTTTCTTCAAAAATATAATTAATAGTATGAAAATGGATTCCTTAAATTCTATCAGACACCTTCAACAAGGTCTGAATAACACATTTTAAATATAGAGATATGTCATATATATGAGTAGGTTTCTATAAAATGTGGTTTTAAAAAAAGAAAGTTACATACAAACCAATACAAGGTGTGTTTACTGTTCCAGATTAAGTTTTTTACTAAAGAAACTTGAGATATGCAAAATTTTACTTTTTAAAAAGCAGAAATTGACTTCATTATTCTAACATTTAAAAGGTTCTTTTAACTACATATCATGTCATTAAGTTACAGAAAATTTAGTTTTACTTAACTTTTTTTTAAAAAATGAACTACATCAGAGATTACTTCATGTTTTCTCAATAACCACTGATAGAAAGAACATTTCTGATTTAATAATCTATGTAATTTTAACTTGAAAACACTTCAACATCAAACAATGTTTAACATGTGTATAAAGGTAATGACTACATAAAACATTGGTTTTGCTACACAAATACACCCAATTAGAATGACCAGCGCATACATATATAACATAAACATACAAGATTTACTTTAAGAGCAAATTAAAAGTTTCTAAGCTATATTTATTTATGCAAATATTTAATAAAGAAACAGAATCTTTTCAATCAGAAGAAAAGTAACAAAATTATCAGCATTAAAAATTTTATTTTCACAACATCCAAAAACAACACACACTAGTGACCACTTTTGAGAAATTCAATCAAATAGTCCTTTTCCTTTTTCTAAACACCAACATACTTTTAAGGTATCCTATATTAAAGTTACATTGAAGTAAGATTATCTAACGTCATCATTCACAATCCAAAAAACAAATATTACAAAAATTATACTTTCAAAATATTCACAATATTTTAGACATTTACAAGATATGACTCACCTCTGTCCATCCACTGTACACACTGATACTCCCCATAAATCTGGACTGAACTTGGCCAGTTGAGGGATGTAATCAGCAACCTAAACCAATACATTGGCAAGGAATAAGAAGTTTAGTACAGACCCAGGAATGTAAAGTTCTAATGCAGGCAAATAATATGCATACTCTGCAACAATTAACACTTTTGATTTTAATAGAGACTCTCTGTTCCTGGTTGCATACTTTACTAGGTGTTAATGTCATTTTGTAGAACATCTGTGGTATTTTGAAAATACCTCTAAGATGGACCCATAATAACAGGACAGCAGGAAGAAGTGAGCTCCATCTCCTTACAATCCCTTCCTCCTCAAACTCCAAAATGACCTAGAAACATGTCAAACTAAACCCTGACTCGGAAACCCAAAGGATTAAAAAAAACTCACAGTAGGTATTTTTTTTTTTTTTACACTGAGGCAATTGGGGTTAAGTGACTTGCCCAGGATCACACATCTAGGAAATGTTAAGTCTGAGGCCAAATTTGAACTCAGGTCCTCCTGACTTCAGGGCTCGTGCTCTACCCACTGTGCCACTTAGCTGCCCTCAGCAGGTAATTTTTATAGCCCAGATCAGTATAAAGAGACAGAGGTCCGGCAACAGAGGGAATGTAACATTTGGCCAGGAGCCCACTAAACAGAATGTTTTAGAAAATGAAGAAGGTAGGCACCAGGTCTTACCCTGGTTTCATATGCAGCAAAAAAGGATCTAAGTTTGTACAGAATAAAGGAATAAATACCAAATGACAGGTCTGTTACCCGCTACTGAATTCCCAGACATAGATCCAGAATGGATCCTACAGAGGGGAAAAAATGGGCCTTTAATAAAAAAGAAGATTTCGTCAAAAGAAACACAAAATAGTAAACATGAGTAACTAAACAAGGATTTTTCCATTCTAATATGGTAAGATGATATGTGTCTCTTCTAAACTCTATCATCACTTGAAGTCACAGAGGGAATCTAATTAGGACAGAAAGCCTGGGAGTGGTTTCATTAAGCCCTGATGATCTTAAAAGAATGCAAATAGAATTGGAGAATTACTGAAGGGTAAGGAGAGAAAAGGTAAGGAAATTTTTATCTCATACAATCAAATTATTCAAGTAGAAATCTATATAAAAAAAGAATAAAGTGATTCATCTGAACTGGTTTAAAAGGAAAGGATATCACCCCTACACACACCTCCACCCCTACACCAGAGATCAGAAATACATTTCACCCAACAAGGATACAGAAGGAAAAATAAGGACTGAAGAAGAGGAAATAATAAAGTAATTAATTAAAAAAAAAAAAAAAGCAAACTTTTCTTTCTGTAGTAGCAAAAAATTATAAACTGGGTATAAGAAATGGCTGAACAAGTTTTGGTATGTAAATGTGAAAAAATTTTACTGTAAGAATAATTACTGTGCTGTAAGAAATTATGAAGGCAATGGTTTCAGAGAAACCTGGGAAGACTTATATGAAATAGAGAATGAAGTGAGCAGAACCAGGAATACCATTTATAGTGACAATACTGAAAAGGCAATCAGCTTCGAAAAAGCATGCTCAATCATGATTTCAGAGTTTCATCATTAAACTTCTTCCCCCCTTCCTGACAGAATCATGAAAGAATTAAAAAGATTTTTTGGTGGGGAATGAGGGTTGAGATGGGGAAAGTGTTATGACCAATGCAGGAAATTTTTTTGTTCATTATAAATGTTTGTCACATGGTGTTTGTCTTTCTTTCCTTCTCAATCAGGAATGGAAGTAAAAAAATTCAACTGAAAAAGCCAAAAAATAAAAATACCTCTACAACTTGATCTATAAGCAATCTCTTCACTCCCTAAGCATCCCCTCAGGTTTATTCTTTCCTTATCTTTCAAAGCTACCAAGCTTATAATAAGCAGAGGCTTGTTCTTCCCCACATCTCCAAGAGAAAGATATAATAAACATTAAATGCCTACTATGTGTGAAGCATTGCATTAAAGGATACAAATAAAGAAGGAAGACAGTAGAAAGAACAGCTACACAGGTGACTTCAGAGGTGTGAGAATTGACAGGGACATATCATGTATTAAGAACATATCCTAAAATTATCACTTGGCCATAATCTACAACCAAAACAAAACTACATTTCTCAATAGGATTGACTGCAATAAGAATCTATTGCATTACTCTGCATTATAAGTATTATTAAGGCAAGTACTGAACATTTCAGAGCTATCATTAAAAATGAGGAAGTTAATTAAAATTTAAAGGCAGCCTAAGCATAGTGAATAAAAAGCAAGTCCCAGAACCACAAAGATGTAGATTCAAGTCCTACTATCTCTGATAAATTCTAGATTTATTCATTTAACCTATCAGTGTCCCAAACAAAAAGGTGCTGTCTTTATATTACTTGAAGGAGGTTTTTATAATTATACATTTTTAACCCAATATTAAAAAAACTTCTTCATTCATTCAAAACATGAACAATTTGAGAAATCAATTATGATAATGATTTTTAGAAATTTGTAATAACAAAATAATTTAAAATATCAAAGTAAAAGAAAAGTCATTGTCCTGATTAGTTGGGAACCATTTGGAAAAGCTGAGAGTGAGAAGTAATGTGATAAAGTTGGCGTTAGAGTTAGGGAGACCTGCATCTGAATTTTTTAAAAGTATAATATAAATATAATAATATATTTATATATAACATAATAACATAAATTCTAAGTACAATCTTCTCCTAACTTTTGGACTTTGTAATAAGCCATAGAACATTTGTGTTTTACCTGCAGTTTGGATTTTTATAATGACATCAAGTAAAGTCACATAAAAGCTTACCTTTCCTCCAGACTGTTTTTTAGCACTTTCATACAATTCATCAATGTGTGAGGTAAACGACATAAAGTCTGGAATGACAAACTTTCTCCTAAAGGCCTGTGTAAGCAGCACAATGTTGCTTTGAACACATCTGTGAAACAGGAGAAAAAAATTAGCAAATGCTATATCCTACTGAAGTATTAATAAAAATGAAATACTTTAACACATTTTTTTCATGCATATTGTTACTTTATGTACTCACATGAAAAAATACATTTTAAATAAAACGGTAGTAAAGATTGAGAATTATACAAGATGACAAAAATGATAGTGCCGCTCAAAACAAAGCATTTAGCATATCAGAATAACATTTAACTGTTGCTCGTTTAGGAGGGGGGAAGCATTCTTACACTTTCACATCTAGATTCAGTTTATTTTAACTAGATGTCTTTGAAAAGGTGGCCCTTACACATCTTTATTTTAAAAATCACCAATATTTCAGAAATCTAAAAAAACGAAGTATTTTTAACAAAGAGACTCGTGGCTTAAATGAGATTAACATTCCATTAAAGTACAAATTTTCGAAATCTGAAAGTTTCAATTTCTAACCAAAAATTAAATTACAATATAGAAGATAAAAACTTATGGATCAAGTTCTTCTTTTCTTTTCTTTTTTTTTTAAAAGGATTTAACTTGAACTTTACTAAAATGCTTTGTAGAGAAAAATTCACTGATGATTTTAAAAACAAGGTAAAGTGCTGAGGTGTTATATAAGTACATCTAATTAGTATATTTAAGACAACATATTCAAATAACCTTTTGAAAAGTTTTATAAACAGGTCAGTTTGTTGTACATGATCCCTTGATCATTTTCTCACCATTACTTGTTACAGTCAGTACCAAAGTTGTAAAAATTAATGATGTTTTAGCTATTCTCCCAAATATCCTGAGTTTGATCTATCTCCTAATAGTTCAAAATATTTATTTCAATTACATTTAGTAAATAAAATATTCAGTTGTTGCATAATGAGGAACACCAAATAACCATATTAACTTAAAAACATATTACCTTCTTCCAAAAATGAAATTTACATATCCTTCATGATATAAATCTATAAAATCCACCTTACCTTATTTTTCAAGAAGTTCTACCACAAGTGACACCAAAAATAATTTTCTATAATAAACTATTGACCAATTTGGCACTTTTAAATTAATCAGTTTTTCTTGGGGGAGAGGGGGAATGACTACTAATAACTACTAATAATTACTAATTATTACTACTAATAACTAATATTCTTAAATAGTCAAATACTGTTTTTATCTTCTTAACAAAATTCTTGTATCTAATACAAGAATATGTATTAAATATGGCTCCACAAACTTAAGAAATCTGACTTCTATCCACAAGAAATGTTAACTCTTTCCTCTTCTCGAAACCCTGATCAAAATATACACAATTATTCTGTCGATATAAAATTAAAACTGAAAATTGTATATAACCCAAGACTGAAATATGATTTAACTTTGAGAAGAATTAAGTACAACACTAAGCTCTCCAGGTAGATGTGACTCTGGACATAAGTTTTCTTACTTATCCTTAAAAAAGGAAAAATCAGCCTTTCCCTATCTGCACAGGAATACTATGAGAATTAAATATATATTGTAAAGTCCTATTATATTACTCAAGTTTCTCAGAAGCTACAGTATCTCAGAAGAAGTATTACACATATAAATGTAAAATGTAAAATGTACACATTTCTGGCACTCAGTTATACTAAAGAAAAAATGCTGTCTGAATCCATAATTGTACAAAGCAGTTCTAAGCTCTCAAAATTCCAAGTATTTTGATCCTTTGAGTGATTCAAAGGGTTGGGCATTGCAAACTATCCTTTAGAATTAGTTTCCACATATGGGACAAGACACATATTCTCATATAACATTAACAAAATAGAGAAATCTCCATACTAAGTAGATTCTATGACTACCCCAAATACATCATTCCTGGCAAATGCTACTTGATTTAATTCAATGTAGTTACTCACAAATTAATTATTCAATAATGGATATTTATGAATATCTACTATGGACCAAGAACTGTACTAAGTAGTGAGGACATAAAAACAAACAAAAAACAATCTCTGCCTAAATGGTTTAAGATTATCCCTACATGGTAACCAAAACAATTCACCTCTAAACTTTTAAGCTTCTACAAAGAAATCAAAAATGACCCAATGATTTTGTAAAAACAGGTAAAGAATAGATTCCTTAGGCCTTACCTAGATCCTGATAAGATTTTTCAGAGATGGAGTTTATAATCATTCACAAAGAATTTTGAGTAGTCCTCAAGAGATGTCAGATTGTTATCACACCCCCTCAGACTTTCTGTATCTTATACTACTTTATGCCTCTTAGGGAATATATATATCATCTAGTAAAAGTAATTTCATAACAAAACTGAACTAAAAACATATAAGCGGTAGTTAAAGCTAGGAATAATCAAAATGTACAAAGATATATTATTGTTAATCAAGCATTCATACAAACTAATCTGAATTAAAGTACATAATTAAAATTACATATAATTAAAAGTATGTAATTTTCAAAAATTAAATGAAAACATTATTTTCTTTACAATATAACTACACATATTCAAATAATCAGGTATAACCACAATATATATGTATAAAAATGGATCTTTGCTGAAATCTGGGTATTCCTATGTGTTAGGATTATAAGGATAAAAAGATTATGATATTGACACATCTGAGTATAGGGGGACAGGAAGAATAAGACTGTTCTGTGTCCTAAATAAATTCATTTTCCAAATACTACAAATTTTTTATACTTTTTGTCACTTGCAATTTCATTAAAATGAGATTTCATGAAATATCTCTTTTAATTACACAAAAGCATTAATCTTCAAAACAAATGCAACTTAAAATTTTTATATAATTAATCATATGTAACACAATAAATTGTTCATTAAAATTTTGACCAAGTTTTTACTTTTTAAAAAGATCTTTGTCTAGCATGACACCATCTGATGTTGTCTGAAGAGTTAATCTCAACATATCCATACACTCTTTCAACCTGGGATCAGAAGTTCGCAATCCTGTAGATTTCAGTGCCTATTAAAAGTGAGTGACAGAGAGAGAGAACTTGTAAATACATATCCCAGATAATTTGCACATTCATTTTTATTACACATTTTTATCAATATATTAAAAATGCCTTCATTTGTTTAAAAATTGTTTTTACAAAAGAATTAATATCACTGTTATGAAATTTCTGTACAATTTTTCATTGTTTAATTTGTGCTTTATTGATTATTTAATCATGAAAACAAAAATGTAATAGAAATTGTGGGAATTAACATGTAGACAGTCATTAAAATATTTCAATTACAAGACCTAGGGCTACCAATGAAATGTACAAAATGTGGGGAAGAAAAAGATAACTTACTGTAATGAACTTATGAACTGGTATTTTTTCTTGCCCTTCTGCAATGGTATAGAACAGCAAATCCTCCAAGCTAGGTAGAAGACCCTGTTTGATCTTACTGGAAATAAAGGGGAGGAGTAAGGGAGAATGAATTAATATTTGCAGTTTGTTAGATATAACATGTTTATAGTACCAAAAACTAGACTTTGGCCATGTTTATATAAATCACTATGAATCAATCTATATATATCAGCTATTCATCATGGATATTTTTATAAAGAATAACAATACCCCAAAATTAAATAAGTAATCAAATACTAAAATTGAAAACTATATCATTCATACTATGTTCTATTAATGTGCAATATGGTGTTTATTTTTAAACTGGAGTTTTTAGTCTATTTTCACTCAACCACCAGCTAAAGCAGAGAGTTGTACTGATAGCATCATTTATAAAACTACTGAGCAAATATTCAGGTAGGCATTTCTAAAGATAACAAATAAAATGTTATTTTATCAATAAAGTTAATTCTAACATTTTGGAAGACTTTGAGAAGATAGGAAATGGTAGATGATTTGAACACAAAGTTGGACTTAAAACCAAGTAGGAAAAGCGGACATTTCAAAATGGATATTCCAAAGACATCTCAAACTCAACATATAATAGAACTTATCTCTCTCTTCTGTCCCCAAGCCTCTCCTTTCCAGTCCAACCTCAGCTCTCTCTTCAGACCATAAACTATTTTTATCAAAGGCACCAATCAGTGAGTCAATTATTTCCTAAGCACCTCATTAAGCACTGGGGATACAAAGAAAGGTATAAGTTCCTAAGAAGCTCATATTCTAATGCAGGAAAGTAAATAACTATGTACAGACAAGCTATATACAGGATAAATTGGAAATAAATTAACAGAAATAAGGCATTAGAATTAAGAGGGATCAAAAAAGATTTCTTGTACAAAAGATTTAATAGGACTTGAAAGAAATTCAGAGAAATCAAGAGGCAAGGTTGAAGGACAGCATTTCATGAAGAACATTTAGTAAAAATAGTCAGGATATAAGAGTATCTTGTCCAAGGAATAAGAAGACCAGTGCCACAGGCTCAAGGAACACCACATTATCCTAGTCTCTTAGGATTTTAACACTGGTATAATCCTTAATATTGATCCCTTAAAAGGCATCAAGGACCATCCTTGAAACTTAAAACAGCCAGTGGAAGTCCAGAGGCTCTCAAAAGCCTGCCTGGTGGATAATGAAAGACAGCTTCACTGAAGTGAATCAGCTTGAAGTACTTAGCATAGTTAATATTCTTCCTTTGCTATGGCTAAGTAAATCTCTTTTTTGGTCTTAATATTGAAATTAATTTACCACGCATAAGCCTGAATTAAGCCTAGAACTTGAGTGAAAGGAAATAAATCTTTAAAGATCTACATGAACAAGAAAGAAAACACTCATGTAGTGAAAACTGAGAAAACAGGTGGACAATGAGCATTTTACCTGGGAAACTGCCAAAATACTAAAAGAACTAGTTGAAGGCTTCAAAGAGCATCAAGTGGCTTTTCTATAGAGAATAAATGAAAAAAATCAAATAAAAATCACAAAAGATAGGAGTTTACTCCAACCTATATAGCTTAACATGGGATTACATACTGTGTTGGTAAAGATCTTGTAGGCCACCTAACCCTCTTAAGACTTCTATTTAACAGATAAGGAAAACAAGGCAGAAAAGGTTGAGACCTGACCTGTGAGTAAGACTATAAATTCCACTTAAGTATCTAAATACACAGATTTAAACTCCAAGAACCATAAATATAAATGTGATTTTAATAATAAAATCACTATAGTCTCAATTAGATACTCCCATTAGAATGTTGAGGGAATAAGATGATGTGGTCAAGTAGTCTTAATTAGTAATTAGACCTTTCTAACCATTTGTTAGAAGTCTTTTACAAGTAGCCATTCTCCTTTAGACTATATTGAGTCTTCAGGTTTTCATTCTCAACAGTTAAGAATCACTACAAAGTACTAGAAACATAGACAATATAGAATATTGCTCCCTCAAAGCACCAGCCATCACTTCCTTGTTAAGAAAATAGCAAAAGACATCGAGTCATCATCTTGCTCTACCAATATTTATTTATAAAATGAAAGACTACTCAAGTTCACCGAAATTTAATTTTATCTCTATATTCTAACATTTTTATTATATCTGAACTCTTATACCAGTAACAAATATCAAACTTTCACCAAAAACAATCCTGAGTCCACATTCCCCACCAATAATAACAACAAAAGTTTATTTTCCATTACTGAATTTAGGAATCAAATTAACAAAATACTGGAAGACTCACAGGTATGCTGGCAACTAAGACAGGAAAATTAAAGAACACAGTGCCTTTGTAAAAACTGCCACGCAGCAAAGTCTATGTTAATAGCACTGTTAGACTGTCTGAAAAGACCATTTCTAAATATCTAAAAATTTACTAGATTACAGAAAAATTATGCAGTAATTCATTTTAACAAATGTTACATGTATAAAGTTGCTTCCCAATATTCTCTTTCCTGTAATTTAGTTTTCAGTTTATGTATTTGCTCTTTAAATTACTTATAAAAATTTGGCTTTTTTAGAAATTTGCAAATATAAGAACTTTAAGATGAACTATTTTAAAAGTCTGCAATCTTTAAGATAAAACATTTTATACTAAAATACATTAGATATTGTATTTCTTCCCAATTAGTGTGAATTCTTCCACTGTTTGACAACTTTTAAAAGAAAATTTATATTTTGGCTGACAGTCTTTACCCTTTAACAGGAAAAGAAAAAATTTAGTTTCCCTATTTCAATTCACATCTGATACTATAAAATTAGATTGGACAATTCTAATGTCCCAATATGAAGAAAAAACTGCACCATCTGTCAAAGCAAATAGACAGTAACATTCAGATTATTAACAGAAAATGATTTTGTCAAATGAACTACCCTTAGATGAAGTTTGTTGCTGAAAAAAACTTGCAGAATAAGCCTTCTCTCTATTTATCATGCCAGTGAATGGTGTTTACTTTGCCTACAAGCAAAGTAAATATATAAAACATACAATTAACTTTTTCATGTGATTCTTCAGGCTTTTGCTATAGTTAGGGGGGAAAAAAGTAAACATTTATTCACTTTATAATATTTTGCTTTTTTTTATTTTTGTAAGGACAGAATTTTTTTTTCTTATTTTTAGCTCCCTAAAAAAGACTGTGCGTTGCTCATATATACACTTGTGTGACTTATAGCATTAGAGTTGGAAAAATTCTTTCTTAAATTGCAACTGATTTGGTGACACTTCCTGTTGAGTTTTTAACAGCCACAGCCAAATGGGCAGCATTCTGTGGTACTTCAATGACAAAATGACAAAGAGATGGGAATGATGGTCACAGAATCACTGATAAAAGCTTTCTTTCTGTCAGATGATCCTATGATCATTAATGCCCTTAAATTCTGCCTAAGCAAATTCAAACTAACCTTCAAAATCCAGTTAATGTTTCAACTTGGTCCTCCATGATGGAATATTCCATCATTCATTCAACAAGCAATTAATACAAGCCAACACTGGTAGCACAAAGGAAAAAAGAGAGAGAAACCTTGGAATAATATAGCAGTAACTAAATACGAGAGTTTATATTCTGTTGGAGAAACTTGAATACAGATAAATAATTACAAAACATATACAGAGTAAACAAAATAATTTCTAGTGAAGGAAGGGCCAAATCAGGATACAATAAAGAACTATAAAGCAAAAGACTAAAAAGAACATAATAAGGAACTGAATAACTGATACTGTTGGTAACAGATTTCAGATTTATAGATTTGAGAAGAAATGGTCAAAAAAAAAATTTCATGGAGGAAATGTTGGCTTGAAAGGGCAGGTGGCTTTTGGAAGAATTTGTTGACTGGAAATGACAGAATCAATACTCAGTGAACATTTATTAAGAAGCTAGTACAGTTTGCATTTTTGTTTTTCTTCCTGGGTTATTTCTACCTTCTGAATCCAATTCTCCCTGTGCAACAAGAGAACGGTTTGGTTCTGCACACATATATTGTAACTAGGATATACTGCAACATATTTAACATATATAGGACTACTTGTCATCTGGGGAGGGGGTGGAGGGAGAAAGGAGAAAAATCGGAACAGAAGTGAGTGCAAGGGATAATGTGAAAAATTACCCTGGCATGGGTTCTGTCAATAAAAAGTTAGTACATAGAGACCATCACTAGATGATGAGGAAGATACAACAATAACTAGCATACAGAGAGTCTCTGCTCTTGGGAAGATCATACCTACCTATTCTTGCAGTGTATAGAGTTGAAAGATAAAGGTAGGTTCTCCAACATTAACCTAGCTTACCTTTAGAAATCAATCCTTTCTCTATTTCATTTTGATATAGATATGACGCAGGATTCTCAAAGGCTACCAATGGACTTACAAGTTTTAATAGTCTCCCAAGTGGGAATCACTTGGAAAAGAGGTCAGATCAAAAATTATCTTTTAGCCAACTTTAGCCAAAGAGTTGAGTGGGCTTGGCTTGACAAGAAACTATAAAATGGACAATTTTTTTGTCATCACGTAGTCTCAATCTTATTGGCCACATTAGATAATTCTATATCAATGGTGAAGATGTAGCCTTGGAATCATAAAGTCTATGAAACAATGGAAAACAACAATGTGCTCTCAGGTTCAACTAGAGTGTGAATCTGGCAATGGAGCACAAGGGCAGCTTAATAAGTGAGAAGAGGCTTAGAACCAGATAGTTGGCTACAAAGTAATAATTCACAATTCAAAACCCATCATTACTCTTTAACTAGAGTATAAGTTTGTATAGAATATGGACCACAATATGGTCAAATCAACATATTTATGAACCATTTCACAATGTGCAAGAGGAATTTATCTGCTCTCAAAGTGTTAATTAACATTCTTAAGAGAGAAATAGCATGAAAACAAAACTTATGAATACAAAACAAAGGAACCTATATAAGGAACTATGAAATACTAAAAGGGGAAGAAGTAGACACGTAGAAGGACAGAATTAAGAGAAAAGGAAATAACCGAGGGCAAAATCAGGAGAGTCTTTCTGTAAAAGGTGGCACTTGAGGTGACTAATAAAACCAAGGATTCCAAGAAATGGAAGTGAAAAGAAATAACCTGTTATACAAAGAGAAAGAGTGAAGTGTCATGTGTGAAAAACAGATAGAAGGCCAATTTGGCTGGACTGTAGAGTATGTGGAAGGAAATTTTGTACAATAAATTGGAAAAGTAGGATGGGGCCAGGCTGTGAAAAACTTTAAATACTAAATACAATAGTTTAGATTAGATGTGGGTAACAGGGAACATCACTGGCGTTTACTGAATGGGAGGGAGAGGGCAGCAGCGAGCGGATACATAATGGATGAAGAAAGCAATAGATTTGGCAAGATATTTGGAGAGAATAAGGAATGAAGGATGACACTAAGGTTGTGAACCTAGATGAGAGAAAAGTGGTATCTTTGAAAAGAGAGGTAGGTTTTTGGGGAAAAGATAATGAATTTTGCTTAGTAAAAGTATAAGTTGCAGAGAGAGGAAAGATAATGAATTGTTTTGAATGTGTTGAATGAGATAGCCAGTTTGAAATATCCAATAGGCAACTGGTAATATGAGAGACCAAATCGCATGAGAAATACTAAAGCTAGACTTGAGGTGATAAAGTCACTAAGTGAAAGAGTACAGAAAAAAAGACAAAAAGATTCTAGTATATCTAACATTCAGGGATGGGTTAGAAGATGAAATGTAACTCTCAATGACTGACCTCAATTTTCTCAATAAAACATACTTGGCAAGATCCTTAACTGAAAGAATGCTAAGGAAGGCCTTAAGAAAGAAGCACAAGAGACAATCATTCTAATGAGAGGAATAAAAAAAAAAAAAAATCAATTAAAAGAACACAGAAAGTATCACAGTACTTATTGGATTAATGTTATACAGAGACAACAGCAGCTAAAAGCATTAAGTACACAACCCAGCATGCACTAGACAAAACTGACAACAGTCCCTGACCTCTATCTAGATTACATGAAGAGGGAATAGTTGCAGTTATATGTATGTTCTATACACATGACATTCAACAAAACCAACTCTCATAGAAATTAGAATCCCCAGATTCACCGCAATGCACTTTGATGACCTTTCCAGGCTTGTTGCTACATGTTTCCCACCTCCCCCTCCGCATCCCAATTCCTCAGCCTTCCATCTCTTGCCCTGGGAGCAGCAAATTAATACAACAAAAAAGAAACATGCATCAATTGCTCTAGGTTACTCATCATCGCAGTGACTGCCTAGTCCAAAATAAGGCACCTAGGCCACTACTCCCTGATTAAAATTTAAATGTATTGAGAGGCAGAACTGTCTTAATTTAGCCAAATGCCTAACTCATTAAGAGCTAATAATCACATGTACCATTGCCCCTCACAATTGACAAATGTGACTTAAAGCACCACCACCTTTAGATTAAAACTCTGAAGACTTATGACAGACTCCCAAAGAAAATGGCTATCAGAGTTTAGCTCTGCCTAATAAATGAACTAAAATGTTCCTTAAATAGAACCTTTTAATAGCCTAATGTAGCTTATGATACTGTAAAATGACTCATGACCCTTTATTATGAATTCTACCATATAAATCATGGATCTCCATGACATCCCTACTTAAATTCAGTCTTGTACATTTACAGAGGGTCTTAGAGATAAAATAGAATCCTTATCATTGGCTGATAAAAATGGACAAGTCACCTTGTCTCTTTCCACTTCAAAGTCACAAAGTAAAAACTTGTAGTAGGTGGAATTAGAAGGCAAGTCTCAACTCCCACAGTAGTGTGCTTTTTATTTCTAATGGGAACTGTCTGACCTGAAAACCTGGACTTTCCCATAAAGACTGACAACAATATATTTCAGGAGAATTCCCCCCTATAATTTTCCTGAGAGAAGACGAGAGAGGCAGGCAATGCATCTGATTCTTTAGTTGCTATGTTCTGTGCAAAGATGCCACATTCCCATGACTCTCCCTCTAAAAATACTTTTTTTTTCTCATCTGTAAGATAAACTTACGATCTTCTATCTCCTCTAAAACATCATAGTTTACACTATATCATATATATACTATATCAATCAAAGTTTACACATATCAATCACTCTTTGGATCAGGGAATCCCTTATACCTTGCCAGTCTAGAAAGCAAAGAACAAGGCTCTTTCATTAGGCCTTAGCACCAAACTTTAACTGGAGTTAGATATTTTAAATGTAGAGTATTAACAGCTTGTCTCTGATTTGGGGACAAATCAGTCTTAAAGAGCAGGCTCTATTCACAAAACCTATTTGCCTTGGTTACTTGGCATTAAAGAATCCTGGAATATTATTGTTCAGTAAGAAATGACCAACAGGATGATTTCATAAAGGCCTGGAGAGACTTACACAAACTGATGCTGGGTAAAACGAGCAGGGCCAGGAAATCATTATATACTTCAACAAAATACTATATGATGATCAATTCTGATGGACCTGGCCATCTTCAGCAATGAGATGAACCAAATCAGTTCCAATGGAGCAGTAATGAACTGAACCAGCTAAGCCCAGCAAAAGAACTCTGGGAGATGACTGAGAACCATTACATTGAATTCCCAATCCCTATATTTTTGCCTGCCTGCATTTTTGATTTCCTTCACAGGCTAATTGTACAATATTTCAGAGTCCGATTCTTTTTTTACAGCAAAATCACGTTTTGGTCATGTATACTTATTGTGTATCTAATTTATATTTTAATATATTTAACATCTACTGGTCATTCTGCTATCGGGGGGGGGGGGAGGGGAAGGGGAAAAATTGTAACAAAAGCTTTGGCAATTGTCAATGCTGTAAAAAATTACCCATACATATAACTTGTAAATAAAAAGCTATTAAACAAAAAAAAAAAAAGAATCCTGGGAAAGGCTTCTGTCAGAAGATAGGATTTTATAGCTATGATCAGGAGAAAAGAGAAGGGGACAGAGAAAATTCCAGGCATGGGGAGAGCCAGTGAAAATACAAGAAGTCTAGAGATAGAGTGACTTATTCAAGCAACAGTAAACAATACAGAGTTAAGAGTTGTAAAGTATGTAGAATGGAGTAAGGTATGACTGCAAAGTAAGGGAAAAGCCACGCTACTGAAGCTTTGAAAAGACATCAAGATTTTATATCTGAACCTGAAGTAGTAAGTAATCACTAGAGTTGGCTGAATAAGGACCTGATCAGGCCCATACTTTAGGAAAATCACTTTGATAGCTGAGTAGAAGACAGCAAATGTGGGGTATGGAAGCCAACTACATCATTTTTAATACAATATTTATTACGTGCCAGGCACCAGGCTAAATACTATCTCATTTGATTCTCATAACAACTTTGGGCGATAGGTATTTTACAGAAGGATTCCTGTTTAGGTACAGAGTACACTAGGTAGCCTCTAGGGCCTTTTCCCCTCAGCTCTGAGATTCTACAAATTGATAATGAATAATAAATGTCACAATCTTTTATAAGTTACCTCTTTTTGTTCTTTTATCATTACTTATTGGTGCATATATGTACTACATATCATATGGTCAATGAATACCAACTTAAAATTTTAATTATTAAATTTGTACTCTTGCTCTCAATCTGATGAATTACCTTTTGTCCACATGAGATGTTAAAACAGAAGAAATCTATTGAACTTAAACATGGCAATAAATTCTGCTTATGTACCTCAACTTTTTGTTAACAATGATAATTACCAGTCATAAAAAAACAACCTCTTTTCATCTGCTAAGACTTCCTAATGAGGCATCCATTAAATGATTAAAATTGGAACTGAAACAATAACAGATATAATCTATTTGCTTATGCCAGTTGACTCTTAGCCTTATCTAGACAATTTAGAATATGTATGTGTACATGTATCTTTTCTGTAACATGTTTTATATATACAAGATGTATATTTGCATATATATTTATTAGATAACCAGCCACAGATTATCTAGTCTTATTTTAGAAACATCTACTTGAAAACAATATTTATAAGTGCTCAAATTAGACATTTAAAAAATTTTCCATTAATAAAAGGTTGCAATTAAAAATAAACTTCTATGTTGTTTTAATTCAATTATATCAGCAATTACATGAAAGAAACAGATTAGTACTAAATGGCACCAGACTATTTACTGGCAGTTTCCTTCATATATAAAATCAGAGTTAGAGTAGCTGATCTGTAAGATATACTCCTAGCTCCAAAAATTTTATGTTTTAAGTCCTCAACTAAGTCCTAGTCCAATTATCTCATCTTAGCATTATAATAACTTTGGATCTTTTGCAGATTATACAACAGCAAAGTGCCAGGACTTAATAGTAAGCTAGAACAGCTTTGATTACAAGCCTTGTCAAAAGACTATCTGAATGCCTAGTTTCTGAGGACCAATCTGGTCATCAGAATTTCCATCATCAAAAGTTCTGCTTTATGGATACAGCTATTGAGTCAAAGGAGGTAATGCTTACACTTGCATCTTTTGAAAGATAAACATAACCCTCTCTTATTCAAATCACTTGTTTAACAATTTCAACAATCTACAATATTTCTAAGAATACAGAACTAAGCAAAAAAGGCTTCTTCCTTTTCAGAAGGAAATATTTTTTTACTCTCTCTTACCTCAGTTTTCAAACTATAAAATAAGAAGGTTGGAAAGATGATTTCTAGAGTTCCCAAGAGATTTAAATTTCTAAATTTCTAGTTTTACGAGCAGCTAAAATACAGATGCCATAAAGTTCATGCAATAATGTTCCTGTTTTTTTATTAATGGGTTCACAGGAGCTTACTTTAGATAATTCTAAAAGTGCTACTTATTTGGCTTTCTAACCCACAGGAGATTATGGACTAGAAAGACAAAAAGTCACTATTGAACACAGGTATGCTGTTAGTAACAAAAAAGTAACAATGAAAGAAAAAGAAAAAAAAAGAAAAAGTCATGAAAAAGCACAGCCTGAGGTCATTTAATGAGGGGCAATTAAAGCATAGGATTTAGAGTTAGAAGAGACCTCTAATTTAGTGCTTTCTTAATCTGAGGGCTACGAACTTATTTTTTTTAAATATTATCTTGATAATTGTACTTCATATAACTGGTTTCCTCTATAATCTTAATTTGAGTTTTTAAATTTGTTTTTGAGACTTGGTCTCTATCTCCTATTGTCTGGAAGTTGGCACCACATATGGCATAGGCAATCCCTGCTATTGATCGAACTTCTCATATGCTATTTCGGACTTGCTATTTCTCCTTAGGAAAACTGATGATCCTCTACTCCCAGAGATGCGTGTAATACTGGTAGTCAGACTTAGCACAGACACCCCTTAGTGTAGCTCTATTATAGTCCAGAATTCCCAAGCTCAAGAAATCTACCAGCCTCAGCTTCCTCATGGCAATGCCTTTTATAGGTTTAAGTATAATTTTTTGAGAGGGGATTAAGTTTTAGATTGTCAAAAAGATCCATATGACATTTAGGTGGTCTAAGTGATTATAGCACTGGACCGGTGCTCAAGAAGAACTGAATTCAAAAGCCTCCTTAGATATTTACTAGCTATGTGATGATCCAGGACCTATCATTCTACTCCATCTGTAAAATGAGGATAACAACAGCACCCACTTCCATGATAGGGTTGTCATGAAAATAAAATGGGATATTTGTAGAGAACTTTGCAAATCTTGAAGCACTACATAGTACAAGCTATTGTTATTATGATACACAAAAAATTAAAGTATTCAAGTGCAAGCATATCATTTTGCAGATGAAAAAAACTGAACATACCAATAGGTAAGTGATGTGGTCAAGGTCATACAAAATCAAAAAAATGTTAAATATATTTGCTATACTATATAAGATAGGAAGATGTTTAGTACATTTTGAAGTCATTTACATGATAAAATATTAAATCAAAAGTTTTGCTACTTAAATGAAACTTAAATGTTAAGTTTCAGCCACTTGAAAAATTCACATTGGACAATCTCATTCCCAATCTTATCATGGAAATCCATAATGTAATATTTTTGAGGGGTAATAAAGCTAATTTCCCTCAAATTTAATTACTTCTAGGGAATTGGGCTGGTAGCTTTTTAAGCTGGTCACTTAAAAGAATCTATTTTATTATACAATACATTTATGCTACAAGTAAGTAGACTACAAACATATCCAATCTTGAAAACTATAAAAAGCAGTATACATTATCAGTTGGTTTAAAAAGGATACTTTCATTTTAAAATGTCTTGCTTCTTTATTCACCAGCAAATGATAATGCCCATCACAGTCAAAGAATGGCAATTGCCTTAAAATTTACGCTTTAAATTTTACAAGTTCATAAAATTAGCTAAATGCTGATTTTGGTCATATACAATTAATTTTAACAAACAGCACTGAATTTCATAAGAGAATTTTTCAGGCAGCTGCATTATACCACATTAACTGTTGGATTCTCACCTAGAGACTTAATATAATTGGTCTTTTGTCTTGGCAATATTAAATTTTCCAATGTATCAGTTACACCTTCTATGTCTTAAGTATTTTATATATCAGAAAATCATTTGAGTAGAGTTAGTCTAATCCAGAAATCAGCAGCAATTGTACTGCCTTATAAAGAATTTTGTACTACTGAACCATTAAGAAAATAAAAATTAACTACAGGAATTTCACTTTTCTGTTTCTAGATTTCCTTCATTCTAGCTGGCAATGTCTTTATAAAAATCTTCAATTAAATCTCTTTGAACTCAAAACTACTGAAAAGAGACAAGTATTTAAAATAAATTTCATTACTGAGCAAATTCATGCTTATTTCCACTAAAAGTAGCACATTTATTAAATTTTTTTAAAGCAAGCAAATTACAGAAAAATAAATAAAAGGTCAAATTCCATTTGATAATCCTTTCCTGAGTTAGCTAGTTTTGAGGTAGGCAGTTCTGCCTGGAAAAAAGGCAAAGAAGCTTCTTCCACATTATGGAGAATATATTTAAGAAATATCCTTAAAACCAAGTCACTGTTAAACTAATGTTATCAAATACAGTAATTGTATTCTCCTTTTCAGAAGCAAGAGAAAAATATAAAACATTAAATTTTCAAGCTATATTGAAATCTGTCAGGTTGAATCAAAAATCTGAAACAAAAATAAATTTAGCACCAAAATTCGTACATCACTCACTATTGAAAGATTCTAAAAACACATACTGCAGTGGTCAATTATTACATTATTTGCACTATCATTACCAAGAATCTAATTTAATGTTTACTGAACTGTAAACTGTAGTAACATGGGAAAAGATAGTTAACACTTAAGAAAAATCACTTAATATCAATTTGCAATATTTCCCAGTATCAAGATTTTGTATATTCCTTCTACCCCCCCCTCCCCACTGGATTTCCCATTATTATTAGAAATACAAAATCCACACGAGTATTTTAAGACTTATCTAATCCTATATATGCCCTTTATAGAAGTTAAAACAACTTCTAGAATACCATTTTTAAGAACCACTAAAAACTACTTACTCCAAATTCTGCAGATAGATAAACATAAGATAGTCATTTTTCTGTTGATATATGAGAAAAAAAAAATCAAAATCCAAAACCAAAAAATATTTACACTCACAATTCTAGGACAAAGATTAGGATTTAATAAACACAGTTCTTAGAACAACAATCCTCAATATTTCCTTTTTAATAGAACTTTAGCAAGCTCAGGGGATGAAACCAGAAAAGATTTTAACTAAAAAAACAAGGCTTTAACAAACTCAGATGCAATGTGACAACCTAAGGTCACCATTGCCACCAGTGATGTAGTAGCTCACTGCCCACTACAACAATGCAGTATTATTTACTAATCCATAGTAATTTTGTCTTATGCAACTGTATGCTGCTATCAGGTAAATGGCAAGTAATTTTAGGAGTCATTTTAGGATTGGTTTTGAAATAATAGTGATTGATATCAAATAACTATACATTAATGTTCTGCTTTTGTACAAGCATAATAGGACACAGGTCAATTTTCAAAATTACCACAAGCATATTCACTAATTATAAGTACACAGCTTAGTATACTCATTTGTATACACATTTGTACCTAAATGTACTTGAGAAGGGAGGAGAAATGTACTTACTTGAGAAGGGAAATACTCCAAGAAAAAATTTTGAAAAGAATTTGGCACAATTGATGTGAAAACCAAGTTTTCTCTATTTTGCATATATGTTCTACACTACTAATAAAATTATATCCTAATGCTTTCTAATGAGATGATTACAGTTCCTGATAGCAATGCTAGCAAGGCACAAGTTCCTAGTAGGGTTCTTTCGAGCTGCATAGGCTCCAAGCACTGACCTAGGACAGGCTATGTTCTATACCTTACCTATTGTGCAAGGCTCAGTCATAATGAGATGAATTTTTTGGGCACAGCAAATATCAAAGACCAACAACATACAGTGATACAGGTTTTAAAGTTAGTGATCCACACCTATGTATCATAGAAATCTGAAACATTGAATTGTTCTCAATTTTACTTTTTATATAAGACTAATATCCTCCCTTTAAAAAACTGCTACAAGTAAATGAGGAACTTAATTAAAGCATATCAAAACTGATAACATAAATATGCTGTTGCTTAGAGTATATATGAATGTCAGTCTCTTTTTTTTTTTTAAAGGAATACTGTTCTTTGCCTAGAAGAGCTATCATGCTTTTTGTAGTGAATTCAAGCTATTATGCTATTAGTGACCCACACTTATGCATTTTTTAAAGGAATACTGTTTTTTGCATAAAAGAGTTATCATGCTTTTTGTAGTGAGTTCAAGCTATTATGCTATTAGTGATCCACATCTATGAAATAGAAATCTGAAACACTGAATTGTTTTCAATTTTACTCCTTTAAAAAGCTGCTACAAATAAAAAAATGAGGAACCTAATTAAAGCAGATCAAAACTGATAAACATATAATGTATGCTGTTGTCTAGTGTATATATGAATGCCAGTCTGCATTTTTTTTTTAAAGGAATACTGTCCTTTGCATAGAAGAGCTATCATTCTTTTTGTAGCGAGTTCAAGCTAGTATGCTTTTTGCAGCAAGTTTCAAGTTTCAAACATCCACATTTTCTTATTATTTCCTCCAAATGACACCAACGGCACACATTTGTAAGATGGCAATCTAGTGTATATAGTGGTCTGTGACAAGAAGCAAACTTTCTGTGTAAAGCCAATTAAATTCTTGAGGACTGTTTCTTACTAGCACTATTACACTCTAAACAACTGAGTAAACTTTTAAAGTGACAACTTAAAGTGGCATAAATATGGAATTCTTTTCCCAGAGGTTCTTTGCCCCAGAGATAAGATTTCAGAAACATCAGGAGTTTCCTTAATCTTTTTTTTTTAATTTTTAATAGCTTTTAATTTACAAGTTTTATGCATAGGTAATTTTACAGCATTGACAATTGCCAAACCTTGCTCCAATTTTTTCCCTCCTCCTCCCCACCCCCTCCCCTAGATGGCAGGATGACCAATACATGTTAAATATGTTAAAGTATAAATTAAATACAAAATAAGTATACATGTTCAAACCGTTATTTTGCTGTATAAAAAGAATTGGACTTTGAAATATTGTACACCTAGCTAATCTTTACCATGGTGCTAATTTTTAGGGAAAGAGGTCATCTCTAAAGTAATATCAAATGTGCACTTTATACAAAAGGGTTCCTCTGAATCAAAATAGTAGGTGGTAAATGAGCTATGAGCCAACTAAAACCATCAAATAACTGAGTGCACCATGCAATGCAAGCTTTTTTCTGCTGAAAAAAAAAAAGTTGAATAGTGTCAATCATTTTCAAGGTCAATTCTACTTGAAGGGACTTGAGTCATTTAGTCCAGTCCTCTTAACATTACAGATGAAAAAAACTGAGGCCCAGGCAATGTAGTTCTGGATAATCTGCCTCAAAGTTACAAAACACCACTGTTCAATTATAGGAAGTAAACATGCTGTTACAATAAAACTTGTAGTACTATATACACACACACCCATATACACCTTGCCCTGCTTTGAGAATGGCCAAAAATAAAGGTGAAAAATTGTACACCTTTTACTAAAATAAAAAAGATAGCTGCAATGTTTTCCAATCTGAGAAAATTACAGGAGGATAATGAACACATGCACAAGTCAAGGAACCATTTGCAAAGATTTCAGGAGTTACCAATGTTAACTACCAGAAATAGCAAACAAGTTCCTACAGTAAAACCCAAGCTTCCTCTTATGCTACTCTTAATTGTGTAGGATGGAAAGGAGCAAAAGTAGGACTTCCAGAAATCATATATTCGGTCAAGTCAGACAAGAGTAACAAACAGTAATAAGGAGAATCTCACTCAGAATAGTAATTTAGAATCCATTCTACATTCTATTTAGATTTTGCAAGTCTTATTAGGTTTTACATATTTAATATGGAAAATTAACAGTAACAAAATGTGAATAAAGTACAATTTAATTAGTTTTTTTAAACTAGATTCATTTCTTATTTTAATTTTTTTTAAATGACTATTAACAAATGCCTTAAATAAATTTTTTTGTTAACCAGTTTTGTCTCATTTAATTTTGGTTTTCTTGGCTGCTTTCTAAATGATATGGGAACATCCTACAGCATACATAGAGGATAGTCCAAGACTGCTTTTGAGTGGGGTTAGGTAGTTTATGCCATCCTCTGGTCTATAGGACTCTTCCTCATAATCTGGTTTCCTTCATGTTGGTTTTAAGTGTTCCTAATGGTTCTTCATAGCAGTTCATAAGCCACAGAAATTATCACTATTAAACAGTTTTTAAATATTCCAGTTTGCCCCTCTTGACTGCTTAAGATCGAAATACAGTACATCTTAAAGAATCCATCCAAGGACAAGCCAAGGCTACTGGTGAAGGACTTATACGTTCCTCAATCCACAGGACTCTTTCCCCTCATAATCTGGTTTACTTTATATTGTTGTTTCACCTAAGTAAAGGAGATTCCTCAGATATGCTATTATTGCTCTGAAACATAAGGTTTCCAGGCGTCGGTGGTGGCAAGATTCGGGGGAGGAAGATAGAGAAGGAGAGAGGAGAGGAGAGACAAGAGGAAGGAGAGAGGAGAGACAAGAGGAAGGGGAGAAGAGAGACAAGAGGAAGGGGAGAAGAGAGACAAGAGGAAGGGGAGAAGAGAGACAAAGAGGAAGGGGAGAAGAGAGACAAGAGGAAGGGGAGAAGAGAGACAAGAGGAAGGGGAGAAGAGAGACAAGAGGAAGGGGAGAAGAGAGACAAGAGGAAGGGGAGAAGAGAGACAAGAGGAAGGGGAGAAGAGAGACAAGAGGAAGGGGAGAAGAGAGACAAGAGGAAGGGGAGAAGAGAGACAAGGAAGGGGAGAAGAGAGACAAGAGGAAGGGGAGAAGAGAGACAAGAGGAAGGGGAGAAGAGAGACAAGAGGAAGGGGAGAAGAGAGACAAGAGGAAGGGGAGAAGAGACAAGAGGAAGGGGAGAAGAGACTAGAGGAAGGGGAGAAGAGACAAGGAGGAGGGAGAATAGAAAGGAGAAGGGAGAAAAAAGGAGGGAGGAGACAAGGAGAGAGAAGAGACATAAGCGGGGAGGAGAGGGAGTGAAAGAAAAAGGAGGGGAAAGCTATATAGAGAGGAAAAAAGAGGAGAGGGGTGAGGGGAAAGGGACAAAAAAGAGACAAAGGGGAAAAGAGAGAAGGAGGGAGACGACCTCTGTTAAAGGTGTGACAAATCAAAAAAAATATGGGCGAAGAGGTTCCAGCATCCCTTCTTCCCCGCCTCCCATGTCACTAGAAGAAGTTCACGTGGGCATCACCCTAGGAGAGGCGTCGGGTAGCAGGACGCACAAGGAGGGGGAGGGGGAGCAGGCCCGTGCTCGGCACGCCGGCAGCGTGGCCACCGCGCACTCCAGCTTCTGCCTCCTCGGTACCCTCGGAGGGGCCCGCGGGCATCTCGCACGTAGGAAGAAGGGAGGGGAGAGGAGGGAGCGCACGCGGCTTCGAGGCCGGCGGAATTGCGGGCGGAGCCCGGGCCTAATCACATGGCGCACTTAGCGCTGAGCAGAGCCAGCGGAGCCGGCATTTTTGCACGCCCTCCCTTTCTCCCCCCCCCACCCCCGCCCGTCTCCTCCTCTTCCCTCCTCCCCTCCACGAAGCCTGGATCTCCATCCCGGCCTCGGCCACTCCCCAGCCCAAGTCCAAGAGAAGGGAGAGGCCTCCTCCTCCTCTTCCTCCGCCTCCCGGCTAAGGGAAGCGACTCACTTTTCTCCCCCGGCCATCTCCTTCCCCTCGCTGTTGCCATAGGCGTTGCCCTCGCCCGGGCCGTCCTTCGGGGGGGTCGACGTAGGCGGCTGCATTTGCGATGTCTGCGACTGGGAGCTCCCCTTGCCCAGCTCCTGCAGAATTTCCGAGTGGGAGCTCGTCAGCCCCCGGGCCAGGGGCACACCGGGCTGTCGGGTGCCTCCACCCCGCCAGGGGAACAGTTCTCTGGCGGCGGCGGCAGCAGCTCGGCCGCCGGCTCGGGGGCGCCGGCACAAGGTGGCGAGGGGCTGCGCCCGTCTCAGGGCCGCCCCAGCGGCGGGCGGATGCAGCAGCAGCAGCTCCCGCAGCATCGCAGAGCCTCGGAGCCGCATCATGCCGGCTGGGAAGTTTCGCTCACCCCCTCGCTATCCACCCCTAGCGGGGCTTCTCCGGCGCCGACTAGAGAAGGAAGGATGCACCGGGTCAGCGGTTCCTCAGAGAGACCGTCGATCCTAAGGAGTGACGGAGGTTTTTACGGGCTCCGGAGCTGGGGTGGAGAATGAACGAGGGAGGCGGCGTGGCGGGGATCCTAGCCTGGATGACGGCTGCTGCGACCGCTGCTGCGACCGCTGCTGCTGCTGGCGCTGCTGTTTCTCCGGTGGCCGAGGGCTCCGCACTGAGGCCCGGAGCTGAGGGGAGGGCCAGAGACACTCCGCTCTCGCCCACCCCGAGGCGGGAAGCGAGAGACGGCCCGCCCGCCACGCCAATTCTTATTGGCTCACGGGACAGACTTCTCTTCTAATTGGCGGATGGAACAGTCAAATTTCTCTCGGTATCCGTGCTCGAGGGGGGGCAGGTGGAGAGGGGGATGAAGAATTAAACTGACGTAGGAAGAGGAGGAGGGCCTGGGTCCTGGGCTCTGGGCTTGGGTCCTTCTCGCGTGCCCCTAGATTCCTTAATGATATACGAGTCCCCCAGGTCTCGGTACCTGAGGGACCCCGACATTCTTGCGGGGTGTAGCCTTAACTATGGAAGCCCGGGGAAGATTCTTGACTTTGGAGCCTTAAATGGGGGAAAACTGATGGGCCTTAGATCCTGACTCTAGAGCTGGGGAAACGGGAGGGCAGCTGGGGGGAGAAGGGCGGATTGATGCTTCCTTCATGGCTTGCTTCAGGACCCCCAGCTAGCCCCTAAAGGAAAGAGGAAATGCACTTAAACTGCCTGGAGCAGCCCCGTTAAGAGGACCGCGATACCTTCCCCAAATAGCGTGTTTTTTAGTTTAGGGTTTCCCGCCCCCCTCCCCAACTTTCCGTTTTTGGCTTCCACTCAGATATGAAGTGTTTTGGAAAAAATGAATAAAATCCTTTCAGCTATGTGGCTCCTTTAAGCCACAAAGGAGAAGAGAAAAAAAAAAAAAAACTCCTTTCCTCAGGAATTCTTTTGAGATCCGCACATATGTTTTAAAAAAGTAAGAATTTTTAATTGCAGCCATTCAACTTTAGACCAGTTACTCATTAGCTTGAAAATAAAACCTTAAATAATTTTAGGTAATTTGCTTTTTTGTTTCAAGAGAAAATGTCCAAGCTTGCTAATAACATAAACTAAACTTTTTATATCCATATCTTTTCATTCTTACCTTAAAATCCTTGGTGAATTAGGGATCCTAGGAATATCGCAATTTTAAAAATAAATGAAGAAAAAGTCGCTTGATACACTTTAAAAGTTTTTTTTTTTCATTGCTGTTTTATTATACTATTTATTAAAACTTAGCAATTCGTAGTATTAGCAAATCCCCCTATCTCTTTGATAGAATCTTGGTGCCAATTATGGTTTCCTTCCTCCTCTGACTTCACATCCAAATCAGGTGTTTTGTTTTGTTTTGCTTTGTTTCCTAACAGCTTTTCTTTCATCCTGTCAGTTTCCTCTGAGAAATAATTATATTTTTCTTTAATAACTTATTCATTTTTCTAATTTACATGTAATAAAAGTACAATAGTTTTTCTCCAATCTCTCACCAAGAGAGAAGTATCAAGTATGAAGTAGAGTCAGTTTCTACCAAAAGAGAAAGGTTTTCAGTCTATCCCAAGCAATCCTGTCTGTTGAGGACCTACCAAAATAAAGAGATAGATATAGGGACATATATAGATAAATAGATGTATGTATGCACATATGTATTTATATATTTACAAATATATAATAAATTGGCAATTCATTGATCATGGCAACCTATGAAACAAAACAAATACTTCAAAACTCAGAATTGGGGCAAAATTATGAGATTTGAGGGATAAGCTTGAGAAATAAATATTACTCCAAGCAACTAGATAAACCAAGAGCATATTATCCAACTTATCAAACTCAATGAATCAACATCTGGGCAAGTTGTAAATTGCAAATCTAAACCATTAAGTAAGTAAATTTAGAATTAAAACATAATATTATAATTTTGATTTTTGGTAGCTAGTCTGTCTTTCCTATAATTTGTTTCAAGTTTAGACAATATTTCAATCAAATAAATGCAATTACAGAATCTAATTTAAATTTTTTTTTCCTAACTTAATTGTATTTATTATTAAATTCACTTCATCTCATTTTCTATTGGAAAGAGAAACAGCATGATAGAGATCTGTCCTTGAAAACCAGTAAATCTTGGTTTCAGTTCAGTCATTGTTACATGCTGGCTATTATCTGTGGGTAAGTCATTTGACATCTTAAATGCCTTAAATGACCTCTAAAACTATAAAACAGATAACATTGACCTGACTTTCCTCATCTAAGAGAGCTTTGATTCCTCAAAGTATATAAAAGATCTCCTGGGGGTTTGGGGAGAGACCTTTCAAGGGGTCCATGAAGTTAAACTATTTTTATAATAATAAGATCTTTATGTTTAACATATATTGGATTTTTAGATGGGAGGGAGAAAAAAAAATTTGGAACACAAAGTTTTGCAATGTTGAAGATTATATGTTTTTAAAATAAAATAATAATAATGTTTATTCTGTATATAGCTTTCTTTGTATATATTTGTTTGCATGTTGTTTCTCTTTCCTCCCCATGCCCCTACATTTAGGTTGTAAACTCCTTGAGGGCAGAGACTTTTTGCCTCTATATATCCCCAGTCTTTACACAAAGTATCTGACACATAGTAGGTACTTAATATATATTGATTGATTTATAAATCAAAAGAAATGTTTCTGAGTTTTCATAATCTTGAAGGCATTTTAGAGTCTGAGATAATTTTTTCAGTATCTTAATGCTTTTCCAAGTTACAAAGCAAATCCTTCTTTCACAAAAAATGCCTGATAGTTTACAATTTTGTAGAAATTTTGAAACACACAAAAAAATCATGTTCCATTTGGACAGCATTTAAAATTAGCTTAAAATTACACTTGTGGTTTTTGTTGTAATTCCTGGGGAGTCTATATGTGCTAGTCCTCTTTTTATTAGTTTTCTGCTTTCACTGGCTAAAGTGGTAAGACTTACTTTTCCTTCCAGTACATATTATTTAGTCATTCAATGGTGCCTGACTCTTTGTGTCCCCATGGACTATAGTATGTCAGGCCCTTCTGTCCTCCACTATCTGTCGAAGTCTATCCAAACTCATGTATGTAATTCCATGACACTATCTATCCATCTCATCCCCTTCTCCTTTTGTCTTCAGTTTTTCCCAGCATCAGTGTTTTCAGGGGAATCCTGCTTTCTCATAATGTGAAGAAAGTATTTAAGTTTCAGCTTCAGTATTTGCCTTCTAATAAATAATCAGTTAATGTCTTTTCTCTTTATTTTCCAAGAAAGGCACTCTCAAAAGTCTTCTTCAATACCATAATTAGAAAATATATATATTCAAACATATACAGTACATATAGATTAATATAAAAAGCCTACTCTGAAGGCTAATTCTCCTATACAAATTTTATCAAGTATTTGATAAATTTCTATTCCTGCTTTTGAAAACACAAATGAAAGTTTAAAACCACCAGATCATGAAAGCATCTCTTTTAAAAATTCATCTAATTTCTCCTTTAAAATAGCCAAATGTAATTTAGAAAACATCTCAAAATATAATTCATGATTTCAAGATGCTATGAAGACAAACAAATCTGAACTCAGTAGGGTAAATACATAGACATTTTAAAATAAAGGATTTTATCAAAAAAATGCATGATCAAAATGATGGGTTTGTCACGACAAGAATGAGGAACAACTAATAGATAGCCCCTATGCTCCGTTGGTGTCCTCTCAGGAGAGAGCAAGAATGATAGAATCCTTGTGGAAAATTTATGCAAACACTTGGACAATAGTTACAGAAGATTTGTAGACAGATTGAATATGATCTGCGTTTTTAGAAGGACAGAGATTTGGGAGATTACAAACATTGTATTCTAATATAAAAACATATATATACATATATATATATATATATACACATGCATATCAGATTCACAGTGGATGTTAATTGCAAGTCATGAGAGCATCAATCTATTGTACATTGGTATTAATGTTTCCAGGTTCACTGCTTCTATCTTCTGTCCAAATAGGTGGGTTGTTGGCTTGTCCCATTAAATTTTTGACTGCTTGGTCAGCTCTGTATCGTCCCAGAGGAGCCAATCAGTTACTTGAACTAGTATCTGAGTAATCTTCAGCAAATTTATTTTATTTTAATTATTTTATTAATTTCAGGGTGCATTTGGAAAAGGAGATGCATTTACAGCAAAAGGACTAGGATTATAAATAAGTAGTCTATCATTTAACTGCTATGTGATCTTAGAAAAGTCCAAACCTCTCTAGGCTTGTTTCCTTACCTGGAAAATGAAGATATTGGATTAGTTAGTCCCTTTCAGATCTAAATCTATTCTGCTATAAACATTTGGGAGCTTCATTTTCCTCATTGGTTAAATGACATATGCACTACCTATATTTCATAGGGTTCCTATGGGAAAAGTACTTTGTATGATATAATCTCTTTTATAACAGAGGGTTATTTTGACTCTACACTTAGATTCAAATTATCAACTATGGTGCCAGTAACCAAGCATTTATTAAGTGTGTATTATGGGCTGGACACTGTGGTAAATGCTGGAGAAAGACTAAAAAAAAAATGCTCCCTGACTTTAAGGAGCACACATTCTAATAGGGAAGAAAACATTTAAATAACTAGGTATGTAAAAGATAAACATAAAATCTCAGGAAGACACTAGCAGCTGGACAGTCAAGAAAGGCCTCCTGCAGAAGGTATGATTTGAGCTGTTTTAAATGAAGCCAGAGAAATTAAGAGGCAGAGGTTAGTTGAGAGAAAATTCCAGGCATGAGGCAAAAGGTAAAGTGAAAACCAGTAATAAGGTAATGTTGCCTGAAATTGTAGTATTATGTTGGAAATAGCAAGTAAGGCCTGTATTGCTACATTCTATACTATATGGTGGGAAAAGATGTGTAAAAAGACTGGAAAAATAGGAAGAAATCAGGTTTTAAAGATGTTCAATGTCAAACAGAGAACTTCATATTTGAACCTGGAAAAAATAGGGAGACATTGGTATTTATTGAAAGGGAGGCAAGGCATGACATGTGATCAGACCTGCATTTTAGGAAAATGACTTTGGAGGTGAGTGGATTGATAAATTAAAGAGAAGAGACTTAAGGCAAAGAAACCAATTAGAATGCTATTTTATAAACCTACATTAGCAAATTAATAAACTGCTAATTTGCATCTGTGGATAGAAAAACTGAAATAATCTCTTAATGGAAATATTCTACAGAATCCTTGACAAGGACCTTCCCAGGCTCTGACAAGTCCACACTGCTTGCTTGCTCCCAGGCCTCTTCCATCTCTGTCTAATGCCCTGAGGCTAGACACCATTGCAACATAATCCAATCTTCTCACCTGCCTAACGGGGATTGAAATTCCACTTTCCATAGAGCTTCCTCCTTATATCTCCAGACCTTGTCTAATCTGCCTACAAGGGAAAAATAAATAAATATGTTCTTCCATCCATTCCCTGCATAGGCATTGTTTAACAATTTGAGAGGACTCTGCCTAAAACCATCATATCCCCAAGGGATGTTGATTCTTCAAAGATTTACTCTCAACCTTATCCTCTGTTACCTTCATCCTAGCGATTGTGAACTGCTATTGTTTATCACTCACACAAGTTCTCTGTCCTCCAATGGTCATACATACTTTTCCCTGTAATCCCTGTGACTATCCGTTACCTCCAGGATCAAATATAAAATCCTTTATTTGGCATTTAAAGCTCTTCAAACCTGACCCTTTTCTGATATTATTACACTTCGTTTGCCTCCATTGTACTCTACAGTAACTTCAACCTTCTGACTGTTTCTGAGTCCTGGCATTTTCACTAGCTATTCTGGAATTCTTTCACTCTTTATTTTTTCTTTGCTTCCCTGATTTTTTTCAGGTCCTAGCTAAAATCCCCTTTCTACAAGAAACCTTTCCTGAGATTATCTCCAATTTATCCTATCTATATTTCATTTGTACAAAGTTGTTTGCATGTTGTCTCTCCCATTGGTCTCTTGAGACCATTCCCTTCTTTGTATCTTAACACTTAGCATAGTCTCTGGCACATAGTAAATATTAAACAAATACCTTTTGACTTAGTTTGACAGAGAGAAAGAGGATATGAATGATGCTTTCTTGTTGAAGATTGATAAATTGGTACAGGGGCAAGTAGTGATAGGCAACTTAAGGTACCTGGATATCTGTTAAAAATATCATGCTGTTAAAAACATATCTAAAACTTTTTTTTTTCTTTGTTAGTAATTTCAATTCAGAAGGCAGAGGAATCAATTGGCAAGTATATGTTTAGAACCTTTTATGGGCTAGAGCCAGGGGTCTTCAAACTTTTTAAATAGGGTGCCAGTTCACTGTCCCTCAGACTGTTGGAGGGCCGGACTATAGTTAAACAAAAACTTTGTTTTGTGGGCCTTTAAATAAAGAAACTTCATATCCCTGGGTGAGGGGGATAAACATCCTCAGCCGCGGGCCATAGTTTGAGGACCCCTGAGACCCTAGTAGATTATCACAGAATATTTTCAAAGAATAAAATAATCCCTATTCACATTAATATGCTATCCTAGTGGGGGAGACAAGTATATATGAAAATGAATGCTGTTTAAATACAAAGGGATAAAATATGCATTGTATAAAATGGTTAAAATACATGATAATTTTGAATGGAGAGTACTAGCAGTTGTGGACAAGTGGAGGAAAGGGAGAAAGAAAAAAAATCTCAATGTAGAAGATAATACTTGAGCGTCATCTTAAAGGAATTGAGGTACTCTGAGATAAAAGTAAGGAAGAAATGTATCCCACACATCTGGGACAGCTCATGCAAGGCACAGATGCAGCAAACATTATTATATGATGAAAAAGGTACTAAGTTTAGAGTTATACAACCTAGATTAAATACCAGTGTGACACTTGTGATCTTAGGCAAGTCATTTTTTTGAGTCTCAATTTCTTCATCTACAAAATGGGTCTAATATTTAAACTACTTATAGGGTTTTTTTGTGAGAAGAAAAAAATATTGTAAAACAAAGCAACATAGAAATATGAATTATTGTCATGTTATATTAGGATGTTAGCATATCCCTTAAGCTCTAACCTAGGTCTTCTTCTCTTTCTTTTGGTGTTCTTATCAGCTCCAGTGGATTCATCTCTAAGCAGAGGATTCCCAGATCCATACATCCTAATCTTCCCTCTTGAACTTCCAGATCAAAGTTGCCTCTTAGACCATTTCAAATTGAATATCTCAAGGATATGTCAAAGGAAAACTTATCTTTCCTCCAAATCTTCTTTTCCCAATTCCTGTTTTACTGTTGAGGTCCCCATGGTCCCCATCACTGAGGCTTCAAACTTTGCTATCATCCTTAATTTCTCACCAGTGCTCACCTCACCTATCTTGTCTTGTCTCCCTTCACAACAACTCTTGTGTGTATTTCCTTCTCTTCATTCCCACATGTTCCATTCTCATCACCTCAACCCTGCATTACTATAGCATTCTTCTGATTGGTGACCCTGCCTCAGGCCTTTCCTCACTCCAATCCATCCTCCACTCAGTTGCTAAAGTGATTTTCCTAAAGTATCAGGTCTTATTTATTCAATTAAATCTATCCCTATCCTTCAGGATCAGATATTTGACACTTAAAGATCCATTTGATATTTAAAAATCTTCCCAATGTAGCCTCTTCCTACCTTTTCAGTCTTCTTACTCTTTACTTCCTTCCATGTTATGATCCAGTTATAATGGCTTACTTGCAATTCCTAATACACAACATTCCAATTCTGTGCATTCCTATCTAATCCCCAAACTATCTTCTCAGATCCTCCCTCTTTTTGCTAAACCCCATGAGGAGTCCGCCTCCAATCAGGGCTTCTACTTCCTTTCCTCCACTCACCTCTTCATTTTCTACCATCATCATTCAACCGAAACAGCTCTCTCCAGCAACCTCTTACTTGTCTAATCTAATGACCATTTTCTCAGTCTTCATCCTTCTTCATTTCTCTGCTCTTTGACATCATTGATCACCCTTTCCTTCTTGGTTTCCTCTTAGCCTGACCTTCTTTGGCCTTTCCGCTCCAGGTTTTTGACATTGTAGCTGATAAGCAACCAGTCTGAAGACTGGCTATCCTCTAGGCCCCATGTTTGGAACACTTTCCTTTATTTTCACCTAATTTACCTTGTTTCCTTCAAATGTCAGCTCAAATCTCAACTTCAACAGGAGGCCTTTCCTGGTCCCTCCATCTTACCTTTAGTGTCTTCCCTCTAAGGTACCCTTCCATCTATTCAGAATATATATTTTATATACTTATTTATTTGCTGTTCTCCACCATTATAATTTAAACTACTTCAGGGAAAGATTCACAAAAGCACTTAATAAAAGCTTATTGATTGATTGACTGATTGACCCCTTTTGTTTTTCTTCTTCTTTTTAAGCTTTTTCCCCTAGAATTTAAACACCAACTAAAAGGAGTACCTTCATATACACAATGGGACAGAAAAGGGGAATTGTACTTGAAATTTTGAATATTATGTGCATACTTTGATTTTCTTTTTAAATATATAATCAAGCCAACATTTTCAAACTATCTTACTTGTTAGTGGTTCCTTTTGGTCTTCCTTTCATTCCTTTCTGTGCATTATAACACTTCAATGATTATCTTTTCTTTTATCTTTTTTAAACAATTTTATTCATAGTCTCTCTTTCAACCTAATTTTTTTAAAAAAAGGAAAAATTCTTTAAAAATAAGCATAGTCTGCTCAAAAAGTTATCAAACTGCACATACCCTTTGATCCAGCAGTGTTACTACTGGGCTTATATTCCAAAGAGATTTTAAAGAAGGGAAAAAGACCTGTTTGTGCAAGAATGTTTGTGGCAGCCATCTTTGTAGTGGCCAGAAACTGGAAACTAAGTAGATGCCCCTCACTTGGAGAATGGCTGAATAAATTGTGGTATATGAATATTATGGAATATTATTGTTCTGTAAGAAATGACCAGCAGGATGATTTCAGAAAGGCTTGGAGAGACTTACATGAACTGATGCTGAGTGAAATGAGCAGGACCAGAAGATCATTATATACTTCAACAACAATACTACATGATGATTAATTCTGATGGACGTGGCCCTCTTCAACAATGAGATGAACCAAATCAGTTCCAATGGAGCAGGAATGAATTGAACCAACTACACCCAGTGAAAGAACTCTGGGAGATGACTACGAACCACTACATAGAATTCCCAATTCCTCTATTTTTGTCCACCTGCATTTTTTATTTTCTTCACAGGTTAATTATACACTATTTCAAAGTCTAATTCTTTTTGTACAGCAAAATAAGTGTATGGGCATATATACATATATTGTATTTAACTTATGCTTTAACATGTTTAACATGTATTGGTCAACCTACCATCTGGGGGAGGGGCAGGGGGAAAGAGGAGAAAAGTTGGAACAAAAGGTTTTGCAATTGTCAGTGCTGAAAAATTACCCATGCATATGTTTTGTAAATAAAAAGCTATTAAAAAAAAAAGAATGTAAGTGCCAAAAAAAAAAAAATTGTATATGTTAAGACATGTATACATAATAAAGTACATCAAGCATAAAAAAAAAAGCACAGTCAAGCAAAATAAAGTCTCATGTTGTCCAAAAATAAATGTCTCATTCTGCTCCTTGCGTCACCCATCTGCCAGATGATGGATAGAGGACAATGATCCTCTGAAATTGGGGTTGATCATTGAATTGATCAGAGTTGTTAAGTTTTTCAAAGTTGTATTTCTTTACAATGTTGTTATTATATTACATTATTCTGCTGATTTTGTTCAAAGAAATGCACATAATACAATGACCTCATGTTCCAGTAGTATAAAAGACTCAAGAGGGATGAGTTTCTTCAAAAAGAAATGTTGATAATATAAAAATGCATTATTCCAGTTGACAAAGTAAAGAACAATGATAGAAATCTATGTGACTACACAGAAAGCTCTTCTGTGAGCTAAAAGGATCTATGCAAATATTTATAAAAGCAAAGCACATAATCAAAAGGTATATACAAAAGAGTAACATGGACACAAAAGGTTCTTTAACCTGAAAAGGGCAGAATAGGAATGGTTAAAAAGGAATGAAGCCAAAGATAGGTGAGAAGATAGTAAGAGAGTACCTTGCTAGTTCAAATATCCATGCCCAGATAAATTACATACTGTAGTACTGAAAGAACTTAAAGAGGTTAATAAATGATACTGAGGAACTGTGGAAAATGGGAGAATAGGAACACTAAAGATAGGCAAAAGTTTTGACTTCAGAAGAGGAAAAAGGAGTGGATTTTGGAAAATCTAGAGGGGTAAACTTAAATTGACAGTCACTTTACCTTAATAACTCAGTCTTTTGAGCCTTTTCATGTGATTCAAGGGGAAAGGGGACAGACACACACACACACACACACACACACACACACACACACACACAAAGGAATAAAGGAATGATTAAAGAAAACAGAAATTAAAGACAGATCTTTACTGATGTTGTAACATGAATTTCTCAACCCAGATCATTCCCCACTGCACAAGTTGTCTACTGGAGAGGCCGGCAGTGTGCTATAATGGAAAGCCTGTATTTAAGTGGAGAAGGGATGTGGATTGGAATCTCACTATTCACACTTACTCCCAGAGTGATCATAGGCAATTTATTTGACTCCAGTTAGTCTAAATTTCTTGGACATGACATTTCATGGAGATGATATCTCCTGTTATGTACCTTAAAGTGCTATTTAAATGCCGGGTATTGTTATGAAATTCTCTATGCTTTGTCTACTTTGATAACTGATGTTCCCAATTAAAATTCCCAAACAGGTTCTTAAATGGACATTTTGTGAGCTTTTAGAAAGAAAAGCAGGAACGGCATTAGAACACAAACTAAAGCATACTTTTTTCCACTTTTTTCCTTTCATTTGTTTTGTTTGAGTTTTTTCCTACAATATGACTGACATGGAAATGTATTACATGATTGCACAAGCATAACCTATATCAGATTCCTCATCATCTGGGGAGAGGGGTGGTGAGAAAAGGAGGGATAGAATTTAGAATTTGAAACGTGAAAAAAATGTTAAAAATTGTTTTTACGTGTAATTGGGTAAAAAATTTTAAAATTAATTTTTTATTATACTTTTTATTTACAAAACATATGCATGGGTAGTTTTTCAACATTGACCCTCATAAAACCTTCTGTTCTAACTTTTCCCATCCTTCCCCCCATGCCCTCCCCTAGATGGCAGGTAGTCTACTACATATTAAATATGTTAAAGTATATGTTAAATCCAATATATGTATACGTATTTGTAGAGTTATTTTGCTGCACAAGAAAAATCAGGTCTAGAAAGAAAGAAAAAAAAAAATTAAGAAAAACAAAAATGCAAGCAAACAATAAAGATAGAGTGGAAATGCTATGTTGTGGTTCACACTCATTTCCCATAGTTCTCTCTGGGTGTAGCTGACTCTCTTCATTACTAAACAATTGGAACTGTTATGAATCATCTCATTGTTGGAAAGAGCCATGTCCATCAGAATTGGTCATCGTATAATCTTCTTGCTGCTGTGTATAATGATCTGCTGGTTCTGCTCATTTCACTCAGCATGAGTTCATATAAGTCTCTCCAGGCCTTTCTGAAATCATCCTGCTGGTCATTTCTTACAGAACAATAATATTCCATAGCATTCATATACCACAATTTATTCAGCCATTCTCCAATTGATAGGCATCTGTTCAGTTTCCAGTTTCTAGCCACTGCTGTATCAAAGGGTATACACAGTTTGATGGCTTTTTGAGCATAGTTCCAAATTACTTTCCAGAATGGTTGGGTTTGTTCACAATTCCACCAACAACATATCAGTGTCCCAGTTTTCCCACAACCCCTCCAATATTCGTCATTATCTTTTCCTGTCATTTTAGCCAATCTGAGAGGTGTGTAGTGGTATCTCAGAGTTGTCTTAATTTGCATTTCTCTGATCAATAATGACTTGGAGCACCTTTTCATATGACTAGAAATAATTTCAATTTTATCTGTTCATATTAGAGAATGGATTGATTTCTTATAAATTTGAATCAATTCTCTATATAATTTGGAAATGAGGCCTTTATCAGAACGTTGAATATAAAAATGTTTTCCCAGTTGATTGCTTCCCTTCTAATTTTATTTGCATTAGTTTGGTTTGTACAAAAACTTTTTTACTTAATATAATCAAAATTATCTATTTTGTGATCAATAATGAACTCTAGTTCTTCTTTGTTCACAAATTCCTTCTTCCTCCACAAGTCTGAGAAGTAAACTATTCTATGTTCTTCTAATTTATTTATAATCTCATTCTTCATGTCTAGATCACGAACCCATTTTGACCTTATCTTGGTATACAGTGTTAAGTGTGGGTCAATGCCTAGTTTCTGCTATACTAGTTTCCAATTTTCTCAGCAGATTTTGTCAAACAGTAAGTTCTTATCCCAAAAGCTGGGGTTTTGGGGTTTGTCAAACTCTAGATTGCTATAGTTATTGACTATTTTGTCCTGTGAACCTAACCTATTCCACTGATCAACCAGTCTATTTCTTAGCCAATACCAAATGGTTTTGGTGACTGCTGCTTTATAATATAGTTTTAGATCTGGTACAGCTAAGGCACCTTCATTCATTTTTTTTTTCCATTACTTCTTTTGAAATTCTTGACCTTTTGTTCTTCCAAATGAATTTTGTTGTTATTTTTTCTAGGTCAGTAAAATAGTTTTTTGGGAGTTTGATATAGCACTAAATAAATAGATTAGTTTAGGGAGTATTGTCATCTTTATTATATTTGCTCAACCTATCCAAGAGCACTTAATATTTTTCCAGTTGTTTAAATCTGACTTTATTTGTGTGGAAAGTGTTTTATAGTTTTGCTCATATAGTTCCTGCTTTCCCTTGGCAGATAGATTCCCAAATATTTTATACTATTGGCAGTTATTTTAAGTGGAATTTCTCTTTGTATCTCTTGCTGTTGGATTTTGTTAGTAAAGTATAAAAATGCTGATGATTTATGAGGATTTTTTTTTTGTATCCTTCAACTTTGCTAAAGTTGTGGATTATTTCTTTTTAGTAGATTCTCTGGAATTCTCTAAGTATACCATCATATCATCTGCAAAGAGTGATAATTTAGTTTCCTCATTACCTATTCTAATTCCTTTAATCTTTTTTCTTCTCTTATTGCCAAGGCTAGCATTTCTAATACAATATTGAATAGTAATGGTGATAGTGGGCAACTTTGTTTCACTCCTGATGTTATTGGGAATGGTTTCAGTTTATCCCCATTACATATGCTGCTTACTGATGGTTTTTAGATAGATGTTACTGATTATTTTAAGGAAGAATCCATTTATTCCTATAATCTCAAGTGTTTTTTAATAGGAATGGGTATTGGATTTTATCAAATGCTTTTTCTGCATCTATTGAAATGATCATATGATTTTTGTTAATTTGGTTATTAATATATTCAATTATGCTAATGGTTTTTCTAATATTGATCCAGCTTTGCATTCCTGGTATAAATCCTATTTGATCATGGTATATGATTCTGATAATGATTTTCTGTAATCTCTTTGCTAATATTTTATTTAAGATTTTTGCATCAATGTTCATTAGGGAGATTGGTCTATAATTTTCTTTCTCTGATTTCATCCTACCTGATTTAGGTATCAGTATCATGTCTGTGTCATTAAAGGAATTTGGTAGAAGTCTTTCATTCTCTATTTTTTCAAATAGTTTATATAGTATTGGAGTTAATTGTTCTTTAAATGTTTGGTAGAATTCACATGTAAATCCATCTGGTCCTGAGGATTTTTTCTTAGGGAGTTGATTTATAGCTTGTTCTATTTCTTTTTCTAAAATGGGATTATTTAAGCAATTTACTTCCTCCTCTGTTAATCTGGGCAACGTATATTTTTGTAGATATTCCTCCATTTCACTTAGGTTATCAAATTTATTGGCATAAAGTTGGGCAAAGTAACTCCTGATTATTGCTCAAATTTCCTCTTCATTAGTGGAAAGTTCTCCCTTTTCATTTTTAAGACTAACAATTTGATTTTCCTCTTTTCTTTTTCTAATCAAATTTACCAAATGTTTATCTATTTTGTTGGGGTTTTTTTCATAAAACCAACTCTTAGTTTTATTTATTAATTTGATAGTTTTTTTATTTTCAATTTTATTAATCTCTCCTTTTATTTTTAGAATTTCAAGTTTAGTATTTGACTGGGGATTTTTAATTTGTTCTTTTTCTAGCTTTTTTAGCTGCAAGCCCAATTCATTGATTTTCTCTTTCTCTATTTTATGCAAGTAAGCCTCTAGAGAGATAAAATTTCCCCTTATTATTGCTTTGGCTGCATCCCACAAATTTTGGTATAATGTCTCATTATTGTCATTCTCTTGGATGAAATTAATGTGTCTATGATTTGCTGTTTCATGCGTTCATTCTTTAGGATGAGATTATTTAGTTTCCAATTACTTTTTGGTCTATCTTCCCCTGGCTTTTTATTGAATGTGATGACCACCTTAGCACCCGGATACGTTAGAATCAGCCAGAGTCAGGATAAGCAAAAGTCCTTAGTCTTTATTCTTGGTTTTTAGAGGTAGGATTGAATTGGATGGAAGCAGAATCTCTGTGACCTTCCTTCTTTGTCTCCCGCCCAGAGTAACCCTGGCTAGTCTTACTCCACCCCCTAGTACCTTCTGCAATTCTCTGTATATACCAATTATTGAGCCAGCACAGGATAGTGGGAAGGGCCATTTTCGAAGTATATGCTTATAGAGTATTGTCCAATCAGTAATCAGCCTTAAGTGCTCCATTGTCCGGACCTCAGTGCATGAACTCAAGAGTTTCAGCCCTCTACAATTGAATGTAGTTTTTATTGCATTGTGATCTGAAAAGAATGCATTTACTATTTCTGCCTTTCTACATTTGATTTTGAGGTCTTTATGTCCTAATATGTGCTCGATTTTTGTATAGGTTCCATGAATTGCTGAGAAGAAAGTGTACTCTTTTCTGTTTCCATTCAGTTTTCTTCAAAGATCTATCATACCTAACTTTTCTAATATTCTATTTATCTCCTTAACTTCTTTCTTATTTATTTTGTGGTTTGATTTATCTAATTCTGAGAGTGCAAGGTTGAGATCTCCCACTATTACAGTTTTTCTGTCTGTTTCTTCTTGCAGCTCTCTTAACTTCTCCTTTAGGAATTTATATGCTGTACCACTTGGTGTATATATCTTTAATATTGATATTGCTTCAAAATTTTTAAAATTAAAAGAGAAGCAGGATCATTAAGTAGCAATATGGGCTTGTAATCTCATACTCATAATTTTTGAATAGGGTTATTATATTGATAGATCAGGAAAACATAGTAGACAGCATGTCTGGATTCCAGGAAGTCATTTGATAAAGTCTCTATCATGATTTCCTTGTAGACAATATGTAAATAAGCCCATAAGGAGATTTCTAGGGCATGCCACAGAGGTTTCTTCCTTCTTGTCTTAAAAAATATTTTTATCAATGTTTTGGATGAAGGCATAAAAAACAACCTTAAGAAAATTTTGGCTGACACTTACCTAAGATGTACCTAATAAACAAGCAATAGAATTAGTTGCCTTGAAAAGTAAAGTTTACCTATGACCAAAGGATTATAAAACTGTGTATACTCTTTGATCCAGCAATGCCCATATTGGGCCTGTATCCCAAATAGATCATAAAAAGAGGGGAAAAGGAGCCACATGTGCAAAAATGTTTGTGGCAGCCCTTTTTGTAATAGCAAGGAACTGGAAACTGAATGGATGCCCATCAATTGGAGAATGCTGAATAAGTTGTGGTATATGAATGTCATGGAATATTATTGTTTTATAAGAAATAATGAGCAGGTTGATTTCAGAAGCCTAAAAAGACTTACATGAACTAATGCTGAGTGAAGTGAGGAGAGTCAGGAAAACACTGTACACAATAACAGCAAGATTATGTGAAGTTCAACTATCATAGACTCTTCTGAGCAATGTAGTGATCCAATTCCAATAGAGTTGAGATGAAAAATGCCATTTGCATCCAGTGAGACAACTATGGAGACTTTAATGTGGATCAAAACCTAGTATTTTTACCTTTTTTTTTTTTTGCTTGCTTGCTTTTTCTTTTCATTTTTTTCTTTTAATCTAATTTTTCTTCCATAACACAACAAATATGGAAATATATTTAAAAGTATTATATATGCATAATTTATATCAGACTGCTTACTGTTTTGGGGAGGGGGAAATGAGAGGAAGGGAGAAAAACTTAAAACATTTAAAATTAAAAATTTTAAAGTTTTACAAAAATGAATGTTGAAAACTATTTATTGAGCAGGGCCAGGAGATCATTATATACTTCAACAATACTATATGATGATCAATTCTGATGAACCTGGACATCTTCAGCAATGAGATTAACCAAATCATTTCCAATGGAGCAGTAATGCACTGAACCAGCTACACCCAGCAAAAGAACTCTGGGAGATGACTAAAAACCATTACATTGAATTCCCAATCCCTACATTTTTGCCTGCCTGTATTTTGGATTTCCTTTATAGGCTAATTGTACAATATTTCAGAGTCCGATTCTCTTTGTACAGCAAAATAACGGGTTGGTCATGTACACTTATTTTGTATTTGATTTATACTTTAATATATTTAACATGTATTGGTCATCCTGCCATTTAGGGGAGGGGGTAGGGGGAAGGAGGGGAAAAATTGGAACAAAAGGTTTGGCAATTGTCAATGCTGTAAAATTATCCATGCATATAACTTGTAAATAAAAAGCTATTAAAAATAAAAATTAAAAAAAAGAAAACTATTTTTCTTAAAAAAAAAAACAAAAAAAAAAAAACTTTCTTCACAATGTATTTGGGAAAATAAAATGCCATGGAGAAAAAAAAAGTGAAAAGTAAAGTTCACGCCCCATAAGTAGCCCCTTAGCCAAGGTCAGAGGATATATTGTCAAGTGTGCTGTAGAAGGAATTCACTACAAGATTTGAGAGTTTGTATTAAATAATTCCTTAAGTTACTTTCTAATTATAATATTCTATTATGCCATGCTATATTAGTATTCATTTCAGAGAACATAACACTAACGAATGGGACACAGGTAAATTGTATTAGCAGGTAAGAGGAAAAGATCTGGAAAAATGCAGTACATAAATAGCTATCCTCATAGAAAAGGTTCATATGGGGGACCCATGAAATGATGAGGGGCAATATTAGATATTCTGGAAGAGAGGGCTGCAGGAACAAACTTCCCCTTGTTTATATTTTTTCCCCATCAATTACCTCTACCTCAGTAATGTGGAAAGTAGGCCAAGGAATGTTTCTTTGAAAAGTAACTGATTTTTTTTATTGATTTAAGGAACAGTTTATAGACAGAATATTAGGTTGGAAATCGGGTGATCTGTCACTAACTAGCAAATCACTTATTGTTTTGGGGCATCAATTTCCTATCTCTATAAAAAGATTGGACTAAAGTAAATGATTTCTCATGCTTTCCAGTTCCACATTTCTTCTTGACTCTATGGGGCAGTTTGCACTAAATTGCATCTTTTATCTAAAGATAATGAAATTTTTCTCAGACCTTGACTGATTAAATCTCATAGCCCAATCTTACCTCCTCTTGTCATTAAATACCTCAAATGACAGGTGACATGCTGTAAATACCAAGCAAAATTAAACAAAGCAAAACAAAACAAAACTCAACAGTGCCCAGACTGGACCAAAGCTATAAACAATCACTTGGCAGTTTTGCAACAGCAATAAAAAATAGTTTCTTTTGGTTTATGATATTGGATTGCCAACTAACCAGAAATCTTAAAAGAACCATAGCCTAGGGACTAAGTATCATCAAAGGCTTAGACTACCTAGTGGAAATATCACCAGGGTGTGGATAGGTATCTCTATGTCCCAGCTGATAGGGCTGTGATCTCTGTCTGAGTTTTTTCCAGTAGTAGGCATTATTAGAATACAGAGATAGATAAAAACCAAAGGCAGCTCACGCATTATGCAACAAACAGCCTGAACACATGCCACTGGGGTAGTGGTCATTGAGAGATACTATGTATGCATGTGCTCACAGTCATCAGAAACAGCCGCTGGCCACTGCCATAGCCACTCTTTATTGGAGACATACCATGGCTGAGGGCTGTATTTTGGAATAAACCCACCCCAGTCATTTCAGGGTCATTAGAAAAAGTCACTTCCAAGTGGATGACCACAAATAAATAGCAAGATCGTTAAGGCTGAGCTGAAGTATTTTTTAAGTAAAGTTGTTTCTATTCTTCCTTTTTAGAGGCAAAATACCTATCCTCCACTTATCTTTAATCAAAATCTCTTCACTTCAAAAAACTCCACCTGATAATCACTGGGGTTTACTGTTTGTCAGGAGATAAATCCCCAGTACTTTCAGCAATGATTGGAATGGCTTTAAGAGAACAGATTTGATGAGCCACCAGCTTTGAGAGCTGGCTGCCACATGAGAAGGCATTATCCTCCAAATTCTTTCCAGTCTCACGTGATGCTTTGACACTATTTAGCCAGTCTATTACTAAAATTGTCCACAAAGCACAATCTATATCCAAACTGAAAGCAATATCTAAGAAATCTTCTTGTACCTAGGGCTTCCTAGCTACCAAATAATGACAAAATAACTGCTTTTATTGAGTCTAAATGAGGGAATCAAGATATACTGATCAAGAGAATATATCATATGCCTATTGCTTATATAGAAGAAGCTAGATTCACTTGACAAAATGTAGCCTGAGGACCTATTTCAGCTTCCTTCTGCCAGTGAGGTAGCTAGATAGCTCAGTGGATAGAATGCTGGGTCTGGAATCAGGAAGACTGGGTTTAAATCCAGCCTCAGACACTTATTTAGCAATTCACTTTACCTCCGTTAGCCTTAATACACTGGAAAAGGAAATGGCAGCAAATACCTCCAATGTCTTAGCTAAAAACAAAACAAAACAAAACAAAAACAACTCTCAGGAACCCAAAGGTCATTTATTTCCATGTATCAGACTTTTCCCACTACTTATTCTTTACTATCAGTATTCCTTTTTCCCCAAGCTATCCACTGCAGTTCATCATTCACAGATGATTATTCTAACATAACAAGGTCTAGTACAAGATTTGATTGTGAAAAGCAATTTGAGGAATACACATATCATATAACTGAAATATATCAGAGATCTATAGCTTCCAGCTCTAAACACTAAGAGCTATCCATAAACTCTCAAATTTAAAGCCCTCAACCAGGCATTCTTTGTTGTCATATCTCTTTAGTTCCCTCAATGAAGCATTGTCTTGTTTTAGCTTGATGACTCAATTCCAAAGAATTGAGCTCCTACCTTCATTTTCCTTTTGGTCACTAAAGGATTAATGGCCTTTCCTGATTACAACCAACATAAAGTTCAGAATCTTGATGTTGGAAGAGACCTCTGAGAACTAATTAACTTGTATCTATTCAAGAATCCCCTCTGACATTTGTCTTTGCCTAAAAAGCTCAAATCAAGGGGAGCCTACTTCCTATTGAGGCAAACCATTCCACTTTTGAATATCTCTAATTTTTAAGAAAATTTTTTCCCCTTATATCAAATATAAATCTGCTTCTTTGAAATTTAGTCATTGTTTCAAATTCTGCCACATTGGGCCAAACGGAATAAGTCTACTTCCTTTTCCAGATGAGAGCTCTACAAATACTTGAAAACTACTACATTTTCCCTAAATTTTCTTTTTTTTTAATTAAAACTTTTTATTTTTAAAAACATATGCATAGATAATTTTCGGCATTCACCTTTACAAAAACCTACGTTCCAATTTTTTTTTTCCTTCCCTTCCCCTCACCTCCTCCCCTAGATGGCAAGTAATCCAATGTTAAACATGTATTATTCTTCTATGGTACATAAGAAAAATCAGATCAAAAAAGGAAAAAAATGCAAAAGAAAACAAAATGCAAACAAACAACAATAAAAAAGGTGAAAATACTATCTTGTGATCCACATTCAGTCCCCATAGTCCTTTCTCTGGTTGCAGATGGCTCTCTTCATCACAAGATCATTAGAACTGGCCTGAATCACTTCGCTGTTGAAAAAAAGCTACATTCTTCAGAATTGATCATCATATAATCTTCTTTTTGCTCTGTACAATATTCTCCTGGTTCTACTCACTTCCCTTAGCATCACTTCATGCAAGTCTCTCCAGGCCTCTCTGAAATCATTCTGTTGATCATTTCTTATAGAACAAAAATATTCTATAACATTCACATACTATAACTTACTCAGCCATTCTCCCAGTTTCCGGTGTCTTGCCATTACAAAAAGGGATGCTATAAAAATTTTTGCACACATAGATCCTTTTCACTTTTTTATGATCTCTTTGGGATACATCTTATACATTTTTTGTTCTTTGGACTATCCAGTTTCTTCAATCAGTCTTAAGATATCATAGATTTGGGGTCTCTCACCATTCTGATTATCCTGGACATTCTCTAGCCTGTCAATATCCTTACTAAAATGGAATACCTAAAATTGAACACAGTACTTCATATTTGGAGTAATGTACAATTATCCTTTCCCCTATTATTGGACACTTTGTCTCTCTTAATACACCCTCAAGTTGCTTTCTTTGATGATTGACATATTTAGCTTGCAGGCCACTAAAACCCAGAGTTCCTTTTTTGGATGACATGCTATCTAGTGATACTTCTCCCATCTTATACTAGGAAAGTACAAGTAAGTGTAAGATCTTACAAATATTGCTATTAAATTTCATCTTATGATTATAAAGAAGGGGAAAGGATCCACATGTACAAAATATATTATAGCAGCTCTTTTTGTGGTAGCAAACAATTGGAAATTGAGAAGATGCTCATTAATTGGTGAATGGCTGAAAAAAATTGTGGTATATGAATATAATGGGATACTATTTTGCTATAAGAAGTTATGGGCAGGAGCATTTCAGAAATACCAGGAAAGACTTCTTTGAATTGATGGTGATTAACATGACCAGCAATAGGAGAACATTGTACACAGTAACAGCAACATTCTGGGATGATCAATTTTGATAGACTTGGTTCTTCTTAGCAATACAGTGATCTAAGATAATTCCAAAAGATTCATGATGGAAAATGCTGTCCACATCCAGAGAAAGAATTATTTTCATCTTTATTTTTTTTGTTTCTCATAGGTTTTCGTTTTTGTTTTGATTCTTCTTTCATAACATGACTAATATGGAAATATGTTTAATATGATTGTACATGTACAATGAATATCACATTGCTTGCCATCTTGAGAAAGGGTTAGGAAAGAGAAGGAGGGAGAAAAAATTGGAACTCAAAATCTTATAAAAATGAATACTAAAAGCTATCTTTACATGTAATTGGAAGTGGGGGAGGAAGTATTTCATCTTACTAGATTTGGCCTATTGTTTTAGCCTATCAAGACTTTCTGATTCTCAATTGACCATTAGTGCATTAGCTATCCTTCTCTCTGTCATCTGCACATTTGATAAATATTAACTGCACAGAGCTAAACATAGATCCCTACTCTACTAGAAATCATCTTCTATATTAATATCAAACAACAACTAATGACTAATTTTTTTAAGAAAAGCAAATTATAGGGCAGCTAGAGATGGTGCAGTGGATAGAGCATCCACCCTCAAGTCAGGAGAACTTGAGTTCAAATCTGGCCTCAGACATTTAATACCAATTGCCTTGGGGGAAAAAAAAATCACTGAAAAAAAGAAAAGCAAATTGTGTCAGTTCTAAATGTACCTAATTATATGGTTATTTAACATGAATCAAAGACTAGCCAAACTAATTCTTTGGTATTTTTCTGACCTGCCAGTTTGGTAATACTGGCAAAAAGAAAGAAAGAAAGATTATTTTGGCAAGCCCTGTTTTTTGATAGCAATATTCACTATCTCTTTGAAAAAAAAATTCTAGGGTGACAAGGAAGTGGAATCTGAGTGGATGTCCATCAGTTGGGGAAGAGCTGAATAAGTTATGGTATATGATATTATAGAATATTATATGTTCTATAAGAAACCATCAGCAGGATGATTTCAGAGAGGCCTGGAGAGACTTACATAAACTGATGCTAAGGGAAGTGAGAAGAACCAAGAAAACATTGTACACAGAAACAAGATTATGTGATGATCAGTTCTGATGGATGTGACTTCAACAGCAGGGTGATTCAAGTCAATTCCAATAGACTTGTGATGGAGAAAGCCATCTGTATCCAGAGAGAGGACTGTGGGGATTGAGCATGGATCACAATATAGTATTTTCACCTTTTTTGTGCTGTTTGCTTGTTGTTGTTGTTGTTTTTTTCTCATTTTTTTCTTTTTTGATCTGATTTTTCTTGTGCAGTGTGATAAATCTGGAAATATGTATAGAAGAACTGCATATGTTAAACATATAATGGATTACATGCTGTCTAAGGGAGGAGAGAGGGGAAAGAAGCAAGAAAAATTTGGAACACAAGGTTTTACATGGGTGAATGTTGAAAACTATCTTTGCATGTATTTTGAAAATAAAAAACTATTATTTTTTAAAAATTTAAAAAATACATTATAGGATTTTTTCAAGAAATCAAAATCAAAATCATTGGCCTAAAGTTTGAAAAATTCATTTTCTTCCCTTTTTAAAAATTGGGACAATTTTTGTTTTTCTCTGATCCTACAGTAACTTTCTTGGTCTTCTGACTTCTTCCTAGTCCTAATAATGGCTTGGTAATCATGCATGTCAGTTCTTTCAATTTCAAGGAGCTAGGATACCTAAGTACACTCTTATTTAACCTCCTTTTATTGGAGACAATTCTCCGTTACCCATTTTTGTTCAAACCTTGTCAATCTGCAATCATTGTCCTTAACAGAGAAAACAGAGAGTCAGAGTCAAGTGGCTTTGTCTTCTTCCCATAGTAAGTTATCATTATTTCATCCATTCTGAGCGATGGTTTTATCCTTTTTCTAATTTGCTAATTTCTTTTATCCACTGCCCCTTCCCATCTGCTCCTGTTCCCCCCCTCCCATTCTTTACTTTTCTTACTAGCTTCAGCTCATTCTGAACTGCCACACTACTGACTTCTCCCAGAACCATGCCATATTTTTTTCATTATTTTTTGCTTGCTCTTGCTTTCATTTTCTACTTAAGTCTTTTTAAAAATCTAAGTTGGTTGGTAAATTATTTGTACAGCTACATTGGTTGCTTTAGAAAAATCCCCTTTTTATTTTCTATCAGACTTTTTCTCTTTGTTGAGAATTCTTGAGAATTGAATTTATAAGAGTTTCTCATATTTTTTGGCCTTATATGTAATTTTAGCCCATGGAATCCTACCTATCCCTTCTTTGACTTTTTCAAACCTGCTCTCCAAAAGCTAAGGTTGATGTAACACTATTCCAGGATTTCCTTTTCTGTATCACAAATTCCAAAACAGAATGGTCATTTCCCCACAAGTTTTCCTTCATTTATATTCTAAGGGATAGTTTTTCTCTGTTGGTAAACATGAGACCCAGAATAGGCTTTTCTCTCCTTGGAAATTATCATTAAGACAAGTCAATAAAGTATTACTTATATATGTATAATGAATATCACATTGAAGGGGTTAGGAAAGAGAGGAAGGGAGAAAAAAAATTGGAATTTTTAAGATCCCTTCCATCTCTAAATCTATGATCCCACATTCCTGTGATATTTATCCCACGGGGTTATTCTGAGCCTCAAATGAGATAATAATGTGTAAAATGATTTATAAAATACTATATAAATGTTTTATTTCTAAATATTAAATATACATTGCAATGAATTTATAATTTATCTTAAAATCTTATTAATTGATGATACTGGGTAATTCACTGTATCTTATTAGTTGTGTGATATTGGGTAATTGCTTAAAATCTGTCTCAGCTTATTCATCTGTATAAGGGTGATGATAATAATAATATCTCCTTCCCAGAGTTGTTGAGAGGATAAAATGAGATAATATTTGTAAAGGGCTTTGCAAACTTTAAAGAATTCTATAAATATGAGTGATGATGATGCCTATTATGATGATGAGCTATCCATGTGAAACTACAAGAAAATAAAAAATGTGCTGAAACTGGACTAAAATTTTTCAGTCTATATCATGGCAAATTTATACCCAAGATCTTTGACTTCTCCAAAGGAATCATGAAGCTATAAGTTAACAAGAAATATCATTTCCCAGGAAACTTGTTCATTTTAACTTGTGGTGCCTATCATGACCATTTATTTGTGAAAAGACTATCATGAAGATAATAGCAGGAAGTGGTACAATTTTGAGAGCACTGAGGGAGATAACATTTCTAGAAGCTTGAAAGGGGATGGTACCAAATGCTCAGAAAACAAACAAATAAACATGGATAACATTATTACTGAAAAAGGTATTTAATAAAATATCAGCAATTACCAACTCTTTTGTTTAATTTCCCATTTATATAAACTCTCTGGAAGAATAATCTGTACATGAGTTAAAGGAATACTTGATAAGGATAAGAAGAAGGGACCAGCAGCAGAACATATTTTTATAGTCACACAAATGACTAAAATGTGAAAGGAGTACAAGATTTTAGTGTGTTGTCCATTAAAAAGGTATATGATTTGAGCAGTTGAGCTGCATGAAATCATAAATGCTCTCCAACAAGCTTTTCCCTTGCATGTGTTGAAATCATGCACAATACCTTAAAAGAAGAAACAACAGAAATAACTATGTTCAATGACCCTTTAATTATATAAAACAAAGAAGCATTCTAATGAAATGTGTTTCCCATTCGCAGGGAGAAATTCAACCCAGAGTATAAATCAAAAAATGATCAGTACTGATCAGTATCTCAAGATCCTTGCATTTGTGACATTGTGGAAGGTAAGTCCCAGAACACTGCAGAGCCTCCAAGTAACAACGTTAATCACTTAAAAGAATTTGGCCTATCTTTCTGGGAAACATGAATAAAGAATGTATGTTGAACAGATTATAAGGTGTAATTGGATAAACAGCCCAGAAGTTATAAAAATACATATGTGTGCATATATGCACATATTAATACATATTTATTTATGTAAAAAAATATATAATTTCCATTATTCTAATATCAGTTGTTTGTAAGATGTGAGTGAGAAGAACTTCTTATAATCTAGGTTCAAAAAATAATGGATAGATCAAAACTTCAGGTGCCATAAATAGTTTTACTTGAAGGCATAAATGCTTTTGTTTTATTTTAGATAAGACAGAACTCTGACTTGGCTCAATGAAAGGTGATTATATCTTTTTGCTTAAACAATACTTAAGAAAAATTATTAGAAAGGAACTTATAATTTGTATATGAATATAGACATATTGATGTAGATAAATCTATAATTGGATTTTAGATATAACTATATAGAGTTATATATACATATGTGCACAAGTAATCCCATTCCATGCCATCTTCTCTAGCAAATTGGTTCTTCCCATCATCCCTATTTTAATCTTTCTTTATCTCCCAGATGGTTCACTATTGTTTACAAACATACTCATCCCTCCCTCATCTTCAAAAAACACTCATTTGATCAGTCCATCCTTGCTAGCTATCTTCCTGTTCTATATCTTTCTTTTTTTGGGATGGTTAAAATCTCTGATAAGATCAGTAGATGCATCCCTGATAAGGTCAATAAATGCCTAAATTTCCTTTCCTTTCACTGTCTTCTCAATTTTTTATAGTCTGACTTTCAACTTCTTTATTCAGTCACAATGATTCACTTCAAAATAGCTAATGATCTCCTAATTGCCATACTAATGGCTTTTTCCCAATCTTCATCCTTCTTGACCCCTCTACAGTCTTCAACACTGTTAATTACTCTCTTCTCTCTAGGTTTTTGTGACACTGCTCTCTCTTGTTTTTCCTCCTACATATGAAGTATTTCTTTTCTCTCTTTTTGATGGCTCTTCATTTAAGCCATTCTTGCTAACTATGGTTAACCCTCAGACTGTATCCTTGATCTTTTCCCTTCTCTCTCAGTGCTATTTTGCTGAGTAATATCCTTGGCTCCCGTGGAAGAAGGAGCCCTCCCAGTCTTCCTTAATTTTAGTGCTTCCCCTCAGAAATTATTCTTAATTTATCTTGTATATATCTTCTGCTGTTTTCATGTTTCATGAAGTCCAAGTCTCCCACCTTGGACTGTGAGCTTCTTGAGGAGAAGAGTTGTTATTTGTTTGTTCTTTACCATTCTTGTATCAATATTAAGTGGCATAGTACCTGGAAGATAATAGATGCTTAATAAATCCTAGCTCATTATGACTTATAGTTGACATATGAACACAATAATTTAGATTAGTTTCTCAGAGGGAAAGGAGCTGATTTTTTAAAGCAAGTATAAGAAAATGGTATAGATACATAACAAGTACATTTTAGTGTGGGAAAGATGGGCAAAAGGGGGCAAAAAAAATTATTGAAACAGGAACATCATCTGGAAAAAACAGAATCAAGTCAGATTGAGGGATTTGGGTTTCCAGAAAGCAGTATGATGGCCCCTACTGTCTAGGAGAAAATACCTCTTAGGAGGTAATACTTTTTGCTGAGATAAAGATTATTTGTACTTCTTATATCTTCACTACTATAAGCTTTCCCAAGGGAAATATTCCAAAGCATTTAAAGGACAGACTGTATTTCTTACTCCATCCTGTAATTTTTAGTACTGTGCTTTACATTAAATGGAGGCTCAATTTTATGTTGACTTTCTGGTTGACTCACTAAACAATAGATCAGATTGCTAGAAAAACTACTAAACCCTGAGGACTATAAGATTCTTAAAGGGTAGCTTTCCTTTAGGAGAACAAAACATATATTTTTTTTATGAATATAGGCACCTGAGAAGTTTTTAGTGTGATAAATACTTCCCAAGGGTTTCAGAGAAAATCGAAACTAGATCATGACTTGAACTTTAAACTCCACATCAGCACATTCTGTACTTGAAAAAAGTTAGCCCTCAACTTCTCCCACTTAATTTAGATCCATAAATGTTAAGTTCTGAAACAATAGGCATAAAGATAATTTTGTTCAAATTATAACCTTGGATTATGCTAGTACTCTGCGTTTCTCAAGTAGTTAGTGTTATAAGAAAAAATATTTCTGAAAATGCTACAGTGAATTACAAAAGATCATTAAAACACATGTGTTCTTACATTTATATTTTACATGTGTATGTGGTATGTACACAAATATATATATATATATATATCTGTGCATATATATATATATCTGTGTATATATATATATATATATATATATATATATATATCTCTTGTGGTTTCATCTACATAGGGAACTACTGATATAGTTGGCTTCTGCTCCCTTAAACAGATTGACTTATCTATAAGTTAGGGTTTTAGAAAATTGCTGGAGTCAATTAAACTACTTGTCAAGGTTCACATTCTTATTATATATTCTCTTAACCCTTATTTTTATAAACTCCAAATTTACCCATTTGTCTTCCTCTTTATTTCTCCTACATCTTTCCTTTTTAGTTATCTTCTAAAGATGCTTCTTTGGTTTCATAAAACTTAGAGTCATAATAGAACTTAGAGGTTCTTTATGGATGCCCCCTCATTTTATAGATGAAGAACTCAAGATTTAGAGCTGTTCACAGGCAGCACCAGCTAAGTTTAATATTAGTGAAGCTAAAAAATTTTTTAGTAAGGCAAACCTGTTGTACAATAATCTTTTAATACATTCCAAAGACTAATGAAAATTACCACAGACAAATCTCAATCTATGATCTTACATTCTCTGTGTTCTAGTCACACTGGTCAGCTGCATGTTCCCAGAACTTGGCATGTCATCCTTGGTCCTTCATGTCTAACTAAAACGTGCTTCCCACCCTTCTAGAATCCCTAGTTTCCTTCAAAGTTCTGCCTATTAAAGCCTTTTCTGGTTTTCTGTATTGTGAAATATTCAGAAGGAAGCAAAGCATTCCCATGGTAAGCTGTGAATACCACCCCAATGATGGTCTTCTTCACTTTGGGATACTGCTTCTCTCCCTGAAACCTATTCCTTCAAGACTGAGTTCATATTCTACTTTGGGTTTACAGGATTCTTCCCTGGATTCTTCAGGTGCTAGCCCTTGTAGTACTCTGTTTAAACCTTATATGTACTTCCTTACTCACATTTCTCCTCTATTATATGAGCCTTAGCAGGGATGGGAGAGGGGGGCATTGTTTAACCACATGGTAAAGATCAACTGCTAACTTTGTTTTTTCTGCAAAGCTAGAATCTCCCAATAAGTAGAACAAAGCCAAATCTTGTAATAATGAAGGAAAAACAAACAAACAATGAGAGGTGTGCAGTACAGAGACACCAGAGCATGAGAGTTTGGGAGATTAGTGAATCTATGGAATTGTTCATGAAATTAATGGATACATTTAAAAGTGAATCACTGAAATAAAGCAAGTTCCTCCAGAATATTCAGAGAAAGCTAACCCATTTATAGTTAAGGTATTATAAGAAATTTTGTATAATCAGGTAGAATAAGCCTTTCATTGTTCTATCTAAAGTCAGCAAGTTTCCCTTACTTTCTTCAGGTTGTCAATATACAAATGCACAGAACTTTATAGAAATATCAGGGAAGAAAGGAAACAAGTATTTATTGAGTACCTACTAAATATTTAACCTCAATCTCCATTTCCTAGTTGAGGAAACCAAGGCTAAGTTACATTCCCAGAGTCACACAGTAAGTATTTGAAAATTATATTTGAACTCAGGTCTCCTGACTCCAGGCTTAGCACTCTATCCACTGGGATACCTAACTGCATCTAACCAGGCTCTGGAAAAGCACAGTAGAATGCTGATTCCACACAAGGGTTCTACACTATCTCAGAGGAACTTGGGCTTCCTGACTCTGAGATCATTGCTCTATTATATCACTTGGCTTATAAGTTTACATCAAATCATAATAATATGGTACTTTAAAGGTCACAAAGTACTTCATCTCATTTGATCTTCACAATCTTGCCTTATGAGGTAGATATTATAGTTAATATTATTCCCATTTTATTAAATAATAGCTTTTTATTTTCAAAATTTATGTAGTTTTCAACAGTCACCCTTGCAAAGCCTTATATTCCAAATTTTTCTCTCTCCCTTCCCTCTTACCTCTTCCCCTAGACAGCAAGTAATCCAAAATATGTTAAACATATGCAATTCTTCTATACGTATTTCCACATTTATCATGCTACACGAGAAAAATCAGATCAAAAAGGACCCCCATTTTATAAATTAGGAAAATGAATCTCAGAGAAGGTGAGTGACCCACCTATAGTTTACCCAGTCAGCAAGTGCTAGAAGCAAAATTCATACCCAGGTCTCTTCTAATTTCAGCTTAGAATGCTCTTTGCTCTGCCACACTGTCTCTAAATATTAAAGAACTACCTTAAAACCATCTGTATTTTTACATCGATTAGTAACAACCCGGATAAACTGATTAGAAATATAATTTATGCTAATGAAAAACTATACAAAATGCTGGGGTCATTCCTACCAAGACAATTTTAAGAGCTATATAGCAACAATAAGAACAACTTAAACAAAAATAAAAGATGGATTTAGTAATTAGAGATCAATTGAATGTACATTGTTAGGTGGAGTCAATATAGTAAAAAATGTTTGGAGATTTTAAAGTAATATCATTAAAAATATCAAAGGACATTTCATAGAATTAGATAAATTGATATCAAAATTTTATACAAAATAAAAGGAAAAGAATATTAAGAAGAATAATATTGGGGAAGGGTAATAAGCTGAGGAAAGGGGACTTGCTCAGCTAGATCTTAAGTTATCCTCTAAGAAGATAATTATAAAACTATTTGGTAGTAGATTTTTTTTAATGACAAATAAATGATATGGACATAATAAACAATCAGGAATTAGATTTAAGGAGATTCAGATCTAATAAACCCTGCATTGTAAAAATAAGATCATAATTCAAACAAAACTGGGAAAATTGAATAGCAATATGATAAAGAAAATATTAAATTTATATCCTACAATAATTCAAAATTCTTCAAAATTAAAAATCAAAATTAAAAAAAACTATAAATTCATTTTACAATATTCCAGAGATAAATGAGAAAAAAATAAAATATATATGCATATATATGTGTATGTATGTATATACACACACACACATACATATATATATATACACAAGTGTGAAGAGAAGGGAAATTCTTGTCTATTTCACAAATGGAAGAGAATTAAAGGTAATAAAATGTATGGGTTGTCATAAGAAAGAAAGGGGGTTTTAACAAATTGTAATCAAGTAAAACACAAAGAAAAAAATTGGAAATTTTTTTGTCGTATGTAAGTATTTATATTGATAAGGAATTGACACAAATTTAATAAGTAATATCTGTTCTCCAATAGATAAATGATAGGACAATATGAATAGGCAGTTCTAAGAAGGAAAACTATAAAATTTAAATAATTATATATAATAAATAATTATTTAAAATATAATTAATTATATGAAAATTAAGTTTCCCAATATAAGAATTCAAACTAAAGTAACTTTAAAGTATTACCTCATAGCTATCAAAGTGGTAAAGAGCTAATGGCAATAAAATTTAATGTTAGTGGGGCTATAGGGGGAAAGGCATGCTATTAGATGTCTAGTGAAGCTATAAATTTGTGCAATCCTATGCCAAGTAATCTTAGCAAAACACAATAAAAATTATGTCTGATCATATACTTTGACCCAGTGAACCTGCTACTAAAACTATATACTAGGTATGTTATTGAAGTAGAGGAGGAGCCCTATCAGGATATAAATATTTATGAAGTCTTTATATACAATCATGAAAAATTAAAAGCAACCTCTATGTTAAAGAATTGGAAAATTAAAAAACAAATGATGATATATGAATGTAATACCAAAAGAAAAAAAATTTTAAAAGACTAGAAAAAATGGGAAAACATTAAAGTGATACAGAAAGAATAAAATAGAATGAAAATAATAATGTATATTTGATTTTATATATAAAATATATTGCATGTACCTTTGTACCTTTATTCATCAATAGATACTGATATGTGTGTAGATAGAAAGTAAACATCCAGGGAAATATTTACACTCAGGTTTATGTAGATAGATAGATATCAATATTTATAAATAGAAAGAGAGATAAATATAGATATGCTACATGCACTATAACAACAAAATCCAATAAACTACATAGAGGGAAAAAAAAGAGATTAGAATAGAAGCAGAAGGAAATAAAACATTCTATTTTTTATTTGTATATTCTCATTTTAAACTAATCATAATTTAGATTTTGTGGGGTTTTTTTTAGTGTTTACTTATATAAATTGTTGTCTCATTCCACACAGCTCTCAAATCATAAGAACCATTGGATTCAGTGTAAAATAATTATGAACAAGAATACTTCAATTGACTTTAGTCCTCCATCCCAACTCAGCTGGGAATCTCTACACTTAATTTTTTTTTCCCCAGTTACATGTAAAACAATTTTTTTCATTTGTTTTTAAAACTTTGAATTCAGATTCTCTCCCTTCCCCCCACCCTCGCTTAAGAAGGCACATGTTCTATTATTAAATTCGCGCTGTTAATAAAGAATAAGGAAATACTTCTTGACAGCAATTGCCACATGAATTCAGACATTTCCAATTGCCACTCTAGTAATCTGGAAAAAGTATCTTCAAGACTCATGATTATCAAATGGAGAAAGGTCACTTCTTATGTTTCTTCATGCTTTATGTGGTCTCAGGAAGGTCAGGCTACTCAAGTTTCTGTACAGCATCACTTCAATCTCTCCATGTGGATATTCCATTTCTTCTTAGTTAGAAAACTACAGCCAACCTTCTTTCTTTCTGCTCTCTCCCTCCACCACCACTACCATAGATACAAGATACCCTTGGACTCTAGACACAGTTTCCTCAGTAGTAGACTTTTGATGGGACCAAAAATGCCTTTTTATGGAGTATGGGGAAGTAGCTCAGCCCTTTTTACATTTTGTTTTGATTGATGGCTATGATGTTTATGTCTTAAAAATATAATTTTTTTTAAAGAATGAGCAAGTTTGACTAAGTAACATTTTTGTCCTATGAAGAAGTCAAATTTTGTACACTAGAGTTTTACTCCCCCAAAATGTTTCTGGACAGAAGCTATTAGTCTTTTTTTTTTTTTTTTTTTTTAAATAGCCTTTTATTTACAGGATATATTCATGGGTAACTTTACAGCATTAACAATTGCCAAACCTCGGAAGCTATTAGTCTTAACTGGAATTTTTTTCTCTGGATTCCAAATGAACCAGATGTATTTTCATATGCCTAAGCCTCTATCAATAAGTCCCATGTTAAATTTTAGTTTCCTCATTTATAAAAGGTAGTCAACACTAACCATCTTTAAAAAAAAAAAAAAAAAAAAAAAAGTGCAGTTTTGGTTTTGTTCTCAAAACCTTCATCAGTATGATATTTACTTGAGTCCTAATTTTTTTTTTTTTTTTGTAAAAATTTTATTTCTCTGTAAATACAAATCCATTGTTCTGCTACTGGGAGTTGTTGGAATACATGGGAGTCACCTGACAGTGGCCGCTGGAGACTCAACCCAGACCTGCAGAATGGGTCTCCTCTTGTGAGAGGATGATACAAGGAGACAGTTGCTATTCTCTGACTTCTCAGACTGAGATGCCTTTGCGTTGTCTGATCTCTTTCCTCTTCCTTCTGCCTCCAATTTATCTCATTCCCAGTCTGTAACACCTGTGTCAGCAAAGGCTGCCCTGCAGCTTCTTCAGATGTTATAATCCACAGCTGTGGAAGCTCTTGGAGAATTGACCTGTCTCTTAACAAAACATCAACAAACAATTCTCCAATGGAAAAATATTGAAAACTTTCTTTATATTTAATAAATGGTACTTTGACATTCAAAATTCTAGCTGTAAGTCCTATTTTTAAAAACACCTCCCTCCCCATTCAAACATCCAAAAGCACCCAAAACAACCCCTTTACACAGAGGCAAGAATGATGGGCCTGAAGGCATAAGCCATCCAGTAGCTTCACTTCCTTTTTACAATGACTATGCTTTAATTAAGCCATGACAAATGAATTTATGCATGAGGTATTCTGAATGGTTCAAAAACTGAAGCCAGTTTACTAAAACTGCCAGTCATAGAGACTGATCTAATATACACACTACTATACTTTTAATGCCTAGCACCCTACTTTTCACAGTTATGAATACTGTAATATAATTGAATACATTCTGATGGAGATTCCTGTCAAATCCTAATATTATGATTAGATGTGATCACACATGAAATGTGGGGCACTCAATTTCTGCAAAAGTTCTACTGTAGGGTTCTCAAGGACTATGTGGGGCATAAAATCTAGTGGGTTCTACTATGCTTGAAAGATTTCAAATATATTCCTAATGACAGACTGTGAGTCTACTGTCCAAGGACAAGGGCAGAAAGTTGACCAAAAGAATTACATTTTTGAGGTACCCCAACCCAACCAAGGAAAAGGTTCCTTCAGATTTCACAATGATGGTAGTAATGGGGTGAAAGATTTTAAGAAATACAATTTTGGGAAGGAGGAGAAAATTTGGAGCACAAGGTTTTGCAGGGGTCAATGTAGAAAGATTATCCATGCATCTGTTTTGAAAATAAAAAACTTTAATAAAAAAAAGAATTACAATTTTTATAGTCTATCTAAAAGTTATTTAACTATTGATACTCTTAACTACCTTTCTCCAATTATACCAATAAAATAATAATCTACTAGTAGAACAAAACCATGTTAAAACTGACTTTCCTTAACAAAGAAAATTAGAAAAATTACTAAATCAATAAAAAAACAATATTTTTTCATTTCACATTTGGTGTCATCAAAAAACCACCATGAAGATAGTTGCAAGGGATGAAAAAAAGAAAAATTCTACCAAACAATCTATAGAACTAAGTCAGAATATACTTTAGTATTTGGTGACTTGAACATAAAAATGGGCACTGGGATAGATGGTGAGAACTTGAAAAATGTGGTTCAAGATTCTGAGATAAGAGTCTGAAGACTTATTATGGGTTACTCATATAGCATAATTTCACACTCATATAGCATGAATACTTTCATTAACATGAGACTCAAGAGATTCTAGATATAGTGAGCACCAAACATCATTCCAAAAAATGTCAACTGACTTTATCTTAACAGATAACAGATGAATGACAGGTACAAGTACTGAGGCCATCTATTTCATTTTTTTTTTTTTTAATTTAATAGCCTTATATTTACAGGATATATACATAGGTAACTTTACAGCATTAACAATTGCCAAACCTCTTGTTGAGGCCATCTATTTCAACCCCTTCATTTTATACATGAGGAAACTTAAACACAAGGAAGCTGATTAACTTACCCAAAATCACAAAGGTAATAAGTACTAGAGGTGGAATTTGACTTCAGGGACTGTGTTCTTTTCATTGTACCAAGCTAGATTTTATCAGTTATTTTAGAATGAATTGTTTGCATGCAATCTAAATTAGCTGGCAAAGGTAAAAGTCACAGGAAATGCTAACCTATAAGGGTGATTTTAAAAAGAACATTGTTGTTCTTCAGTCATTTCAGTTATGTCTGGCTCTTCCTGACCCCATTTGGTGTTTATTTGGCAGATACAGGAGTGATTTGTAATTTGTATCTCCAATTCATTTGACAGATAAGGAAACAGAGACAATCATGGTTAAATGATTTGCCCAGGATCACATCTAATAAGTGTCTGACCCCCCATTTGAACTTAGGTCTCCCTGACTGCAGGCCTCTCTATTTACTGGTTCACCTAAATATCCTAAAAAAGGAGATAGTATCCTTAATTACAGAATATATAGCTATGCCTTTCAAACAAGCAATAAATTATAAAATGGAGGAGAATTTGGATAAAAGTAAAAACATCAATTCTAATTATCCTCATTGATCAGAGAAATCTAGCCATTATACAAGAGTGACCACCAAGAAATATAAATCTCAGACAGAATGTTAGGGTTTGAAGAAGACTCCAAAAAGGTTGGAGTTCCTTCCAGAACAGTGTAGGAGGTGTCTCAAAAGAATTTGCAAACTCAAACCCATCTCCAAATCAAAGGGCAAGTTTATTGTAAATTGTAATTGCCATTAAAGTGGGCTAAATTCCAAAAGAATTTAGCAAAGAACCAGAAGCAAAAAGATAAATTTATAGGAAAAACAGAGATCTGGTGCTTTATGTCACTGATATACTAATTTTATAGAATTGAGGAATGAGTCTAACTTTGAATTTTATGGTTTAGAGGTAAAGTTGAGGAGTGGTCTGGTTTCAGACTAGTCTCAAAAATGAAGACTTGCCAATACTCTTATAAAGATCTATTTTCATGGGCTAAAAATAATGGAAACTTCATATTTGTACTCTATAACAAATAGAAATGGGGGCCACTAAACTGTACATAAGGAACTTTGTGGGTCACATAGTAACTTAGAAAACCCACCAATGTTTATGTATTTCTTTTTTTTAATTAATATAACAATGCATTAAAATCAGATAGGGACCATATTTTATTTTGGTTTGGGCCTCATTCAAAAGTGTTGTGGGCCACACACTTGACTTTTTTGCTGTGCTACCTTTGTACCTAATGTGCCATATAGGCAGGAGGGAAATAGCATTTAAGAAAATAAAGTCAAAAGAAACATTTAACTAGATCAAATACATACAGAAGTATCACTGGATTATAAATTGAGAGCTAGAAGGGATCTTAGAGGTTATCTTCCAATTCTTTTATTTTACAGGTAAACTGAGTTTGAATGATTGCTCAAGGTCCCACAGGTATTTGGTGATTGAATCAGAATTCAAACCCAGGTCTTTTCATTGAGTTTAGACCTGCTGCACTATATTGCTATGGATATATGGCTATCCATATGGATAATAAAGTTGTAAAGGTTCTCAAGGATTGATTTTTAAATGATCTACTCCCAAAACAAAACATTAAAAATCACAGTAAGTATTTTTGTCTCTTCCCCAAAAGGGGAGGAGGGATAACCAAGATGATATTAGCAGCTCCTGCCCCTCCATGTTTGCTTTGTTATCTCTAAATAATCTTTCAAGAATAGTCTGTGGGGAATGTACCCATTGGAGATGATGTTTTCATAGGAATTCCAGTACCAGACCAATTTCTGGGTGACTTATTGACACCATAGCCCAGTCTGGTTGTATTGTAGCTGTGATAACGGACATAGGAATGTCAGGGGTCCTCAAACTATGGCTGTGAGCCAGATGAGGCAGCTGAGGACGACCCCCCTCACCCAGGGCTATGAAGTTTCTTTATTTAAAGACCCACAAAACAAAGTTTTTGTTTTTACTATAGTCCGGCCCTCCAACAGTCTGAGGGACAGTGAACTGGCCCCCTATTTAAAAAGTTTGAGGACCCCTAGTAGACGGACAAAGAGTGGGGAGAAAATGGGACAGGCCCTATTGCAGGAATCAGAACTGTCTCCACTGCACCATTTGTCTTGATGGGCATAGGCATACCCAATTCTGTAGCCTCCTCTTTGGCTGCTTTGCTTCACCCCCCCTGAGCCAGAATGTGCCCCACAGAGGATGGGGTGGGGAAGCCTCAATATCCCGATCCTGACCTTCCAGCACCTGTGGGCCCAACAGTGACTCTGGCAGAGAAGGCCATTGTCGCACATGGCATTGGCCTATTGTTGGAGAGATTGATCCCCTGGGTGTGAAGTTACAGAAGCAAAGGAGAATGGATTGAGAATGATAAAGTACTCTAGGACCCACTGACTCCAGTCCCAAAGGTCTCTAGCCAACTGCAAATTGTTTAAGTCCTCTTTGCAGGTTCTAAGCCTAGGCAGGGTTTGTTTTATCTCATTTTTAAGAGCAGGCTGCTCTCTTCACCTTGTAAGAGCCACATTCTCTTTCACTGAGGAATACAGATGGCCATTTCCAGAAATGGCAAAAGACTCTTGATAATTAACTCAGGTCAAGGATGAGCAATCACTAGATTTGTTTTCTAAAAGCAAAGGATCATGATAAGATAGAATCATCGGATAGGATCATAGATTTAAAGCTAGAACAAGCCTAAGAGACATCAAGTCCAATGCTCAGGCGAGGAAACAGAAGCAGAGAGACTATGTGAGTTCCCTAAGGAGCATATCAAGTATCTGGGGTAGGATTTGAAATCAATCCTTCTTGACTCTAAGTTCAAGTCTCTGACTGCTCTATCATGACCTGCTTCCTTAGTAGGTGTCATGAGCCCATCTGTTGTTGCACTGTGTTGAACACAGCAGAAATAAGGAAATGGGGGTAAATGTCAGCAAATGAAATCCCTGATTGCAATTTGAAAGGCTAAAGAGTAGAAGATCAGATTCCAGCATAACATGTTTTGTTTTGTTTTGTTTTTATTCTGTGTTAGACAATTAGAACTGGGAAGTTATTAGACCATCATCTTGTGTAATACATGTGTTTATTATTTCCTGAATTTTGCTGTAACTTTATTGAAATATTTGCTTAAATAAGGCCATTGAGGCAGTGAGAGACTGAATCTGGAATAAATGGGAGATTCCATTAAGGGTAGAGTTATAAATGCCAAATAATAATTGACACATACACTTAAGTACAATAATGAATGTGATGATGGAGATCAGAGTGCTGAGTGATTAATGAGTCTTATTTATTATGTGACTAATCTGTAATAAGCTTATGCAAACATTGATGTTCTCACTGTTGAAACCATGAAATAGAATGGAAAGGATTTGGCCAAAGGGTTTTTTGTTTTTTGATTGTTTGGGGCTTTTTGTTGTTTTTTGTTTTTAACAAATTTTTATGGTCACAAAACTGAGATAAATAAGGCCCATGAGATTGAACAGGATTTATTGCTTTTTATTTTATTTATTTTTGAAAAAATTTTGTCTCTTAATAAAATGCAGTCTCAATGGTTTTACCCTAAACAAAGGGTCCTTCTTCTCACAATAAAAGTAACAATTAGCGAAGACTCTGGCAGATGTGACTACCTGAGTTACTTTGATCAATGAACTACTATTGAGCATTGATATCAAGTGAGGTGTAAGGCAGGGAGACAAATGCTTATATACATATGTCTTCTTTTTAAACTTAATTTTTTCAATTGTCAAGTATTTATTTTTTCCAGCCTCCCACTTATGTCTATCAACAAAAGAAGGAAGGAAGGAGAGAAGGAAAGAAGGAAGGAAGGAAAGAAGGAAGGGAGGGAGGGAGGTAAGGAAAGAAGGAAGGGAGGGAGGGAGGTAAGGAAAGAAGGAAGGGAGGAAGGGAGGAATAAGGGAGGGAGGGAGGGAGGGAGGAAGGGAAGGAAGGAAGGAAGGAAGGAAGGAAGGAAGGAAGGAAGGAAGGAAGGAAGGAAGGAAGGAAGGAAAATAAAACCCTTGTAACAAGCATGGCGGTTTCAAGTAAAACAAATTTCCACATTGGCTATGTTCAGATATGCATATCTCACTCTTTATATTAGTTCATCATTCTTCTCTCGGGATGTTGGTAGCATTATTCATCATTAGTCCTATAGAATCAAGATTACTCATTACATTGATTTTTCAAATTGTTCATATTTACAATAATAATGTCACAACTTACATTGTCCAACTGGTTCTGCTTATTTCACTCTCCAACAATTCATGTAAGTTTTCCCAGGTTTCCTTGAGACCATCTCTTTCATCATTCCATACAGCACAAAGATATAACTTTACATTCATACATAATAATTTGTTCAGCAATTCTCTCAAGCAAGGCTTCCTCCCCTAGTTTTTAGTTCTTTGACATTAAAAAAGGGCCTGGCAAAAATATTTTGTACATATAAGACTTTTCCTCTGTTTTTGATTCTTTGGCATATAACTTCCTAAGGTATGTACATTCTAAAACTTTTTTATCAGTTTCAAATTGTCTTGAAGAATGACTATTCAACCCACAGTTCCATTGTGTATCCATGTGCTTGTTTTCCTATGGTCCCTCTAACATTTGTAATTTTCCTTTTCATCAACCCTGCTATTCTCAAAGATGAGAAAAGAATCTTCAGAGATAATTTACATTTCTTAAATTCTTAATAATTTGAAGCATTTTCCCCCAAATGGCTATAGACAACTTTTATTTCTTCCTTAGAAAATGTCCTTTTCAACTGAATGGCTATCTATCAGTTGGAGAATTGCTGAATAAGTTATGGTATATGAATGTTATGGAATATTATTGCTCTTTAAGAAACGATCAGCAGGATGATTTCAGAGAGGCCTGGAGAGACTTACATGAACTGATGCTGAGTGAAATGAGTGGAACCAGGATATCCTTGTACGCAGCAACAGTAAAATTAAACGATGATCAATTCTGATAGACATGACACTTCTCAACAATGAGACAAGTTCCAATGATCTTGTGATGAAGAGAGCCATTTACACCCAGAGAGAGGATTGTGGGAACTGACTGTGAATCATAATATAACATTCTCACTCTTTTTGTTGTTGTTTGCTTGCATTTAATTTTCTTTTTCATTTTTTTTCTTTTTGATTTGATTTTTCTTGTGCAGAAAGATAATTATATGAATATGTACGCATATATTGGCCTTAACATATTCTTACCATGTTTAACATATATTAAATTACTTGCTATCTAGGGGAGGGCATGAGGAGAAGGAAGGAAAATTGGAACACAAGGTTTTGCAAGAGTTAATGTTGATATACTTTAACATATTTAACATGTATGGGACTACCTGCCATCTAGGGGAGAGGGTGGAGGAAAGAAGGGGAAAAGTTGGAACAGAAATTTTTTCAAGGATTAATGTTGAAAAATTACCCATGCATATATTTTGTCCATAAAAAGCTATAATAAAAAAGAGTTAATGTTGAAAAATTATCCATGTATATCTCTTGAAAATTAAAAAGCTTTAATAAAAAAAAGAAAAAAAGAAAATATCCTGTTGCTATCTTTTTGAAAAATGTCCTCATCATTGATCAAATATCAGTTGATCAATGGTTCCTATCCATATGCTTTTGAATTGTTTCTTCACATATCCTTAGAAATGAAAACTTTACCAGAGAAACAGATTGTAAAGACATTTTCCCCCAGTTAATTATTCCCCTCCTAACATAAGCTGCATTGTATCTTTGCAAAAACTTTTTTAATTTTGTGGAGTTAAAATTGCCCTAGAACAAGATTGAAACCCTGGGTGTAAGTGTACCACTAATAGTTTATATTCTTTTATTAAATCCTTTAATAAATTATTTTATTATTATTTTTATTTAATTTAATTTAAAATTCTTTTAATAAATCCTTTAATAATTTTTTTTGATAAAAACAGGCCAGAAATTCTTAACTTGAGGTCCAAAGACCCCAAAGTAGTCTCTGAATAGATTTCAGAAGGTCTTGAATGGGGGAAATGACATCTTTATTTTCATTAAACTGTCACTAAAATTTAACATTTCCTTCAATTATTAATTTATCATTCTGAGGAGTCTATCTTACCAGACTGCCAAAGAGGTCCATGAAATAAAAAAGTTGAGAACACCTGGATGAGTGTAGAGTCTTGTCTACAGGCAGTTCAAATTCTATCTCCAGGTAATAGAAGGTCTTCAAGTTTTTCTAGTTCACTGCAAACTATTCAAGGATTTTCACTCGTAGGAATTCTCTACAAGGTAGGTCACGGATGCCTTTGTTTTATCCCAGGTTTCTGGGATAAAAGTCAGGTTTCTACGGGGCCATTCTTATTTTATGGGATATAACCTCTTATTAAAGGAGTGTGGTGGGCATCTTCCAGAGGGCCAAGAGACTTTTGAGGACCAACTTTGGTCAGAATGACCAATCATCAAATTTGTTGCTTCCAGAAAAGACAAGGAATTGTGGTCAAAGAAGAATAGATTTTGATCTGGAAGGGGCCTCAGAATCACTGAATCTAATCCTTTTATTTTAGAAATAAGGAAAGTAGGGCATAGAGAATTTATAGAAAAGACTTAACTAGGATCACATGGTAAGAGTCTGAGGCAGCAATACTCTAGCTAGCTTTCTTCTAGAACCTAAATCATGATGTAATGGAATATGTCTAGTTCTTAGCACAATGCCTAGAACATAATAGGCAATTACAAATGCTTGTGAACTTGATTTGACTTGACCTGTTTTGCTGGATAATTTGTTTTTTTAATATTTGACTATACTTACAATTAGCTCTAGATGAAGCATTCAGCAAATCTAACTAAATTTGTCTGGCAGTCTGCCAAGACTAGAGACAGCATATTTTACTTACAGACATTAAAAGTCCTAAGAATATACTGGTAAAGTTTTGAGCAGATCCATGTATCCCACCCTTGGAGTATTATTGATATAAACTGAGACCTTATGACAAGGACAAATTAGAAATATTGCCTTTTTAGTCTCACTGAAAAAAAAATGTATAGATGTGAGGATAAGTATATGAGTTTATTGGAAATTGAACTTCTTTTTGGGATAGGTATTTTACCAATCTGCAAATAAGACATCTGAAACTGGTCATAGTGTCTCATTTCTACAGCTAATAAAATTGAAGGGACACAATCAAGGTCATGTCATGTCAAAGCTTTTGGTCTGCAATATCACTTATCAGCATGGCTGATCTCTTAGGTGTTCACATTCTGCTTTCCATGATAGGACATCTAATACACAGATTATGGTGACTTGTGTAGTGATGCAGAATTTAATATAATAAAACAATATTTTATTTTTAATCTAGTGATTAAGTTTTCAGATAATTTAAAGGTGCTCTAAGATCTTATAGTCAATGTGGACGATGCTGGAAGGCCATATACTTTCAAAATGTTATTTCCATATATCAAACATGATTTTGACTTTGGATAGTTCTTCTTCCATATTGCATAGTATTTAATTCAGGGGAAATGTGCAAAAACTACTAGAAAGGAAGAAGGGGCAGTGCAATTGGACAGATTGGCCCTTATGATATTATTGGGTATACTGAACTAAGAACTGTTTCTGTAGGTACAGAATTAGTTAGTTGTTAAGATCAGAAAGTGTTCCTTACACCTCCAGTGACAAGTGGAAGACTGAAGTGTTTAAATAGCTCAATTAAGATGTGATGTCAGAGTAGAAGATATAAAATCAAAAAGAGAATAATACCCACTAAAACTGAAGTATTTTTCTGAGGTGGGAAAATATTACAGCAGTAATATTCAGTTTCATAATAAGTCTCTGGTGGTCTTTTATGTATACCAGAAATTCTATCTCTTTCTTCTCAAATAGACATTTGGAGAATAGATTCTCCAAAATAGCCACTAGTACTATATGATAGAGTAGCATCCTAGACCAATAGTGAATGCTAAGAAAATGTCAGGAAATGAGGATATCACAGAGATAGATTACCAGTCATACCATCCTCCTGTGCCCCAATAAGTTTGTGATTCCTTGGAAAACTGCAGGTATATTGAACAAACAAACAAACAAAAAAATCAATTCTATCATACATACCAAACTAAGTGTGAGAGGCTCTCTTCCATTGATTGCTTTCTCAAATCCCTTTAGATTGTATCATAAAGTGGAATATTATTATTCTGTAATAAATGATGAAGGGAATAGTTTCAGAAAAACCTGGGAAGACTTAAATGAACTGAGACAAAATGAAGTATGTAGAACCAGAATAATTTCTGTAATGACAAACAACTTTGAAAGAGTTGGGAATTTTAATAAATGCAAAAAACAACCACAGTTCTAGAGGATTTATAATGAAACATGCTTTCTACCTTCAGAAAGAAAGAAAATAGATTCAGAGTACAGATGGAAGCATATTTTTGTTTTTGTTCTTGGACATGGAATCTGTTTTGTGTGACTATACACTGTTTTGTTTTTCTTGTTTTCTCAATGGAAGAGAGAGAAAGGAGAGAATTCAAAGTTGAAAAAAATTTAATTTTAAGTTTAATACAACACACATGCATTATTGTTTATTATATGCAAAACATTGTGCTAGGTGTAGGAGAAGACACAAATCTTAGGAGAGTTAGGATCTCTCCTCTTAAGGAATTTTTCATTTATACCCTTGGGAAGGATGTATATTACTGTTATAATTACTTTGTGACTCGGGGCTTTCAAACCATTAAGGATAGGAGATACGGGCCCCTAGCTGATAGTGGTGTTCATGAATCATAATTACTTTAACATCATAATTACTTAGCTGTCTACTGACCTAGGGTCTGACTTTAAACATGGTTATGTCTCATACTTGCAATTCTAAGACTTGTATGCTTGGCCACCAGTCTATATTTGTTCTTATAATTTTATTCTTATAATTTTGTTATTCTATCAGTTGTTCTCTATAGCTTCTGCTAAAATATGCTGGGTGAAACCTCTTTTGGATTTCCCCTCCACTAGAAAACCTTCAGTCAATTCCATGAAGTTGGAAGAGTTTCAGTTCTTTTGGGGTTAGGAAGAATCATATATAAACCTAATGGGATTTTCTGGAAAGAAAGAACTGAAAGAAAATTAGAGTCAAGACCTAGCAGTTGTCCTTATTAGTTGTATGAACATAGGTATGTTGCTTCATCTCTAAGCCAATTTCTCACCTTGAAAATGATAACATTACTTGCTTCATTACATAAGCACATACCTCATAGGTTTATTTTAAGGGAAGTGTGCTGTAAACCATAAAGTTCTATTTAAATGTGAGGTTTTTGTTATGGTTCATATAGCCAAGACTTGGTCTACCCACTGAATAATTGCATATAAAACTCTGTGACAGTGAAAGATCTTAGATAGCCAGATGTTATTCAGGACTTTTACCCATTCTAATGGCAAAACATTAAAGAATCAGAGGATTCAATTAGCCAGATCTATTTAATTTTTTCTCCAAAGTCCCTGTCACAACTGAGAATCTGCCCATCTTCTGACACTGGTTCATATCACTGATGAATTTCCAAAGCCATAAAACCATGGAAAGGTTAGTTGAGGCTAATAGGAAAAGAAATTGGAAAGAAGTTAGGAAAATGGATTGTCAGCTGAAGGAATGGTGATAAAAGGCTAGACTGAAGAAATCTCACTAAATGAATGAAAGGATTTCTTTAAAAGATAAGTTTTCTAGCCTGTTTTCTTTGAAATTCAATCTTTAAGACCTGAGAGAATCAGGAGTACTGAATAATTCCCTTGAGAAGGTGGAACCTAATAGGGGAAATTGCTCAAAACCAAAAAAGGAACTAATGAACAGAAGTGCTACTTTAAAATATCTCTGGCCCATTTTCTTTGAAAATCAAATAGTGAGTACCTGAATGAGTCTTATGAATTGTACTGGTCTCAGGGGAAGGTGGAAAGATTGCTTAACACCTACCAGAAAAGGAAGAAGAGTTTTTGAAATTGTCTGGGAGTTTTGTTATGAGTTCATTTTACATTTTCTGTTAGGTTAAATAAAACTAGTCCTATGTCCAATATCTTGTTAAACTGAGTGCCTACATGGGAGGTTAGGGTCCTTTTATGGTGAAACAGAAACCAAATTCTTATGCTTGTAAGGGAAATAATCAGCAAGACTTTGCATGAATTAGGGATTAGACATCATGACCCGAAACCTTCCCTACTTATCAGAATGTCCGATGTCTCCCCCCATTCTGTCATTGTTCTTCTAGATCTCAAGTTATCAGAATGTCCTGTGCCTCCCCCCACCTTGTCAGAACCTGATTGATAGACTGTTCCAGCTCTCAGTGCTCTGACTCTGCCCCTGCCTTAGTCTACCCCCTGATAGCTTGGAGCCACATGCATGCATATATATATATATATATATATATATCACTGAGAACTCACATCAGTGGCTGGCTGCTGGATTCTTGGCAACCTTCCCTCGAGACCAGAGATCCTATGTGGAAAACACACAGGAAAATTATTGCCAAATTTCAAAACTAAAGAGAAAAGAGAAACAAGAAAAAAAAACAATTCAAATATGCTGGAGCTACAATTAGAATTGTATTTATCAGCAGCTACAATAAAAGACTGCAGGTCCTGGAATCATATCTACCAACATCATAAGAACTAGGCCACAAATATCATATCCAAGGAAATTACCTATAATACTGAATGAGAAAAAAATGAACATTCAACAAACTTGCAGATTTTCAGGACTTTCTATCAACCAAAGCAGAACTTAATAGAAAATTTAATATATAAGAGCCAATATCAAAGATCAGTTTCAAGGAATTCAACATGGACAAATTGGTTATATTTTTTTACATGGGAAATATGTACCATATGTTTAAGATTGATATCAACAATAGGGTAACTTAAAAGAAAGATTGGGGCAGAGTTAAGATAAAAATAGTAATCGTATTATACAAATGAGATGCAAATATCATATAGATAGATCAAATAGACACAGAAGCATTAGAAGGAGAAGAGCTTGTAGTTCTGAAATCCTATATACATTGGGAATGGGTTAAATAGGCAATATGACATGTAATACCGTGCAGGGTATAGCACCAAAATATATAAAGAAATAAGGATGATAGGTGGATGGGAAAGCAAAGATTGAGGAAAGAAGACAAGGGAGGGATCCATGAGGGGAGGGGGGAATGTTAAGCAACAGCAAGGCAAGTTAAAGAGCAGAATTAAAGCAAAGAGTCAGTAGGGCTAGGAAAGATATGTGTGTGTAGGTGGAGAGGTAGGGTGTATATGTATATTTATGTGTATGTATAGATCTACATATGTATACATAAATATATCCTTTCTTAACTATAGCCCCCTTGGGGGAGTTGGGGGGAATGAAAGGGGGAAAAAGAATAAAATAAAAAAAGTGCACAGCAGAGAACAAAAGAATAATTTCCTACAAAGTAAAGATGGATACTCATGAATATAATTTCTTCTACTAATATGTATACTTTCCTGAACTGGTAATTTGTTGTCATATATTCTGAATGCTCCCTGATGTTTTATTGGGCACTTGACAAATGTTCTGCTCTGTTTTGTTTTGTTTTGGATACCTTTTCTGTTTTTCTTTTTTCTTATTCTGTTTTTTTTTTAATTATTATTATAAGTTTTTATTGACAGAACATCTGCCTGGGTAATTTTTTACAATATTATCCCTTGCACTCACTTCTGTTCTGACTTTTACCTTCCCTCCCTCCATCCCCTCCCCTAGATAGTAAGCAGTCTTATACATGTTAAATGTTATAGTATATCCTAAATACAATATATGTGTTCAAAACCATACAATTCTCTTGCACAAGAAGAATTGGATTCAGAAGGTAAAAATAACCTGGGAAGAAAAACAAAAATGCAAGTAGTCCACATTCATTTCCCAGTGTTCCTTCTCTGGGTGTAGATGATTCTATCCATCATTGATCAATTGGAATCTTTGTCGAAGATATCCACTTCTATCAGAATACGTCCTCATACAGTATGGTTGCTGAAGTGTACAATGATCTCTAGTTCTGCTCATTTCACTCAGCATCAGTTCTTGTAAGTCTTTCCAAGTCTTTCTGTATTCATCCTCCTGGTTATTTCTTACAGAACAATATTCCATAACATTCATATGCCACAATTTACCCAACCATTCTCCAATTGATGGGCATCCATTCATTTTCTAGTTTCTAGCCACCACAAAAAGGGCTGTCACAAACATTTTGGTACATACAGGTCCTTTTCCCTTCTTTATGATCTCTTAGAGATATGAGCCCAGTAGTAGCATTGCTGTATCAAAGGGTATGTACACCCTTTGATAACTTTTTGGGTATAATTCCAGATTGCTCTCCAGAATGGTTGGATTCGTTCACAACTCCACCAATAATGTATCAGTGTCCCAGTTTTTCTACATCCCCTCCAACATTCATAATTATTTTTTCCTGTCAACTTAGCCTGTCTGACAGGTTTGTAATGATATCTCAGAACTGTCTTAATTTGTATTTCTCTGATCAATAGTGATTTGGAACACCCTTTCATATGAGTAGAAATAGTTTCAATTTCATCATCTGAAAATTGTCTGTTCATATCCTTTGACCATTTATCAATTGGAGAATGGCTTGATTTCTTAAATAAGAAAGTCAATTCTCTATATATTTTGGAAATAAGGCCTTTATCAGAACCTTTAACTGTAAAAATGTTTTCCCAGTTTGTTGCTTCCCTTCTAATCTTGTTTGCATTAGTTTTGTTTGTACAAAGTCTTTTTAATTTGATATAATCAAAGTTTTCTATTTTGTGATCAATGATGATCTTTAGTTCTTCTTTGGTCATAAATTCCTTTCTCCTCCAAAAGTCTGAGAGGTAAACTATCCTATGTTCCTCTAATTTATTTATAATCTCGTTCTTTGTGCCTAACTTATTCTGTTTTTTTTAATAAAACAAACTAAACCTTTCACTGTGGTCTGAAGATGTCAGTTCAATTGAGCACTTACTGTGTGCTTTAGTCCTGTGTTAGGTACTGGAAGAGATACAAAGTTTTAACAAATAGAGTTATCTTCATAAAGCTTCATAGTCTTATAGAGAGAGACATATACACAGACCATTATATCATATGTAAATACATAATAACTGCTGTATGGTTCCTGATAGGGAACAGGCAACTCTTACATCATGGAGAATCAAGGGTGGGTTTGGGGAGTGAAGGGGGGTTGTATCTTGAGGTGACATTTAAAGGATGGATAGGAAGACCCTGGAAGAAGAAAGAAAGGGAGAAAAATTAGGCATCAGCAAAAATATGGAAGTTTGGAGAAGTAAGGAAAAAACCTCATTTTGCTTGAGTGTAGAGTGCACTGCTGTAAGGATCATAAAATTAGGTTTAAAAGACAAGAATAGATAGTGAAGGACCTTGAATACCTAGCAAAAAGGAAATGATACTTTTTAAGATTGATTCTCACTCTTTCCCACAATGGATTGGTCATTCTAGAATTCCATCTTGTGATTTTTCTATATTCTAGTGCCTTATATAGAACCTAAAAACACAAATATTTCTCAAATAATAAAAAAGTTTTTAAAAAAAATCACAGGGAATACTTTGTCCTATGGCAAAACTCTCTTTTATTCCATTGGTTTTGGATCCTTGGCCCCACTGTTTATGTTAAGTATAGTTAGAAACAACAACTGTTTTTAAAACATATTGAGTTTTCTATTTTAAAAAGCATTACCTTGAAATATTAGTTCCTGAAGAGATACTGGCTCTTTTAGAAAAAAGTTCAACTTATTAGTCCCAAAAAAACAATATGTAAAAGTTGCAGGCTGTTACTGAATTACTAAGGCATTCATAGTTAGTTAAAATAATAATAATAAGGGAAGGAGACACCTAGAGAATTGTTTTGTTCATTTAAAAATTTATAGGACATCCACTATGTATGAAGTATTGGCCTACACACTAGAGCTCCAAAGATGAATTATTAAAAGTCTTAACAACATAGAAAATGAGAAAAAAAAACAAAGGCATAAATAAATCTATCAAGTAGATTATGATAAATGCATGATAGGTTCAAAGTGCTCTGAGAGGTCAGGGGAGAGAATGTGTGTGTTTCTCATTCAAAAATGAAAACAGAAGAGAGGACCAATGTACCTTTTTAGGAATGAATGAATGAGCACTGAACAAGATTAGCCATAAAGACTTTTGAGCTCTTATTAGGGAAATACATTATTTATTATTTATTATGTACATATATAGGGAAAATTATGAGACTTGTTCCACCTTACTACTTCTTAAGGAACAGGGCAGGAAAATTAAGAGCAAGGAACCAAAGTGAAGATCTTTTTCATTCCTAATTTTTTCCTCCTGTTAACCAAGAAAGGAAAAAACTAGGAAAACAAGTATTGTTAGATGTTAAAAACTGCTGAGTGAGAAAACTCATGGCAGCTAATGACTCTAGATATAGATGAATATGGCCAGAAACTCTTGGAGGTTTCTAAGAGTAGTGCCAAGACTATATGCTTTTAATCAACAAATTTGGGTTTGAGTCCTAGTTAGTTACTAGTTGGATGACTTCATCTTTAGGCAAATGACTTTATCTTTCTTAACTCAAATCAAATGGAAAAATATTTCTTTCCAAGGTTTGCTCCTAGATCTTCCAGACTTTCTCTATATGCCTCAGAAACCTCTTCATCCTGAAAGTTCACTCTAATTCTGGATTTCACTGAAAGTATCCTCTGAATTGTGTCCTCTCCCTCTGATTGGCTGGTCGCTTCCAAAGCCTTCCTTTTAAGAAGAACAAAGACAGTTATATCTTCATTCCTCTCCAGGAACACTCCAGACCCTTCCAGTCTTTCTCCAACAGCCCTTCCCTCCGTTTTTTGTCCCTCCTCCAGCCTCCTTTTAAGTATTGTCTTCTCCCATTAGATTGTAAGCTCCTTGAGGATAAGGGCCATCTATTTTTCTGTTTGTTTGTATTCCCAGTGTTAAGAACAATGCAATACACATAGTAAGCATTAAATTCTTGGTAGATTAATAAATGTTGGTTGCTTTAGAAGATTTCTTATTACATGGATACTAATAAAATACAAGGGTTTCCCATCTCTCATTCTTGCTACATGACTTCCTTTTCTGATTATACATTCAATTCAATTCAATGATTATTTATACTATACATATACATTGTGTGTGTGTGTGTGTATATATATATATATATATATATATATATATATACACAATGTATATGGTATACTAATGCTAAGTTCAGAAGATATTCAAAGAAAAATGCAAGCCAGTACTTGTTCTCAAAATTCTTGCATTTTATTGAAGTACATTCACACAGATAAAGTAATTTGAAGATAATTTGAAAAGGAAGACTAACATCAACAATTAAGATTCCTTAGGCAGATGGCACATAAGGTGAACTTTAAATGGAGTTAGGGAATTTTAAGGGGCAAAGGTGAAGAGAATATATTCCAGGAATGTGAGACCACCTGAGTAAAGGCACAGAGAAGCAGGATATATGACAGTAAGTGTGTCTGAAATGCAGAATGTATGAGGGAGAATAATAAGCCATACATCTGGAAAAGTAGATTGGAATCTGACTGTGAAAGCCTTTGATGGCTAAGTAGAAAGTTTTGTTTTGTCCTAGAAATACTAGGGAGCTACTGCAGTTTGCTGATAAGGGGAGGGATGTCATCAGATCTGTAGTGGAAAATTATTTTGGCAACTATATGGCAACGAGATCAGAGAGAGATAAGACTGGAACAAGAAAGTCAAGTTGCAGGCTATTATAGGTGCAAACCCCTGGTAATTGCAGGAAGAACAGGTGATAAACAGGGTCAAAACTGGAACAAAAGTAAAATGGAAGAGAACTGACGAAAAGGACATCAGATTAATCAATTAATATAGCATATATTATATGCTACATAATTTTGTAGAAAGTGTTCTACAGAAACATAGTACCATAAATCTGAAGTTAAAAGGGGCATCAGAGGTCACTCCAGTATCCCCATTTTACAGGTAAACATACTGAGGCTCAGAGAGACAAAATCACATAGGTAGCAAATAGAAGAAACAGATTCCAGTCTTCCATTAACAGGAAAAATATTCTTTTCCTATACTTCAGTAACTCTGTAAAATAATGTTTATTTGTAGGACACTCTAAATTCTCAAATGAAGAATGGTAATTTATACCAGCCCTTTTAAAAAGAGGGGAGAGAGGATGTCACTTTCTATGTAATAATTTAGGATCCATTGATTTTGAATTGTTCACTCTTTCCATATGACTGGCCTACCTTTATTTTTGGTGGACTGCCTCCTATTCAGTTCTGGGCTTAACTTATCATCAAGGTATAGCATCTGTCCCAGATACATGAGTGTGTATTATACATATATGTTTAATATATATTTAATATATGTATATATTCATGTATATTTAACAAATTCCATAGGTTGTCCATTTAATTGCATATCATAGTTTGGACAAGAGACATTTCTTGTCTAATATGATGTTTAAAAAAAGTTCTGAGACATAATTTTTAAGTAATGTAATGATTTTATTAATAAGCAGCCAGCATGTTTTTTAATAAATAGCCATGCCAAAAGAATGGTCATTTGGCTATTTATTTTGGATCAAAAACCTCTAATGGTGGTGGGCTTGGAATATATGTCCTTGGAAGTTTATATGCCCTTTGAAAAGCATGTGTTCTTGAGAATGACAATCAACTCTATTTAACAATTAATGAGAGAATCAATATTATAATGAGAGGATGGGCTGTATTATAATAAGGGTCGTGGAGTAAGTGACTTGGATCACCCAAATCTTGGTTTCTCACAGAGATATATCACTGGTATAACAAAAAGGAGAATCAACACTTCCCAAACTTGTTTAAGCAAACACAATGAGCAGGAAAGCACCCAAATGTAGAATTTCTTTTTCTGTCTGATGAGATCCTGGCCTGGGTAAATCTCCATGTAAAATTTCCCACACTGGTTGGTTTCTAGATGAAGAACTAGATAATAAAGGGGGAAAACCTTGGTTCTAATAAAATAATTAGTTATTAAATGCAAAAAAGAAATATTCATTCTTTACACCACTTGTCTTTTTCTACATAACTAGTGCAAACTCTTTTGAGTAATCTATGAATGTGCAGTTATTATCATTGTTAATATTTTAACTAAGCAAGTATTAATGAGTGACAGCATAGCAGAATGGATAGAGAACTGACAGCCTTGGAATTAGGAGGACCTGGGTTTAAGTCCTTTTTCTGATGCATGCTGTGGCAAATCATTTAACTTCTAAGTATCCTGAAGCAATTTCTAGGTTTTCTTACCACTTGCTGTGAGCTATAAGTGGTCAAGTTGGGGTAGAGGTAGAGTTTCATGATAAAATGGAAAGAAATTGTATTTGGAATCAGCAGACCCAGATTCAATTCCAGGTTCTGCAATTTATTACCTATATGATCTTGGTTGGACAAGTCATTCTTTGAGTGATTTTGATCCTCTTTGAGCCTCATCTTCCTCAACAGTTAAATGAAGGAGCTGAACTCAATGGTCTCTAATGATCATTACATTCACTCATCTAAAAAAAAGGTATTACTTATCCCTTTGCGTGCACACACACACACACACACACACACAATCACATCACAATTCTGATGACCGCTTTAGCACCCTGGATAACTTAGAATCAGCCAAAGTCAGGATAAACAAAAGTCCTTGGTCTTTATCCTTGGCCTTTAAAGATAGGATTGAATTGGATGGAAGCAGAATCTCCTTGACCTTCCTTCTTCATCTCCTGCCCAGAGAGTGACCCTGGCTAGTCTTACTCCACCCCCTAATCCCTCCTACAATTCTCTGTATACAACAATTATAGAGTCATCACAGGATAGTGGGAAGGGCCATTTTCCAAGCATATTCTTATAGAGTATTGTCCAATCGATAGGTAGCCTTAAGTGCTCGATTGTCCAAATGCATCACCTCAAGAGTTTCAGCCCTTTATACATAATCCCTCAAACAACATATTTGCTTTTTTGTAGCTTCTTCAAACCTTCAAGATTACCCTTGATCTTCACCTTAACCACTCTTGATTTCACCTGTGGGAAACTTTGGGTTAACAAGAACAGAAAAGAGAGAATACCATATGATTTATCCTAGGCCCCATTCATCATTAAATACAATCCTATGTATGAAATGTACACACCAAAAATTGTCCTAAATTAGCATGTAAAAAGTGACATCCTCCCCCACCTCTTTTTTTAAAGAGCTAATATAAATTACCATCTTTCATTTGAGAATTTATAGTGTCCTACAAATAAACATTATTTAACAGAGTTACTAAAGTATAGGGAAAGAATATTTTTCAAAGTCATATAACAAATCATAGCAAATCAGTATTACTCTTCCTGTGCTTTTATACTGCGCTTTTGAAAAATTGTTGTTCAGTCATTCAATCATGTCTAACTCTTTGTGACCCCATACACCATAGCCTTTCTTTCCTCTACTATCTCAAAGTCTGTTCAAACTCATATTCATTTTTTCCCTTATACTATGTTATCCTCTGCCATTCTCTTCTTTTGCCTTCAATCTTTTCTAGCCATAGTATCTTTTCCAATGAATTATGTCTTCTTATTATGTAGCCAAAGTATATAAGCTTCAACTTAAGCACTTGACCTTCCAATGAATAGTCTGAATTAATTTTTTTAAGTATTAACATATTTAATCTCCTTGCTGACTAAGGGATTCTCAAAAGTCTTTTCCAGCACTACAATTCCAAAGAATTGATTCTGTAGTGCTCATCTGATGGCTGCAACACTCATCTTTTCTTATAGTCCAATTTTCACAGCCATATATTGCTACTAGAAAAACCACAATTTTGACTATATGGACCTTTGTCAGCAAGGTGATATCTCTGCTTTTTAGTATGTTGTCCAGATTTGGCATAACATTTCTTCCAAGGAGAAAGCATCATTTAATTTCTTCACTGCATTCATTTTCTGCAGTGATTTTTGAGCCCAAGAATATAAAAAAGTTGACATTGCTTCTATTTCTTCTCCTTCTGTTTGCCAGGAAATGACAGCTATGATCTTCAAGACAGTTTTTAAACTTTCCTCTTTTACCCTCATGAAGAGATTTCTTAACTCTTCCTTCTCTTTTGCCATCAGTGTTTGCGTATCTGAGATTGTTGATATTTATCCTTGAAACCTTAATTACAGCTTTTTATTTATCCAGCCTGTCGTGTCTCATGATGTACTCTGTGAAGTTTAATACAAAATATGATTATGTACAGTTGTGTCATTCTTTTTTTCCAATATTAAATCAATTAATTGTTCCATGTTCAATTCTAACTATTGCTTTTTGACCTGCATACAGGTTTCTCAGAAGACAAATAAGATGATCTGGTATTCCCCTCCCTTTGAACACTGGGCACATTTTGTTCTGATTCACACAATTGTTTTTTAAACTTTAAATAAGACTTTCTCATTTTAAAAGGAGTAATGGAAACCCACTTCATGCAATTTAAAAAAGAGAATGAAGAAAACAAACATAATGGGTCATTTTGAATAAAAACTTAGCAACTTTTTTAGGGATATGTGAGAATGAAAACTCTGATTTTTTTAAAGTATGAAAGTGTTTTATTGCCACATAAAAAAAGTAGTAAATAGCCTATATACACAAAACAGGTGTATTAGGCCTGACAATAAAATGACCTAATCATGTTTAGCAAAGACATGGGAGGAACTGCTGTTGCCAAATGAATATTACTTTTCAAAGTGGTCACCTGGGACAGCTGTCCACTTATTACTCTTTGTATTGTCCCTGCTTAGAACATTTTTAAACTTTCTCTTCGGTAATGATCATAAGAATCTTTTTATGAGCTGTACAAAACAACCTGTTTCAATACTTTAATTTATTTGTATTCATTTGTTTAATATGCTACTTTGGCCTCAACACCTTTCCTGATTTCCTTCCCCACCCTTAGAAATGCTTTCCCTTAACCTTCAATACTTCATATTTATTTAGTATATATTTTGTGCTACTTATAATACACTAAAACTTAAAATTGCACTAACACTTTTGGGACATTGAATATGATAACAAATCCTCAAATTCTCAAATATATATTTTTTCTAATTTCTGTTTTCCTGGTTGCTGTGCAATTTAAAACAAAATAGCTAGTTTTTATATGGGTTTTTACAGGGGCTTTAAAGTTTGTAAAGCCCTTTGCTTATGTTAGCTGATTTGAAATATATGCATATGTTGTTTGTTGTTGAATGTAAACTTTTTTTTTTTTAAATAACTTTTTATTGACAGAATCCATGCCAGGGTAATTTTTTACAATATTATCCCTTGCACTCACTTCTGTTCCGATTTTTCCCCTCCCTCCACCCCCTCCCCCAGATGGCAAGTAGTCCTATACATGTTAAATAGGTTGCAGTAGATCTTGGATACAATATATGTGTGCAGAACCGAACAGTTCTCTTGTTGCTCAGGGAGAATTGGATTTAGAAGGTATAAATAACCCGGGAAGAACAAAAATGCAAGCAGGAATGTAAACTTCTTGAAGGAACTGTTTCTTCTTGTTTCTTGGGGATTGCACTTACTATGCACTAAATAAATGCTTATTGAATTGGTAACTGACTAAGCTAGTCGATTTGTCCAAAAGTAAGAGTACTTTCATTCTTCAAAATTAACATCATGTCCAGAGAATCAGATTCTTCAGAGAAGTCATGACAGTATATGATACCAGCAGATAACCCAATGATATATATCCAGTGTCACTCTTGGTACAGGATTTGAAAATTATAGCAATAAAATAGTCACATACCCTTTGGGTTGTATGACAGATCATTTTTCCAACATGAAAGAGAGACACAGTAATTATTATGTTGAAGCAAGTAAACATGATATTTTAATAAAAGGAAGAAAAAAATATTTTTTCTCTTGGTGAGGCTTCAAAGTCCTTATTAAGAGTCACTGAAGGAAGTAAAGCAAATTGAACTGTTAGAGCTAACAGATGGAAGCTACCCCCTTAAATAGCTGTGATCAGAATTTTAAATACTTTACTAGAATATTTTGTAACCATCAATCCTTTCAATTTTCTGAAGAAAGGAATATTTATTGAGTTTGTGCATGGAGACTAACTACAATTCAGCTTTTATAGAATCATGTTGTTTATCTAATGTCTCATATCAAAGAACATTTGCTTTAATGGTAGAAACAACTCCTCCCTCTCCAGCTCTTCTTACCTGATTCCCTTTCTTAGGAAAAAAAAGCAGGGGGGGAAGGGGGAACTAGTTTACTTAAAAAATCAAAAATTCCTTAATTCCTCTTCAATTATTCAACACACTGTGTGTCTAAATAGTTTTATTATATATATAAAACTGTGGGGAGCCGGCACTAATCTACAGCCACATAAGGCCAACCTTGAATAGGTTGGAATCTCCTAATCACATTATACCAAAGACTTCCTGAATAGGAATCTCCTAATCACATCCTAACTTTGAATAGGCAGATATCTAGGCATCCCCTAATCGCATCGTAGAGCTTCCTGCCACCTGAAACATCTAAGCAGCTCATCCTTGGGTGGGATACCAACCCTTTGTCATGGACCCCCACCCTGTACTGTGTTTGAACAACCCTGCCTTCTTTTCTACTGCTATATATATCTGTACTATTGCACCCATTAAAATGAGGCTTGATCAGAATGATTTGACGTGACTCCATTTTGCTGTCCCCTCTCTCTTGCCCTTATCTCTTTTCTTCCAGGGTCCACACACTCTGCCTCGAGGCATAAAACAAGTAAGAACTGATAACTTATTCATTAGTGTCCCCTTTGTATTTTATGTCAAACACAATCATTTGTTAGCTTACTTAAGATTCTGAAGTATGGACATTTATGAATCGGCACATTTATGAGTAATCTATCATTCTATGTCAAGTTCAATCATTTGTTAAAATTAATTACTTTTCTTGTTTTCTCATATTAAAGTCCTACTATAATGCTTCATCATTCTAGGGAGGTGACCTGTATTCTTGAGTTTATGCCAGAAAAAGCCCAGCTTTGGCAGGTTCTATGAAGCTGGAAAGGTTTCAAGGACAGTCCCCCTTGCAGAAAGCATATCTTCCCTCTGAAGACCAACCTAGATAAAGTGCAGAAAACTTCATCATCAAAGCTGTGGCCACTTTTGGATGAAGACTTTTTAACCATAGCAACTCAAGGAGGAATCCACACACTGTAATGCTAGAGAAACTGAAGCAAGATAGAAATCAGAGAGTTTTTCATATTTTATTTGAGAGGGAGAGATTGTCTGGGCTGGGGGCAAAACAGGATCCATGTTCCTCCCAATAGCTGAATTGGACTGGTGTCTCAAAGCATCCAGCAGCAAGTGAAGAATTCCAGGGATTCTTATAGGGCTCCAGTGATCAGGGGAATAAAGCAGGGTCGGGGTGAGCTCTGGTGAGCGGGAACTTCCAGGAATGGATCATAATTCAGTTCTGAACAGTTTGGGGGTAAGGAAGGAGCATAAATCCTGAGAAGTTTGGAGAGCTAGGAGCCACTCAGTCTGACATAGGAGATATCCCCCCATCTGAGATTAACCATCTGCAGTTTATGGCTCTATGGAAGGCTAGTGGTCAGGCCTCCTAGCCCTAATTTATATCAGTCCTAATGTTCAGAAAGGGGGTTGCAACCAGGGAGACTGGGGCAGAACAATTCAAAGAACTGAGGCAGAACAATTCAAGGAAATTGAAGCAAAAGAATTCAGGGAAACTGAGGCAGAACAATTTAGGGAAACTGAGGCAGAACAATTAAAGGAAACTGTGGCATAACAACATATACACCATCACCATCCCACTCCCCAATTTATCCTGTATATATCTTATTTGTATATAACTTTTGTTTTCATGTTGCTTAATCCAGTTAGGTGTTATTTTACACCTTTGTATGTTGTAGATTTAGTACTGTGCCTGGCACATTGTAGGCACTTAAATGCTAATCAACTGACTAAGGTAAAGAGGAATTGCTATCTATACTGAAGCAGGACTCATGCCAATGAAGTCACAGATTCTCAAGGTAGCAGCTAGTGGTGTGGATAGCAAACTGAACCTGGAGTCAGGAAGATCTGATTTGAAATGTGGCCTTAGAGATATATCAGCTGTGTCATATTGGACTTACTTCTGGTCACTTATTCTGTCTGGCCCATTTTCCTCTTTTTTAAAACTCAGATAATACTAGCACTTATGTCTCAAGGTTGTTGTGAGGATCAAAAGAGGTAACATTTGCAATGTGCTTTTTAAAATTTAAAGCATTATTTAAATGATAGCTATTTATTATTAGCAAGACTCTCTTTCTTTCTTGAGATTAAGTCACTAGTCCAAGGTCACACAGCTAGTAAGTATTAAGTGTCTGAGAACTCAGGTTTTCCTGAGTTCAGAACCAGTGTTCTTTCCACTGTGCCATCTAGCTGAGGCAGACCTTCTTTCTTAATTATGTGGACTAATAGGCACCAAAGCCAGCAGAAATTTTAGAGATTATCTAGTTCAACACCTTGACTTGATTTTATTTATTTTAGCTTTTAATTTTTAAAATACATGCATAATTTTTAATATTCACCCTTGCAAATTGTGTCCCCAACTTTTTCTCCCTTCCTTCCCCATACCCCCTCCCTTAGACAACAAGTCTAAGTTAATCATGCAACATCTTCATTTTAAATAGGAGTGAACTGAGGCCCAGAGAGGTTGTATTGTATCCAGTGCCATACAGGTAATAAAGTAGCAGAACTAGGATTTGAATGCAGGTCTTTTGGCATTAAACCCAAGTCCTGTGTTTTGTCAATTTGAGGCAAATCACAATCCACTTAAAACTAACTTAGTCTGTATTTGAATCCAAGAGGGGTGTCAGAAACTTGGAGATAAAAGGCCATATTTCCATAGTAGAATATAGGATATATATATATATATTTGTATTAGATAGGGGAACTGAACTTTCTTGAGTAGTTCCATTAAACACCAAATAGATATTTTTTTGGAGGCAATGGGATTAAGTGACTTCCTCAGGGTCACACAGCTAGTAAATGCCCGAGTTGGAGATTTGAACACAGATTCTCCTGATCCTAGAGTCTGATCTTTATCTACTGTACCACCTAGCTGCCCCTGAAATAACTTTTAAAAATAATATTTACTTCAAAGATATAGCAAGAACAAAAGTACAAAAATTACCTTCCAATCATTTTGAGGGGAGAGGAAATTCTCTCTTCATTCAGTTCCTTCATAACATTGGTCCCACCAAATTCAATTTCAAATTCAGCATCACTGCTATATCCTTGTCTCAGCTTTTCCTGGGCTGAGTCCCAGAGGTCACTTCTTGCTCCTCAGGACGTTAATGCTGAGCTGGCTACCAAGACCTAGAATGGCCTCTGACTCATGAATTCCTGGAGGATTGCTTTCCTGACCTTTCAAAACTCACAAGATTGGAGTCTCCATATTAATCTGCTTTACCTAAAATGAAAAAAAAAAAATTACAATCCCTCCCCCAAAAACAGTTTTCACAGCACCATTTAATCTCAGGCCCAGAAAAGAGTCCCTTTCTCTCTTTCTTTACAGCATTATTTCTTAGTGGACCTTATCAGCAGAATGAAATCACTATCACTGCTACTAAGACCTTTGTGTGAGGTTCCCTCGGTTTTTATGCTACAAACAACAAAAAATTCTTCTCCTAATCACATGGTTAGTAGACTGGAACCAGTTACAGAATACCTAAAAAATATCAATCAAGATCTCTCCCAGGCACATCCATTATGACATCACCCTCGTGGAAGCAAGTTTTTCAGCCTCTTTTACATAGGGAGATATTCTGAGAAGGTGCCATGTATATGTGTGAGTCTCATTTACATTGTTATGGTATAAATAGTACTTTCGCTTTTGCTCATTTCACTCTGCAAGTTTGTACAAGTTTTCTCAGGTTTCCTTGAAACTTCCCTTTTATATCATTTCTGAAGAGGGAAACAACCTGATTATTATTTCTATGCTGTCCTTGAGAAAACTTCCTTTGGTAAACAAAATGTTCTATGATTTCCCAGAGTCTCAGTTAGTTCCAGTTCTAACACAGAACCACCAGACTGTCCAGGTCTCATCCAGAACACACCCTTTATTATATATTCTACCAATTTGCACTGCTTGGTATCTTACAAGGTTTCATATATATAATTTTCTTACACTTGGAAGTCATATCAGCAATACTGCAGTCCTTCACCATAGTGACTATTTGTAACAACAGTTCCTCAGTTTTATTCTTGTGTTCCTTTTAAAGTCTTGGACTGAGGCCACCTAGTTCTGGTGATTCATTGACAGCTAGTTTTTGAGTTAAATCTAGGACACCCACTTTCTTTCTAGTGCCTCTGTCCCATCTGCCTTAAAAGAGATCTGGGAGTGGGATTTTCCCCTTATGTCACCCCAAGACAACAGATTCTATTAGTTTCAGAATGTCAACCCACTTCTTGCCTAATAGGTTTCCTCCTCCCTTTGCTCTAAAGAGCCTTTCATTATTGACTTTTCCTGAGTTTTTTTTGCAAATACCTCTTGCAGTTATTTTTGACTTGTGCCATTTCAAATTTCTTTCTGACCTATCAGAAAGGCTTCTGTGTGAGCCTCTGTATTCTCAAGAAGGAGTATTTTTATTTCATCAGATCTGTTTTCCACATGATTATTTCTTTCATTTTATTAGTCGGCCATGGAGGGTTTTTTCTTCTCTGACTTTTGACACATATATTTCTTATGCTTCCAATAAAACATTTTAAAGTAATCTATTGACTTTCTATGGAGTATTTGTTTTTTAAAAGACTATTCCTTCACTCTTTTCTAATTAATAGCTATTTTTTCAGAGTTTTCTTTTCTAAATATGAATAACCATGATATGCATTTTACTAGTTTTCTCTTCTGGGGGAAAACAGAAACCACCTAACATATATTAAAACACAAAGCTTAAAGAAGAAAGATGATTTCTTATATTTCTAATTCTAGTGCACATGAAATTATGGGAAGAGGGTTTAATAGAAGTTTCCATGAAGGTGATGCCATGTATGATTACATTTATTCATTCATTTGAAGTACTGAGAAAGGATTTCCAAAGCACAATTAGAATTTAAAATCCAATATCACATAAACATTAATATTTTAAGGATAATATTTTAATGTTAATAAGAATAAAATTAATAATTTATGATTGCCTCATTTGATTTTTTTTAAGCATGAGGATTTAGAAACAACACCTTCCTGTACTAATGAGGCATTAGGAAACAAGCTATTTTTCTTTAGACTAATCTTAAATGTAGACAGGATATGCACCTACTAGGGAATACCGGGAAAGACATAAGAAAGAAATACTTTGTTCCATTCTTCAGTCATCTGCTACATTGGGCAGATTTACAAATATATATATTTTTTCTTTTTGTCTTTGTTGAAAATATGTTCCTCTTTATTTTATTTTATTTTCTCCTCAAAATCATGATGCTAATATATGGATTGTTAATTTGCAATGAATTAATAGACATTACATCTTCTATGTCTCAATGCAATGTTTTGTGTGTTTTGGGGGAGCTTCAAATTATTTTAGGTAGCACATTTCCAAGTTGGCTCTTTTTAATAGGTCCCTTAGAATTATAGGGTTCTCCACTATATAGAATTCCCAATCGCTCTATTTTTGTCCACCTGCATTTTTTATTTCCTTCACAGGCTAATTGTACACTATTTCAAAGTCCGACTCTTTTTATACAACAAAATAACTGTTTGGACATGTATACACATATTGTATTTAACTTATACTTTAACATATTTAACATGTATTGGTCAACCTGCCATTTGCGGGAAGGAGGGGGGAAGGAGGGAAAAAGTTGGAACAAAAGGATTTGCAACTGTCAATGCTGAAAAATTATCCATGCATATAGCTTGTAAATAAAAAGCTATAATAAAAAAAAAAAAATTATAGGGTTCTCTTCCGGAAGTGATCTAAAAGGTCATTTAGTCCAACTCCATTTTATTACCCAAACATTAAATCAAATTGCCCACAAAGTAAATAACAAAGGCCTGGGATCCATATTCTCTGACTCCATCTTCACTAGATTTTTTGCCACTGAAGGTGAAGTGACATGTAATCTACAAGTGTTAGTTAGGAGGGATAATGCATTAAACTATTAAAAAGTTAGTTTAAATAGTTTAGTAGAATAGCTAGCCTATCAATGAACAGGTTCTAAAGGAAAGAAACTTAGAATAAGGGTGGTGAGGGAGAGATAGATACACACACACAAAGAGACAGAGAGACAGAGTAAGAGAGAGATACAGAGATAGAAAGACAGAGGCAGACAGAGACAGAGACAGAAACAGACAAGCAGAGACAGAGAGAGACAGAGAAAGACAGAGAAAGACAGACAGATAAGAAAGTTGGACTGGTTTGAGGATTTGAACAACCAAGCAGTAACCTAAGGGCTCTAATAACTAAGTAGAACATGGCCTGGAGTCATGAAAAATCATCCTAATGAGTTAAAATCTGACCTCAGACATTCAATAATTGTGTGACCCTGGGCAAGTCACTTAACCTTATTTGCCTCAGTTTTCTCCCTTGTAAAAGGAGCTGAAGAAGAAAACAACAAACAGCTTCATTATCTTTACTAAGAAAACCCTAATTAGGTTACAAACTCAACCAAATGATTACAACTTGAGAAATGAGAAAGGAGCTGCTACTTAAGGAAGAATGAAGAATTGTTAAAGACAAATTCAACCTACCTAGTTAGGTAAGCCAAATTTTCTCGAAGCCATTTCTGGTGAGATTAGTCAGCCAGGCTCTGTGAATCAATAACACACCTACTTGGGAACAGAAGATAGGGAAGAAATTGGTATCCCTTATTAATATACATCAATATCCTGCTTCTCACCTGCCTGAGCTTTCCTAACACTTTCCAGGGATAGTGTCATGACTTTTTCATGTGCCTAAAATATTTCATTTCTCTTACAAATCAAAAAACTTTTAGAATATTTCTTATCATCACTGCATCATCAAGACATCATTGATAAATTAGGGCATGAAGGCTTTCCTCCTCTAACACAGAAGGATATGCCTTCAAAAAATATAATGTGTTGTATGGATGCCTTTGGTTCTCTTATTTTTTATGTCACAGTAATTTCACATAGACCATTCAACCAATCCGTACCTTTGTAATAAAATAAAACAGATGTGTAGAGAGGTCACAGTTTAAGATAGGGTGGTAGGAAGAAGTAGGGAAAACGTCAAGAACCTTTCAGATTTTTCTAATAAATACAATGACTGCATTGAACAGAGAGGCTTGTGGGACAAATTTAAAATAGTTTTGTTACCATGGTGTTTTAAAATCCCATTTCTGTTTATGGAAATTTCCTTAAGGAAATCATTTCCTTAAAATGAAGCTCTAAGGATATTTACTTCCCTAAGAGGGTATGAACTAAAATGCATTTCTGATTGTAAATTAGGTCAAAACTTCTTAAACTATGATTCACAAGCTATAGATAGAGTGATATAACTGAATGTGAGGATTGCAAAATTATGAATTATTATCATTAAATATTTGATTTCTATACCTATTTTAGGTATCATATACCTGGAATTGAGTAAAAGTTTCTTGGATGAAGAGAGGTTGAGAGTGAGAAAACTTTAAGAAGCCCAGAGTTAAGTGACAATGAACCTGAGAAACTTGGGAAGACAATGGACTAAAAAATGAAGGAGTTAACATAATTTCAAAAAAAAAAAGGTATCAGAAAAGCAGTTAACAGAAGCATTCCAAAGACAAACCTAATCTCAGCCTAGGCCTGTATAGAAACTTGACTGAAAAAGAAATAGCTATTGTCCAAGAATATATAATCTATAATATATATAATTTTATAATTCTACTTAAAGGGAGCTGTAGTTATGGAAAAATTTAGAGAAAAATGTTCTGTAATCACTTTATAATGTCATTGTTATGAATTGTGAGTCCTATGACTGACTAGCTAAAGTAAATACCCCTTGTTGTGTTATGCCACAGTTTCCTTGAATTGTTCTGCCTCAGTTTCCCTGAATTAGATTATCTCAATTTCCCTGAGTTAGTATGCTATGTCTCCCTCCCCCTCTTTTTTCCTGACCATTATGACTGATATAAATTAGGGCTGGGAGCCCTACCCAGAGACCATTAGTATTCCATAGAGTTAAAAGTTACAGGTAGTTTATTTAGAGATAAATAAGCATATTTCTTGTTCCAGATTTCCTGTCTTTAGTTTAACCATCTTCTTCACTCCCAACTTAACAGAATTAATGATCCTTACCCCCAACCTGTCGGAACAGAATTTATGATCCGTTTCTGGAAATTCCTGCTCACCAGTGCTCTTTCCACCCCTGCCTTTGTTTCCCTGATATCTGGAGTCTTATAAAAATCCCTAGAATTCTTCATTTGCTGCTATATTCTTTGAGATGTGAATCCAATCTAGTCAATTAATCTAAGCTCTCCAATATAATATTAAAACTCTCTAATCTCTATCTTACCTCAGTTTTTCTGACATCACATTTGGGGTCTTGTAAGGTCTGACTTAGAGAGGATTCTAGCTCACAAAGTACTTGAAAGAGGGGAATCCTACATTTGCAAAAATGTTTGTAGCAGCCCTTTTATAGTGGCAAGGAACTAGAAACTGAGTGAATGCCCATCTGTTGGAGAATGGCTAAATAAGTTATGGTATATGAATGTTATAGAATATTATTGTTGTGTAAGAAATGATGAGCAAACTGATTTCAAAAATGCCTGGAGAGATTAATAAACTGATGCTAAGTGAAGTGAGTAGAACCAAGAGAACTTTGCATATGGAAACAGCAAAATTATACGATGATCAGTTCTGATGGATATGGCTCTTTTCAACTGTGAGGTGATTCAGGCCAGTTCCTATGGTGTTGTGATGGAGAGAACCATCTGTACCCAGAGAGAGGACTTGGCCTTCTGAATGTGGATCACATAGTATTTTCACTCTTTTTGATATTGTTTGCTTGCATTTTGTTTTCTTTCTCATTTTTCCCTTTTTGATCTGATTTTTCTTGTGCAGCATGATAATTGTGGAAATATGTATAAAAGAATTGCACATGTTTAACATATATTGGATTACTTGTTGTCTAGGAGAGAGGTTGGGAGAAGAGGAGAAAAAAATTGGAACAAGTTTTTTGCAAGGATGAATGCTGAAAATTATTTGTGCATATGTTTTACAAATAAAAAGCTTTTTAAAAAAAGAAAGAGGGGAGTCCTGTTGGCTACATAATTTGGAGTAAATGATACACTAATCAAAACTGATAATGTAGACAACATATGATATCTGTAGTCTTCCAATTCTAGTGAAAGAAGAGAGCTATGTTTCCCTACTGTTCTTCACAGCCAAGAATGAGTACTACAATTACATGCAATTTAGTTTTGTTTTGATATTGTTTCTATTTATATTAACAAGATTATCTTGTGCATGATTATCTTAGTCTACTTTTTGCACTTATGTTGAACACACAATTACTTCCTATGTACTTAATTCTTCCCACATTTCTTTGAATTCTTTATATTTGTCATTATAATATTCTATTACATATTCCATATAATAATATTCCATTACATTCATGTACCACATTTTGTTCAGTCGTTCACCAACCAATGGGAACATATTCTTTTCCAAGCTTTTGCTAATCTGATAGACTCACTTTTTCCTCATCTTTTTTCCATTCTTCCTCTCTCCCATCAATATATATCACTACTTTTAGCTCATGATCTCAATCCAGAAGTATTTATCAATCTCCAGAACCCAAAATAGGATTTTCAGTCACTCAGTAAACATTCATTGCATGACAACTATAGACATGTGCTAGGCACTGTGCTAAGTGCTAGATACAAATAAAAATAAACACTGCCCTGGCCTCAAATACTTTACAATCTAATGAGGCATGAGGGAAAAATTTTGTATATAATCCTCTTTTTCCTGTTTTGACTTGTAAAACCCTTCTGGATATTCTACAAACAAGACCATTCATTCATCTTTTAGCTCTCAACATTTTCTTTGTCTGTCCCCCATGCTTGAAATTCTTTGCCTCTTCTGCTCTGAGTGATTTCCTTAAAGTTTCAGCTAAAATCCTGCCTTCTATAGGAGCTTTTCCCAATCTCTCAATTTTAGTCCTTTTTCTCTGTTAATGATTTCTCATTTGTATTGTATAAAGTTTGCTTCTTATATATTTGTTTCCATGTTGTTTACTCCTTTAGTTTATAATATTGATAATCTCTGCCTCCGTTTGTATCCCCAGAACTCAGTATAATGCGTGGCCTACAGTAGGTAGTTAATAAACTTTATTGACTGATTAATTGATCTGTTCAATTATAGCTATGGAAATGTCTGTTTTATTGGTTATTAGTTAAGTTCAGAACAAAAAAAGTGATTTTTTTAAAATAAAAGAGTACTAAAACATTGTACAATATCTCTAATTCCAACTATTCTAAAGAGCAATTTGGAACTATGCCCCAAGGGCAATCAAATTGTGTATGCCCTTTGACCCAACAATACTGACTATTAAATCTGTATCCCAAAAAGATCATTAAAAAAGGTAAAAGGATGTACATGTGCAAAAATATTTATAACAACCCTTTTCATGGTGATAAAACATTGGAAATTGGGGGGATGTGCATCAGCTGGGAAATGAATAAATAAGCTGTGGTATATTAATGTAATACAATACCATTGTACAATAAGAAATGATGAGCAGACAGATTTTAAAAAAACCTGGAAAGATTTATATGAATTGAAGCAAAGTAAAATGAGCAGAATGAGAAAAACACTGAAGACTGAGGAAAACTTTTTTCAGCAACATAGTATGATGATCAACTATGAATGGCTTAGCTCTCCTCACCAGCACTATGATCCAAGACAATTACAAAGGACTCATGATAGAAAATGCTATCCACATTTAGAGAAAGAACTGATGGACTCTAAATGTAAGTTGAAGCATACTTTTTTTCACTTAGTTTTTTTGTTGTTTTTTTTCTTTTCATCTGTTTCTTCTTTCACAACTGTGACTAATATGGAAATAGGTTTCATGTGATTGCACATATATAACCTATATCAAATTGCTTACCATTTTCAGAAGAGGGAAGATGTTGGAAGAAAAAAAATTTGGAACTAAAAATCTTGTAAAAATGAATGCTAAAAATTATCTTTACATATGATTGGGAGAAATGCTATTTTAAAAAAAGAATAGCTCTGATTCTTAGTTTTTCTAATTCATAGGTGAAATCCTGCCTCCTCCTCATTTCTATATTCTGGTATTAATTTTGTGGTCTGGAACAACTTATGTGTTTAATATGTCTCACACATGATAGCCCTTTAAATAATTGAAAATAAAAATCATACCCTCAAATTTTCTTTTCTTTGAGATCCTTTTCTTAAAGACCTCAAAAAGATCTTGGCAAACTCCTGATACTTTAGCCATGATGACTCTGACAATATCTAAGCCTTTTTCTATTTACATGTCTCTAGAGATATAATTTACAGAAACAAACCATTACTGACAGTAGTGACTTTAAAGAATGAAGTTCTGTCTTCATTTCCTTTCACTTTAGTCACTACAACTATAAGAATCAGAAAAGAAGAACAAGGTAAAACTATCAGAGGAAATTACATAGCCTTCCCCACGACCTAATTTGCTGAGGGTCTGCCCTCCCTCTTCTTGGGATTATAAAATCACTGGAGATAATCTGAAGTAAACAATCTTTTTTTTAACCTTTGTAGAAAGAAAAGTAGAACCATAAGCATTCAGTAAGGACCAGAGTTTTAAAGTTGTTATAATATCTATTAATATACTGTGAAAATTACTCAAAATTATCCTGTATCTTTTTCCTTCCTTTGCTGGCTTTTTCAATCCTTGTTTTAAAGCTCTTAAATACTTAATTCTTTGTTTTTCCCCCCTATAACTTGTTCTTCCTTAATCCCTTTTTTCTCCTTTTCTTTCATTCTTTTAACAAAAATCTCATTTGAGAGCTACATCATTCCTTTCTTTCTCTTCTCCAACTGAAGCTGAAAACAGGTACCATAGTTACCTTCTTCAGGAAGGGTATATGAAAACCTCATATGAATACCATCTACAAGAGAACCTCATTTTCCATGCAAAGGCCAAGGAAATCAATGTTGCATCTACCAACCTTGGAAGTTCCTAAAAATTAATGGATGGATGATCGTGGGCAAGTTACTCTCTTTGAGTCTCTTTTCTCATAATCCTGGTCCATATAATTTGTTTTCCACTGACTAGGCATTAGAAACTAAAAAGATGTTAATTCTCTTCCTCTATAGCCAAGCAAGAAAATTCTTGCTGGTTCTTGCATTTGAGAAAAGTGGTATAGATTTGTGTTTCCCAAAGTGCATGTGATCTAAGTTTAATTACTAAAATGACTGCCCCCTTCAGATAACATCATCTACTTAAAAGATATCACAGACTTTGAGAAATTGATTGAGTTTAAAATTAGTGCTAGAAGTTACAAAAAAACTTCCTAGGACAAATGCATGTTTCATTATACTTTTGCTAATTATTTTAAAAACTTTTTTAAAAATTCATTAGAAGTTCAAAATTCATTCTAACACGTTTTTGTCAATTAACATGTAGGAATGTTGTATTTGAGAGAGATTTTTTTCAGATGTTTCACCTGAAAGTTTGCACTCTAGTCTATATACTTGTTTAAAATTAAGTTATTAAAATATTCTAGCATGCATATTAATGAAAGATTGTAACTTGTTCAAAAGAAAAAAAATCATAAAGATGGACACAGCAGTAATATACCATATGGAAATCAAAAAACATGAAGAAGGAAATACCATGTAGAACATTTGGGAGGATCTAAAAGTAAGAGAAACAAAAGTGGCATTGTTGTGGGAGGCTTCTCCAGACATGTAGCCAAACAAAGACATAAATTATACTGCCTTAATGTGGATTACCAAAATGATATAATGGTGAAATATAATGAGAAGCATACTAGACTTGGATTTAGAGGAACTGGGTTTTAAATCCCTGCTCTGCTATTTGTTACCTACATGGCTTTAGACAAATCCCTTCATTTCCCTAAGCATCATTTTCCTTATTTATGAAATAAGGTAGGATTACAGCCCAGCTTCTTAAACTGTGGTTTGGGAGCCCATGTGCAGTATATTAATTGAATGTGGGGGTTACATAATAATGCTTGATTATCAGTAAATGTTTCGATTGGTATATCTATTTTATATACCTATATACCTAGGGCACATAAAAATTTCTCAGGTGTAAAGGGGTTATGAGCAGAAAAAGTTTAGGAAATCCTGGATTAGAGGACCTTTAAGATTTCTTCTCAAATCTTAGGACATTCTATCTTCAATAGTTGTCACATCTCAAGCTTTCACTTGAATAAGTAACTTCTCTCTGAGCCTTTATTTCTGTAGCTGTAAAATGGGGTTAATAATCCTAGCAATACCTACATAATATTTATCACTTCCCAATGTTGCAAAGAGAAAACTCTGGAAACCTTAAAATGCTATATGTTGACCTGTTGCTATGTTACTTAATAGATAAGGGACCTTGGGAAAGATATTTAATCTCTTTGCATCCTCATTCTGGAGGAATCTCCATCTGGAAAATCAATCAAGAAATCTAATTGGGTACTAAGTACCCAATACTGTACAAGGCACTAGGGATACAAAGGGTAGCTAGGTGATATAGTGCATAAAGTACAGGACCTGGAGTCAGGAAGACTACTACACTTCTACTTCAGTAGATTACATCACTATAGTACACTGAGCATGCACCAACCCTTATCACATTAAGTATATGTTTAGAGAACCATTATCTCACAGTGAGTAGGTGCTGAACTATAAGTATCCTGCTGATCTAGATTCAAATTCACCTTTTATGCATCTTGATGGAAGGAGAATTGTTCTCTAACATAAAGATGAAGAGAGAATGGATTGCAAGGGAGAACAACCAGTGCAAAATTACAGAATGGGATATATACAGGAGTATACTGATTAACAACTGGTTCTTCAGAAGAAAAAAATGTATGCACAACACACTTTTAAGTACTTAAGAACAATCAATCAAACAATAAATCAAACCCTGATTTTTAATCCTTGTAGTAATTTCCAGGGTATAAATGCTCACTTATGAGATAACCTTGTAGAGTGTCATATATAAAGAACAGCTAGAAGGACAATTTGGGTGGACATTGATTAGTAAGATGTTGGAAGGGATAAGGTCCTAAACTAAGATGGTGTGCAGTGAGAAATGGTCAGAAAGGAGAGATGTGATAAAGGTAGAAATAAGTTTTGGCAATTAATTGGATAAATGGAATGAGGAAGATTGAGGCATTTTTGGATGACAGGGAGATTATGAATCTGGGACAGTAGAAGAACAGTAATGCCTTTGGAAGAAATTCAGAAAATGAGTGAGCTTAAGAGGGAAATGGAAAGTTTTATTTTGGAGAGGTTGAGTTTGAGATGTCTGGGACATGCACTTTGAAATGTCCAATAAGTAGCTGGTAATCTAGGACTAAAGCTTAGGGGAAACATCTTGAAAGAAGAGAAGAATTCTAGAAAATGAGGAGGATGTGAATTCTAGGCATGGCAAGCAGCCACGGTATAGACATGCAAATGGCAAACAGATTCTCATGGGTGAGGAGCAGAGAAGAAAAAAGTTTGGCTGGATTGCAGAGTTCCTTTTTTTTTAAAATGCATTTTTATTGATATCTTTTGTTTTTACATCACCTAAATTTCCCCTGGTATCCTTTCTTTCTCCCTTTACAAGAAGCCATCTATTAAAACAAAGAATATTTTTTACAGGACAAAAGAGGAAAAAGAAAAAAGACAATCGATGATTTATGTATTGATCCATAGATCAATAGAATCTTAAATTACTTGCAATCTTCCATGACCATGGACCTCCCACCTCAAAGAGTGAGAAAGGTTATCTTTTCATATCTCTATTTTGGGGCCATCTTTGTTCCTTGTAACTTTTGCAAGGTGAAGAGCAGGTTTATGAGAAAAAATAATGAACTCAGTTTTGGATATATTGAGTTTCAAGTGCCAATGGAACACCTTGGGGGATAATTATAAAGATAAGTGGAATTACAAGTCTAAAGCTTAGAAGAAAGGTCAGGGCTAGCTATACATATTGGAGAATTATTTGTGTAGCTGTGTAGTTGTGTAGTTGAAAATATGGGAGAAAATAATAAAACTGATATGAAGAATTATCACAAGAGTTATTTTCTTCATTTTACAAATGATAAAAATGGTGTTCACTTGGTTATGTGACTTGGTGTGTTCACATAGTTATTATGTCTCAGAGTTGGTATTTGAATCCAGGGCTTTCTGCCTCCAAAAGCAGATTAGCAAGGCAATCAATATAGAGAAAGAAAGCTTGGGACAGATCCTCAGGAAACACTAAGATGTAAAGATGGGGAGGATTCTGGGAAAAAGGCAGGGAATAAATACAGACTATCAGTAACAACCAGGAAAAACGTTGTGGTGAAGACAGACAAGCTAACCCCCAATTGATTCTGTGAATTAATTCAACTGTTCTGAAATGATGCAAGAAAAATTACTAAGTTGTTCAAACTCTAGGAATTTAACTACTTAGACCATTTCTCATGGAAGTTACTGATAAAAAAGATGTACAGTGCAATGTACAATTATTCATAGCATTAATATTTGTGATAACAAAAAGATGAAGATCAAATAAATGCCCATCTAACATGAAATTACTGACAAATCATGGTAGTATGAGTGATGGAATTTTTATTATTGTGCCATGAAAAATCATGACTATAAAGAAAGTCAAATACTGAAGCAGAAGCTTAAATACTTTGAAAACATAATGAGAAAACATTTTTGTAGTGGCAAGGAATTGAAAACTAAGTGGATGCCGAGCAGTTGGGGAATGGCCGAATAAGTTATATTATATTAATGTAATGGAATATTATTGTTCTATAAGAAATGATCAGCAAATTCAAAAAGACCTGGAAAGACTTACATGAACTGATACTAAGTGAAATGAGTAGAATCAAGAGAACATTATACACAACAACAAGAAAACTATATGATGATCAACTGTAATGAACTTGGCTCTTTTCAACACTGAGGTAATTAAGGTCAGTTTCAGTAGACTTGTGATAAAGAGCCATCTGCATCCAGAGGAAGGACTATGGGGACTAAATGTGGATCACAACATAATATTTTCATCTTTATTGTTGTTATTTGCTTGCTTTTTTCTTTTTCATTTTTTCTTATTTTGATTTGATTTTTGTTGTGTAGCATAATATATGTGAAAATATGTCTAGAATATTTGCACATATTTAACTTTTATTAGATTACTTCTTGTCTAGGTGATGGGAGAAGGGAGGGAAAAATTTTGGAACACAAGGTTTTGCAAGGGTGGATGTTGAAAACTATCTTTGCATATATTTTGAAAAATAAAAATCTATTATTATTATTAAAAAAATGAAGAACAACAACCAAAAAAAAAAAAAAAAAATAAGATTCACTGGAAAAGTCCCTGATGTTGGGAAGTATTGAAGGTGAAAAGAAAAGGGGATAGCAGAGGTGTTATGGAAACAATGAACATGAGCTTAGACAGACTTCAGGAAATAGTGGAGCATAGAAAGATCTATGGGGTCATGAAAAGTTGGACATGACTCAACAACCAACAACAAAAGAGAAACATAAGAAGATTTGTATAAAACAATGAAAAGTGAAAAAAGTAGAAGCCAAAGAACAATATACAAAATGACAACAACAAAGTAAATAAAATAAGTGTTGAGAAATAGCAAAGTTCTGCAATGAAGTGAACAGGACCTTAGAGAACATTGTATACTGTAACAAGAAGTGGTCAACTGTGGAGACTTGGCTCTTCTCAATAATGCAGTGGTTCAAGGTAATTCCAATAGACTTGGGATGGAAAATACAATTCACAGCCAAAGAGAGAACTATGGAGACTGAATGTAGATCAAATCTTAATATTTTTACTTTTTTGTTGTTGTTTGTTTGCTTGTTTTTTTGTGTGTGATTTTTTCCCCTTTCAATCTGATTTTTCTTGTACAATATGACAAATATGGAAAGATGTTTAAAAGAATTGCACATATTTAACCTATTTCAGATTGCTTGCTCTCTGGGAGAAGGAGGAAGTAAGGGAAGGAGGGAAGGAGAAAATTTTGAAACACCAAATTTTACAAAAATGAATGTTGAAAACTATTTTTATATGCATTTGGAAAAATAAAATACTATTAAAAATTGGGGGGAGGAGAGAAATTATAAAATTCTGGTCAACTACATTGGCAAATGAGACCATCATACTGTCAAATTTAAGGGAACAACTATACTTTCTTGTTGTGATATGGAAGCCACCCGTCAGTGGCTGCTGGAGGTCTAACTCAGACCTGTAGAATGGATTTCTTCATGTAACAGGATGATGATGATACAAGGAGACTGAGAGGCAGTTGCGTTCTCTGACCTCTTTCCTCTTCCCTCTTGCCTCCAGTTTATTTCATTCCCAATCCATAAAGAACATCTGCAAGGGCTGCTTTGTAATTCCTTCAAGTGTTATGATTCACAGCTGTGGAGGCTATCAGAGAACTGACCTGCCCCTTCCCTTAGGCATGGTCCTTAACACTTTCTGATAATAATCAATAGTCTTTATTTTATTATTATTATTATTTTGGTGAGGGGAGGCAGAATTAAAAGAAGTATAATTTGTAAAGGGTTTCTGCTTAGTCATTTGTTTGAAAGTTGCTGTTATGACAAAACAAAATATGTCAATATGAATAGAAGCAGGCCTTGGAATCTGGAAGGCCTCCCTTCTTGGCCTGCCTCTAATTCTTACTAACATTATTACTGTGGGCTGGTCTCAAACTCTCAGCACTTCAGATAACTCTCAGAAACTAAATTTCATAAAAGTAACCAGTCTCCATCAAGGGGTCAGACTCATACTAGGAGTTCCTACACTAATAAAATGAAGGGTAAGGGGAGAATAGACAGAAAGAGGAGAATGATAGAAGGAAGCAAGAAAGAGGCAGGAAGAGCAAGAGAGATGAAGAAATGGAAGAAGAAAGAAAAAAGAGGGAGGGGAAAGAAGAAGCTCCTTTGATAATCCTATATATTTTATTTTATGAATTCTTAGGCTATATCAGACTGGTCCATTATATCATTATATCAAAAGAACCCTGGGCTAAAATAACTGATTTAATTTATTGAATGTTTTGATGTTGCTTTAGGTTGCTTCTTTTTTATGTCTAATATGAGAGGTTCATAGTCGTGGGAACTATGAATTTTTAAAATCCTGATTACTTTAAGTTAGTGCAACTTGAAATATCAATTGAATACTAGCTTGACATATAATAGATGCTTAATAATTGCTCGTTGATTGATTGATTGATTTAGATGGAAGACTTAACGTGTTCCCTTTTTACCACTGATCTGAGTCAGTTTGAAAAGGAGAGTAAATGTTAGATTGTACTTTAGAGAGCTGTCAGATGACACTACTATGCTATTTTCCCAGAACACTGATATTTGACCCCAGAGGAACACACCACTTTCAGCAGGGTGGAAGAGGAAAGCTTAAAGGAACAAAGGAGATATTAGAGCTATGGTTTCCACTAGATGAATGACTTCTGACATTTCATTTTCATTTGGTTCAAAAGTCTGAGATTAGGGAGTTTTCCTTACTGATATTCACTATCCTACCTTTCAAAATAGATACATTCTAACATGAACCCCTGCCTTGTACACCCAAAGGAGAAATTCCGGTTCCTGCAAGGGATCAAGTTCACACTGACTACTTGTTACATTGTTCCACAATAAAAAGCCAAAGAATACAATTTGTTTTCATTTCACAGTGAAAAGTTCTTTCTTTCAAAAGAGCAGGATTGTGTGGGTTTACTTTGGAGAAAGGAGGTTAAATTGTAATGTGGCAAATTTGGTTCATTTTACAAATGAGAAAATTGTATTTTAAAATTTAAAAAAAATTAAAAATTTAAAACAATTTTTTAAAAATGTATTTAAAATTTAAAAATTTAAATTAAAATTTAAAATTTTTTTAAATTATATTTAAAAGAAAATTGTATTTAAATGGCATGTATGGTAACTATTGAATTCTAATGTGCAATAATCAAAAAAGAGATTAACGCCCAAATTAAGGAATAGTTGGAATCCTATTGCTGAGGTATCAGGTAGGTTCTGTGGTGTCACCTCTGAAAGAATTCAGGCTGTCTCCAACCCAAGCAAAGGTATTTTAATGAAGTTTACACACTCAGTGGGTGGGCCAAGCTCCCTGAAGCAGTCATCAGCCCAGGAAAGCAAGACAAGGATTTTTATAGAGTAAATGGTGCTGATTATGTCACAAGAAATGTAAATTCCGAGGTTATAGGAGGCATTTACTAACATGGAGAGATCTTAAAACTTTAATGGAACTGTGCATGTGATTATACAGAATGCATACAGAAAAGCCCACTTGGGGGTATTAATGTATGGTAATGATATTATAACTAGCATAGGTTCATCCAAGGATAGCAAAGAGCTGGGAACTGCACAGGCGCCATGTCGAGGGAAAAATTTATTGAGGGTTGCAGTCTAATTCCTGTTCTGCATCCTGTTGGTGCTACTTTCTTATTGGCTGATTTCTATGTTATGTTTTGTGGTAATCATCATGTGGCAACTGCATGATGGGACTACAGAGTATGCTGGCCTGTTCTTTGTTTTTTGTTCTAGTTAGACCCATGATTAATGATTTCTATGGTACTCGAGACTGGGGGCAGGTTTGAGCTAAGGTGGGCTTGGAACATCAAAATCCCACCATTATTTGTGTACTTTTATAGTTATCCAATCACATTGCTAAAAATTGGGGTATATAATGGGATAATAATGCTTGTGCTTACTTACCTAAATGTTCTGCAAAAAAAGATGGTTAGTAAATTAATAAATCTTAAAGCAATATGTAATTGTGAGGGCTAAGAATTGATTAAGATAGGCATGAATTACATTAACCTTAATTTCCCCAGACATACTGGGACATAACTCAAAGGATTAAGAACTCTAAGGAATCTTAGGCATTATCTAAATGGGACATGGTAGATAGAATGATGAATTTAGAATCACAGATTTTCCATTCAAATCTCATCTCCGGCATTTATTAGCTCTGTAATCCTGGGTAAATCACCTAATCACTCTGATCCCTATTTTTCTCATCTGTAAAATAAGGATTAAGTATGATCTTGTGGGATCTTTTTTGGGTAGGACGAGATGGCTAAGAAGTTACTTCTAATTCTTAGATGCTATCATTTTTGTGCTTATAATATCTGTCTCATAAAGTTGTAAAGCTCAAATGAAATAAGGAGTGTTAAGTTCTTTGCAAATATCAAAACTTCTTATATACACATCAGCTCCTTTAATTATCTTGTCCAAGTAAATGAAGAAATGGAGATAGTTTGCTTCAGATCACACAGTTAATAAATGTTAGAAACAGAGAATGAACTCAAGTCCTTTGACTTCAAACCTTATTGGTTCCTATTTAATTCTTATTAATTTATTTTTAACATTTTTTTTGAGTTCCAAATTCCTTCCCTCTTGCCACCCACTGAGAATTCCAGCAATATGTTTGTAATTATACATGTGAAGTAATGTGAAACATATTTCCATATTAACCATGTTGCAAAAAATAAATAAATAAAGGCAAGAAAAATGAAGTGAAAAACAATATGCTTCTATCTACATCCAGAGTTCATGAGTTCTCTCTCTGGAGACGGATAGCATTTTTCATCATAAGTCTTTTGTAACTGTCTTAAATCCTTGTCTTGATTAGAGTAGCTAAGCTTTTCACTGTTGATCATGGTTATCATATTGTTGTTACTGTGTATAAAATTTTCCTGGTTTTCAAACCCTATTGTTTTCCCCTTCAAAAAGATCCTGAATGCTCTGGAAGAAATTTTAGTTTCAAAAGCCTGGGAAAGATACTTTCCGTTATTATGAGTTCCTCATTTCTCTTGGTATTAGTGCCACATTTATAAAAAAAAAATTTACTTTTCTGTGAACATAATATATTCCCCTTCTTCTCCTTCGCCATCCCTGCCCTACCTTCCACAAGATACTTTTGTAATGTAAACTTATAAATGTAAGCTTTTTAGGAGCAGGAGCTTCTCACTTTTAAATTTATATCTAGCAAGACAACTCTAAGATACCACTACACACCTGTCAGATTGGCTAAGATGACAGGAAAAAATAATGATGATTGTTGGAGGGGATGTGGGAAAACTGGGACATTGATTCATTGTTGGTGGAGTTGTGAACGAATCCAACCATTTTGGAGAGTAGTTTGGAACTATGCTCAAAAAGTTATCAAACTGTGCATACCCTTTGATCCAGCAGTGTTACTACTGGGATTATATCCCAAAGAGATTATAAAGAAGGGAAAGGGACCTGTATGTGCACGAATGTTTGTGGCAGCCCTTTTTGTAGTGGCTAGAAACTGGAAACTGAATGGATGTCCATCAGTTGGAGAATGGCTGAATAAATTGTGGTATATGAAAATTATGGAATATTACTGTTCTGTAAGAAATGACCAACAGGATGATTTCAGAAAGGCCTGGAGAGACTTACACGAACTGATGCTGAGTGAAATGAGCAGGACCAGGAGATCATTATATACTTCAACAACAATACTAGATGATGACCAGTTCTGATGGATCAGGCCATCCTCAGCAACGAGATCAACCAAATCATTTCTAATGGAGCAGTAATGAACTGAACTAGGCTATGCCCAGAAAAAGAACTCTGGGAGATGACTAAAAACCATTACATTGAATTCCCAATCCCTATATTTATGCACACCTGCATTTTTGATTTCCTTCACAAGCTAATTGTACAATATTTCAGAGTCTGATTCTTTTTGTACAGCAAAATAACGTTTTGGTCATGTATACTTATTGTGTATCTAATTTATATTTTAATATATTTAACATCTACTGGTCATCCTGCCATCTAGGGGAGGGGGTGGGGGGGTAAGAGGTGAAAAATTGGAACAAGAGGTTTGGCAATTGTTAATGCTGTAAAGTTACCCATGTATATATCCTGTAAATAAAAGGCTATTAAATTAAAAAAAAAAATTTATATCTAGCACTGTGCCTGGAACATAGTTGGTATTTATAAAGAGTTGTTGATTTGATTGACTGATTGACTTATAACTAAGTTCCTTCTGGACTTGGCGCTTTTCATTCTGTCGTTTAAGACTAATTTATTTCTTGAGTAGAGGTACAATTTATTAAAGGAATCTTTTGCCTTTTCTTGATTGTTGATCATAATTATACAAAATTGAACTTAGTCTGATCTTTCTCAGAACTGGGTCAATTTGAGAGTTAGCTAGAAGGTTATATACATTTCAGGTGCAAGCAGGACACACAAACTTCACTGGAAATGATTTAATAATCTCACCCAAATTCATAGAGAAATTTTGTGTGCGTGTTTATGAATTTGTATATAATCATTTTTAATAATAGCTTTTTATTTTCAAAATACATGCAAAGATAGTTTTCAACATTCACCCTTGCAAAACCCTGTGTTCCAAATTTTTTCTCCCTTCTTTCCCTCCCTCTCCTAGACTGCAAGTAATCTAATAAAGGTTAAACATGCAATTATTCTTAACATTTCCACATTTATTATTCTGCACAAGAAAAATCAAATCAAAATGGGAAAAATGAAAAGAAGAAAAAAACAACAAAAAAGGTGAAAATACTATATTGTTATGCACATTCAATCAACATAGTTCTCTTTCTAGATGCAAATGGTTCTCTCTGGCACAAGTCTATTGTAATTGGCTTGAATGACCAATAGAGAAATTTATGGAATAATGCCTTCTCTGCATTCAGACTAATGGGACATTAATGGGATCCAGCTTATATTGAGAGGTAAGAAGGACATCAGGAGTTTAGGTTAAACTAATTTAAAATGAAATATATATCAAGGAGCTTCATGAAAGTTGATCCAAAAAGGAAACTCCAAGGAAAATCTCTAACAGATTAACAGAGTCAGGCTTATAGGAAGTCTTTGTGTGCATAGATTGCTAAGAGCTGGTGAAAAGCGGGGTGGAGGTGAGGTGAAATTTCTGTTGAGATACTCTATTGCAATCCAGTCTGACCAGGAAAACTCAGATTCCCTCTTTCTTCACTTCCTGAGAACATCAATGACATCTGAGGAGTAGCAAGGAAGGAAATCTGAAGCAAGACTCATGGTATGATGAACTGACATTGGATAAGAGTGAGAGAATTTGGAATCAAATTGAAGATGTGTTTCTTGTTTCATATATAACTTTGGACAAGTCATGTAATTTCTCAAGGTAATAATAATATTAATAACTAGCATTTATATAATGTTTTAAGTTTTCCAAAGTACTTTCTATTTATTCATTTGATCCTCATGACAGTGCCATAAGGTTGGTGTTTTTGCCATCTCAATTTTACAGAAGGAGAAACTGAGGCACAGAGAAGTAAGTTACTTGACCAGGATCACACATCAAGTAAGTGTCTGAGATAGAATTTGAACTCTAACACTACATCCTGTCCTCTAGACCAGGGCTTAATTTTTTTCTACTCACAATCCCTTTTTGCCTAAAAAATTTTTATGTGATCCTGAAAATATAGGAAAACAAAAAAGATATACAAATCAAAGTTCACTGATCATAAATCATAATTTCACAATCTCCACATTCAGTTATGAGACCTCATATGTTATTGCAGCCCACAGTTTAAGAATCTGGGTTCTATACAACCTAGCTGCACCTTAAGTTAGTTAAGTTATTAAACAGTTAATCTGTCCACCACTGGACTTACATCATACAAATAAGTGATAGTTATCATGGAGTGCAAAATCTAGAATTCTTGCTCTCCCAAATAGTGACTTTAGTTCTTTATTACTTCTTCAGAAAGTGTGTGTGTGTGTTTGTGTGTATGTGTGTTTGTGTGCGCGCGTGTGTGTGTGTGTGTATGTGTGTGTTGTGGGGAAGAAGAAGGTAGTCATGTAAATGACTTTCTTTTCCTCAGCAATTAATTCCTTATTCTCTGACTTAAAAAAAATGGATTTGGGGACTCTCATATTTGATACTGGCATTTGCCCAGAAAATTATCCTGCTATGTCCAAATACTGAATTACAAAATTAGGCTACCCAGGAAATCTCATGTAGGCAGAACAGAGGCCCTCTTTTACTTCCTTAGAATCAGAGGTTCAGGAACCTTTGCTACTCAGACTGTATGGTTCCTCTTTCTATTGCTACCACATGGTTCACATGAGCATCTCCTTCATAATTTTTTCTTTCTAAGACAGAAGCCAGAAACTTAGGGCCAACATGGTCTGTTTCATGTGAAAAACACATGTAAACTCTATATAAATTACTTGTATTTCTATCTCAAGGCAGCCATTAATGCTTCCTGGGTCAAGGGGAAGATCCACTGTTCTGCCTTCTAGCTCAGGTGCACTCTCAAAAATAGGTGAAATGTACAAAAAAAAAAAAAAAGGCTAGGATGAAAGTTCTCTCCTTCCACATCTGTTTTCCATAAGTATGAGCTCATCATTTCATATCGAAGGCAATTCCAGTCATTAAAACTTAATTAGAAAATGCCATTAGTCCTTTCAATAAGGTGCCAGTAGATATATCCAGATCCTCCCAAGTAAAATCTTTATGGTCCCTGAGTCCCTCCCAGTTCAATGACCTGATCAATGACCTGGACTTTCAACAAGTTACTTATTCATTTGCTAACTGAGTAGTTGATTTCTGACACACAAAAAGATGTTATTCACATAGTAGTCAATTTAATGTGATTGTGGAACACCAAATAAAAAACCATTAAATAGCTGCTAAGCAAAGAATGAAGTATCAAAAAAAAAAAAAAATGACCCTTAAAACTTAAGTACACATATTTTATTTCTATCTAAGTAAAGAAAAAGCAAGCAACCAAAAAGTAGAGTTTTTCATTAGAGTCATAAACAGGGTGAAGCAACTGTGACTTTGCTCCAGGTGCTGCTATATTTTGAAGATGCTCAATTTAGAATGAATTCTCTGCCATCACAGACAACAGAGAAACAGCTTTAGATCTACATTTAGTAGAATGATAGCATGCACTTGACCATAACTCTTTTTCCAGATCTTGTATCATAAATGTTCCCTAGCTCAAACTACCAACACCTGACTCCAATGACAAACTCAGTTCAATGGCATGGCCCTGCTTCAGGTTCTAGTCATATATCTCCTCTTCTAAGGGTCTATTTTGGCTCCCACTTCCCTGGATATCTAATATTGGGGAGGGACTTATGGAAATGGGAACAGTAATTATCCTCAAAGCAATAAACTTGTCTTCATGACATGCTAGGTCTGAGGTGGGAGAGTCACTTTGGGGTTGACTCACCCCCAAGTAATAGTATTGAGAGTGATGTTTTTGATCATTATCATTCTGTCCTGGCATACGCCCAGATAGTATTATCTCCTATCCCTCTTCCTCTCCCTCACCAAAGTGGGTGAAGAGCTCAGATGGAATAAAATGAAAGAAAGAATAGTATCTTATGACCTGACTTCTATACAGAACAGCAGGGGCCATCTACCTGGTATCAGGGAGCAGATTTCAAAACAATTTATTTTCTCAGTTGAACCTTCATGAAGAATTAGAAAGTATGTGTGCCCATGTCTAAATATAAGGGAGATAAGAGGTGGGATAATCTGTGTCCTTTCCCATCCCATCAAAGGTGTTTTAATAACAATATCCTTTATCCCACCCTTACCTACTATAAACTCCTACTCCCTATGTCTAAGCAGCTTCAGTGGTGAGTCCTTGCCTAAGCAGAGTTTTACCCAGTATCCATTCAAAGGAAATACCTTGGCTATGTGGACAGGAATACCAGTTGGAGGTGGTAGAGGGGGAAATGGAGAGAGAAGGGCATTAGAGCTCTCCAACATCTCATGGATCAACAAAGCAGAGCCTAACTTAATTGGCCAGAACAATAAAAGAGGAAGCTACCAAACATCCCTCCATTCTCACAGCCTCCTACAGATATTCTAGGGTCTCTATCCCCTCTCCATCTCCAGGTATAAAAATCGCCACTTGAGTGCCTGTTTAACACCCAGGCTCTGGAGGCTTATTCTTACACATAGAAAACAACCAGAGAACCAAAGCTTCCTTTGCAAAGTCAATTCCATTTTCCTCTTGAAACCTCATCTACAGAGCCAGGATATCTGCAGAGCAGAGAAACACCTGCTTCCCCTTATTTCAAGCTTTCAGGGTTACCACAAGGACAAAGGCTAAAAGCAGCTGAGCAAGGACAGAAATCTCTGCCAAGAGCAGGTGATTCATGTTCTTTCTTCACCTCAGCCGGCATCCTCCTTTTGGTGAACAAATGTTTTCTGAAGTGCAGATGGTAAACCAATTCTCCTCTGGAAGGTTTGCCAACACTCCCTAGTGACTTGTTCTTCCATCAGTTCATTTCAGACTTGGTTACAGAGAGGAGGGGGCGTTTATACCCTTGCACTTGGAAAATTCTGAAGCAAATGAAAAACGTGTCCAGTCAGGTTCCTCCACAACACTTTACACTTGAGCTCTTCTCACTTTTCCACAAGCCTAGATGAGAAGCTACCTTTCTGCTTTCCTTGGCAATTAGGAACAAAGTGACATCTTCAAGAAAATCAGGCCATTCCACAATATTTCCATTACAAGAAGATGACTCATTGCTCTTTCTGAAGAGAAAAGATTCTTGGTAGCTGACTAATGATTGTCATTTTGGTTTAGCAAACTAAATGAGGCTAAAATAATGTCACATTTTTATAGTCTTGAAATTTACAAAGTACTTTCTCTACAGAATTCCTACAAAGAGGTCAATTGTATTTGTTTGTTTAAAATATATGTTGAAATGTTGTTCCAATGTTGTTAAACCAAAAGTAACATTTTAATATTATTTGACATTTATCCAAGAAACATTTATTAAGCACCTACTATGTGTAGTATGAAGAGGCAAAATGACATCAGGACTTAGATTCATGTACTGCCTCTGATCTATATTAAATGTGTGACCCACCCTCTCAGACTACAAGTTAAAGAAAAAGTATTAAAGGCGACTAGCTGTTACAATGATTAAAGCACTGACCCTAAGGACAGGAGGACCTGAGTTTACAATCAGCCTCTAATTTTTTTTAGCTGTGTCACTTAATTCCTATTGCCCTTTCTCCTCTCCTTCCCTACCCCTCCCCTCCCCCCCACCCTTCCCAAAAAAAGTATTGACCTGGTGGAGTTTTCCTCATCTAAGAAATATCTATGTTAATGAAATCACAGGTTCAATCACTATCCCCAGCCCTAAAGTGGATATGTTCCTTATCACAAAAAGCTTATCTTCTAGGGGTGGGGTGAAGAGAACATGTAAACAGATAAATGGAGGAAAAAGGAAAGAACACTAACAAACAACTGAAGGGAAAGGTTTCCAATAGAAGATGACACATCCCTTTAGGAATGGTATAAATTCATAACTTCATAGTTCAGGTTCCAGATTATGTTTATACTGAGAACCACATAGCTAGTAGTGAATATGGAAACTTAGTCTTTGTCCTTGGTCTGCCATGTTTTAAGTCAGTCTCATCCAGAGAATGCCGCACTAAATTAGGAATCAGGTGCCATATCATTTTCTTTATATGCAACTTTAGGCAAGAGATTATTCAGCCAAATCAAGTGATCCTAGCAGTAAGACCCATTTACTCTGGGCACAGTAGCAAATTCTTGAGTTTAATAAACATTGTTCTAGATAGTGGAAATAATTCAATCTTTCTTGGCTCCTCAATGTGGTTGTTAGGAAGATTATAAAACTAACATCTAGGTTAGACCATTGGATTCCTTTAGGAAAGATACTATTAATGTATAATGATAGAAATTATTATAGACAACCTCTTGGAGTATGTATTTCAACCTCTGGATAGCCATTTGGCTGGTTTTTGTTTGTTTGTTTTTGTCTGTGCCCAAAGAAATATTTTAAGATGAAAAGTTTCAAAAGTAACATACACAGTGAACAAGTTTGCATCTTAGTCTAACCATCACTTTTATTAAAAGAAAAAAGAAAGAAAGAAAAACCAGGGCAGAAAGTAGAAATAATATAGATTTCCATCAAAGCATAAGGAACTCATGGTATGTTTCTATTACCTGGGGCAAAGATTAGGAAACAATCTGCTGTAGTAATAATGAGCACTAAATTGAAATGCTATCTTTGGAGTCATAGGTACAGAATTCAAAATCTGCCTTTGCTACTTAGAACTTTTGGAATTTGGGGCAAGTCTTTTAAACCCTGTCTGACACTGTATTTTTCTCATTTGTAAAATGAAAGAGTTGGACTAGATGAGCCCCAGGGTCCCTTCCAACTCTAAGAAGATATAATGCTCCTATTGCATAGGTTCAAATACTGCCTCAGGCATTTACCAGTTGTATTTTTGGCAAATTCCTTAATTTTCCTCAGTCTTGTTTTCCTCATTTATAGGACAGATAAAATAACCAAGGTGACACTTATATGATAAGTGTGATATTGTATTGTAAATAAATTACTTTATAAACTTTAAATCATTTTATAAATGTCAATTATTGAATGTAGAAAAACAATCTTATGGGATGGGGAAGGAATATAGAATACCAATCTATATTGTTGTCAAGAATATCCGCATTTGTGAGATCACAGCTCCATTGGAGGTAGTACATTATTATTATTCTGATATATAAATGAGAACTATTCTGATATATAAATGAGAACTTCTAGGTACATTTAGGCATATTGTCCGAAATCCAATCATTGCAATAAGATATGTCTCATCTTATTCCTATGACAATATTTGATGACTTTTTTGGAAAAAATCCAAGTTCCAATAAAATAACCATTAACACTTAACATTAACTCAAAAAAAGATTTTTTTTTTTTTTTTTTTACATTGTTATGAAGGAGCTAGACGGTGCAGTATATAGAGCCCTGGGTCTAAAGTCAGGAAGAAACATCTTTCTGAGTTCAAATCTGGCTTCAGGCACTTGCTGTGTGACCCTCAGTTTCCTTATCTGTAAAATGAGCTGGAGAAGGAAATGGCAAAGCACTCTATTATCTTTGTCAAGAAAATTCTAAATGGGGTCATAAAGAGTCACTACTGAAGTGAATAAACAACAAAGGATTTCACAGCTTAAAAAAACTGGGAGACATGATTTGGATTCTAATAGCTTATCACTAGACTGCAGTCTGCAGTTCATATGGAAAAATACCAAAGATTTTGGCTGTAACTGTGATCAATTTTTAAGCTATGAAGTTCTAGGGGTTTTGGTGGAGGAAAGATCAGAGTTACCCTTGTCTTTAAAGGTTCCTGTCACTGAGATTCAAAGATAAGGCAGCTATTTCAAAGGGATTTCTAAGAGGGGAAATGGATGAAAAGAGAAACTATTTCAAGCATTCAGTTCAGTGTTAAATCAGTAATATATTTGGCAGTGTGTGAGAGGGAACAAAGCTGTGACAGAGTAAGAAAGCAAGAAGTTAAAATAATGATTAAACCAGGTGTCAAGTGGTGACAGTGAAAAACAAACAAAAAACCTTTAAATCTCCCATAAAAAGGCTTTGGGGAGCTATAAGGGGTATTTGAACAAGAGAATGATGTGAGGGTGGAAGATAATTTTAGTAGAGCTAATGGAGGTGACAGCTATGGGTGTGAAGAGAAGAGATTAATTTTAAAAGTGGCCCAGAGTTAAGAGGATTTTTCCCTTTGGAATGACATAGACATCTGTCTATTTCAATGGCACATTGCCTTTTTCAAGAAGGAAAAATAGGCTAGCAAGGCCACATATAGAAAATTGGGTTCAGGTCTAGATACCACTTTTAAAGACAGAAATTGACAAATGAGAGAAAATTCAAGAGAGAATACAGGATAGTGAAGGACTCATAAGAACCCTGAAGGAGTTAGGAAGACTTAAAGAATATCATAATAAGCATTGTCTTCAGCTTTTAAAAGGCCTGCCATGAGAAAGAGGAGTTATATATTCTTTTTATTGAGAGTGTAGCTTTAGTGTCACTGAATGAAATTAGAGTTTATAGTTTAATTGCACCAAATTTAATTGCAGTTTAATATCTCAAAGTACTTTCTAAATGACTGCTGTTGAACAATGGAACAAATTGTCTTGCAAAGTAGTGAATTTCCCATTGATAGGAAGGTTCAAGAAGAGATTGACTGACCATCTGCCAGGATATTCCTTCACATAACAGGAAGTCATATTCAATAAAGCTCTAAGGCAGGGGATCTTAATCTTTACTGTGTCATGAACTCTTTTGGTATTCTGGTGAAATCAACAGATTTCTTCTCAGAATAAGGTGGTTTAAAAAAATTCATAATTGAAGGAAATGTTAAATTTTAAATGGGATCTAGTGAAAATAATATGTAATTTTCTCCATCTCATTCTATGTACTTCCTGAAATCTGTCCATAAACCTATGAAGATGATCAGAGGTAAAGAACTCTTGCTCTCCAGTCTTTCTTTACACTAAGATCTTAGAATTATTTGAATGTATGCTCAGATATTAATATTGTAGTTTGATTTTCCATTTGCAGGGAGGTATAAGGACTTTCCAACCCCTCAGTACCAGGATGGGAAGTCAAATTTTCCACCATCCTTTCACAATCCGTGAGCTAGAGCTTTGTAGGAAGTTACTATTTCACCTTCCCACATCTACAAGTCATTCTAGATTACTAAGGAAAAATTGAAAGAAATAAGTCCTTTGTTACTTATAAGATAAATTTCTGTGATGTTAAAGTTGCTTGAAAAGTATCTGTAACCGTAGGGCAAAAAAATCAAGTATCTGAGGAAAGTGATTTGATATTTGCTGATTATTCTGTATAAGGTTCTAAGGAAATCATAGCTATTTTCTTTTACCCACATTTTCTCCTCATTTCTGCAGAAGAAAGGAAGGAAATAAAGAATGAAGGAAGGATGAGAGGGAGGAAGGAAGGAAACCCACATTTATTAAGCACCTACAATGACAGGCACCATGATAAACAAATTTTCAGATAGTATATCATTTGATCAACTCAAAACCTTGTGAATAGTTGCCATTATTATTTTAGAATTGGAGAAACTGAGGTAGATAGGATTAAGTGACTTGCCCATAATCACATAGCTAGTTTCTGAGGTTAAATTTGAACTTAACTCTTTCTGACTTCAAGTGGAGGAATAAATTTGCAGTAAGAGGTAAAGATGTTAGTATCAATATTAAGAGAAGCCATAGGAGCCCAGAAAATCCAGGATCTCTGAGATATCAACATTATTGGTGCAACTGAAGTTGTGAAACTTTATAGTTTGCCATCAGATTCCTTTCTGCCTCTGAAAAAATGCTGGATCTCAGACATCTTCTGCTGTGTCTTCTAGGACCTAGTCTTCAACTCTTGTAATACCGAACTCTCTGGAAACTGTGACAGGATCTGATTTGGAAGTTCCGGATCAAATCATCTCTCTAGGACTCCTGAAATCCCTTATTCTCTTTAGTCACATGGGTAACAAATCTTCATGCAGGAATCCAGTTCTTCTTTATCCTGGGGTGATATACACACCTGTGCTTGACCCTCCCTCCTCAGTGAAGTTTTTTTCATTGTGTCCAATCCTATTGCTTTCTGCTTCTATTATCTTATCCAGTCCATCTTCCCTAGACTAACTCCTACCACCTTAGTCAAACACTGGTCATATCCTGTCTGGACAATCTGATGATTCTCTTTGCCCAACTCCTTCCACTCCCACCAAAGCTCATCACTACTTCTGCATTTGTCATTTGACACTATTGTTTTGGTAATCCCAGTCCCCTCCTTAAGACACTGATGGATTCCCTATGCCCTATTCATTAGGTCCAATATCTTCATAAAATGGATCTCAAAGACCTTCAAAAGGGATCACGTCATTTATTTCCTCTCAGACTGACTTGTTCAAATCATATTTTCTTTTTTTTCTTTTTCTTTTTCTTTCTTTCTTTCTTTTTTTCTTTGTTTCTTTTTTCTTTTTTTTTGCTGAGGCAATTGGGGTTCAGTGACTTGCCTAGGGTCACACAGCCAGGAAGTGTTAAGTGTCTGAGATCAGATTTTAACTCAGATCCTCCTGAATTCAGGGCTGGTGCTCTATCTACTGCACCACCTAGCTGCCCCTCGAATCCTATTTTCTCTAGGAGAGGGAAAAACTCTCAATTTGGAGTCAGAAGGCCTACTTACTTTTGAATTCCACTTTTGCTTCTTGCCATCTGGGTGATCTTGGCAAGCCACATAACCTATCTGTGCCTCAGTTTCCTTATCTATAAAATTAGAAGTTGATTTGGATGATCTCTCTAAGGTCCTTTCTAGCACTAAGTGCTGTAGTCTAAGTTTCTCCTTCATCTTTTAAAGCAATTAATTGGCTCCAACCATACCCAAGGACTCCGACATCTAATCTACTATGCCATCTCCCTCTTACTCTTTTTCAAAAAGTTAGTAATTATGTTAGTGGGGTCAAAATCAAAAGGAAATGGGGCCATTAACCTATCTTTAAAGATCCCTGAGGACCAAAAATTGACTTAGTTTTAAAATATCATGTTTTCTCTGTTTTATGATATTTGTATTTGTTTTGTTAAACATTTCTTAATTGCATTTCAATCTGGTTTGGGACACTACCTGGAGTGTCCTTTTGACTTTTCTGGCCATCCAACTATTTAGGCATGGATGTCAAATGGCTATTTTCTTAATAATCTACTCCTTATGTATCCTTACCTAAATTTTCAGATTTAGTGAAGTGAATTGATTTTGAAGGCCAGCTTAGAACTTGAATTGGACTTTGAAAATGGATAGGATTGAAATAGATGGGAACAACATTAGCAAAGGGAAGAAGGCAAGAAAAAAGTGGAACATTTTTTGTGTAATAATGAGCAGATTGCCCTAAATAGAATACAAGATGGGTAGTGATATATACTAGTGATAATACTATTAGTAATAGTATATAGTAGTAGTAGTATAGTAAATGTAATAAATATATAGTAAATGATACTAGTGAGTAGTTATAATAATAGTGAGTAGTGGGAAACAAAATTGGATAGCTAGGGTGAGGTTAGGTTAGGAAAGACCTTGGAAACCAGTCAGGGGAGGTTAGACTTGAATTGTTAGAACAATTCACCAAATTCTTTAGTGATTCATGAATCTGATGCTCCCTGTTAATCAAGAAAGGGATGTTGTCATGAGCAAGGAGGAAACCTGAGCTTTTTTGCCTGACTCAAACAAGAGAGAAATATATCTTAGCACTCAGAGTCAATGGTGACCAAATTATTAGGGAGTTTCACCTTGCCTAAAGGTAAAAAAAGAGGCAACTGATATAGTTTTAAAGCTATAGAGAAACCTCTTTCTGCCTCCTTCCCTCCTCACAAAATTTCCCAAATTGAGATCTGAAATCCCAGTATTAGTCATTCATTCCTACATACTCTAAATAATTTTCAAATACAAATGTACTTGTAAGAGGTAAAAGAAATAAATTTTGTACCTTATATCTTAATGAAATTTTTTTTTTTTTTTTTAGGGAAATGTGGGGAGCCTGCACTAATCTACAGCCACATAAGGCCAACCTTGAATAGGTTGAATCTCCTAATCACATTATACCAAAGACTTCCTGAATAGGAATCTCCTAATCACATCCTAACTTTGAATAGGCAGATATCTAGGCATCCCCTAATCACATCATAGAGCTTCCTGCCACCAGAAACATCTGAGCAGTTCATCCTTGGGCGGGATACCAACCCTTTGTCATGGACCCCCACCCTGTACTGTGTTTGAACAACCCTGCCTTCTTTTCTACTGCTATATATATCTGTACTATTGCACCCATTAAAATGAGGCTTGATCAGAATGATTTGGATTTCCTCCATTTTGGGCGTCCCCTCTCTCCTGCACTTATCTCTTTTCTTCCAGGGTCCACACACATTTGCCAAGGCAAATGGCGCCCAACGTGGGGCACGAACCCAAGACCCTGAGATTAAGAGTCAATGATTTTTATGTTAACAATGCCTCTTTTTTAAAAGGTGCCCTTAAGCACACCAATTCTAGGCTCAAATTAGGCTCCCAAAAACAATGAAAAGGATTCTGTATGACCCTCCTCCCAAAGCTTCAATGGCTTTCTTCAGCTTCCCCAAGTGAGAACCTTTAGCTCCACTGACTTGAAGGAAGCGGTTCTTCAGCTTCAATCAGGCCTACAGTGGACAATGATATTGATTGGGCATTTGGGAGAGTAAGTCTGTCTGAGTGCCTTTTGGCGTACCCATCTGGTTCTGGTTATTCTGGCTCTGTTCTGGGTAAAGTTCTGAAACGGGTATTTTCTGGGACGCTGGAAAATATCCTCTGGGTATGTGTTATATGTTTAATGTTGTAACTGTGTTCTGTGTTCTATGTTTGTGATTTGTCTGTTTTGTTGGTTGAAAAATTTTTTAAGTACACCGTTGCAACTGTGCTTAGTAAAATGGAGCTCCATGTGTGTCTGTGTTAAAAGTTAGCAAGTTTGTAAAAGATAAGAATTCAGCCTCTGTGTTGCAGGCTTAGAAAATATCAAGAGGTTTGAAAAATCTCTCTCTCTCTCTCTCTCTCTCTGTGTGTGTGTGTGTGTGTGTGTGTGTGTGTGTGTGTGTGTGTGTAAAAGGGAGAGAAGGGAAGAAATTAAAAAAATAAATAAAATAAATAAAAAATAAATAGATAAATAAATAAAATAAAATAAATAAAATTAAATTTAAAAAAAAAAAGGGGGATTTGAAAGTTTGGAAAGTTAAAAAAAAATCTAGAAGAGCAGTGTGCTAACATTTAAAGAAAAGAAGTTTAAATGGAATATCTAGGCCTTCTCTGAAGGCACAAAATGGGCTTGGAAGTTCATAGAAGACTCTTTGAATTCTGGAAGGGAAAAAGGGAATTCAAGGTGAAACAAACTTCTCCCCCAGGGCAGAGGTCTTGGAAACAGTCCCTAGTCTGTTTGCCCATGTAAAAGTTTTTAAGAACAATGATTAAGGGATTTGGGAATTTGTTATTTGAAAATCTGCTTGTGATTTTAAAACTTAACCTGATGTACTAATTTTGTAAGTAAATGGAATTTAGATATTTTAAGCAGACAGGAAAGTTTTTTTCCCCTTGAAACAGAGCCCGGGCCAAAGGAGCATCTGAGTGTTCAGGTATATAGCTAGGGAGAAAGAGAAAACTGGAAATGGGTGGATTTGGGAAGAAAGTAAATAAAACTGATGGGCTAAATCTTGAAAAGGATCCCTATGTAGGACACTGAGCGGAGAACCTGAGAAGTTTTTTCCTAGGGGACAGGAGTGGGGTAAGAGTCCTCTCCTCCTCTCTCCCCACAGTGAAGCAAACTGATTTAAAGGAACATGCTTACTTTTAGCGTACTTGATTGAATATTTGTTTCTTGATACATAAGTTTTCTTGGTTGAGGAATATGGTCATAAATGTGATCCATACTTTGGTAAGAATATTTCTAAAAGTTAATTACTATTTTTAAGAAACTTCTTGAATTCTTATAATGGAATTGGGTAGTCTGTATAAGTTTAAATTGAATGTATTGGGTCATCCTGAGGTTATTTAAAGGGCCTCTGAAAATTTTTTCTTTGTCCTTTTGGGAAATGTTTCTGTTACGGGCAATATGCAATTTGGGATATTTTTCTATGTATTGGGCATTTTAAAAGCAAAATGATTTGTATGTATAACGTTCACTTATGTAACATCTACCTAGATATGATAATTGTTTTTAAGTTGTGAACTTAGACAAAATTTCTTCCTGTTATTACTATAAGGTTATGATAAGTCTTTTAAGATTTATCAGAAATTTGATTAATGGAATTTGTTATTGGAGGTAAAATTTCTTGGAATTATAATTAGTTAATGCTATTTGGGAGTTTTAAAGCTCCACCCTCTGACAGTTACTGGGACAATTGATTGGAATAAAACTGGGTTAAGGCTATTTTATCCTATATGTGCTAAAGGTTGAGTTTTAACTGCTTATGTTATGTTATACTTTTTCCTCCTGTAACTGATCTCTATGATCAGAGCAATGGTCAATAGAAACTGTTAATTCACTTATGTCATATCTTGCTATTTTCAGTCTGGTTATATGTAATCATTGTATCCTAAATGCTTGGGCAACTAAGTATTTTGCCTGGTCATCTCTCTGTTACTGGATATTTGTGTTTTGTTTCTTCTTTTAAGATTTCTACATGATGAGAGGACAATTAACAGGGGACTATAAGACAGCAGCCATTTGCCTGGTCTGTAAAGCAAACTCATTTCTTCACATAGGAAACAATTTATTTTGGCCTCATTTTGGAGCAATCTGGTGAACTGAGTCTTTCCATCTGAGACTGATCTAAATTGGCCAAATTACAGATATTGGCTTGCTTTTGGAACCTTGATCAGCTTTGATTGTCAGCATGGCACACCCAGTCTGCATGGAATGAGAGCCTCCTATCACTTCACAGCCTGAAGCAGTAGTTTTTAAAATGAGACCATGGACTGGACCCTGCAGCTACTGTACTTTGGACTGATATGAGGGACTTTGGGAATGGTTGACTGTTGAACCTTGCCTGGATCATCTATCACTCTGTGTCTTAAGATTTGGGATGGGATTTGTTAAAACTGTGTAAATTGCTGTTATGTTTGAGGGATTTTTAGGAAATGCCACTGTACTAGTCTGTTATGTATAGGGATTTTAATTCACTCGGGATTTATATGGGGAATGATCATTTGATGATTCCTTTCCGTGTGGGGAAAAAAAAAAAAAAAAAGGGAGGAAGGGATAGAATATTTGGAAAATTGGTAGATTTTTTCAAAATACCTGAAATAATGGGAACCCCTATTTACTTTGCCTTAGTTCAGATTGAATTTGAATGCTTTAGCTTTAGAATCCCTTATTTTGTTAAAATTCCCCTGGCAGACTCAGTTTTGGGGATTATTTTTTAAGCTTTAGAATTCATTAATTAGTACTTCAGAAGTTCAAAGGGCCTTTAATTGGCCTTCTTTTGCTTTTTTCCCCAAGTAGATAGTGCCCTGGCCAAACTCATTCATGTACACTCTCACCGCCTTGAGACTGGTGATGACCCCCTTGATGCTCATATGAGCAATAGAAATTTTCGACAAACATCGAGACTTGGTTAGCCAATGACAGGTAAGATTCCTCAAGGACTAGCCGACCTAAGCCAGGAAGAGACGTTTCTGTACATCCTTCCTATGATGGGTAAGGCTTTTCCCCATAGGAACAACCTAAGCCAGGCACAGGTCGAGAAATGAAAAATTCTACATTTGATTTTTTTAATATAAATGAAAAAAGGGGGACCTGTGGGGAGCCGGCACTAATCTACAGCCACATAAGGCCAACCTTGAATAGGTTGAATCTCCTAATCACATTATACCAAAGACTTCCTGAATAGGAATCTCCTAATCACATCCTAACTTTGAATAGGCAGATATCTAGGCATCCCCTAATCGCATCATAGAGCTTCCTGCCCCCAGAAACATCTGAGCAGCTCATCCTTGGGCGGGATACCAACCCTTTGTCATGGACCCCCACCCTGTACTGTGTTTGAACAACCCTGCCTTCTTTTCTACTGCTATATATATCTGTACTATTGCACCCATTAAAATGAGGCTTGATCAGAATGATTTGACTTGCCTCCATTTTGGGCGTCCCCTCTCTCTTGCCCTTATCTCATCTCTTTTCTTCCAGGGTCCACACACTCTGCCTCTCGGGCCGAGGCAGGGAAAAGGACCTACATGTGCAAAAATGTAGCAGCCCTTTTTGTAGTAGCAAAGAAGTGGATACAGAGTGGATGCCCATCAGTTGGAGAATGCCTGAATAAGTTATGTATGGTATATGAAATTTATGGAATATTATTGTTCTAAGGCCTGGAGAGATTTACATGAACTGATGCTGAGTGAAGCGAAAAAGAGAACATTGTACAATAACAACAAAATTATGTGATGATCAATTCTGATGGACATGAGGTGATTCAGGCCAGCTGCAATGGATTTGTGATGGAGAAAGTCATTTGCACCTACAGAGAGGATTTTAAGGACTGAGTGTAGATCACCACATAGTATTTCACCTTTTTTGTTGTTGTTTGCTTGGTTTTTGTTTTCATTCTCATTTTTTCCCCTTTTTGATCTGATTTTTCTTATGTAGAATGATAATTGTGGAAATATATATTGAAGAATTGTATATGATTAACATATCTTGGATTATTTATTATCCAAGGGAGGAAATGGGGGAAGAAAGGGAGAAAAAATGGAACACAAGGTTTTTCAAGGGTGAATGTTGAAAACTGCATATATTTTGAAAATAAAATAAAATAAAAAATATTATGAAGGCAATGAGAGGAGATGAAGATGCATGTGAGATATGCTGCAGAAGGAGAAATCACTAGAGTTCCCATGAATTGACCGTATATGGGAAAGGAAATCAAAGATAACAATACATTTTGAAGTCTAGGTGACTTAGGGCAATGATAGTAACACTGACAGAAATAGACAAGTCAATAAAATAAGTGTTTTAGGGGGAAATTGTTGGGACATGTAGAGTTTGATGTGTCAAATGGAAATGTGGGTATAAGCATCTAGGAAAGAGTTGGAAATTTGAATTTAGAGCTTTGGAGAAAAGTAGGGACTGGAGATTAAAGGAGAAAGGAATGGCAGAGAATAAGATAGATAGTGTCATGGGAGTGATAAAAATGAGCTTGGACATACTTTTGGGAGGTAGCAGAGGATAGAAAGGCCTGGTATGCTATGATCTATGGGATTATGAAGAGTCAGACATGATCAAATAAATGAACAAACAAGGAGCTGGATATGAAACTTTAAGAATTATCTACATTGAAGATAGTTGTTTCATAGTTGAAACCATGAGAGGGGATGGAATCACCAGGAGAGTATATAGAGAAAAAGAGACAATAGATCAAAAACAGAGAAATGGGAAATAGAAAAATTGAGGGTGGAGTGAAGTGGGAAGGAGGGAAGAAAGCCAGGAGAAGAGAGAAGAAACAGTAATAGAAATCAGGGAAATTTAGTATCCCAGAAATCAAGGGAGGAAAGTAGTTAAAAATATATATGGTGGTCAATAGTGTCAAATGCTATGCTTTATAGTGTACAAGAAAATTGATGATTGAGAAAAGGTCATTGAACTTGGTGAATAAGTATATCATTTGTAATCTTTGAGAGAACAGGTTGAATGGAATTGTAGGTACTTAAGCCAGATTGTAAGGGGATGAGGACTAAAAGATCAGAGAGGAATGGAGGTAGTGAGTGTAGACTAATTGTACTTTGATCCAGAGATCCCATTGATCACTATATATCTTCCAAAAAACAAAGATAGATATTAGGGATGTATGTTTGTGTATATATGTATGGTTAGCCTTACTTTTTTGGTGGCAAAGAAATAGAAACAAACTAAATGTTGTTCATTAAGGTCTAGCTAAACAAATTATGGAACATAGGAATATTGGAATGGAATATTACCATGCCATAAAAAATAATGAGCATGAAAAAATTTAAAATGTATGTAAAATAAGCAAAATCAGGAAAATAATATACATTATAATTACCACAATGTAAAAGTCAAAAATAACTATACTAGCAATAAAATTAAAAATCTTGAAATCAAATGCCAAATAATTATATTGAGCAAAATTAATCCCAAAGGAGAATAGAAAAAGTGTATCTCCTTCCCTTTTTTCTTTAGAAAAGTGGGGGATTATAGGTAGAAAGAATTTCACATATTGTCAGACACTTTTGATGTGTTGATTAGTTTTTTCTAAATTGCCTTTTTCCTCCCTTCTTTTTAATTCTTTATCAGAAAAGGTGGCTCACAATCTTTCTCTCCTTCCTAACTCCTGCCTTTATAGGCAGGACTTCAATATACATGTTGACAACCCTTTAAACATCTTAATTATTCAGTTCTTGAACCTACTCACTTGATGTGACTAAATTTTCCAACCTACCTTAATGATACACATCTTGCTTTTGCTAATCATCCCTAAATGTACTACCTCCATGTTCTAAAGCTCTTAAATCTCGTTATCTAACAGTTATCTATTGTCCCTCTATCTCTCTCTGCACTCTCCTATCAAATCATACCCTTTGTCTACCCTATGACCTTTAGTACTCTTAGTTTCTTAAAAGATTATCAAACTTGCACTACTCACTTTCTCCCCTTTACCCTATCTTGACTTTTTGGTAAACCAGTTCAATTCTACATTGTCTTCTTTTGAGTCCCTGGCCTCCTTATGTTTCCAGTTGTGCCTGTCAATCTTTAGCTTTGGTCAGGGGTCCTCAAACTTTTTAAATAGGAGGCCAGTTCACTGTCCCTCAGACGTTGGAGGGCCGGACTATAGTAAAAACAAAAACTTTGTTTTGTGGGCCTTTAAGTAAAGGAACTTCATAGCCCTGGGTGAGGGGGATAAATGTCCTCAGCTGCTGCATCTGGCCTGCGGGCCGTAGTTTGAGGAGCCCTCGGATCATCCCCACCATTAACTGCCTTAGCTCCTACACATATCCACTGAATGAAGGTGGAGAAAATTATGCAACCATTCTGATTGAATCCACTACAAATTCACATTACACAGCTTCAACTGGATCCTCATTGTTGTTTGACAATCCTTCTACATTTCTTTTATCAACTCATTATCCCACTCTCCACTACAGCTCTTTCAAATTTTTTCATCCTTCCTCAAACTTTCCATGGCTAATCTTTCCCTCCCCTCTCAATTTGCCTCACATTTTATAGGGGGAAAAATTGAGTCTATTTTCTGAGAGCCCTGTCTTCTTCTTATTAATTTGATTTCATAGAGGGGAGGAAGAAGGAAGGTAGGAGTTAGAACAAGACCCAGGAAGGGTTGGGATCAAGCATGAAAAGTTTCAGTCTTGGAAAGGAGAATGGTCACTTCTATTATAGGAGAAAATAAAGGATGAATGAGTGAAGATAACAAGAGTTTAGGAAACATCTTTGATTATTAGTCCTCATTAAAATAGGAGGTAAGATCATCTACAGCAGATATGTTAAACATATGATCCCCCACAGCATTCCCAAGTCTGGTCTGAACTAGATTGAAATGTAATTGGCAAATATTTAACAAAATAAATAAAAATATAATAAAACATAGATACTATTACATTTTAAAAGTAAATCAATATATGATCAGATTGGTGGCCCTGGTTTCTATTTTAGTTTGACACCACCAATTGAGTGGGGTTAGAATGGATTTGAGGTATTGAGGAAAGAAATAATTTCAATATCTACTATAAGGAATATAACAAAGAATATAAATAAAAAGATAACTGAAGCCCAGTTGAGATTAGAGAGTATGCATCCATGACCTAATAAACTAATCTGACTTTATAAAGCTTTCAAGTGATGTTTATTACCCCAGGATCAGGAATAGAGAAAATGGAAAGTGGGATCTGTCTATGACTAGACAGAAGAATATGAAGATAGAACAAGGAAGCAAGGAAGTCTAAGATTCCTTCAAAAGATAAGTTCAGATGTGTGATCATGGACTTGGAGAATAGGGAAGAAAGGGCCTTAAAGTAGAGATGAATGTGAAGAGGATTAGGAGTGAGGAAGTGGAAGAGGTGGAAGGGTAGGATGTGATATCCAAAAAGGGGAATTTAAGTGTTCCAGACAGTGTTGTCATAAGCTTACTGTACCTCACGACTCAATTGTTTTCTACCAAAAAACCCTTGGACTTGGCTAGCTATTGCCCATTTGGGGCTCACTGCCATCCATTTTTCTCAATGATCCCAGCTTCCAAAAGAACCATTCATGCTGCATAACTTGTAGGAAAAGATTATTATTATTATTATTACTTCTTTGCCATGTTCAATGAAAGCAGTACATTTCCTTCTTTTCAAAATGTTTTAAGGTTATTTTAAATTTGTTTTTACTACTACTAAATGCCATAGAGACATATGCTAAGAAATCAAAAGGGAAAACATATACAGAAGTTTTATTAGTTAAAATAATGATTTTGCATACAAAACATAGAGAACCAGACCCTTAATCTTCCTTTGGTCCCTTTTCTTCCTGACTGACCTCCTTTTCCAGAGCTTGACCTGTCTTCTTGGGACTGACAAATCTAAGTTCTAAACATATGCTTGATAGATTCAGGTTTTAATGGCCATGTGGTGTCCCAGTCCTTCTGGAATCAGCTTCACAATTCCATGTGTGGGAGTCAGTCCAGGGTTTGTTGCAGGGAACTAGGAAATAACTGATTTGGCTTTGTCTCAATTGACTGTCACAGTTCCTTAAACAGCTCTATTTGTATCCTCAGCACTTAGCACAATGCTTTGTATACTGTAAGGACTTAATAGATGCTTTTTTCATTTGTTTAATTCATGTTTTTCTTCATTCTTTCATTCACAGAGAGGAAGGAAGAAGGGCATGGATGTAGACTCAGAGCAGACCCGTGATTTATTTTGTTGATGTGGGCAGTTTCCGGTGTAGGAACTCCCTTCAAGAATGCAGATTCTGCAACTGCTCTATGTCTTACTCAGAGGGCAACCAGTGGCATGGAGGGATTGCCTTGATCAATGTCCCATAGTTAGTATGTGTCAGAGACAAATGACTCCAAGACCTGCCCTCTAGATACCATACTATGCAATCTCTTCTATACGTATAGTACATGCTTCATAAAAGCTTGTTGAATCTGAACTTATAATTTAAAAAAATACTTTGACATATTTAATATTTATTACTTAATATTTTAATATTTTTTATTTTTCCCAGTTACATGTAAAATGATTTTTATATTTGTTTTTAAAACTTTGAATTACAGATTCTGTCTTTTCCTTCCCACTCCTACTCCCCATTAAGAAGGCACAGGTAAAGTTATGCAAAACATTTCCATAAAAGTCATATTGTGAAAGAAAACATAAATTCCCCTCCCTTCAAAAAAACCCTTAAGAGGAAAAAAAAAAAGGGAGAATGCTTCAATCTGTATTCAGACAATCAGTTTCTTCTCTGAGTATGTATAGTATTTTTCAACATAAGTCCTTCAGAGTAGTTATGGATCATTGTATTGCTGAAATTAACAAAGTTTGATATATAATATTAATTGGGATCCACATAATGTCAAGAGAACTAGGGGAAAGCTGCAGTATGCTGTGTAATATCCCTGTGAAGGACTGCTAAGAGGAAATGGGATAGGATGATCAGGCATGGATAGGTTGCTATTTGCACTGCTAAAGGGAATACCAAATCATAGTTCTATCAAAAATAGGATTCATAGTTAGAAAGTGTCTTCCTCTCCTCACTTTCAGATTGTGGTATAAGAGACCTTGGAGATACTTGACTTAATAGAAAAATGATGAATAGTCACTTCATGAGATAATGGCTTACTAATATAAACCAATAACTCACAAATGTTATCAGTTACAGACTACCTTTCATCTCCCACTTATCTTATTCACACTATTATTGATATGAACTTAACCACATGACTGTATATTTATTGCCTGAAAGTTATTTAGGACACAAGGCAGTATCATACTTGAACTTTTCTCGAGTTTTTTTTAGGTTGTAATTTTGATATGATTTATCAGGGAAAATGTTGTCAAGTTGTGACAAATAGAAAGCTGGGGAGCTGAGTGGTAAAGGGCTCTCACTAATTCAAAATGGAAACCAATTCTCCCACTAGATGGCATAAGAATGTTGTTGATTGCCATCTACAGATTGCCTGGTCGAGTTCAGGAAAGTGGAAGTTTTTTGTTTTATTTTTTATTTATAAAACAAATAGCTGTGATTTTGTAGCCCATGTCCCCTCTGTGGGCAATGGAATATAAGCTTCTTGTGGGGTAGGGAATACTTAATTTCTGGTATCCCCAGCACCTAGTACAGAGCTAAGTGGGCATTTTAAAATGCTTGTTAAATGAAATTGAACTGAATCTGAAACTTTGTAGAAAAGTCTTAGACTTGCCTTGAGGCTCATAAGTTTTGGATTCAGAATTTGAACCTTTGACTTCTTGATTTCAAGTCCATCACAGGGTCTACTGCAAGTCCAAGTGCCTCATTGTTTTCTTAAAAAAGCACTTTGATATTTATATTTCTTCCCTTGTACTAAAAGCACCTTCTCTCAAAAACACAACAGGATCATTATATGCATGTTGTATATTTTCTACCATAAATGAGAGAGAGAGAGAGTGAAAAAGAGACAGAGATGTAATGCCAGAGGAACTGTGGCATAACAGAGACAGAGAGAAAGAGAAGAAAAGAGAGAGACAGAGACAAAGACAGAGAGACAGAGAGAGAAAGAGAGAAACCGAGAGAAAGAGGAAAAAAAGAGAGAGAGAGGGAGGAAGAGGAAGAGAAGGGGGGGACAGAGGAGGAGAAGGGAGAGGGAGAGGAAGAAGGAGAGAAGAAAGATTCCTAGAATTAGAGTGTTTTTAGATTTTGAAAATGTCTTAGAGGTCATCTAATGCAAATTCACCACCCAACGAACATTAAATATTTCCTATGTGCTAAGGCACTGTGCTAAGTAGAGATACAAAGAAAAAGTAAAAAGACCCTGCCTTTAGGGACTTCACTTTTTTTTTTTTTTTGAAGACAGTATCATTTATTGGCAAATGGCCTATTTTTCTGGAATATAAATCATATGAATGAGATACATATAGGAGGAAAACAAAAAATAAACAAAAATAAACAAAAAAATAAACTTTGGTCAGGTTGGCTGCAATACATTTAGGAAGGGTTTTATAAACCAAACAGATAAATTTACATTTCATGAGCTATTGTCGCAGGGGGCCTCAAACTTTTTAAATAGGGGGCCAGTTCACTGACCCTCAGACTGTTGGAGGGCCAACTACAGTAAAAACAAAAACTTTGTTTTCTGGGCCTTTAAATAAAGAAACTTCATAGCCCTGGGTGAGGGGGATAAATGGGACTTCACATTTTAATGGAAGAGACAACATCTATAACATAAATAGGGACACACAATATATATGTGTGTGTGTGTGTGTATGTATACACAACAAAAAATACATTATATTTATATACATATAAATGATGCATTTTTGTTGAAACATAAAGTATTTTATTTGATCATTGGCCTATTAAACCTCCTGTATAATTGTCCTGTTGTTAAATTTTAATGTAGCAATGCTTTTTTATTAGACAAGGCACTGGGAACTTCAGAGCCCTGCCCATGGTCACCTAGACAGTATATATGTCAGAGGCAGTTCTTAAGTCCAGATTTTCCAGACGCTACAGCCTGCCCTCTAACCGCCACATTCCTGGCACAGAGATGACAAATGCTTGTTCAATCTGCCTTTACCCTTTCAATGCTTCTTTAACATTGGTGCTAAAGGGAATCACACCGCAAGAGAACTGGAAAGCTGCAGTATGTTAGGTGATGCCCTCCTATGGAAGATTATAGAAGAACAGACAAGGATGGCACAGCCTGGACGGGCAAGGACGGGTTGCAAGCTGCAAGGATTCCTTCAGACTCCATAAAAGCCAGACCCTCAAACACAGTGCCTTTCTCACAATATTTCTTCAATAAACAATTGTTGATTGATTTTATAGTATCATCCTAGCCAACTTATAATATTTGTGTTAAAAGAGAGTCCAGTGCCCATCCTGCAGAGGATCCCAGAACAGAAACTGGGCAAAAACCCCTGGATGTTGCCTTCTAAGTATATGAATGACTTGGTTGGGGGGATTGGTGAGTTGGGGTATTCTTTGCAGGAAGTTAAGGAGAGGGGTTGGCAGATCAGAAATAGAAGTCATAGAGACTGAGCTTTCAAAACCAAAAACCTTGGCAAATTCAGTTCAGCATGGAGCCAGCACAGATTATGGTTTGGGTTGTCAATCTGAGAAACTGAATATTTTTCTACACACTAACATAAACTTAAAAATATTACTGTATTCAATCACATTGCCCTTGTGACTTTAAGATCTTGCCAAGAGTACGCTTTCCATAACTGATGCTTAAAATCTCTAAGTCGAGCCACTTTCCCCCTCTTCCCTACTTCTAGCAAAATCAATCTTAGGCAAAGCAAAGGGAAAGAAATAATTTGTTTAAGAAAAAATTTCCTCGTTTTACATATTTCTATAGTATTTGATATTGAAACTTTTCAGTGGAATCATGCTTTTTCTACTTTTTGTCTTAATACTAAGGAAAAAACAAACCAACTCTTCAGCAGCCATCAGTAAAAATCTAGAATGGCTCAATGTTTATTTAATAATGGGAGGAAGGAGTAGAAGGGATAAAGACTTTTAAAAAGTGCTCTCAAAAGGCTGTTAATACCAGCTGAAGCTCATCTGCCCTGAGTAGTAAGGGCTAAGCTCAGGTAATTACTGATGCCCCATAGACTCTCTTCCCACCACCGGTTGCCCAGGATTTTTTGGCCCTACATACTTCTGCATCTACATTCTTCAATATCAGCACCTAGGCCAGTTGGAAAGCTTCTGGGGTTTTGACAAATCATTCTTAATTCCATCACTAAGACTTTTTCACTAAGACTGGCAGAATGCACATGCTCATGAAAGTGTGTATGTGTGTTTGAGTGTGTTTATAAGACCTGTGCATTATGCTTCATTCCTCTATCATGGTTACTATTGAAAAATAAACATGATTGTAAAATATAAAAGAGAGAAATATAAACTGAGAAATCCTCCATGACATGGATCTTTTGCAATATCAGTAATATCCAGCAGGTTGTACCCATGGACTATTTTTCTAGTTCCAATTCTATATGTCTATGAACATGAACTTCTGTTAAACTATGATATGAAAGCTTTATTATGACTTATTAAATGATAATCTATGGTAGAAGTCACCTGGGGAAATAGCATAAGTAGTTTTAATTAAGTCAATCAGTTAAGCACTTATTAAGTTTTTACTATGTGCTAAGTGCTTACTATGAGCTCTGTGCTAAGCAATGGAAATACAAAAAAAGGTAAATATAGTCTCAGACCTCAAGAAGTACATCCCAGGGCAATTAGGTGGTGCAGTGGATGCAACACTAGCCCTGAAGTCAGGAGGACCTGAGTTCAAATCTGCTCTCAGACACTTCGTAGCTGTGTGACCCTGGGCAAGTCACTTACCCCAATTACCCCTGGAAATTAAAAAAGAAAAAAGTACATCCCAATGGAGGATGTGACACATAAAAAGGTAGACATATCTCAGGTCCATATAGACTATGTAAAAAAATAAATTTAGAGGGAAAGGCACTAACTTCTGGGGGGACCAGGAAAGGGTTAGAAGAATGGACCTGAGCTGAGGTTTTAAGAACACTCACTGCTGTATGGCAATCCTTTAATTCATCTCACAATGATATCCTATCACCTTCCTCACAGCAATTTGCTACTTCAATATCCAATTCTATCCTTATCCCCTCTTTTTCAACAGAAAGTCTTGCCTCCTATTTACTGAGATCAAGGCCAAACAGGATCAACTCCCTCAACTCCCTTCCCTTCAATATCAAAACCTACTTGATTTTGTCCATTTTCTTCTCCATTTTCCAGTGTCACAAGATGGATGAGCTAAAACTAACCTTCCTCTCCTGGACCCCTTTATCCTATTCCTTTCTATTTCCTGTGGAATTCTGCTCCATTGATCTCCCTTATCTCTCCATTTTCAACTTCCTGCCTTCTGCTAAAAGTTTACCACCCAACATGCTATAGATCTCTCTCACTTCCTCCCAATTAACATTAACTTGATGACCACCTATGTTCTGTAATTCTTGCCACATGATTAAAGTATTTTCTTTTCCTATCCTACAGTTCCTTGATGATATTTTTATTTCTGTTCTTCATGGTTCCTCCTTGGTTATATGTTGTCGCCCACTCACACTTTTCACGAGCTTTTCCATTGCCTTCTATGTGACAAACTTTTGTTTTTCAGAGGCAGGAATGTTCCATGTCTTGCTGACATACAACAATAATGATAAAATGTTATTTTTGAAAAGATAGGTTTTTTACTTTGACAGAAAGCTTAGCCTCTGCCCTTTTTAAAACTGTTCTTTCTATTTTAATACTGTTAATGTCTATAACCATCAATAGTTAGTGTAATTAACTATTTCTTGATCCTCTGCCCTCCCCCTGCTTCAGAGACACTCCACTGATGTGCTGGAACTGACTTGTACTACTAGATTATGAGAGCTGATTGTCAAATTTTCAGTGACCATATACATACCCCAGATATTGACAAATGTTACACACCAGGACTTGACTTATTGTCTTATTGATTATCTAGATTTATGAAAATGATGAAGAACGTGCTACTAATGTAGATCAAACTTAAATGTGTATCTTGCATACTTTTTTGGGTAAGCCAGTAAAAATTTACCAGCGTATCTCCTGGTTTCCCATCTACATTACTGAACACTCTCTTTCTTTCTCCTTCTTTAGTTTGTCTTCTTCCTCTTGTACATTAAATATAATTGTACTTCAGCATTTTTTCCTTGCCCTTTGCATCTTCTTACAGGATCTCTCTTTGAGTGAGTTCACCTTTTTCTAAGGTTCTATGTAGATTAATTCCATATCTATATCCAGACTAATGTGTTTTCCTGAACTTCTCTTCTGCATTTCCAAATGTGTCCAAATGTTTGGGAGACAAATCATACTCCAGAGAAGTGATTGTTAAACCAGCAATGAGAGTTCAGTAGTTGGCCCTGGAATATTGAAGCCCAGAAGATGCTAGCAGAGAAGCTTTGGTTCCAGAGCTGCTGTTCAAGGACTGAGACACAGTATTTGTATATACTCATATGTGATGTGGTAAGGGCACTAGCTGGCACAGTGGATAGAGCATTGGGCCTAGAATCATGAAGAGGAGTCTTCCTGAGTTCAATTCTGGGTCTCAGGCCCTTACTAAGTATGTGACCCTGGGTAAGTCAGATAATCTTGTTTACCTCAGTTTCCTCATCTAGAAAAATGAGCTGGAGAAGAAAATAGAAAATTACTCATATCTTTACCAAGAAAACCCCAAAAAGGAATCATGAAGAGTTGAATACAACTGAAAAAATATATGAGAAGCGAGTAGCTAAGGATAAATTAACAAATTATATGTTGCTATCACCAAGGATAACCATGGCCCCAAAGCCTTCAATATGTGAGTTGCTCTGTCCCAATGTAGTTCCACATGTCCCCTCTATGATCACATGGGTTCCTGAGATATACCCCTTCAAGCACTTTCTCTGCCCACAAAGAACCTCTATATGTTCTCTGTTCATATATATTCTCTCTATGCTCTCCCTCACTGGCAATATGTTAACCATTAACTAAAGAACATGACCCTGTATAAAAGGTTCAAGTAAAGATAACAATATTGGCATTAGATAGCATAGGTACACATAGTGGCCTATAACTTGATGATTTTGTTTGCAGGTTAAATGTTTAATGATAATAGTACATTTCCATAGCACATTTAGGTTATAGGGGTTATAATATTTTCATAATAGGATGGTGAAGTAGATGCAATTATTATTTCTATTTTACAGATGATGAAACTGAGACCAAAAGATTAAGAAATTTTCACAGGGTTACATAGCTAGTAAATATCTAGAGCAGGATTCAAACCAAGATCTTATCATTTCCAAGTCCATTGTTCTTTTCATTACATCAAATAACTGCCTTGAATTGTGTTTGATAGTACTTATATGAACATGTATGTATATCCATTATAGTATTTTAATGTCTTTTTTTCTCTTGCTCATTTGTTGCATTCCTAAAGTTAGCAAAAGTTCTCTCTATCAAGTCTTTCATTTCAAAGATACATGACTATGTATCATAGATAAGGTCATATATCATAAGTATGAATGTCTGACTAAAGGCTATCCACTAGCCCCTTCAACCAGTTGTAATGCTCAAAGACCCCCCAAGACTTCAATTTAACAATATAATATTATATCTTACTCTTACAACAATCCAGATGAAATTTTTATTTCCATTTTATAGATGGGAAAATTGTAATCAGGCCACTTTCTTACTCAAACACTTTTAGTGACTGCCTATTATTTACACAATAAGTTATATATCCCTCTCTATTCCAACCTTCAGGACCCCAACTGCTTTTCAATTTTCAAAGGGTATGCCCTTTGTTCTTGTCAAGATGGAATACTTAATCATTCTCTGATCTCATTCTGTTCTTAACTGTTTCCATGAACTGTGTAAACCATCTGCCAATTAATAGAATGGACTCCTCCACTCCTAAAATACCCACATTATCTCCATCTATTGAAATCCTTCCCTTCCAGAGTCTTTCTACTTTTCCTTAAGCTTCTTGAGGTCAAGGATTATTTCTGGTTTCATTTCTATATCCCTAATGCCTATCTCAGGGTAGTACACATCGGAGGTACTTTATAAATATTTACTGATTTGAATTAACAAAACTGTACAAAATATTGTTTTTCATGTATCTCATCATTTATTGGCTGTTTTGAATGATAGCATTCCCTTGCTAAAACTATATATGAAAGCAAGTAAATCATAACAAGAAACAACTGATCATCCCAGTGTTGGAGAAATTGCTAGGGCATTTGCAGGAAGCTGGGAAGTTGAGGCTTCTGTGCTAGGCTGGCCTTAAGCCAACTATTAACTGTAAATTGAAGGACATCAAGAAGGCCCTCACTGAGCAATTATCTTCTCTACTCATCATCCTGCTGACTAAAATCAATCATCTCATTCTCTAGTGTTAAGGCCCTCTTTCTAGCTCTTCTTTCATTTCTCTGAAAGGACTATTAAGTCACTGGAAGATGGCATTAAGGACAGATCAGATAACTATTACATCAGTGAAAATCATCTTATCAATTTGCCTGCCTTTCCTGAGAAGCACATAAGCTGCACTAAAAAGATGCTATGAAAGAAAATGGATGCTATGAAGAATGAAGGCTGACATGAAAAAACAACAATCCTTAGAAACCAAGAATAAATAAGTCAATACTTGTCTATGCAAAGGAAAAAATGAAAATAAATAAGCTTACTGTATAGTCTATTGAAGACACTTAGCTCGTCCATAGCTAAGCCTCTCCAAAGAGTATTTTCTTCCTCTTTCTTCAGAGGGAATTTGATCATATCCTTTGACTACTTATCCTTGGAAAAGAGTTCTTAGTCTTATGTATTTATTAGTTCTTCATTTATCCTGGCTAACAGACCTTTATCAAAGCTATTTTCTGCATAGATTTCCTCCCCAGTGGACCTTTTCCCTTCTTATCCTATTAGCAATGATTTTTTTTTTCCACAAATAAATTTCAATTTCATGTAGTAATTATCTAGTTTGGTTTTTTTGTGAAGAAAGTGTTAATCTGCATTGATAAAGTGAGTACTCTCTTTATCAATGAAATTACATTTGCAGGGTCTTTTCTTATCTTTTGGGATCATCTTTACCCCTTTTTTGGTTAAGAATTTTAACTTAGGAACTATGTATAGAGGAATTGCCCATGTTTAACATATATTGTAACATTTGCTGACCAGGGGAGAAGGTGGGGGGAAGAGAGAGAAAAAATTACAATGCAGGATTTTGTAGGGGTGAATGTTGAAAATTTTTCCATATATACATTTTGAAAATAAAAAGCTTTAATTAAAAAAAAAAAGAATTTTACACTTAACTGTGGCTGTGAACAATATGGGATCTGGTTGCCAGATAAAATTTGAATTTCTCTGACTCTTTAGGCAGAATATAAATGAACCTCCTTTCCTTTAATTCAACCAAGAAACAGGATTGAAACTTTAAGAGATAATTTATGATAAAGAAAGCAAAAAAAAAAAAAAAAAAAAAAGAAATTTTTGGCAATACAAAATTGTCAAGACTTATCCTATGTTGGAATATGCTAGAATAGCCAAGGAGATGGAGGTATTTTCTCCTCATTCATGACCTCAGCTATCAATAGGCTCCTGGAAAAGTATCTTCATCTATATCACAATTAGATATCTTCAGTTAAATCTTCTGGGAGCTTCTACTCTTGCATTCACCTGAATTTTCTCTGCCTGAGCCAGTAGCTAGCCAGAGCAAAGCTGTTTTTTTTTTTTCTTAGCTGAAGCACAATTTCTTTATTTAGAATCAAAAACTTGAAAAGTAAAAATTTACCTTAGAGATTATCAGTTCCAAACCTCTTGCTTTACAAAGGGAAGAGACTTGTACAAGGTCATAGAGCTACTAAGTAGCACAGTCAAGATCCAAAACCAGGACTTTTAACTCTAGATTCAATATTCTCTCTCTTTCCTCTTGTAACTAGTATTTCAAGACATATTACTTCACTCTAAACAGTTATATGATGTAAAAACCCTGGGTCTTCTCCTCTCTGCATAGTTTTTCTCTTGTATTCAGGATTAATTTAATTTCTTCCATTTTTAAAGCTTGGGCATTTTGCTCTTATTTCACTCACAGAGTTGTAAAGACTGACTTCTCTGAGTTCCAGTAACAATGCAGAGCTTTCCTACCCAGCTGCTAACTCCATCTAATTGCTTCTGTGCAAAAAAAGCCACATTGCAAACCACAAAGTGTCCATGCCTCTTACCTCTCCTTCTCTCTTCCCTTTCCAGCCCCTGCTGTGTTCTCTTAACTTCCCAAGTTTTACTAATCTGGTCCTTGAAGGAGATACATAACTAGCTTTTGTACTGCTGGTTCCCATGTTGTGAAGAACAGAATCATTTTCAGTCTCAAAACAGAAAGTAAAGCAATGTAAGAGAACAATGAACATTTCTAATTACTTTCTACCATGGGAAAGCAAAGAGTATCAGTACTTTTTAATGTATTTTTTTGTTTGTTTCTTTTTGTGTCTGACTCTTCATGCCCATTTGGGGTTTTCTTGGCAAAGATATCGAAGTAATCTGCCATTTCCTTCTCTAGTTCATTTTACAGATGAGGAACTGAAGCAAATGAGGCTGTTATAGTTAAATGTGCAAGGCCAGATTTGAACTCATAAAGATTGCCCAAAGTCATGCTGCTATTGAGTTAGAGAACAGATTTGAACCCAGATGTTCCTAACTACAGACTTAGTGCTCTCTCTACCGTACCATATAGCTGACTGTGATATACTATTACCAAAGCTAAAAGATTCTATAATGTTTGATAATTGTAGAAAAGCACATGTTTATATAAAAATTTCTATATGCTTATGCATTTTAAAAACACTTTTAGTTATCTCCCAGTTTTTTTTTTTTTTTTTTTAATGTGCCTTGTATACATTGCCATGAGTTTAATTGCCAGGCCAAATTTATTATGATGTTTAAAATGTTTAAGACATTGATTCCTCAAAAACATAGCTTTAAGTGAGATAATATTACAAAGAGCAGTTTGTTGCATAGCTGCAATGTTAGACATTGAAGAAATCTTTCTGTGTGGTCAAAATTTGAATTATAGAACCTTAAAATGGTTCAGCCAGTGTCACAGAGGAGAGAGGGCTAGTCCTGGTGGTCAAATCTATTTCAGACACTTACTAGATATGCAACTCTAAGCAAGTCATTTAAATTCTGCCTTAGTTTACTTGACTATAAAGTGGGGATAATAATAAATAAATAATACCTACAACCTAAAGTTGTTATGAAGATCATATGAGATAATATTTGCAAAAAGCCTTTAGCAGTGTCTAACACATAATAAGTGCTTACAATAGATGTTCCCTTCCTTTTCTCCTTTCTTTACAGAGATCTGAGACTATTTAATAAGGAATCAAATGGAGATGCAGTAATACACTGGGTTGGGCTAGACTGTATTGGATGCCTTAATGGATTTGGGAAGTGAGGACATGCTACATGGAACAAGCCATCAGAGTCATATTTGAGGTTATGTGTCTGGGGGATGCCCAATTAAAGAAATCCAAGGATAAATGGTTGAGTTCCAGGCACCCAGAGACCAGTAAACCTGTTAGGAGATAGTCAATGAAGGGTAGCTTCACAAAGAGTGAGAAGCAGAAACAAATGGGGACTCTATGAGGGTGGGTAACAAAGAAACCAGCAATATCCTGGATTGGGGATGAGAAGAGGAAATAAATCTCTCTTCCCTAGGAATCCTTTAACCTCTGGTTTATTAAATTCTAGCTAGAGAACAAAGGATCATAAACTTTGAACTGCAAGTCACCTTAGAAATCTTCTAGTCTGACTTCCCCCCTCATCATATTTACAAAGAAAATGAGGCTGAGAAGTTAATTGACTTGCCCAGTTAACTTACAAGCAGTAAGAGACAGAGCCAGTATTTGAAACCAGTTCTTTTAACTCAAAGTCTAGTGTTCTTTCCCAGTGTATTGTGGTGAATTTAGATATCATTTCCAAAATAGATACTGATATTGATATAGATATATATATATATATTATTTTTAGTGAGGAAGGTAATAACCATTTCCCCAGAGTAATAAAAAAAAAAAACCCCAGAAAATATGGATTCCTATGGCATGAAAAGGGAAAGAATCATGAGTAGAGCTGAATGAAGCCTGAGGATTTAGGAGTCAAATCCCATTTTGCCTTCTTCAAAAGACCTGACGAGAAAGCCAAACAAAAGGACACTTTATTTGAACTTTCAGATACTGAATTAATCACAGAGAAACATCAGGAATCTATTCTGTTTAAAGATTTTGAGTCTCAAGATTTTTTTCTTTTCCCTCCTTCCCTCCCTCCTTCCTTCTTTCCTTCCTTCCTTCCTTCCTTCCTTCCTTCCTTCCTTCCTTCCTTCCTTCCTTCCTTCCTTCCTTCCTTCATTCCTCCCTTTCCTCTCTTTTTTCTTCTTTCTTTCCTTCCTTTTCTCTCTGTCTCTCTTTCCTTCTCTCTTTTGTGAGAATTGTGAGAAACTTTAAATTAATGTCTCTTTGTTGTGGATAGAGATGATTCTAATAGGCCACCACTGAGAGTATTATTATTACCAGGGAACAATTTAGATATTTCAAGAACTGCTATGGTGCCTTTCTTTGTTCATCTGTGGAGTGACAGTCTGGACATACCTTTTCGAGAAGTGTATGTATATGTGTGTGTGTTAGTATCCATTTGCAAAAGCAGGAAATAGTGCCATTTCAATAGCTAATAGGGTAACTGGCAAAATGTCTGTATGCCAAAAAAAGGTCAACTCTATCTGTCTAGGATCTTATTGAAAACTTTGGGAACATAACTTTCTGAAGCTGAGAAATATAAAGCTGTCTGTGTAGAAAAGGTCCTTTCTTTCTGACTCAAAAGAATCTTTTTCTCTATATCTCTCCCTCTGTTTCAAACTAGGAAAGTCTTTTCAAAGAGAAAGGAAAAAATTAAGAACTTTGGGAGAGCTTCTTTATCTAGGAGAAAATATCCAAGTTCTACATCATTCACAGTCTCTTCATTCTCCACCAGCAGCATAACTATCCAAGATCAGGTTTCTATATACTTTAAATTATATAACACAGATCAAAAGTTGAATGTTTTCCAAATTTCAAAATGCAGCCCATTTTGTGGTGGCAAGAAACTGGAAACTGAATGGATGTACATCAATTGGAGAATAGCTGAATAAGTTATGAAATATTAATGTTATGGAATATTATTGTTCTGTAAGAAATGACCAGTGGGATGATTTCAGAAAGGCCTGGAGAGACTTCTATGAACTGATGCTAAGTGAAATGAGCAGGACTAGGAGATCATTATACACGGCAACAACAAGACTATACGATGATCAATTCTGATGGACTTGGGTCTCTTCAACAATGAGATAATTCAAACCAGTTTCAATTGTCCAGTAATAAAGAGAGCCATCTACACCCAGAGAGAGGACTGTGGGAGCTGAATGTGGACCACAAAACAGCATTCTCACTCTTTCTGTTATTGTTTGCTTGCATTTTGTTTTCTTTCTCAGGTTTTTTTTTCCTTCTTGATCCAATTTTTCTTATGCAGAAAGATAACTGTATAAATATGCATACGTACATTGAATTTAACATATATTTTAACATATTTAACATGTATTGGACGACCTGCCATCTGGGGGAGGGGGTAGAGGGAAGGAGGTGAAAATTTAGAACAAAAAGTTTTGCAATTGTCAATGCTGAAAAATTACCCATGCACATGTTTTATAAATAAAAAGCTTTAATAAAATTAAAAACAAAGCAAAACAAAACAAAAACACAAAAATGTACCACAATATAGTTATATAATTATATTCTATGTCAAGCAATGAACACACACACAGATTAAATATTTTTCCTGAAATATGAGGTATCTTACAATTCAATGAACCTGTATTTCACAAGGTGAAGATTATAGTCCAACACTTTCTAATCCTGTGTAATTTTTGTCCATATAACACCCATATATATTTAACAGATTATCTCCCTCAACCCTCTATAAATCTTCCTCTGTGTTTAAAGTGCTTTGTTTTTGTTTTTACATTTCATGTTTGTAATTGAAATATTTACTGTCAGTTCTCTTCACTCTTACATTGATTAGACTACCTCTCTTTCTCATCATATCCCTTTATGCTTATTCTTAAACAACCGTAGATACTCATTATAAATATTTTACAACCTGCTTGCACCAACCTTGTGTCTCTCCATTGCTTTAGAGTCATCTACAATTTTGATGCTTAGAGATTTTTTGTTTTGTATAATTTTTATTTTATAAGTGAGAATTTTTATTTTATAAGAGGATAACCTCCACATATGTGTAGAACATCTTCCAAAAGAGTTGGGGCAGCTGGATGGTGCGGTGGTTAGAGGACCAGCCCTGGAGTCAGGAGCACCTGAGTTCAAATATGACCTCAGACACTTAATACTTACTGGCAGTGTGACCCTGAGCAAGTCACTTAACCTCAATTGCCTTGTCAATAAAAAAGTTTATGGAAATAAGAAAACAGACAAAAAGATTAATATTTATTGAAATTGTCTTTTATAGAGTAAGAAACATATAAACATCTAAAAAGGTATTATTCAGTTATTCAGTATTATTCACTTATTATGTGACCCTGTACAAGTCACTTTAGTCTGTTTGCCTGTTTCCTCATCTGTAAACAAACTGGAGAAGGATATGGAAAACCTAAAGCCCAAATGGGATCATGAAGAGTCAGACATGACTAAAAACAAGTGAATAACAACAAAAACAAACTAAATATATAAAGTGAATACAAAACCGACTCATTTTACTTATTTTTTTAAATATGTGGTATCTCTTTCTTTATCCCAGAAGACTTTCCAAAGTGTGAATGGATTCTTTGGGAATGTGCTTTGTTGACCCTTCTTAAATCTGAGTGTCAGTGAAAAAGGAGGGTGTGGAGGAGGACCAGCTGGCTGTTGTAAATATAAATTGTTAGTGACTTCTTTATGGGGGAATGAATCTGATCTACTGCTCAGATAATGTAATATAGGAATTATATAAAAAGTAAGGAATTGTCAGACATGATCTTTTAGAGAGGTAAATGGTCACTAAGGGCCTTTAAAGCCTTAAATTCCCTAAACTGTCTCAATGGAAATGAATATTACCTTGAGAGGTTATATATTTTTTTCTAATGATATTATTAGTACTCCATACATTGTTAGGATACTTCTCTTAGAATGGACATTAGAACCAATTTATAAGCTACTTGGAAAAATTAGAATTGTTGCTTTGTCGTTCTATCTCATTTTGGACCAAAAACCATATTCTGCAGGTAGAGCTCACACCTAGTTCATCCAGATTTGACTGTTTCTAAAAATTATATCCTACTCACAATGGACGAAAATTTGCCCCCACTGATGATATTGGAAGTAATGTGCCACAGATACTAAATACACTTCAGAAAGAATATTTCAACTATATTTTGTGATAGTAGCCGTGGCTGAGTACGATTAAAGTTATAAGGTTACTGATTTGAAGGATGCAACTCTTTTTTTAATTTATTTTTATTTATTTATTTTTTTATTTAATAGCCTTTTATTTACAGGTTATATGTATGGGTGACTTTACAGCATTGACAATTGCCAAACCTCTTGTTCCAATTTTTCCCCTCTTTCCCACCCCTCCCCTCCCCATAGATAGCAGGATGACCAGTAGATGTTAAATATATTAAAATATAAATTAGATACACAATAAGTATACATGAACAAACCGTTATTTTGCTGTACAAAAAGAATCGGACTCTGAAATATTGTACAATTAGCCTGTGAAGGAAATCAAAAATGCAGGTGGGCATAAATATAAGGATTGGGAATTCTATGTAATGGTTCTTAGTCATCTCCCAGAGTTCTTTTGCTGGGCGTAGCTGGTTCAGTTCATTACTGCTCCATTGGAACTGACTTGGTTGAGCTCATTGCTGAGGATGGCCAGGTCCATCAGAATTGGTCATCATATAGTATTGTTGTTGAAGTATATAATGATCTCCTGGCTCTAATCATTTCACTCAGCAAGGATGCAACTTTTACAGAATCATAAGATTAAGGATTATTGGCAGAGATCATATAGGGACATGAAAACTATTTTCAAATACTTGGAAAGTTGTCACATAAAAGTAGAATTAGATTTCTTTTACTAAGTCTCAGAGAGCAGAACTGGAAACTGTGGGTAGGAGTTACAAAGAGGCAAATAGATATGAGCAATGTGGAATGCCCTTCCTATGGAAGGAAAAATTTGCTAACAATTTGAACTACTAAAAAATGGAATGGCCTTTTTTTGGAAGTAGTGGCTTCTCCTCACTTGAGCACAATCTGGATAACTTTTCGTCAGATTTGTTGTGGAGGGGGTCATCTGTCAAGAATGGGTTGAAGTAGATGACTTTTGAGATCCTGCAATTTCAACCTGCAATTCTGTGAGTATCTCACACCTCTCCCTCATAGGAACCTGAGGATGAGACAAATGAAGTAGCTGGGCCAAGGTCGCAGAGTTGAATACTCCTATATGGCGAGTTTGCTATGCCATATGGTGTTTGTTTGTTTTATTTATTTTGTTTTAAAGATATACCTCATAAAATGAGCAGGACCAGGAGATCATTATATACTTCAACAACAATACTAGATGATGACCAGTCCTGATGGATCAGGCCATCCTCAGCAACGAGATCAACCAAATCATTTCTAATGGAGCAGTAATGAACTGAACTAGCTATACCCAGAAAAAGAACTCTGGGAGATGACTAAAAACCACTACATTGAATTCCCAATCCCTATATTTATGCACACCTGCATTTTTGATTTCCTTCACAAGCTAATTGTACAATATTTCAGAGTCTGATTCTTTTTGTACAGCAAAATAACGTTTTGGTCATGTATACTTATTGTGTATCTAAGTTATATTTTAATATATTTAACATCTACTGGTCATCCTGCCATTTAGGGGAGGGGGTGGGGGGGGTGGGGTAAGAGGTGAAAAATTGGAACAAGAGGTTTGGCAATTGTTAATGCTGTAAAGTTACCCATGTATATATATCCTGTAAATTAAAGGCTATTAAATTTAAAAAAAAAAAAATGGAAAAAAAAAAAAAAAAAAGATATACCTCATAAAACTGTACTTAAAGAATTATGAGCTTGGGAGAAACTTGAAGGATTATTTAACCCAACTTTCTCATTTTATAGATAAGGAAAGTATGGTTTAGAAAGGTTAGCTAATGTCCCCAAGATCACATAGCTCACTAACAGCCAGACATGCACTAGAGTCCAAGTTTCCTGACTTTGGGTCTGGTGTTCTTATCCCCAAACAATCATAAGAGTCATATTTACAAATTAGGTATCCAAAATTCCTAAGATTTCAGATCCACCTAGTATTTAAATCCCTTACAATATGCCTACAATCTTATTTCACTAATTTAAAATTTGCTTATTTCAATAAGCTTCCCAACTTTATTTAACAGTATACCTCTTCATAGCATTTAAATTCCATCCAATGTGTTTGATCGGCAGTTACATTAATTCGTCATTCGATTTCCCTGCTCCATGAATTTGCCCATATAGAACCCATGCCTACATATCTGGCTCTCAGATTCCTGATCTTCCTTCAAGACTCTCAGCTCAGGTATCACTTCCTCCCTAAATTCTTTTCCCTTATCCCCAGCAACTCACTTTATTCATGCTCTCTTCCTCCTCAAATTACTTCATTTTTATGGATCTTTTTACATGGCTTATTAATGTAAACTCCTTTGAGACCAGAAGTATTTCATGGTTTGTTTTTATAGGCAGCAAGGAATTGGACCTATAGTCAGGGATATTTGAGTTCAAATTCTGCCTCAGACATATACTAGATGTTTGACCTCAATAAGTCACTTAATCTCTCCAAGCTTCAATTCTATAAAACAGGGTTAGTAATTAGTGGGAAGTACCTACTTCACAAGATTTGGGGGAGGATCAAAGGAAATCATGTACATTAAATTCTTTGCAAACCTTATAACATTTTATAAATGCAAGTTATTATTATCCCTAGTACCTAGCCCAGGTATTTGAACATAGTGTGAGCTTAAGACAGTTTTTTGGGGTGTGAAGGAGTTGGTTGGGAGAGAAGGACCTGTACCTATGATTTCATCAATGTAGGAAACACTGTATCCAGTGAAGAAACTCCGTCTTTCAATATAAATGAACAAATCTGAGAAAGGAATAGTTTAAAATTTTGAAAAGTTAAGGACCTTGCCCAGGATTATATAGCTCCAGTGAGGGGCAAAGTTTGTTGAGCCACCCCTCGGCACATTTTTTCTTGCCATTTCAGGTTTTTTCTAGTTTCCCCACAGCTTTCTAAGGAAGTTCTAAAGTATGCTTTACCTCACAGAAGTCAGGACAAATTTCTGAATGCCATTTAGAACAGGGGGTTCTTAACTTAAGATCTATGAAGTAGGTTTTTAAAAATATTTTGATGACTGCATACATTTCAATATAATTGGTTCCCTTTGCAATTCTGTGAATTCCTTTTTTTTCTTTTTTATTACAATTTTTTAAATTTAAAAAATTTTTTTAATTCCATTTTTTAAAACTTTTAAAAGTTTTATTCTGAGAAAGTATCCATGGGCTTCTTCAGACTGATAAAGGGTTCATAACACTACAAAGGTTAAAAAACCCTGCTCTATTGCAATTCAACTCTGAAAACATTCATTAAGAAATAAAATGTCTTTTAGATCCTGATATTTCCTCATTTTAATTTAGCAACAAATTCCAAGGCAAAAAGCAAATTTAATAATCCTCAGTGTCTGTCTGCGTGACAATGTGAAATGTCAGACATCCCTATTATTATTGATTTTTTCCTCCTCACTCACTGAGAACTCTTAAAGTATTTCCCGATCTGACCTCAATCTTTTCTCATTGCTTCTACCACCCCCTAGAAATCAACTTGACCTTTTTCTAAAATTCATCATCTCCCAGACAGCTGAGGTCAAAATTGCACTATTTTTAACTCCCTCTGTCTCTTGAACTGAGCAATTGTATATTGTTTAACTCGTGATATTATGATCAGTTGAGAGGTGTTCTACAGCAAAAAATAGTATCTGCTCTTCCTATGAAAGCTTTCTCTTCATGTTCACTCTTCCATGAAATGCCCCATTACCCACATTCCATGTTTCAATATCCTGTGAATTCATCATCCTGATTCAAAAGAAAAGTAGTTAGCACTGTATTTCTTCTTATAAGATCATGTTTCAAGGCAAAATAATACTGCTCCATGTAACCCTGAATGCTAAATATTAGCTGTGGATTTTTATTCCCATAAATATTTATTCAATGTGCTTCCTGTAAAATTCCTGAAGGTCTAATAATAGTTCTAAGAAAATGTAGACTCTTGACTTACTCACAAGCATCCATGTCAACACCAATAGGTATCACATCAGTAAATTTCAGGGCCATCTCTGAGCATCTCCTACTACATCTTTGTAGTGCTTAGGGTAAGCTCATCTTTCAAGGCAGGACCACAGAAGAGTTCATTTCCTTTTGGCACATGTGCTTGTAAGTGCACTTACTGAGAAAGGGAATACTGAGAAAGGGAAGAAATAAACAATATAGGCTGCATGACATAGCACAGATAGATTGTAAAAACTTCAAACTGGGTAAGATGTTTGTACGCTATTTGTGACTATCATTTTGATGTGAAACCCACCTTAATGAATACCTGACAAAGAAACCTTTTAAAAAGAATGATTTTCTTTGACATGGAAATAGTCAGTGACTGTGTATGTAATGAAATCTTAACTGGCTGGTAAAATGATGAGTACAATATTAAGATGAACATAGGAGGATTAAAAACCCACATCACGAGGTAAAGATTGTCTGAAAAGTTAATGAGAGTCTGTTATGTTAATGGCAGCTGCAGGTTAGATAGGCCTTATTTTCAGATCAAGGATTTCTCTGTGCAAGGTTTCTGTTAATGGTTTACTAAGTAGAATTGGGGTAAGCGGGCACAAAGGGGACAGGCTTGGACCGGATCTCTGAGTTCATTGGAGTTGTGAATTAAATGCCTGGAGCATTGATAATAGCAAATGAGGCTTGGGCTGGGACCCATTGTTGGCTGTCAGAGAGAGCCCGAGTGTTTAAAGACATAGTCAGGTAGCTCCATTTGAATCCCAATGAGCTTTATCAAAATTTGGTTTCCTTGAACTTTAAGTTCAAGAAATAATATTATATCATTATTCTCTAATTTTGAATAGGTTGTCCTTCTTCTTTAATGCTACTTTTTTAGAATCCCTAGTTTTCTTCAAAACACAGCTCAAAGGCCATCTCCAAAGGCTTTTCCGCTCCCTCTAGTTTCTCCAAACCAAATTACTTCAATCTGGTATTGCACTAAATGCTGTGATATAAATATAGGAAAGGATAATCCCTGCCTTCAATTTACATTGTTGGAGTTTACATTGTAATGTTGAAAGATACATAAAGAGTAGCTGAGGGACACAAGTAAGGGGTGAAGGGACTTTATGTGCTTAAGTTTTGGAAATAATCTAGAAATCCTATATAGGCCTGGTTCCAAATAAGATGAAGCAAAACTCACCTTTCAGAGTCCAGAGTGATTGCTTGTGTAGCCTAAGATTTTAAGGAGGAAGAAGAGGATGGCTGAGTGCAAGTGTCATTCATGGTTTGGAGGTGGCTGGGATGTGTGCTTTTGTCTCCCTTTGTTTCAAGGCAGAAACTTTCATTTTGTCTTTGTACTCCTAATGCTAGCACATAGTAAATGTTTAATGAATTATTTGTTTATTGATTAGGGTATTTAAAAAACTAAATAATTATTTCTATAATTATACATCTATGAAAACAGTTCACTGATTTTTAGAACCAATTCCTGTGACATTTATGGCTCTAACTTTTAGATTCCAAATTAGCCATAGTCTTTGTTTGGAAATTTCTGGTTTCTGAATCTGGATTGTACTTCCTTTGCTTGCTTGATGCCCACCTTCCCCAGCCTCAGATAGTAAGATCACATGATGTTAGAGGTCAAATCCCAACCCTCTCATTTTACAGGTGAAGAAACTGGATCCCAGGGAGACTGCTGATTTGTGCAAGGTTCATATTTGAGTTGTTGGTGGTTGTATTTGTTTCTTCTGGCCATACTACTTCCAAAATAGTATTTTAAAACCTGTATATTTTGCCATGATTTTACATGATTATACTTCCAGCTTTAGTTAAGGGTGACTATTTTTGATTGTTTGCCAGATTCTTCTCTCATTATTTTCTCCTCCTTTCTTCATAATAATTCTATGCTTTTGTTGAAAATCAGAGATTTGACATAATACATAACATACAATATATACTTCTTTTGCCTTGGTATTAGAATTCTACAGCTGAATCCTGATTTTATTAGCATGGTCTAGTACATATCCAGATGGTCCTCTATACCTGGAATTCACTTATTCTTACCGCTGCCTCTAAGAATCTCTAGCATCTATGAACAGCTTAAGTACTGTCTCCTACACAAGACCTTTCCTAATGCGACCTATTCTTAGCATTCTCATCCTCTTAAAATCACTTGATAGAATCATAGACTTAAAGTTAGAAAGGACTTTGGAGACTACTGAGTCTCCTGCCCCCGTTTTATAAGAAAGAAAACTGAAGCACATAGCAGTTAGTTGATCTGCTAGTGTTTAAGGCAAGATTTGAAGATTTGAAGTTTGGTGATTCATCTTCTCTTTCATCCTCTGAACTAATCAATTTACTCCACTCGATTGTTAATACCTAACTTCTCCTTTTTTACCCTCAATGAATCAGCCTATCTACCTAGTATGTATTTAATAAATAATTATTAAATCAAATTCCCCCTGATTCATTGGCTTTTCCAAGGATAACTAAATTGAGGTTTGAAAGACACTTGAATTTCTTATACAAAGCTGCAATTCTGACAAAGTCTATCCTTCTTTTACTCACCCAAAGACACACACAGGTACATACGTGACCTATACAGTGAGGGGATTCTATAATTTGCTTTTGGGAAATGGCAAGGAGCAAGGACTATGAAAGGAAAACCATCAAAGTCTGAGGTGTTCTGTATTGACTAGAAGATAGAGGTATATCTATGTTCTAGGTGGGTGGGTATTGTATGCTGCCTTTTATAAGTACCAGCATGTAATAATTGCTTCAAATTCTTTTGTTCATTTCTCTACTATGTTCAGGAAAGACAACATTTTACATAAGTCATTTAAAGATCTCACTTGTTTGAAACCATTCCTCCCTTTAGTTTTCATAAAATTTTTATCATTTTCATATAACTTCCTTTTCTTTTTCTTAAAAAAATAACATTAATTATCCTTGGTTTTGTGACTCTTGTAAGTCCCAGTTCATCCTAAGGCATTTGGTATGGTACATTAGCATTAAGTGCTGCTACTAAGTGTGGTCCTTGATGCAAAGCAAGTTATCCAGGAGCCTCCATGCCTACCACCAGCACTTCCACCATCAAATAAAAAAATACTATAAATAAGGAAAGGGTGGCCATGCTTTAATTATCACAATTTGGGTATGTGCTGTTTGATGTAACTGCATTTCCAGTGAACGAAGCTTATCTATGTAAGCCCCAAAGTTTCTATGTATTAGAATTATTCTCAAGTAAAAAACGTTCTAAAACCCATTCCTCATTTGTATTACATGGAAGATGCAGAACAGAATAGAAACTTTTTGGTGGTGCTTCCAAAGGATGTAAACTCTGCTTCCTTAGGGTTCTTCAGGTAAAAGCTGACGGATCCTTTGCTGTTTTATTGTAGGAAAATCTTTGGTCAGGTATGGATGGAAGATGATTTTAGAGGTCCTTCCAAAATTGAGAATTTATGATTCTGTGACTCAGGATCAGCCATACTAATATTAAGCCTCGGCTCACTATCATGCTATATTTCAACAATACTTTTAGGTACTATTGAGATGTTCAGGGTTGTTTGATTCCACCCTCATGGCCCCCAAATTTTATTATTATTATTTTTGTTTTTGTATTTGCCTTCTGAGCTTCTCTTTCCTTACTTATGATGAGCCATCGGCTGTTACATCTCATTTTTGTTAATAGACCTGCCTCTAGAAGCTTCCAGTTCCCCCTCACCCTAAACATACACTATTCATTTGCTGCTTCTAATCTGTGAGCCAAGAAAACTGATAGCCAAGCTTTTTTTTTTTTTTAAATGTGCAAAGTGAGTCTCCAAGAAGCTCTCTTATAAATAATATGGAATCAATCCTGCATGGACTTTGTGATAACTATTTTGGCTGCTGAGAGAGACAGTCAATATTATTTCTTGGCAGTATGACTAGAGAACTGGACTCAGAGCCAGGAAGACCTGATTTAAAGTCTTGTTTATGATGTATAGTGTCTGGGTGATACTGACTGGGCCAATCACATACCCTCTCACTGTTCTAGGTGTCAGTCATGGAACTCGGATGGCTCTCAGATCAAAATGGAATTAGGAAATAGTTAGCAAAATAAATAAAAATATCATAGATCATGCTAATATGGGCTTTCCTAAATCAGCTCATAGGGTTACCTAGGTTCAATTTAATGCTTACTGCTTCTGTTGTAGTTCTACAGCTGTAGGCACCTGGGACAATACCAGAAAATGCAGAGAGAGTGCTCAGCTGCCTTGGTAGAGGAGGACCCCTACTGGTAACTCTCTCTATATACTAAGCAATCACCATCCCTGTCTCTCCCCTGTCCTCACTACCTTGTATTAATTTTGCATATATATTTTTTTCTGTTTATACTTATAGACATATGTGTTCTCTCCAATATTTTCTATTTTTATATCCCTAGTATCTAACATAGAAAAGATGCTTAATAAACACATTGATTCAATTTTTTTTTCATTCCTGTTACTTGAGGTCACAGATAATTGACCACCAGATAAGTGAGTTTTTACTGTATTTATATTTTGCCCAAGTAACAGGGCAAATATATACCAGAGGGTTGAAGAGCAAAAATAGTCATGAAAATTATACGTTCAGATAGATTTTTTTCCCCAAAGGAAATATTACTACTCTTCCAGTTAGTGAGAAGAGCCTTCATGAAAGAGGTAGTAATTTTAGAGTTGATTGAATAATGGAAAGGAGTGAGTTCATGGTATTAAGATGGGAAGTTTCAAAGCCAGGGTGTGGGCTCAGAGGAGGATTGGAATGATATGACTGAGTAAAGCAGACAGAAAGTGAGGAACTGAAATTATATATTACTGTCATTTGCAAGGCTTGCTTGTAAATCTTTCCATTAAATTGCATTATTTTCATTCTCTGTCTCCTGACTGCCACTTTAATCATATTTGTGTCTCAGTGACTGTCTTTTGATGCATATTCTATGAGCAATAGATCTCAAAGCTTGAGACAGTTTCAACAAAGGTCTAAATTTCCACTTCAGAAAACATATACTGTAGCCTTCCACACTTTTCCAAGTTAGGGAGTTATAATTAGACTACAAGAATGTGAGAGATCAATATACTTTGGTATGCCTCAAATAACTACAGCTTTAGTAAAATAATGAGAGCAAATTTTCCTCACTTAACCCTCGCAGTTACTGCCAATGTTTTCAGTACTTTTTTTTTTTTTTTTAAAGAAAAAGAAGGTACTAAATTATTGGCGTAGAATTGTTTCAAAGTTTAATATTTCAAAACAGAGACATGGAACTACTTTCAGCAAACCTTGCCTTAGGAACCTCTGCCCTTAATCTACAGAAAAATGAGGATATCTAAGAGCTGTAGATTTATTCTTTTTTCTGTCACAGCTTGACAATAGCCAGTCATGTCAAATCAATAAGCATTTATTAAATACTGTGTGTTGGGTACTGTGATAAATACTGGGAATACAAAAACAAGTAGAAAGAAAGCTCTCATGAGGCTTATAGTCTAATGAGGGAAATAAACACATAAAAAGGAATTAAAGCACAGTGGCAAAAAAAATAGAGCTAAAAGGGAAAATGAATGGTTGGTTTGGCCCCTCTACAAAAGAGTTTTCAGAAGGAACTCTCCGGTAAGAGAAGAGGACCACAGGGATAGAAGGAACTTCCAGGATGAGAAAGTAGCTGAAGCATGATGGTGAAGTCCAATCAGAGCTAGAAATTTGGACATCAAGGAAGTAAATGGGAAAAAGTCACTTGCCTTTAATACTCAATGCTACCTGTAACAATGCACTTCAGTGGGAAGAATCCTAGAGTAGGACTGAGGAGCTCTGGGTTCTTTGATCTGCTTTGTCCCCCGAGGCACTGTATAACCAGTAGAACTGATGTTCTTTGAGAACTGGGAGTCTTGCTTTTATATCTTTATGCCTTAGTGCCCAGCACAGTAGTTGGTATAGAAGAGGCCCTTAGTAATACTTGCTGATATAAGTGATTGATTTTAGGACAAATTACTTCAATTCTCTGAAACTCAATTTCTCCCTTTTGTAAAATGCAGGTACTAATTCTTCCAGAACCTCCCTCACCATATTGTTATAAGAATCTAATGAGAGAAGGTTTGTTAAAGTTCTCTAGAGTCATAAAATACCATACAAGAGGAATACAGCATTGTTAGTCATTCATGAGCACAATCATTCCTATACTGCGTTAGCTAGCTGGTAAATGTACCAACAACCCTTAGTGAAAAATTCATTAAGGGAATGTTCAGGGAGGGAAGGAGAAAACCACTGGAGAATAAGGGAGTCTTTTTTGAAAAGAAAGCTAAAGTGGAAAAAAAATGGAAGGAAACAGAACTGGGAAAAGCTGGGGGTGGAAGAGGATGAGTCATAATGAAGGGGCACGGGTGACTGCTGAAGGGAGGACCAGCTAGGTGTATTGTAGGTGGATAGTTATAACTATCACTGAATGGAAGATAATGAAGAGCAAAGTTGGTGCCAGTAACCATCAGGAAAGAGCTGAACCAGTGTATACCTGAATTGCAATGCTGTCCTCAAAAAAACAATTTTAAAGCATATACCTGTCTTGGACTTGAGGATTCTCTTTAAATGGAAGACTTTACCATAAACACATTGGCATATCAATTTATATCATTTCTGCAAGGAGTGATGCAAACAGAATATTCTTGAAAAAACGGGATGTGTCTTCAGATCCCATTTTCTTAGAAGGTATATATATATATATATATGTATGTATATGTATTAATCAAGCCTTTCTAGAAAGGAAAAAAAATGCTGTAGAAAAGTTACAAACAACCTAAGTGATCAGATTTCAATTTAGGATCAGCTCTACACATACAAATTTCTGAATCATTAGAGGAAAAAAAAGGACTTCAAAATGCACAGCTTCCACCACACTTTAAATAGCTCTCTAGATTGAGGAACATTATAATTAAACTGAGCCAAGTGTCACTGTAGAGAAGCTTCTAAATTATGGGTCTGAGTGGGGGAAAGAAATGCTGATTTGATTGCTTGACAATCAAAAACAGAAGATGTTCAGAGATGCTGGAGTTCAGACTTGTTTTAATTGTATCAAACAGAGAAGGAGTAGGAGGAATAGGTGTATTCTTCTTGAATTTGGCAATCACATGTTTATCTCTTTTTGAAATAATTACTTTTAAAAAAATAAATGGAGGCACAACTTCTTCCTGCAGGCAGACTTATTGTGGTGTTTATAAAGAAAAAAAATGAAACTAGAAAATAACTAAGCTATTCAACATTATGGTCTCAGAGCTTAGTTACTAAGAATTCATTCATTCATTCAAAAAACATTATTTTTTGAGGTCTGATTGTGCCCAGAACACTCTGTTAGGGGTAAGGAAAGGGGGTACAGAGAAATAAAAGTTTAGACAAGTTGAAGTGCCTACTTTCATGTATATTTTAGAAATTTTTATATATACCAATCAAACACAGTATATTTGTAAAGCAGAATGTCAAAGCTATGTCCAACAAGAATCAAGGGTTTAATGGAAAAGGCAAGAAAAGAGCTGTTCCTTGGCTATGGCCTTAGCTCACCTAATAGAACATAGGCAAGAAGAATGGTTTTCATGAGAGTTATTCAAGTCTCACACTCAACTGCATTTCCCCTTCCTGAATTTCCCCAAGCTCCCTGTTCTAATTATGGTTCTGGAATAAGAGGATTTGAGTTTAAATCCAGCTTCTGATGCTTACTACTCCTGTGACCTTGGCTAAGCCATTTGATCAACTTGAGCCTCAGTTTCCCCATGTGTCAAATCAGGGAGTTGCCCTTAGATGGCTTCTGAGGTCCTTTCTAATGAAAATGCCACTACAAATATTCAAAATCATCAATTCTCCTCCAAAGATGTCACTTAACAAAATTGAGAAGATAGAATTTTTCATCCAAATCATTCAGAATCTACAAAGTACAATAGAAAGATTATTGAATTACAGCTGGAAAATCTAAGTCCAAATCTTGTTCAGCCACTAATTAGCTAGGTCATCTTGAGAAAGTCAAATCATCTTTATGAACCTCAGTTTCTTCATTTGAAAATTGTGGAAGATGGCCTCAGTGATTCCAGACTTAATAGTCGTATTTATGATCATCTTTACCGTTATCACACTTTTGTACAAAATGCTAAGATAATTTTGAAGAGTACCTGGGGTTTGATAATAAATCTATGTTATATAGACTCAAGATCACTGAAGTGACAAGGTGACTCCAATGAAAAATCTTTGTTCTGAGACTCAGTTGCCATCCCTGTAACTTTATTGGATAAATGAAGGTCATTTCTGGTTATGACATTTCTATATTCTATTTTGTCCTTTTCTCCTCCAGTAAATGTAAAAGTGTCTTCAGGGCAGAAACTGTGGCTCTCTCCTTCCTAGCAAGTGATCTTCATGCATAGCCCTATAATTGCAGTTGATTGACAACAATCTCCCTCCCTCCCTTTTTCTTCCCCTCCCTCCCTTTTTCTTCCCCTCTCTCCCTCTTCTTTCTTCCTCCTTCCTTCCCTTCTTCTTTCTGTCTCTCTGTCTCTGTCTCTCTCTCCATCTCTCTCTCCCTCCCTCCTTCCCTTCCTCTGTGTCTGTCTCTTTCTATCTCTCAACTATATATAAATTTTTATCTATTATTATTAAAAATTAGGTCCAGAGTGAAGAAATGATTTATCCAAGATCACACTGATAAAAAGCAGTTAAATCATGTAGGATAGAAAATCAATTTTAACATAGAAAATGATCTATATTTGATTTTTTTAAAATACAAATTCATCAAAAGAACTAACATGTCAGAACTTAACCACAAGACACAGAAAAGGAAATAAGGTGGTGCAGTGCATTAAAGCTGAACCACAAGTCAGGACAGACTTGAGTTCAAATTCTGAACCAGATACTTGGTGGCTATGTGATTCTAAGCAAGTCCCTTAATCTATATCTCAGTTTCCTTATCTGTAAAATGAGGATAATAATAGCAATTTTTCTCAAGCAATAATAATAGCAATAATCTCAAGGATGTTATGAAAATAAAGTGAGATAATATTTATAAAGTTCTTTACAAACTTTAATACATTATATAAATGCTAGGTATTTAATTGTTGAAAATCTTTGCACTGCTAGCAGAGACAGTCTCAATTTGAGGATCTCAAAGCACATTTACAAAATAATGAAAATGTATCAGAGGGGAAATTGGCTTGGGAAACAGCATGATTGAATATCAGTCTTTAGAAAAACTGGGCCCTTAAATCAAAGTTGCTGGCATTTGCTAAATATATGCTATCACACATAAGAGGCTATTTCAGAAGCCTGGGTAAACCACTAAGATAAAAAAGAATGCTTTTTTCTTTCACCTGACTCTAGCTTTAGGATCATTTCAAACTTCTCCCTGTTCTCCAAACAAGATAAAACAAGTATATAAGTTAGCTAAGATTCATTGTTGTTATTCTGACCTTCCTTTCTTAATCTTGTAGCAATTTTTTTCTGGGCTATGTTCCAGAGCCCAAGTTTTATTATTTCAAAATATTTATTCCTTTCCTTATTTAAAGGAGATTTACAACTAATTTCCAAGATGTACAAGTTAACTCCAAAGTTATATGAACTATAATCTACGAAAGAAAGATCTACATATCTGCCAGCCATACCTGACTCTACTTGAAAAGGGAGAGTAATTTAATATTAATACATATTTTGCCCTACATGAATTTCCTGCAAGTAATATATTGATAAAAGACTTTGAAGTCCATACTCCAAGAGCATAAACAATTCCTTTCAAAGTAAGTTAGACATTTGGGAAAGTTATATTAATGCAGGGAACAAGGAACCATTTCCCTAAAGGTAAATATCTTTTGTACTTTCCAGGAGTAGAGAGAAAGAGAATAAGATTTCAATAGTAACATGCTGTTCCTTAGAAATCTGTCAAATGGCCAGGCACTAATTAGGCCATAATCCCCTTTAGGACAAAGATCCTGTCTAGACAACTGGGTGGCACAATGGATAGGACTTGAAGTGAGGAAACTTGAGTTGCCATCCTGCCTCAAACATTTACTCTTTGTGTGATCCTAAGCAAATCACTTACTCTCTCTCAACCTCAGTTTCCTCATCTGTAAAATAGAACTAATAGGACTACCTCACAGAATTGTTATGAGGATCAAATGAGATGATATTTGTAATTGCAAACTTTAAAGCACCATATAAACGTTAATTACTGTTATTGTCAGTTATTGTTATTAGCCATTAATCTTATAAATAGCCATTAATAGCTCTTTTTCTATCCCACAGGTCCTTGCTTGTAGCAGGTCTTCAGTAAATTCATGCCGATTTATGGATTAATTCATATCCCGATAAATTGTTCAGGGACAGGACAACATCAGAAAATTCATTTATTGTTCAACATCCAAAGAATCACTTAAGGAATCATCCACTGCAGTCAGTGCCCTCCTACAAATCCAGAGCTTCGCAATAGTATAGCACATAACTTTTCAAGGGAAAAGATATCTATATATTGTTCTGATTTCGGGGAAACCACTTCTTGATTTCTGAACATTTTTCTGTCCTCAAAACAGAAATAGACTAGATTATCTTTAAGCTGCTTAGCCACTAAATTGTCTATGATTCTAAGAATCCTGAAGCAGCAAACCCTGGAAAAGATGGAGCAGCAAGGAGCAGCAGAGATGCACTCTGGTGCCCATTGGGAAATAGGCTCCACCAAAGAATATAGCATTACTGACAGATAGAAAATCATATTTTAAGGTACCAGGATTTAGAGCACAGAGGTTATTTTTGCTCCATCTCCTTCATTTTGTATTTTACAGACAACTTTCAAAGCCTTGGAGATTTGGAAATGGCCATACCAGTATATGAAAAATGGGAATTTGGAACAAAGAAGTAGGGGCAAGGACCAATCTCACATCAACTTCATTTCCCATTTTTATAAAAATGTCCTCTTATTCTCCTGTCCACTTATTTGTAAGAGAGACCCAGCTGATCTTGGGAATGTAAGAACACAGTGCCTCTTATCTGCACAGACCCTCCAAATTGTTTGCATATTTACAATCAGAAACTAACTGGAGTTAAAAGGGACTTTATAACCCCAAGTCAGATATTTATAATAATAACAACAACAATAACAGCAGCAATAACAGTAAAAATAATAGTTTGGGACAAAGTGGTAATTTTCATTAGTAGGAAGAGGTCAGAATAAAAATTAAATATCTATGGGTTTTAATTAACTGACCCTCTAGTCTATGTTGCAAAGAAGTTCAGACTGAGAGGCTAAGACTTTGGCAGTTGATCAGCCTCTTTCTAACCTTATCCAATAAGATGCTTTTCCCCTAGTCCAATGACTAGGTATGTGAGGATCCTGCTTTTCTAAAATAGTTCACACATAGCTTCTAGACTCTAAGCTAAAAGAGAAATGACAAGAGTCCACTCTTCCCCTTATGGGGAAGAGGTAGCATTTCAGCTGAGAAATTCAGCTGAAGCTTACAAGGTGATAGTGACATGAAGAACCCAAGAGGGAGAGAAGAGGCAAGGATCTGCAGAGGCTAACTATGATCCCCAGAAGAAAATTGCATTCTATAGACTGGCAATCTTGTGGCATTAAAGGCATGAGTTGGCTAAGTCACATGTGCTCTCTATGTATATGTTATTCCATGCATGTTTCTTTGTATATACACTCTCTTCACTGATAGCATATGTTTTTGTGGGAAGATTTGCTCCAGGTTTGCAGGGAAAATATTCTATTAAGACTTCCCGTATTCTGCTGTCTAATTCAATGCCTTTGTTTTTTATTGTGTCTTCTCCCTAATTAGTACTAATGAGTAAATCAATGAGTTTTTGAGCAATGGTTTTGAATTTTTGCAGAGCCACAGAGTACTTTGGACATAGGATAGATTTTCCAGAAGGCTCCTGCATGTGGGGGTTGCCACAGATGCTATGTGCAGATAAAGAAATTGAAGCCCTGGGAAGTGATAGAAATAGCATCTTGAACATTGAGGAATAACTAACCAAGCTTAGAAAGCAGTTATGGATGAAGCAAGAGTGCTCTGGGAGTACTTATCAGACTCAACACTTTGATGTCACAATTTGTCCAAACACAGCAGGAAAACTATAGCCTAGATCCTGATTATTGTCATTCATTTTTGAAGATAATCAAAAATGGCATCATTATGTTATAGTCAAATTACAGTGTGTCCAACTGTAGATGATCCGACCAGTATGAGCTGGAAATGCTTTACCACAGATTGGGCACAAATAGTCCATGTGCATATTTGGGAAGGATTCTCTGTATCTATATATCTGGTATTTCTTTTGAGCTATTTCAATTCTGCTTTGCTCATAGGGCCTAGCACCTGCTCTGAATGAGGGCTTGCCATGCTAGGAAGTCCCGTGCCAGGGTCTCCCATGTCGCACAATCAATTCCAGAGTTTTTAGGAGACCTTAAAGTACTAAGCAAATGTGAGATATTGTATTTAATTTATTAATTAACTTAATTGTTATTAATCAACAGGGAAAACTTTTTACTTCAGCAGCAAGTAATTATGAATTGTAATGATAAGAAAAAGGATGAAAAAAAGAACAGATTGATTGGAAATCCTTATCTTTCAGGATCCTGTGAGGACTGAACTTGACACTGACACTTGTAATTTCAAATGCTGGTCAACAGTATAGCACTGTATCAGGAGTGCTATCCTCTCTACACAGGTGTTTCCCAAGCTGCTGTCCTTAGTTCCCCTCCTCTTTTCACTCTTTATTCTCTTTTGATAAGTCCTACTATGTTAATGGAGTCACTAAGTCAACTATAGACAACTTGTCATAAAATATCCATATTTAGGGTGCCAAAGGAGGAAAAAGTCAAATTTAATGCTCACCCAGAATTTACAACTACCCACTTGATGTTTCTACTTGAGTGTTCAGCAGCCACCTTAAAAATCAACATGAAAAACAGAATTACCAATATTTTCTCTGAAGTCAAAAGCTACTTTCTTATTTTTAATAACACTTTCACCATTTTACCATACACCTGAGCTATGTGCTAGAATGGCAAGAACATTGCCTCAGGAGTCAGGGGGCTTCAGTGTAAAACCTCTCTATTCCTTCCTACCTGTGTGGCCTTAGGAAAACTCTCTCTTCATTTCCTTGGAACACAGTTTCCTCATTTATAAAAGGAGGGAATTAGACTTTGATGGGCTGAGGACTCTTCCAAGTCTAGAGCTATGGCCTTATGATCATAGCTTTTCTTTAGTCTCCAAATCCACTCAATTGCAATTTTCTGTCACTTTTGTCTCTACAGTATCTTTCAAATCAATCTGCAATTTCGAAAATGTGTTAGATGGTTTCTAAGGTCTTTACAAATTCTAAAATTGTATGATCCTTTTATTACCACGTGTGGATAATAATTTCCTTCCTAGATTGTAAATTCCTTGAAGTTATAGTCTCGTCTTATTCATCTTTGCATTTTGCATTAGCATAGCACTCCACACATTACAAATGTTCAATTAATATCTGATGAATGAAAGGATACATAGAAGCTTGGTACTGATGCAGCTTTAAAAGAAGAAATTAAAGTAAGTTTCTCAGGAATAATTGCTACAAAATCCCTACCAATTTAAATTAGCATTCAACCAATGTAAGTCGCCAATTTACCCTCTCTCAGTTCAATATATAAGACAAATATTTAAAAGCAAAAATCTAATTGGGTCCAAATATCAATGTTTGCAATTCTTTTTCTAATGAAAATTAATTAAAAGGAAGAATAATGAATATTAATTAAAAGGAAAAATGTTGAATATACCTCTGGGACTCAATTTCTTCGTCTGTAAAGTTAGCAGGTTAAACTCAATAACCTCGACAATACCTCCCAGCTACAATTTTGTGATTTATTACACGTCTGGCTAATTTGTCTTCCATGCAATATAGGATCTCACCCGGCCAGAAATAGTCACAAAGCTTATTCCTGAACCAGTGATTAGTGACTACTGCTAGAGAAAAACTAGCATCATTCACAAATAGGGTAGAAAAGGAGAAAGTTACTAGCTGGAGGCAAGGGAAGGACAAACCAGTCAGAGGAACAAAATCCGAATAAATGTCTTCCCAGCAGGGCCATTTTTTCCCCCATCAGAACAGTATATGAAAACTGCAGGTAACTTTGGAAGGGAATAAAACAAGGGCTTTTGGTTCCCACACCTGCTTTAAAACAGGAACACAAGTACTCACTCAGACATGCTCTCACCCACCTGAGGGAGGAAGCAGTAATGAGAACAGCCAGCAGATGCTAAGGGAACATCTGTTCTGTGGATAGAAAGCTACAGTGGATTATGTTACCTTCCCAGAAGTTTACTTATGGCCACACACACACACACACACACACACACATACACACACACACGCATACACCTTCTCTCACCCACATAAATGCCACACATGAGCATATACAGACACACAAACAGAAATACCCATATGAACTCCCCCACACATGCGTGCACACAGATACATATCTCCCCACAAAGGGACGAAGAGATATACACACAGACATCTGCACTGACATAGATAAAAAGCTCCACGTAGATTCACACACGCCAACACACCTTCACACAACACCCACATACATTTACATCACACCCTGAAAAACCCATATGGCTATCCACAGACAGGCACATCCCCTGAAATATGCCCTCACCCAAACATAAACACCCACCTGTAGTGACATAATGATGCACCCCAAATCTCCCTACATACACATCCTTACTGACACTACAGAATTATCCCTTGGCAAAATGTGAAGCAGGTAGAAATAGGGGCAAGGAAAGGTCCCTATTTTCAGGTTTCTTCATTTCTTTTGGTATCTATTTTTCTTTTTCCTTCCCTACCCCAGGTCCCATCCTAAGGCAAATTTCCCTAGACTTTCCCCAAGGATGTGTTGATTATCTTATTATTCACAACTTACTTATATCTTGACCTTTCCTTTTTGAAATATATCCCTGTCCTGTATTTTATTCTCCAAGGACCAACCCTCTATACTAGCTTCCAACTATTAAGGATGAGATCTTTGAGCAAGTCAGATTGCTACCTCTGGGAGATGTGGTTGGTAAACAGCTGTTTTCAACAAGCCATCACCCTGGGGGCTATAAACTATAAAGAGGAGCAGGAAGAATGAATCTATGGCCATGGGATGTTGTGATCCAGCCCCTGAGTAGGCTTGAGTAGAACTTGAGTAGTTAGGAAAGATGGTTCTTCCCGAGTGTGGCCCCTTAGGGTGATTTCTACGTAATTGGGCTTGACTGAGTGGGATGGTGATGTAGTGTCTACAAAGTGAGGCAGGAGAGAGTGGTGAGAACAAAGGAACTGTGTGAGTGTAGGCAGATAGCACCTCTGCCTGCAGACCCTTGGAGCCTCTTCTGTATTTGGAGTGTGATATATGAGTCAGAGCAGGCCATGAGTCAGTGCTGAGTGGGATTGGGGTTGCCTGGGGTGTGGATCTCTGAAAGACATTTCAACCACTTTGGGTGCAAATCCCTTAAGGGGTTTGTAACATGGAAAGAGTGAGTGCCAGACTGGTGGAGGATATCCTTCTAAGACTTGAAATCCAGAGTGTTTATGTGTCAGATCCAGTGCTAATCTCCATGGAATAATTTCAGCTTTTTTCATAAACTGTGGTGATGGAAGCCCTGGGAAGAAATGATACTTGAAATAGCAAGTTCTAAAGTCAGTAGTGTGCAGAGAAAATAGAGAAACTTTAATGGGCTCATAAAATTTCAGAGATTAGAGTGTGCATGGGAGGATCCCAGGAGAAGGGAAGAGTCCATAACACCAAAGTATTGACCCTCTAATAGGAGAGAAATATAAAAATACGTTTTCCCTAATGTACCCATTGGAAAGTATTGGAGAATTATTCCTTCTAAGTTATATATATGCTCTTTTATCCTATAAAAAAGTGAAGAATGAATGAAAAGAAATCATTTTGGCGTGCATGATGGGAAGCAACAAAGCAATGTGGGCCATATCTGTTCCCCAGGATGTCCAATTCCAAGGTTTTCAATTGTTTTTTAGTTATGTCTGACTCTTCATGATCCCATTTTGGATTTTTTTGGGCAGAGATACTGAAGGGGTTTGCCATTTCCTTCTCCAGCTCATTTTACAGATGAAGAAACTAAGGCAGACAGGGTTAGGTGAAAACCCTATTACTCAGAGTCATAAAGCTAGTAAGTTTTTCAGATCAGATTTGAATTCAGGAAGATGAATTTTCCTGACTCCAGGATTGCCACTCTATCCATTTATATAGGCTTTAAGGTTACAAAGCAATTTATAAATATTTGCTCATTTTATCTTCATCATAACCCTGGCTGGTAAGTGCTATTATTATTCTAATTTTATAGATGAGGAAACTGAAGCAGAGGTTAAGTAACTTATTTAGAAATTGTTTGAAATTATAATTAATAAATTATTCTAGTTTCCCACCATTTTTGTCATCTGCCATTATTTTTTGGGAAAAACCCTATACAAAGTTCAATAGATGCTAAAAAATAAAAAATAAAAAAAGCTTTTGACACAATATAGCACTCATTCCTATTAAAAAAAAAAAAAAAACATTCAAAAGCACAGGAATGAAGAGAGCTTTCCTTAAAAAGGATTAGCACTCTTTATCTAAAACCATTAGCAATCATTATCTGTTTTGAAAAAAAAGTAGAAGCCTTCCCAATAAGATCAGGGGTGAAACATGGATGTCCATTATCATGACTATTATTCAGTATGATACTAGAAATGTTAGCCATAACTATAAGAAAAGGAAATCAAAAGAATTAGATGAGGCAATGAAAAAACAAAATTATCACTCTTTGCAGATGATATGATTATATATGTAGAGAACCCTAGAATGTCAAATCTAAAATTTCTTGAATTAACTAACAACTTTAGCAAAGTTGCTGGATATAATATAAACCCACATAAATCATCAGGATTTCTTTATGTAACCAATAAAGCCAGCAGCAAGAGATACATAAATATCATTTAAAGCAACTGTAAACAATATAAAATACTTAGGAGTCATCCTGCCAAGACAAACTCAGAAACTATACAAACACAATTACAAAACACTTTTCACATAAAGACAGATCTAAATAACTGGAAAAAATCAATTGCTCATAGGTAGACTGAAGCAATATAACAAAAACGACAATTCTGCCTAAGCTAATTTACTTATTCAGTGCCATAACAATCAAAAGATCAAAAATTATTTGATAGAGATAAAAAAAATAACAAAATTCATCTGAAAGAACAAAAAGTCAAGAATATCAAAAGAATTAATGAGAAAATATTAGGAAGATGATTTAGCAATACCAGATCTCAAACTAAATTAGAAAGCAGTAATCATCAAACTTAACTGGTATTGGCCAAGAAATAGAATGATGGATGGAATAGATTAGGTACATAAGACACAGTAGTCAATGACCAAACCTAGGGTTTGATAATAGACCCTACTTTTTGGGATAAGAATTCATTGTTTGACAAAAACTTATGTGAAAATGTAATGTGAAAATGAGAACGTAAAATAGATATAGACCAATATCTCACACTATGTATGAAAATGAGATCAAAATGGGTGCACACTTTAGACATAAAAGGTAATACCATAATCAATTTAGAAGAGCAAGGAATAACCAACTGTCAGATTTGGGGTGGGGGAGGGGAAGAATTCATAGCTAAAAAAAGAGAGAACATTAAAAATGCAAAATAGATAATTTTGATTAGATTAAATTAAAAAAACTTTTGTACAAACAAAACCAACATAATTAAGATTAGGAAGAAGGCAAAAAGCTGGGAAACAATATTTATAGCAAATATCTCTGATAAATTTCTCAAATATAGAAAAAATGGAGTCATCATCTATAAGAATACACATCATTTCCCAATTGATAAATGGTCAAAGTATATGAATAGGCAGTTTTCATATGAAGATATTAAAACCATCAACAGCTATATGAAGAAATATTCTAAATAACTTTTGACTGAAGAAGTGCAAAATAAAGTAACTGATGTCTCACATCTATCAGATTAGCCAAGATGGCAAAAAAAAAAAAAAAATGGAAAATAACAAATGTTGGAGAGGAAATGGGAAAATTGGGACACTAATGCATTGTTGGTGGAGTAGCAAACTGATCCAACCATTCTGGAGAGCAATTTGGAACTATGCCGAAGGGCAACCATACTAGGTCTATATCCCAAAGAGATCATAAAAAAGGAAAAAGTATCTACATGTTCAAAAATATTCATAGCATTCTCTTTCATGGTAGCAAAGAATTAGAAATTGAAGGAATGACCATCCATTCGGAAATGGCAGCCCAAGCTGTGGTATATAAATGTAATAGAATACTATTGTGTAATAATAAGTAATGAACAGGCAGATTTCAGAAAAAACCTGGAAAGACTTGTAAGAACTGATGTAGAGTAAAATGACCAGAATCAGAAAAAGATTATGTACAGTATCAGCAACATTATGTGATGATCAACTATGAAAGACTCAGCCTTTCTCAGAAACACAATGATCTAAGATAAGTATATAGAACGCATGAAAGAAAAAGCTTTCTATATTCAGAGGAAGAACTGGTAGACTATGAATGCAGATCAAAGCATATTTTTTTTAATTTACCTTATACTTTCTTGTGTTTTTTCCCTTTTGATCTGTTTTTTCTTTCACAACTGTGACTAATATGGAAATTTGTTTCACATGATAGAACATATATAAACTATGTCAAATTGCTTACCATCTTCAGAAGAGGAGAGGGAGGGAGGGAGAAAAATTTGGAACTCAAAATCTTGTAAAAAATGGATAGCAGAAATTTCCTTGGCATATAACTGGGGAAAAATAAAATATTACTTAATTTTAAAAACCCTATACAAATGTAAAATATTAACATATTGTGATTCAATCAACTAGCTAGATTGAAGAAAATCAATTCTTGTCATTTTTCTTTGTTTTTCTCCCTGGCTACTTGCCAAAGTGTTGACCACTCATGATGAAAGTGCACTAATAAAAGGCATGAAGAAGTACCTTAAATTTGATTTGTGATTCTATTCACCATTTAGGAAGAGAAAATTCTGAAAAGGATCTATCTTTTTTAGTTCTTGACAGATATCAATGAATTTTGGTGTATAGATCAAAGCTATAGAAATACATGAATGTTCTGAATGAGGTTTATAGTTTACATATCTTTATAGGCACTAGTAGTGGCTGTACTACTAGCAGTAGCAAATGCAGTTTATTCCTGTTTGGTATTATGAAGTATATTACTAAATACCTGAAGTTTGTGTCATTATTATTTCTTAATGAGGAAAAAAGTTTTTATCTTTTGACTTGACTTGTTTTGAGTTCAATTTCGGCAGAGAAAAAAAAATGATCCTGCTTTTAAAAATAATTTATCTGTCACAAGGATAGGTTTCAATGCACTCATCATCTCAGCAGGGCAGATTGTTATCCTTTCTTTATGTTCCAAGTTTCTTGAGATTCTTATCCTTGATCTCCCATAGATCCTTCACAGTGAATCAACCCAAGATGCAGAAGGACGCCAACTAGATCTTTTATTTTTTATGTCTACTAGTAAAAACTCAGTCTGTTGATCTGCTACTCCTTACTCTAGTTACATGAATGACAGACCTTTTTTTGCATAGACAGATGATAAATAAATAGATCAATAAATAATTGATAGATAAACATGATAGACTGACAGATAAAAAATATATAGTTAGATGATAAGAGTGAATGAATGAGCATTTATTACACTCATACTATGTTCCAAGTACTGTACCAAGTTCTAGGATTACAAACATAACCAAGAAAGACAGTTTCTCCCTTTATGAACTTAGATCTTCATGGTGGAAAGATATCATATAATGGGGAACTAGAAAGAAGACTGAAGTATGCATGTTTTGGAGCTGGTGACCGGTAACTGAGGCAGATACTTGGTTCTAAGAAAGATAAGGTGAATGCTCATGTTTTGGGTCTGGGAGATACATCTCAGAAGATATTCCTCATGCTATTTTTACACAGATCATCAATGTAAATATCCTAAAGCTTTCATGTATTCACCATTTTCCTCTCTATTAACTTTTAAAAGTCTACAACTTTGATTTCTTTTATTTATTTATTTTTTATTATAGCTTTTTTATTTATAAGATATATGCATAGGTAATTTTTCAGAATTGACAGTTGCGAATCCTTTTGTTCCAACTTTTTCCTTCCTTCCCCCCGTCCCTTCCCCCAGATGGCAGGTTGACTAATACATGTTAAATATGTTAAAGTATAAGTTAAATATAGTATATATATACATGTCCAACAGTTATTTTGCTGTACAAAAAGAGTTGGACTTTGAAATAGTGTACAATTAGCTTGTGAAGGAAATCAAAAATGCAGGTGGACAAAAATAGAGAGATTGGGAATTCTATGTAGTGGTTCATAGTCATGTCCCAGAGTTCTTTCCCTGGGTGTAGCTGGTTCAGTTTATTACTGCTCTATTGGAACTGATTACAACTTTGATTTCAAAGGAAATTGTAGTGTCCTAAGTTATTCAGTCATCTGTCATCATAAAGAAAATATATGTTTTCATAGATGAGTCTTTGAGAATTGGGAAGCAGCTTGGGATCATTTAAAGTACTGCATGCTTTCCCAAATACAGTCTAACCTACTTTTTTCTTTCTATTCAATTCTGAGATTAATATGCAACTTCTGTTCAAGATGTATATATATAAAAAATATATATAATATACATATGCATAGTGAGGAACACATATGTTTAGCAAGGTACTAAATTAGTAGACTGAACTTTCAAAAACATATAGATAACTGAAATTTTTCATCCATTTAGTTTTTCCTTATAAATTGTTTTGGATAATCATGGATCTCATTAAAAAAAGAACTGCAATGTTCAGGGCTTAAATAAAATCAGCATAATATTATATACAAATAGCATCAGAAAAACCTAACCATTATTAAGAACCTTTTACCCTTGAAGCTAATGCAAGACATCTTCCATGATAATGTTAATCACCTCTGGTGAGCATATATTTCCCTATTTTATGTCACCCTAGACATAAGTAATTAAATAGTACTAAGACCCTCTGTACAGTCTGTAGTTGCCTTTGACAAGAATCATATCCAACTTTAACATACACATAAGAAATGCCTTGTGTGAGAAATGCCTTTTAAAGTATTGTTTTGCTTCATTGAGTAAAACATTCTTTTTTTTTTTTTTTTTTTTTTGAGGCAATTGGGGTTAAGTGACTTGCCCAGTTTCACAGCCAGGAAGTGTTAAGTGTCTGAGACCATATTTGAACTCAGGTCCTCCTGCCTTCAGGGCTAGTACTCTCTGCTATGCCACCTAGATGCCCTGAGTAAAATATTCTTTTGTAAAAATGAATAGTAAATATTGCTCTATATGTCTTATACAATTATTTTATTGTAAAAATACTGTCTGCTACAGAAAATGACAAAACCTATCTTTTCTCATTTCATATTTTCATTAAAGATGCTCTTGATGTCTGTGTAAATCATGATCATAAGGACTTCATAAATAAAATATAGTAGGGATATATCAGAAATTATTATTCTTTCTCCTTACAGTATTTTTTGGATAATATTGCTATCTATAATGTTGGTATCTTTTATTTCCTGAAATATCTACTACTATGAGCCCTCAGAGCTTTCAAGAATTGCTTATCCTCCAGCATGGATTTTCACAATGTGCACTCAGCTTGTTCTATCAACTTTCTCTAAAACTCATATTCTTAGGTGTCATTTCTACTTTCTTATAAGACACATCAGGGACTGAGGTGTTGAGACCCAAATATGGTCACTTCATTGCCATTGATCATTGAAATAGACTCATAGACATGCTGATAAAATTATTTATCTCTCACTATATTGTTGTATAGTTAGCTTCATCCCTAAATGTATTTTAGGATGATAAGATTTAGTGGAACTTGGACTAGGGCTTTTGGAGATTTGTTTTCATCTCCACCACTACTTGTCAAATGATAACTGGTCAAGTAGCAAAAGTGAAGAAAAATTGATAGCCACACTACCCGTGTAGCATCTACCTACAATGATGTTAGGAAAAAGTCCCATAGCATATTAGTGGATCACCTGTAGCATTCTTTTTGGCACACATAGATGAGAATTATATGGGGTGTGTCTAATTTTATGTATGTCACTGAAGAGATAGCTGCATTGATGTGAGAATCAATCAGTTGGTTATATTAAACCTGAAAAAAAGAAGTCTGGGGGGAGAAAGTAGGTTGTCCTTTCTTGGAAATCTTGAAGCAGTGACTGGAAATCACTTGCCAGGTATGTTATGATGGGAATTCTTTTTGTATATGGGTTAGACTAAATAAATAGGCACTGGGATCCCTTCAGATTTTAAATTTTGTGACTAATTCTTTGATTCATTGGAATAATATAATATTGAAATATTGCGTCATGTTGCACCTAATCTGCCCGGTCCTTCATTGTATTTTACAAATAAATTTGTTTTAAACCAGCATTTCCCTTATTTGCCATCTCCATCTATACAAGGAGATCATGTATTTGCTGGCAAGTTGCAATTAGTTTAGTTAAACTTTTGTAGGATCTGATAGTAATCCAAGTCATTATCTTTGCTTTCTTCATTTTCAGTTTTTGTGACATCAATAGTTGGTTTGAATAAGTCAGGTTAAAACTGTTGCAATCATTCAAAGTGTCTTCTTATTCTTTTTTTCTAATTGTATATTGATTTTTTTTCATCGTATATTCTAATAACTTAACTGAAGTGTTTCAGATATGACTCCAAAATTGGTATCTAATGCCTTTTGTGTATTAAACAGAGGGATGTTTTATTATGCTATTTGTCATGTTTAGTATCTCCCAATTCTCCTTTAAGATATTGTATATAAATGCATGTATGTGTATGTATATATGTGTGAATTACATATATATGTATATACATGTGTGCATATAAATATATGCTTGAGGCTTCTTTCATCACTTAAACCTGAGCTATATTCTATATTTTTTTTCTTTCTTTCCTTCTTTCTTCTTCTTCTTCTTCTTCTTCTTCTTCTTCTTCTTCTTCTTCTTCTTCTTCTTCTTCTTCTTCTTCTTCCTCCTCCTCCTCCTCTTCCTCTTCCTCCTTCTCCTCCTCTTCCTCCCCCTCCTCCTTCTTCTTCTTCATTTTTTTTTTTTTTTTTTTTTTTTTTTTTGCTGAGGTAATTGGCCAGGGTCACACAGTTAGGAAGTGTTAAGTGTCTGAGGTCAGATTTGAACTCAGGTGCTCCTGCATTCAGGGCTGGTGCTCTATGTATTATACCACCTAGCTGACCCATATGCTATATTTTTCAATGTCTTTTTTCTGTTCTCTTCATGAATATCAAAGAATATATGAACTTAATTTAGAGGTTCATTATATCCAGTGTCTTTCAATTTTGTATGTATGACAAAAGTATTCCTGATATATTGGTGGGAGGCTTTTGTCTAATCTAAAAGTCTTTTGCCTTTTATTTCTTATGTCCAAGCCATATTTTCCAACATATTTTTTAACCATTTTCCCTTGAAGTCATTGAGTATTTTTTCTTTTAAAAAAATAAATATCTAATACATTGGATTACTCATTGTCTAGGGAAGGGGGTGGGGAGAAGGAAGGAAGAAAAATTTGCAACTCAAGGTTTTGCAAGGGTAAATGTTGAAAACTGTCTTTACATATATTTTGAAAATAAAAAGCTATTATTAAAAAAAATGTCTATTGAGATCTCATAGTAGCTAGGTGGTATAGTGGTTAGAATGCTGGGGACTTGACTTACTATACTAGGTAAGCACTTAACCTCTGTTTGCTCTAGTTTTCGCAACTGTAAAATGCAGATAATAATAACATCTACCTTCTGGGATTGTTTTGAGGATCAAATGAGATAATAATTTTAAAGTGCTTAGTACAATGCCCGACACTTAGTAAATGTTACATAAATATTAGGTATTGTTATTATTATTATTAATTTTTGTTTTGATATTGGCTACATTTCTCAATGTGTCTCCCCACCTAACCACCACCACTAGGCATTTATTATAACCAAGAATAAACTAGAAACAAAAAATAAGACTTTTTTTAGTTATTTCCCAATCAATGGACAGGAACACTGTTTCTAGTTCTTTGCTACTACCAAAAAATGGCAGTTACAGAAATTTTGGCAAAAATTACAAAGTTCCTTGTCATCACTGATTTCTTTGAGGCATATGCCTTGGAATGGGCTCTCTGATCAAAGGTCCCTTTCTTGGCAAAATTTCCCGTTGTTTTTCAGTAATGAGGCCAATTTGTAGTTCTTATAACAATGTATTACTGTGCCCGTCTTTCCACAACTCCTATGACATTAAATAATTCCATATTTTGTCATCTTCATTCATTTTTAGAGGTGTGAGTTTAAACCTAATTTTGGTACTGATTTGTAATCCTTTTAGTATTAATGATTTATAAAATTCTTTCATTCGAACAATAATAGTTTGCAACCATTCTTTTGAGAATTGTTTTTTCCTATCCTATAACCATTGTGGAAACTACCTTTTTGTCTGCCCAATTCAATTGTTGGAATACATGTTAATTTAATTTTGAAGGTCTTATTGAGTTCCTCATAGAATTTCTCTATCTTTTAGTAGCCTTTGCCTAGTATATAGATTTCAATTATCTTCATGGTGGCCTTTTTGTAAATGTTTATTATGAGCATTTCAAATCAAATAACCAAATGTTGCAGGCATTTTTTGGTAGCCTTTATTCTCATGAAAAAAAAATTCTGCCAACTCTTCTGTTTGCCTTTACAAGAAAAATTTTGGAACAATCTATTCACTCAGCTATAAATTCTTTTTGTCTTCTGAGTTTGTTTATTCTGAAAATGTCAATATTGAAATGCTTCAACTCTATAGTATGATGATTCATTAGCCAAAGATTTCAATTAGAGTGGCATAATTTAATCTCAAAGGCAAAGTTTCTCCATTCTCATCAAATAATAATCAATAGTGCATATACCTATATAATTTTTTCCTTACTTTAATAGTTGAAATATATGAATATTAAGTCAGAATTCATTATTTCTATGCCACACCAGGATTAATAAGGAGAACGTGATAGAAAACAAATTAATTTCTCATCACAATAAATGTGAGCAAATTTCTGTCATTAAAAAAAAATGATGATAGGAAAATCAAGATACAAAATCATAGGTATTTTGCATATAAGAAGTATATTTCATATAAAAAGATAAAACTATATTAAATTAAGATGTTGGTCTAGAATAGAGCATTTTGGAACTTTAAATTCCTAAACTACAAATGTGACAATAATGGTATTTGATACAGTGGAATACATTTTTTTTAAATTTTTGAAAGGCATTACATAATTGCAAATGGGAAAGAAATAATAAATATGTAGCAATTCTCAATTTATAAGTATCAAGTAACATGCTCAGACTTACACAGCTAAGTAAAGTTTGAGATCAGATTTGAATTCATGGTCCCAGTGCTTTATACACTGTATCACCTAGTTGCCTTACTGTGGGGAGCTGGCACTAATCTACAGCCACATAAGGCCAACCTTGAATAGGTTGAATCTCCTAATCACATTATGCCAAAGACTTACTGAATAGGAATCTCCTAATCACATCCTAACTTTGAATAGGCAGATATCTAGGCATCCCCTAATCACATCATAGAGCTTCCTGTCACCAGAAACATCTGAACAGCTCATCCTTGGGCGGGATACCAACCCTTTGTCTAGGACCCCCACCCTGTACTGTGTTTGAACAAACCCTGCCTTCTTTTCTACTGCTATATATATCTGTACTATTGCACCCATTAAAATGAGGCTTGATCAGAATGATTTGACTTGCCTCCATTTTGGGCGTCCCCTCTCTCTTGCCCTTATCTCTTTTCTTCCAGGGTCCACGTACTCTGCCTCGCGGGCCGAGCCACCTTACTAGATTACAAAGAAATTCAAAGATATGCAAATACATATATACATATATATGTATAATATTTTTGGTATGTATTATTTGGGGGAAGAAGGCAACAAGGCTCAATCTGGGTTAGTAAAGACACTAACAGGTGAATCACCACAAATGAAAATTGACTTATAAGCAATTCATTCTCTAAAGTCCTCCCAGAGTTATAGCATTTTGAGGCCCCATTGTCATCAACAAATAAAGTAGACCAGAAAATCTAGACAAAGTGCTATCATATTTGCTTTCTGTCAAAATAACTCTGGACAGATGCAATCAGCTCATAGCTGGGGCATTAATGTTTCATAAACCTGAGTGAGTCACTGTGCTGGGAATTCTGGATATTAAGAAGGCAGGACAAGGTATCATTGGGCACTGTATGAAGGTTGGGAGGAGGTTAGGAAAAAAAAGGTGCTAGTGGAAAAATGAAAATTAAAACATTTCCTCCACTTTATAATTTTACCTTGACTCTTTAAAGAATCATCCCTCCTACAAATCTGTATAGCAATTCAATACTCATATCCATTGACAATCAGGAGTATGTTCTACGATGAAAATACTGCTAGGAGACAATATCCTTGACATATTTCCTATAGCCATCACCTCCCTCACTTCTGTTAACAGGAGAAAGGGGCAGAAGGAAATTACCCATTGATCAAATAAAAATAAGAATCTTCTCTTCCATGGTTCTACCTTCTAGTTTCCATGTAATGGGTGGTTGACTCTGAGAAATGTGATAATATAGTCCTGGTTATAACCATCACATTTATTGAACATCTATTTTCTATAAACCTCTTTGTTAAAAAAAAAATGAGATGATGGCAGGGAGATGTTCTGCTCCCCTCTATGCTAGTTAGAAACACACCCATAAAATAAAGTTATTTTATTATATTTTAAGTATTGTTATAATCCTCTGTGCTCAATTTTCCATTTTTATATAATAGAGGCAGAATGAATATCACTACTAGGTCTCTATACCAAAGAGATTAGAGAAAAGGGAAAGTGATCTATTTGTACAAAAATAATTATGGGAGGGGTTTTTTGTGGTGGTAAAGAATTGGAAATTGAGGGGATCCCCTTTAGTTGGATATTTTTTAACAAGCTATGGTGTATGAATGTGATGGAATACTATGTGATATAAGAAATGATGAGCAGGATGCTCTCAGGAAAAAAATATGGAAAGGGGCAACTAAGTGGTGCAGTGGCTCAAATCTGACCTCAGAAGCTTACCACTTTTTAGCTGTGTGACCCTGCTTAAGTCACTTACCCCCAATTGCCTCAGCTCCCCCCCCAAAGAAAAGGGAGTTTTTTTATGAACTGATGCAAAATGAAGTGAACAAAACCAGGAGAATGTAATTAATGATCAAATGATGAAAGAGTTAGCTACTCTGGTCAAGAAAATGATCTAAGACAATTTTAAAGGACCTATGATAAAATGCTATCCATCTCCTGAGAGAGAACTCTGAGGAATTCTGAGTGCAGATTAGAATATACTTTTTTTTTAACCTTCTTTCTTTTTCTGTCTTTTCTTTTGCAATATGACTAATATGGAAATATGTCTTCAAGACTTTACTTGTATAATTCATATCATATTTCTTGCCTTCTCAAGGGCTGGAGAAAAGGTGGGAGGGAAGAAGATAATTTGTAACTCAAAACATTTTTAAATGAGTTTTAAAATTTTTTTCTGAATGTAACTGAGAAATATATTTTAAAATAAATGAAAAATATATTTTAAAGTAAAAATAGAGAAAAAGAGGTAGTATGACAAAGTACATAGAAGACCTGAGTTCAAGTCCTATTTATGACACATACTGGACAATTCATTCACCTCTCTATATATTTATATAAATAAAATATATATTATAATATATAATATGATATGTAATTATAGTAATATAATATATATATAATTTTATATATGTATACACACATACACATCAAGTTATGAAGGGCTTTAAAAATAAAAATGGTGTATTTTGTATGATACTGGGTGATAGGAAGTTAATGGAATTTATTGAATAGGAAGGAGATAAGACAAATAGCCATTCTATTAATTTCTTCCAGTTTTGTACAATTACTCTACTAATCCCAAAGTATCCACTGTACATTTTTAGGAAAGTTTGCAAGATATAAGAATTTATAAGGGATGCTGCCACAATGGGGACCTAATAAGACAGGATTATTGTCCTAATTGACCAACTACACTATGATAAATCCTTTCATTCTTTTTATGCCTAATTGAATCTTTAATAAGGTCTTGACCATGTTGAATAAAATATGAGAAAAGAAAAGAAAACAGCTGTTAGATCTCCTCCCTCTAGAAAAGGGATGGAGCTAATTAATGGCACTAGAAAGAAAGAGGTTTCCCAGGATAAGAATTATCATGTATGAAATTAAATGGTCCAAATTATGATGTATGAGATTAAATATGAGGCCATATCTAGTCAATCCAGAATTCAATGGCTATTCAAATCCAAGAGCTAGGAAGAAGGCAGGAGAATAGAGTTTGTGGCATGGGACTACAGTTAGATTTATAAAATAATCATAATATATAATATATATCTTTATGGCAGATATATTTCTTCTAAATGAATCATCTCATGTCACCTATCTGAATGGATAGAAGAAAGGACTCTGTCCTAGAAAGTAGTCCTGATTTTGTCACAAACTAGCTGTTTCCCTCTGGAGGAACAACTCCACTTCAGGTAGGGTCCTGTTTAACTCCTTATTCAAATGAGTTTATCTCTTCAGCCCTAACATTCTATATTTCTTTAATCTATTAGGTGAATCAGGCCCACAAGATATCATAGTAATACATCATGCTTATTGGAGGTATTTACTTTAATTCCCTTTAAAGAGGTCTGAGCAGCTCAGTAAATTAGAGAATTACATGGGTTCAAATATATAATAATAGCACTATTGGTGGCAGAGAAGAAGACTAGAGAAATATACTTTGTGCTTGTTGCAGCTTCTATCCATTGAATTCCTGTTACCTATTAATCTCTAAAATATTAAATAAGCAATTATATAACCAATTCCTGATCTGGGGGAGGTTCTTTGTATTCTCCAATTATAACACGCAATCTATGAGAAGCCATCCATCTAGTCCATAATTACAACCCCTCACAATAACTTTGCCACCCAATCATTGAAAATGTATTATTTGTTCTGGTGTTATTATTTTTTTTTTTTTGCTTCCAACTTCTTGTCCTGACAGTGGGCAAGATGTGTGAAGGGGGACATCTCCCAGATAAGGAATGCAACCAAATTATCTCAATTTTTCCATTTTCTAAAAGTTATGACTGTCAGGAGTGGAGGGTGTTTCATTTGAGATAATCACTAAATTTCAAGTAGATTGCAAATGAAATTACCAAGTATTGTATGAAGAGGGGTAATTTAAACCCTTTGTGGAAAGCAATTGGGTTCTTAAATAAGCCTGTCTGTAGAGATTATGTATCTAAGACTATTTTAGAGTGCTCCATTAAAAAAAAAAAAAAAATCTGTCTTTAAATTTATTTTACTATTACAGGCATTTTACTAGATATTGAATTGCAGCCATTTATCTACGTCTGTCTCACTCTGACACCCACAGATGTATCCTCCCACATACCCACCCACACAAACCTATACTCTGACTCACATGCAGAGTGATTGTCAAAAAAAAAAAAAAAATCCCCACTCTCTCTAACAAAAGTGTTCATTTCAAATAAATTCTATTTGTTTGATCTATTTCCATGTTTCTGTGAGTCATCTGATCTGTTTCTGATCTAACTCTGGAGACGAGAGCCTACATGTATGTTGTTTTGCATGTATTTGGCTAACCTGCTACATCTTCAAGCTTTTGAGATTATAAAATCCTGAAAACCTTTACCCCAATTAATTGCTTAGTTATCCAAATGCTGACAACACTCCTAATTAAAAAATGTTATTTTAGCACTAGAAACCAAAGACCAAACATGTCAGGGATTATAAATCTAGTTGCATTTAGAGAACAAAAACATTTGCTATCACATGTTGCCTAGTTGGACTACTTAGTAAATGGCATCATGAAAGAAGAAAGAGATTTTCTATTTCATTTCCATGAATGAAAATGTAGGACAACTTTAGTTATTCAGAAATTATTTGTTTGATCCTCTTAATTATCAGAACTTAAATAAGAGCTAAACAAAGAGGTCATTAAGCAATCAAAAATGTTTTATACCATGTATGATCACAGTCTTTAAATAAAACCATTTCCATTGTTGCACATATGAAACTTTGTATGATTTTAACATAAACACAGAAAACATAAAGAAGGCTTTAAGATGAAATTTTGTTCTATTAAAGAATGATAAAGTAGTAGCTAAATTTATATAGAATTTTAAGGTTTGCAAAGTGCTTTGTAAATAACATCTCATTTTATCCTCACATAAATAAGTGTCCTTATTATTCATTTTACAGATGATAGGACTGAGGCAGAACGACTTGGCACATAGCAAATGTCTAAGGTCACATTTGAAATCAAGTCTTTCTGACTCCAAGTTTCTCATTCTATCCACTCCTCCACTTTAATCAAAGGCTTTTTAAAATAAGAGCAATAGGATCTTGCATTTTCCACATCATCAAGTCAATGATGTGACTTCAAAGACATGTATCATCTGTGAAATCTTACCTATTTTTTCCTTATACTTTTATTAGGAATGGTTTCATTTTGTCCATATGAAAAAACAGTGTGTAGAGATTGGAAAGTAAACATGAGTCAGTAAATAGTTCTTGAAGTTTTCTCGACTCCTTAGTTTCAATAATAATGCTATTTGTGATTATTTTCAAGCATTTGATATCCTCCCCTTCAGATACCTTGACCTCCTCGTCCTCAATATTATTTTGCTTCCAACATTGATAACCTTTTCACAAAGGATTTACTTGATTTAATCCAGCTGCTATTCTTTTTTTTTTTTTTCACTTTGTGGCTCTTCTACTTTCTCATACAACATATTAGGGATGATGATGTTAGAGTCCAAATGTGGAGACTCCGCTCATTGCTTAAGAGAATAATTAGAATTTTTTTCCATTTTTCTGCATTGTCTTCCTTCTAATTTCATCCTTAAATGCTTTAGAATGATCTGGCTTAATTGGGCCTCCTGTTAAACCTTCTTTAAGTTTGTTTAGCTCTTCACCTCTTCATGCTGTTTTATGAAACAGTATTATTTATAATCTTCTACCATTTTCCACTATAAGATTTTACAGATGAGTTTATGTTCTAAATTGGAGTAGCCCTTGGCTTTAATATCCTTTCATTTGGCAAAAACATCTTTTGTTTCTTGAGTTTTATGAACTTCTGAACTTTGTGTTATGATTGATTTTACTTGAATTTAACTGCCTTAGGAAATAATGATAGTGCTTGTTATCTGTTCTTTTGTCCAACTTTCATTTGTAAGCAATGATTTTTTTTAAAGTAGGTCAAATAGAGTTATTTTCATTGCACTTCTCATTTTTGGTTTTCATTTTGATGATTCCTCTAACAAGTCAGTGATCTGACTATACTCAGATAATTGATTAGAAAATGACTCGTACATCAGTAGCCAATTATTTCTTGTAGGTTAAGATAGAATCAATTTCTCTTCTGATATTATTCAGTGCTCACTCTGCCCAGTAATTCTCCTTTTGAAAAAATGAATTATAAACAGTAAGCTTCTGTAAAATATAAAAGCTTTTATTTCTTTCAGCATCCATCTTTGAACTAGAGTAACTAAATACTAAAGCATTTATTGACTTAATTTGGAGGCTTTTGCTAAGCTCTTCATAGAATTTCTATACTTTTTCATATTCTAAAAGAGAGAAATTCTGCAAAATAAATTCCTATAAAATAAAAAGTGGTCTTTTTTTAAGTAAGTACCCATCATGACCAGTGTATTATGAGATGGACAATATGATCCATAAAATTATGTTTCTTATTATTTGGGGGTATAATAAAAACTAATTCCTTTATTTCCTTCCTCTTTTGTCTTTTGGTTTCATTCATAACGAGAATGACATTATTGATGTGATTCAATTCCTCTAGTCATATGTCAAATCATTGTCACTGCATAAGAATCTCAGTGATGATTAGGATAGTTTTTATAGATAGTCTGAACACTGTAATTCCTAGCACCCTTTGCTTCTTTTTCTATCAATCTGTCATTGTATCTTCAGAAAAAACTGCTAATAAATTCTCATACATGACTATGCTATTGAAAGGAATATCTTGGACACTATTTCCTGTAGTCTGGAACAATTCTGTCAGAGACTTAGACACCACTCAAAATGACAAGTAGAAACTTTTCTTTGAAGAAGTACTGCATGTTCATAAGTCAAGTTATATATATATATATATATATATATATATATATATACATACACATATAAATATATATATACATACACATGTAGATAGATAGATAGATAGACAGTAAGCACCTGAAAGTATCTATACTAGGCACAGAAGATACAAAGCATTCGATATGAAACCAGAAGACCTGGATTCAAATCTTGGTTCCATCACTTGACAATAATAGCTCCCATATCTAAAATATTGAAGGCTTACAAAATATTTTTTTTTTTTATCACTATTCTGTAAAGACCTGAAGAATCCTCAGAGAGGTTCAGTGTTAAATAGAATTAGAGGAAATCCTCCAACAAATTGGGTGGATCTCCATGGAATATTTATAGGAAGATATAGAAGTTACTCAAAAGGCAGTGTAGTACAATGGTTAGAGCACTGTCTCTGGAGGCAGAGAACCTACATTCAAATTTTGCTGCTAACTCTCACTCATTTGCTGCTAATTCTCACTTGTCTCAGGCAAGTCACTTGATCTCAGTTTCCTTGTGTATAAAATGAAGGGATTGGATTTGTTACCCTCTGAGGTCTTTTTTAGTGCTAGTTGTATGATATATCAGTCAACTAGTATTTATTAAGTATCTACTATGTACTAGACACATCTCTAACTATTTGGGACATAAAGACAACAGTCCTTGCTTAAAAAATATTAAAGAAACTATATATGTTACATGGCTCAGGGTATAGAGCACTAGGTCTAAAATCAGGAAGAGAGACTCCTTACTAGCTAAGCTTTCATTCCCTGAAAAAAGGGAGAAGAAACAAAAGCCAAACAAAAAAAGAAAGACTAGAGCTAGTTCGGGGGTTAAAACATTTCCCTGCACACTTGTCCGTAACACTTGTTAAAACTTTGATTTGTTGTCATCTGGACAAGTTCTTTTAATAACTCTTTTACTATTATTAGTTGTATCAGCACTGACTCACAATGCTTATTATTTTGAAATATGACTCAATTTTGATAACCCTAGCTGGATCTCTATTTTTATTGCATAGAATGTTCATATGCTGCTTGCAAGTATCTTAAGTCTTCTGTAGGTAATTGACTCAATTGCAAGCTGTGCTAAAAGATCCCCCCAAAAAAACCAATGGGTTTGGAATTTTACCTTTTGATAAGGCAAATATGGATAATGTGAAGTTTTAAATTCTGTACTACAATATGACCTTTTATAGAAATGCTTCTTTGTCTTCCCAGATGTTAGCATCTAGTACCTCAATGGATTTGTGATTTCATTAATATTTATATAATATTCCTTCTTAGGATATAAATCATAGGCCATCCACATTTTCTTATCTTATATGCTCCCCCTCCCTTTCCAGTCTTCTTACACCTTACATGGGAGAACTCCCATGTACTAGATGATCTAGTGACACTGGTCTTCCTTCAACAATTCTGTCCATTTCCCAACTCTGAGCATTTTCCCTGGCTGTCCCCCATTCTTGGAATGGGTTCCCTCCTCATCTCTATTTTCTGGCTTCCCTGGTTTCCTTCAGATCTCAGCTAAAGTCCTACCTTCTACAAGAAGCATCTTCCAGTCCTCCTTAATTTTAATATCTTCTCTTTGAGACCACCCCAATTAATTCTGTATATAATTTATTGCTGTCAAGTCACTATTCAGTGGTGCCTGACTCTTTGTGATCCCAATTAGGGTTTTCTTTGCAAAGATACTGGAGTGGTTTGCCATTTCCTTCTCTAGGTCATTTTACAGATGAGAAAACTGAGGTGAACAGGGTTAAGTGGCTTGCCTAAGGTCACATAGGTAGTAAGTGTCTGAGGCCAGATTTGAACTCAGCAAGATAAGTTTTCTTGACTCCAGGCTCAGCACTCTGTGCACTATGCCCCATCTACCTTCGCTAAATAACAACGACAAACCTTATTTTGTTCAATCATGTCTAATTCTTTGCAACCTCATTTTGGGATTTTCTGGGCAAAGATACCAATGGTTTGCCATTTTCTTCTGTAGCTCACTTTACAGATGAGAAAATGGATGCAAACAGGGTTAAGTGATTTGCCCAGAGACATCACCTAGGAAATATCTTAAGGTGAATTTGAACTCAGGAGTTTGAGACTTTTGATTCCAAGCACACTACACCACTTAGCTTACATCACTCCTACAACTAGTAAATATGTGAAACAGGAATTGAACCCTGGTCTCCCCGGTGCTAAAGTCTAGTATTCTAATCATTAGACTATGTTGCCTTGTATTCTTAATTTCCAGAGAGACATTTATATTCCTAAAGGTGCAAAAGAAGGAATAATTCCAAATAGCTATCATTTGTTGTATGTGAGGGATATAAAAAGAGCGTAAGAGAAGATCCCCATCAATCAATCAACCAACAAACATTTATTAAGCACCTGCTATATGCCAGACACTGTCCTAGGTGCTATACAGATACAAAGAAAAAAAATGAAAAATCCTTGTCCAGAAGAGTCTTACATTTTGTAAGAAGTGATAACAAATAAACATGTGAATGTGCAAAAAATTTGCAGCAACCCTTTTTGTAGTGGCAAGAAACTGGAAACTGAATGGATGGATGCCCATCAGTTGGACAATGGCTGAATAAATTATGGTATATGAATGTTATGGAATATTATCGTTCTGTGAGAAATGACCAGCAGGATTTCAGAGAGCTCTGGAGAGACTTACATGAACTGATGTGAAGTGAAGTGAATAGAACCAAGAGAACAAAGTACACAGCAAGAACAAGAATATGCAATGACCACATCTGATGGATGTGGCTCTTTTCAACAGCGAGGTGATTCAGGACAGTTCCAATAGACTTGTGATAAAGATAGCAATCTGTACCCAGAGAGAGGACTGTGGGAACTGAATATGGTTCACAACATAGTATTTTCACCTTTTTTTGTTGTATTTGCTTGCTTTTTGTTTTCTTTCTTATTTTTTTTCCCTTTTTGATCTGATTTTTCTTGTGCAGTATAATTGTGGAAATCTTCATAGAAAAATTGCACATGTTTAAAATATATTGAATTACTTGCTGTTTAAGGGAGGGGGTAGATGGAAGGGAGGGAGAAAAAAATTGCAACACAAGGTTTTGCAAGAGTGAATGTTAATAACTATCCTTGCATATATTTTGAAAATAAAAAACTATTATTAAAAATTATGTAAATATGCAAAATAAAAACAATCAACTGAAGAATCAGTTAACCAATAAGCACCTATTGCTTTTATTAAGCATCTATTGTGTCCTAGGCACCTTAGTAAGATCTAAGATATTAGGAAAGACTTCATTTTGAACTGAACTTTGAAGGAAACTTGGGATTCTAAGAGACTTGTATCAGGAAGGAGTTCATTCTAGGTGAAGAGTTGGGAACTGAGTGGAGACTTAAAGATGTGTAGGATGTGAATATTTGAAGATGCCACAGGGAAAACAAAGTCAGTGACAAATTCTTTGCATGGAGGAGGCTGTCCTCTCCACCACCACCCCACAGCCCTTTGCAGGTAAACACTTATTGTCATTTCTATTTGTCCTGACTCCACTGAAAGGTTGGAAGTACTACAAGATGGAGGACCATGATCGCAGGTGTAATTGTATTTTAAACACTGTTGGGGGTGGGAAGGAGGGAAGCTAGAAAGGCATGATTCTCTGAGATATTTCTGTAGTACAGAGTGATAGTGCCAAGATTCTTTCTTTGCTTATGTATTAAGACACTCCTTAAATGGACAGATTCCCTTAGAGCAAGTGCCATATATGTTAATCTATTTGGAATATAAATTAAATGAGTTGGGACATATTTTAATCATGTTTAATCATCTGAAAAAATACTTCTTAAGCTGTGTTATATATCCCAGTGACCAAAGTTGAAGCAGATTTTTAATGGATGTCTAATATCATAGATAAGATACTTTCCTGAATTTAGTAGATATGAAGTAAGGTATATCACATGTATATTTTGGACTCTGTTCACATTGAGTTGTACTCTTAGATGGTTTCTCTAACAGGAATATTTTATCTGTGTAGGGAGGTGCTGCTTAGCCTTAAGGGTTGAAGGCATAATTTCCTATTTAGAAAAGAGTTGCAATTTTCGTGCAACTAGACTGACTATTAACATAAAATAATATCTGTAATGAACCTGAAAATAACTCCCTTGTGTGTTTTAAACCAAATAGATGCAAAAATATAAAAAAAAAATTAACAAGAAATAAATATACTGGATTATCCTGAAGAGAAAAGATTTGGACAATATCTTCCTTCCTAGGGTAGGAAATTCCTGAAAGTTCAGATGATCATATTGTCAAGAGATCAAAGATCTGGAGATGGAAAGAATGTCAGAGGCCATCTAGCCCAAGGCCCCTGTGTTGTAGACAGGGTAAATGAAACCCACAGGGATTAAATGGCATGCTAAGATCATACAGTCAAGTCCTCTTGATTCTCAAGCCAGTGTTCTTTTCACTTTATCATATTGCCTCCCTCTGGACTTTTCCCATTCCTGTCACTCTACCCAGTTACCCATTTGAACATTACCCAATAGTTGAAAGCACTGCATCTTGGTTACAATAAGTAACTAATAATCAGTCTTTGGATGAATGGACAAATGGGTACAGTAAGTATCTTATTGATCTAAAAATTGAACTTAAATGTATTAAAATGCTTTAAGAATTATATAGTGATATAGTAATGATTGTACATATATAACTTATTTCAAATTGCTTACCATTGCAGGGAAAGGAAAGAAGAAGGGAATAGGGATGGTTAAAATTTGGAACCCCCAAACAACAAAATGTTAAGAATTGTTTTTACATGTAACTAGAGAAGAATAAAAGCTCTGAGCCCTGGAGTCCATTTGCCCACTGGGACAGATATTTCCCAAGCTAGAAAGGTTTCCTGGTCACAATGAGGGAGGGGTTTGGATCCAAGAACATGGATCTTCATGACTGAAAATGACAACAAAAAAGCCAGAGAGAAAAGGGAGGATAATGGAAAATTTTCTAAGGTAGAAGCAAGAACAGGCAGAACCAAGAGTTCTTTAGCTAAAAAGAAAGAAGCAAAACTTCACAACTATTCAATTGTTTTAACATAAGGCTACGAAGGAATTCTTATCCAGAAATCCATGAAGTTATTTTGTGGGGGAATATTTTTATAATGATTTTAGGGGGCACCTAGATGAAGCAATGGATATAGATCATTGGCCCTGACATCAGGAGAACCTGAGTTCTTAACACTTACTAGCTGTAAGTGGGCAAGTCATGTAATTTCAATTCACACACACACACACACACACACATGCACACATACACACACACGGAGACATACACACAAATGATGATTTTAACATAATTGGTTTCCTTTATAATCCAATATATTCTATTTTATGCATTGAAAGAACATTATTCTGAGAAAGGGTCTGTAGATCTCACCAGACTGTCAAAGAGGTTCATGATATATTAAAAAAAATTTTTTTAATCTGCCTTAGAGAGAAAAAAGAATAGAAGATTGAGAAAAGAAGTCAAGATTGTTCTTTTAAAGATCATGGAATCATATGACAGAAAGACAAATGAGAAAGAGAGATTGGGACATAGAAAAGGAGATAGTAAAAATCCTTAAGTAAAAATTTAACTGTCACAGAATATGTCTGAATAATCTCTTAAGTTTCTACAGCACTTAATATTTTTTTCAAGGCATTTACATTAGTATATTATTTTATAAATGTTATGTATAATGTGCAAAAAATTCCAAATTATACTGGGGTTTTAAAGTCTCTTTAGCCATCAATTTCTTCATTCATCTACTCAATCAACCTTTTCATTTTACATATGGGGAAAATTAGGTCCAAAGGGGTTAAAGAACTTACTCAACACCAAATACAATAGTAAACATTTAATGAGCACAACCTATGTATGTGCAGAAGGTTCTGTTAAATACTGGAAGAGATATATTGAGATAAGAAAGAGTCCTTGCCCTAATGGCATTTATAGTCTTAATATCAGATAAGACATAAATGCAGATTAAAAAAATATAAATGCACATGTTTAACTTGTATTGGATTACTTGCTGTCTAAGGGAGGTAAGGAGGGAGGGAGAAAAACTTGGAACACAAGATTTTTTTGCAAGGGTGAATATTGCAAACTATCTTTGTATTTTAAAAAATAAAAAATTATTATTTTAAAAATATAAAATATTACATCATAAATTCACTAAAGAATTGAAAAAGTGCTTTCAGAGTCCAAGAATGTTATAACTTGGGGATTCAGAAAGAATTCCATGAAAATGAAAGCATTTAAATTGAATTTTAGAGACCAATAAAGAATTCAATGGTTAAAGAAGGGAAGGGTTGTTGTTTGTCCTTGATATTGGGGAGATGAAACTATGACATGCAAGTGAAGTGAGGGAGGGCTATGCAAGGTCACCTGCCTCACTTTCCTTTTCAGAGCTATCTGGGTCCAGTGGCAAGATATAGGGAAAATATTCGAGGCAGAGGAAACAGAGTAAAACTTGCTGAAACTTTCTTTGTTTCTCTCTGTCCCTCTTCTCCCCCTCCTTTCCACCCAAGCTGCTCACTTCACTAATAAGAGAAATGAAAATTCTGACGCCAAGTTTTTGTCCTACCTGAAATCTGACTACCAGCCTTGTGTGGGCACCTTGATCCAGCAGTGGGTGGTGACAGCTGCTCACTGCTACCTACTGTGAGTGATAGTGATTCAGTGCTCTTTTCTACAGGGTCCCTGGAGCAGGATGGGATAGGTCCCAAACTAGAAATACCTCCTTACCTCCTCCCCCAAATCTAAATAGTAACTGACTTCTGGGGATTTTACAGCATGGACAAATTAATGTGAGGAATTCTGGGGAAAGGATCTTACATCCATACATTACTGATTTCCCAGAGGACGGTGGAGAGAGGAGGCTTTTGGAATCAAGGTTCATGTGTATGTAAGGGAGAGAGAACATTTCTGAGAGTCTATCCACTGAAGAGGGTATAAAAGTGGGCAACAGGGGGCAGTTAGGTGATGTGGTGGTTAGAGTACCAGCCCTGAAGTCAGGAGGACTTGAGTTCAAATCTGACCTCAGTCACTTACACTTACTAGCTGGTGATCTTGGGCAAATCACTTAACCCCAATTGCTTCAGGAAAAAACAACAACAACAACGACAACAAAAACAAAGTGGGTAATGGAAGGAGAAGCAAAGTTCTTAGAATCAGAAGTAGTGATGCATAAGGAGGAATATGGAGGTTTTAGGGACATTATATAAACAAAACATTGAGTATAGTATTCTCTCCAGGGATTAAAAACAAAAGCTTAAACTCTCTCAGGGAGGAAGGGTAAACAATAGGGAAAAGAAGATGCTGGAGAAATGTTGAGAAAAATATATGTCTAGGGATTCTTAAGATTCATGGAATCTGAGAGCAAGAAATATCTAGTTCAGTCTTTTCACATTATTGATATGGGAAATCCAGTTAAATGATTTATCCAAAAAAAAAATTGAGTGAGTTAAAAGCAGAGCTGGGACTAGATGAACATTGTCAACAAAGTTTCCCCATCTCCTTTGTTTTTTTTTTTTTTTTTTTTAGATACCTCCAGGTGAAAATAGGTGCTCCAAACAACAACTTTCAGGCTTGGCTCCAAGATCAGGAAATAAACTATGAATTTATCTTCCAACATCTATATTTCAAGGCAGACTCTCCTGAACATGGCATAATGTTGATCAAACTGGCCAAGTTTGACAACCTCCATATCTTAGTGTACCTGGCTACTAGCATCAATGACCTAGATGGATCAATATATGTTATTTCTGAAATAGCTACAGTAACTTCCAAACCTTTAGAAGCAAGAATAACTAGGGAACATTATGAAATGCAAAATGGAAAATTCTAATTATATTAAATTTTAAAAGTTTTGTACAAACAAAACCAATGCAGCCAAGATTAGAAGGGAATACTAACCGTTCATCAATTGCTAAATGGTCAAAAGATATGAACAATTTTCAGATGAAGAAATTAAAGTCTAGACATATGAAAAAAAGCTCTAAATCACTATTGATTAGAGAAATGCAAATTATTACAACTCTGATGACAGAACAAAATTATGATAAATATTGGCGGGGATGTGGGAAAACTGGGACACACCTTTAGGGCCCTCCCTATTAGGACTGCTGCTGAATCAATGCAAAGGAGAAAAAAGCACAGCTGGAGGGCAAGGGTGGGATGAGGGTGAGGGAAGAGGGAGAGTTAGGACAAAGAAATACCAGGGAACCCATCTGAAGATAAGCAACTTAATAACATGTAGCCTTTTCTATTTTTCTAATCCCCTAGGATGGGGATATAGAAATAATAAAAGACCAAGAAAGGCAGAAAGCATTCTAGTCCCAGCTAATGGCCTTACCATTTAGAGCTAAGAAAAGAGATGATAGCCATTGAGTATATATTCGATGGAAGGCATGGGAACTGCACTCATCAACCATGCCTACCATATATCACTGGAATGCTCCTATTCCCAGGACACTTTTTTCCCCCTCAAACACAAAAAGATACATACAAGGGTACATGTTCACACATATATTTATGTTCACACCTACCCACATACTAAAAAGTTCTAAATTTTCCAACATTGGAGAATTCCATTTCCTTTATTTATTTCTGCCAATTTTGTCTGATTTTTGGTTCTTTTTTTCTTCCCTTCTCCCTCTAGTTGATCTTCAGAAGGGTGAAAGGACAGGAAGAAGAAAGAAAAAAAGAGAATCATAATGCTGAAAGGTAGCTTTCAGGCCACATAGACCAACCACATTTTATAAACAAACTCAGAAAGGTTAGATGATGTTTCCAAGATCACATACATCTCTAGCAAGTATCAGAGGCAAGAAATGACCCAAGGTCTCTCTTACTCCAAAAGTAATTGTTATTCACTACACTGTGTGGGAAAAAAAATGGTATGGAGAAGGTATGGAGAAGGAACAAATACATATGAATGTACTATCCCCCTCTTGTTCTCAGTCAAGGACACAGACATCCAGATAAATCAAATAGTTCGGTGGCTTTATCCTATTCAATGAAAGGGAGCCACTTCAAGAAATATAAGGACCATGAACAACATGTTCTGTGCAGTAATGTATCCACATCAGCAGAATTTCTGTTAAGTATTTCTCTCTTCCTCACTCTCTTTTTCTCTCCAATTTGTTCTGAAACTGTCTAGCCATGTAATTCAGTGCAGTGGAAGGCAGTTCCCTATATTCAACTAAGTTTTTGCCTTTGAGGCAAGAAATTGAAGAGATTGGACCTTGGAAATGTCTACTTCTGCTCTCCTAATTTCTATGTCAGAGTTTTGGATCGGTGGGTAAAGCTTAGCATGATCTTTTACCTCCTGGCTGTTCCTGATTTGGTATGTCTGGTTAGGGATTACAATCAGTGGAGGAAACTTGGGGAGATGGTTTGTAAAATGATTTGAGGAAGAAGTGACTTTCACCTTCCCTTCAAGGAAGACAAATTTCCTAGTCTTATGTGAGTCCTCAACTGAGAAAACTAGTATAGAAGCATAGAGATGACCATCAATGGGGATAGACATTTAGCAGCACTTAGATTTGGAGAAAGAATGAGAAGATATTCTGACCTTGTCTACCAATTCTCTGGGTCTCAGAGCTAAGTCAGACTAAGATCAAATAAAACAGGTCAAATTACATTATCTCTAAAGACTTTGCTGACTAAATCTCCACAAAATTTTAATCTATGAAAAAGCAAAGCATTTCCTCTGTTCCAACCACTGTGTTAAGTTCTATAGATCCAAAGAAAATAAAAATAAAAATAGTGTCTACTCTCTAGAACTGATGTACTAATGAGGGAAACAACATACATAAATCAGAATATTCAAAATAAATAGAGTATTTGAGGGAAGATAAGCAGTTAGGTGGCCCAGTAAATACAGTGCTGGGCCCACAATCAGGAAGATTCATTTTTCTTGAGTTCAAATCTGGCTTTAGACACTTACTAGCTGTGTGATCCTGAGCAAATTACTCAACTCTATTCAACTCAGTGTTCTTCTCTATAAAATGGGTTGGAGAAGGATATGGACAACCATTCCAGTATCTTTGCCAAGAAAACTCCAGATGTGAGCATGAAAGCTCAAACACCATTGAACAATAACAATAATGAAGGAAATGTAACTTTAGATGCACTACCTTGGAAATCAAAAGGGGAGTAGTATTTAAAGAAAACTTTCTTATAACTCTCCTTAATGTAATTGCACTCTGTTTTTCCTATTACATGACTACTATTCACAAACAGATCCAGTTCTGCAACTCTATGCTTAGGGTGGCTCTTCTTATTCTCATCTCCCCAAATTATTCCAAAGCAAGACTGTGTACAACTCCAATGGATGATCCAGTCTGCCAATAAACATTTATCAAGTGCCTACTTTGTGCCAGACACTGTGCCAATTGATGGGAATGTTTTTTTAAAGGCAAGAAAACAGTTCCTATCTTCAAGGAGTTTAAATCTAATGGGAGAGACAACAAGACAACAAATATATACCAACAAGGAATATATAAAAAAATTGTCAGTAAATAAGAGAGGGAAGGCACTTGAATTAAGAGGGACCAAGAAAAGCTTCCTGCAGAAAGTAGAATTTAAATTGGGACTTAAAAAAGTCAGGGAAACTAAGCAGGCAGAAATGAATAAGGAGAACATTCCAAGAATGGGAGAAAATGTCCAAAGCTAAGTTTGTGGTACAGCAAGACCAGTATGATTGGGTTAAAAAGTATGTGGAGACAATTTTCTTGTGCAACAAGAGAATTGTATAAATATGTTTATACATATTAGACTTAACATATATTTTAACATGTATAACATATATTGTATTGCTTACCATCTAGGGGAAAGGGTGGGAGGAAGGAGGGGGAAATCTGAAATACAAGGCTATGCAAAGGTCAATGTTGAAAAATTATCCATACATATGTTATGAAAATAAAAAGTTTTAAAAATAAAAAAATTAAAAAGAGTATGTGGAGGGAGTCAGTTATAAGGCTGGAAAGGGAGGAGGGGACTAGATTGTGGACTTTGAATACCAATAGAAGATTTTGTAATTGATTCTGGAAACAATAGGAAATTGTTAGAGTTTATTAAAAAATGGAAATGACTTGGACAAAACTGTGCTTTAGGAAAATCACTTTAATGACTGAACGAAGGATGCATTGGAGTGGAGAGAGATTTGAGGCAGGAAGATCTAGCAGCAATTGCAAAAGTAAAGTCATGGGGACCTGTATTACACAGTAATAGTGTCAGGAAAGAAAAGAGAATATATTGCAGAGGTGATGTAAAGGTGAAATCAACAAGCTTTGGCAATAAATTAGACACAGGGATGAGAAATAGTGAGAAGTCGAGGATGACACAAATTGTGAGCCTGGGTGACTAGGGGGAAAATGCTACTCTCTATAATACTTGGAAAGGTAGGAATGGGGAGGGTTTAGGGGGAAAGATAATGCGTTTTGTTTTGGATATGCAGTTTGAGATATCTACAGGACATCCAATTTGAGATGTCTGGAAGGCAGTTGCAGATGCAAATTAGGAGATCAGCTGAAAGGTTAAGGCAGAATAGCTAGAAATGAGAATCATTAGTACAGAAACTCCTAAATGGCATCATTGATAGAGCACTGAGCTGAGAGCCACAGAAACTTGAGTTTAAATTTGACTTCAGATACTTCCTAGCTGTATGACCCTAAACAAGGTATTTAACAGCTATCTGCCTCATTTTCTTCATCTGTAAAAGAGAGATAATGATATCACATACTTCCCAGAGTTGTGAGAATCAGATGAGAAAATAAATAATTGTAGATAGATAGATAGACAGACAGACATAGATGGATGGATAGATTATACATATATATTGCATGTGTATATGCTATTGTTATTACTATTACTATTATTATCAGACAGTAATTAAATCCATGGGAGATAATGAGGTCACCAAGTGAAGTAATATAGAGGGAGAAGAGAAGAAAACACAGCTCAGAATCTTGTGAGATATCTACAGTTATATCATCTGTATGAGCTCCCTGCAAAGGAAACTGAGAAAAAGCAGTAAGATAGGGAGGAAGAGAACCAAGGAGTAGTGTCCCAAAAACTTAGAAAGAAAAGAGAATATTAATAAAGAAAAGGTGACCAATAGTTCAACAGCAGCATAGATGTCAAGAAGAAATGAGAATTGATAAAAAGCCATTGAATTTGGCAATTAAGAGATGATTGGTAACTTCAGAGAGAGCAGTTTCAGTGGAATGATGAAATTAGAAGCCAGATTGTAAGGGGTTAAGAAAAATAAGAGGAGAATAAGTGAAAAACAAAAAATTAAAATTAAAAAAAATCTATTATGGATGTCCTTTTAAAGGATTTAGCCATGAAAGGATGAAGAGATATAGGAAGATCGTTATGGGGGTGGAAAAATCAAATGATGGATTTTTGAGGATGGGGAAGAAAAGGACATGTTTGTAGACAATAGGAAATGAGCCAGTAAAGAAGGAAAGATTAAAAATAAGTGACAGAATAGGGATAACAGAGAGGGAAACAGGATAAAATGGAATTGCATGAGCAGGTAGAGAAGTTAGCCTAGGTTATGTCAAATTCTCAGAATAAATGACCAAAGAGCCACAAAGGTTATGTAATGACTGTTAACTCTGAAAATACCAAAGAGCTCACAAAGTTTGTCCACCAACTGTCAATGCTGAAAAATAAAATAAAATAAACCCAAGAGCCATAGATATCATTATACCAACTGTCAACTCTGAAAAATAAAATGAAAGAGCTCACAGAGGTTATGAGCAAAAAGCTTTATTTTATTGGAGGAGGGAAACTAGACATACATGGTGGGGGCCTCCTTTAAAATAAGGAGACTCAAAGAAGCAAGGTTAAATCTTGAATAGTGGCAAAAGTCATATGAGTGATAGGAGAGAAGGAAAGGGAGAGAGGGAGATCTCAGCAAATGGTCTCAATTTTTTTTCTATGAAATGTGAGGCAAGGTTCTCAGCTGAGGGATTGGGAGGGAGAAAGAGGAGCCTGGAAGGTTTGAAGAGGGATAAAAAGATTTGAAAAAGCTAAAATGATAGAGCTATAGTAGAATCCCACTATAGTAGCATAGTAGTAGAGAGAACTTAGTTAAAGTTGTGTAACATAAATTTGTAGTAAACTCAATTGGAATGGTTATGTGATTTTTCTCTACCTTTGTGTCAACAGCACCTTTGTAGAAGCCAATATGATTGATGGTGGGAGTGATCAAAAACTGAGGTTTGGTAAGGCACAATCAATGAAAATAATAAGAGTTTCAAGAAAAAAGGATAATGTAGAGTTAAATTGGCTCATCAAGAAGTCAAGATGGGAAAAAAAGAGAGTATTTAGTATAGAGGAGATGGTCTGGGAGAAAATTGAGGGCTGAAAGGATTAGAAGTAACAGTATAAAAAAAAGTATAGAATTAGATAAGGGAAGTCATTTAGAGTTAGAAAAACCTATAAATTTTGATCAGTTAAGAGGATTTTGAAATTTTTGAACATAGAAATGATATATTTGTGGATAATGGCAAGATCAAAGTGATGATCATTGTTTGAATAGATAAGGTAAAGTGAAAGAGTAGGCTATGGAAAATGAAGAGGTTGAGAAACTGAGTGATTAAGGTGTTTGAGGGAGCATCAATATGTATTTTGAATTCTTCTAGAATGAGTATGTGAGTTAGAGAGCAGAGAAAAATTGTGAGCCATGCACCAAATTCATTGAATAAGGAAGGGGAGTGACCTGGAAGACTGTTGACAATCACTACCAAGATTTCATTTGGGTTGTATAGATGAACAGCATGAAATGCAAAGAAGAGACACTGAATGATGGAGTTAGGAAAAGAACCTAGAAGTGGCTATGGTAGAGCAAAGAATATTCAAACTCCATCACTTTGGTGTTACCTGAAAGGATAGTCAAAGAGACTGTGCCATTTGGAGGAAGCCAGGTTTCTGTAAAAGCTAAAAGATGGAAGGAGTGGGAGAGGAAAAGATTTAAGATGAAAGGAAGTTTGTTGTCTATGGAAGTCATTCAAGAGGGCATAGTGGAAGAGGAAGGTGGTATATGCTTTGAACTTTAGGGTAGGAGGGTTGAGGAGATTAAAAATAAGGAATTGAGTGGTAGAGGATGGGTAATGGGTTTAGAACATGACATGAAGTGGGTCAAACTCTTTCGGTTATATAACCTATGATTGGGTGAAAGTTATAACTCCTCTCAAAGGAGGCTGGAGATTGGACTGGAGACAGAGAATGAAATGGAAGGCACAGAGTTAGATTCCTAAGAAAATCCCAGTACCTGATTAACAAGTAGATAGATGGATAAATGAATAGACAAAGGGATAGATAAATAGATGATAGATGGATAAAGAGACAGATGAGAGATGGTCAGGCAGAGCAGACAAAGGGACAGAATTCAATAGAGGTTTTATCCCTTCTATCACAGCAGTAAAACTGAAGTGACTATTCAGGGTTTGCATAGGCAATTTCAACTTACATTTTGCCAGTAATAGCCATTAGTGTTTCTTTGGATGTGCAATAATATATAATAGGAGAGTTGGAAGTATGAGTGAAGAAATGACAAAGGACATCAGTAAGGTTTTGCAAAAGAACAAAAGAAAAAGATCAGAGGAGACAAAGAATCAAGAATAACTTTCCAGAGAGATGAAGAAAATCTTCCACTAGAATATGATGCTGCTACCTATAATGGAAATCTTCCATCTTGTAACCCTCCCCCCAGTTTTCCAGTCCAGGTCTCCACTCATAGGTGTCCCTTTGGGTTTTAGGCTGCCACCATTCTCTTTGCTTACCTTGACTCCAAAGACCTCAGAAGAGAAGACTATAGGTGAACCCGTCCTTAGTTTCCCAATATTGACTATAAACTACAAATTAATCTAACAGATGTCTATAACTGAAAGACACTAGATTCTGAAAGTCTATCCCTAATATCAGACAAGCATCCCAGCCATCCCCATATCACTAACTACTGGAATCACCCCAAAATCCTACTCTATCCTTCTTATAACTCTTTTCCTTGCAAGCCCCTGCTCCCAGCATTGCTCTGGGCCTCTGCCTCAGATCCTCTTCCAACCAATATGACCAAGAAGAGAGATATAAAGACTGCCTAATTCCTTTTCAGAATTTCTCATATTCTTGAGTGTCCTCTAGATATGAGCACTATATTTCAAATTCATAACTCTTTCCAGAGGGCCAGTATATTGGAATAGACAGGACAACAAAGTCAGGAAGTTCTGGGGTCAAATCCCATCACAGATATGTATTAGCTGTGGGTTACTCTGGACAAGTCATTTTGCATGTATCTCAGCTTCCATAACTGAAAAATGAAGGGGTTAGATTCAATGACTTTAGGGTCTTTCTGCACTAAATCTATGACTCTGTAACTCTTGTAACAGAGTTTCTGTCCCACGGTGCAAAGTCTTTGCACATCACTAATCAATAAGACTTCTTGCCTTATTGTCTATTCTTTCATTGTTTGTTGTAATCCTCATAAATATAGGTATGACCAACAAGGAGGTTTGAAAATTATTCATTACAAATATATCCAATGGATGAAATTTAAATTTTTTTTAAAAATCCAAATATAATCAGTGCAACTAACATCCTTTCTATGGCTGACTTGTATCTTCAGCTCTTCTTAACTCTTTATAACCCAATCATGCTTTTTAATCCTAAATAGGATTAAATAATTTATAAATATGTTATTTTAGATAAATTAAATTATTTGCCATCATTCTCTGCTTAAGTGTTTGCAGTAATTTTTGCAGTTTTCTTTTTTGCCTTAAAAAATCTTTTTTGTTTTAATGAGTCCTACTTGGCTTAAAGATAGTGCAGGGTAAAAATAAATTCAGTGTGAAACCCTTAGGAAGTTGAATTGAGAGGTGTTCTTCCTCTACCAGAAAACAGCCTCTTTTTTTCTTACTTCTCAGACTCAGTGAAAGCTAATCTAACAGCTTGCCTTAAAGTGAAAGCTCTCCCCATAGATATCAAAAAAAATCACTTCATTTGTTAAGGTTACAAACTAGAAACCTAGAATTTGATTTTCCTCCAGTTCCCCCTGTTTTGTTTTCATAACACTGCTCTACAAGTCTTCTCTGGGCTTGTAAATTATTTCATTTTATTGAAATAAATTTTCTAACTTCACTGAATAATCTTATCCATGGATTCTGTGAAATGCAAGGTTAGAAGTCCTTTACCTATGGGCCCAAATTTTCTTTTTCTTTCATAGACAGTGAAACAAATGGCTCCTAGCTGTGAGGTGTGTTTGTGTATAGGGGGGATGTGTAGAAGGGGGTATGACAGTGCATGTAAGTGTGAGTGTGGATGATTTTTGAGACTATTTGTGGTAATAAAGGCTAGAAGAGTAAAAATGTATGTTAGAGTTTAGTGACTAACCATTGCTTGTTTTTTTTTTTTTTTTTTTTTTTTTTCATGATCATGTAAGAGGCTATAATGGAAGACAGGAGCCAGGTAAGCTAAGAGAAATTAAGAGACCACATCCTGAAGGGCAGAGCAAGGTGGGAGGTCCCAAGTTCCTGAAGCAGGAAAACAGCAAGAATTGAAGGAGCAGTACAAATCTAAGCAAAAACCCCAAACAGACAAGAGAGCCACAGGTCCAAGAATCCAATCCAAAAAACATTTATTATATTTACTATGTTCTAGGCAGGGACAGCAAAATGGCAGAGTCTCAGATCTGGTGTCAGAAAGATTTATATCCCCCAGTAAAATTCTAGCCTCAGATACTAGCTGTGTGACACCTTATATGAAAAAAAAAAAACAAAAAAAAAAACTGAAAAATGACTTCAGGCTTCCTGCCTTCAGACCTGGTTCTCCATCCACTTCACTGCACAAGAAAAGCTCAGACATACTGATTTAAACACACATACACACACACTCTTCACAGTATAATAAATGGGTCAGAAGATTCCAAGTCAGGGAGACACAACACTACATCTCAATATCCCAGACAACCTTTTAACGTTATTGATTGTAGAATAGTTACTGAGCTGCATTGACAGAGAGTATTTACTCACTGGGGGTGCCTTACACTAATGAAGTTTCTGGTTTGTACATAACAAAACAAACCTACAACACATTTTTTGAATTAAAAATATGGAAGTTCAAAAACACTGGAAAATTGTTGAGTATGAATTGAATTAATTATAAGCCTTTATTTTTTCTTCAATAGTATTTTATTTTTCCAAATACATATAAAATATTTTTTAACATTCATTTTTGTAATTGTAATTTCCCCCCCCCCCATCTCTTCTTTACTTTCCCCCTCCCCAAGATAGCAAACAATCTGATAGAGGTTAAATGTGTAATCCTTATAAACATATTTCCAATTCTGCCATGTTGCACAATAAAAATCAGACCAAAAGAGAAAAAAAACACAAGAAAGGAAAAAAAAAAACAAAAGGTGAGAATACTATGCTTCAATTCATCTTCAGTCTCTATAGTTCTCTCACTGGATGCAGATGGCATTTTCCATCCCAAATCTATTGGAATTGCTTTGAATCATCACATTGTTGAAAACAGCCAAGTCCATCACAGTTGATCAACAACATAACAGAAACACAACAGTTATTCTATACAATATTCTCTTCTTGGTTTTGCTCACTCAGCATCAGTTCATGTAAGTTTTTTCAGCCTTTTCTGAAATCAGCCTACTCGTCATTCCATATAAAACAATAATATTTCATTACATTCATATATCATAACTTATTCAGCCATTCTCCAACTGATGAGGATCCTCTCAATTGCCAGTCCCTTGCTACTACTAAAATGCTGCTATAAATAATTTTGTACATGTGGATCCTTTTCTGTCTTTTATTAACCATAAGCCTTTAAACAATGTAATTAATAGGAAACATTTATCAAAAATTTTAAGCAAATTGTATACCATATCTATCACATGTGAAAATTTATTTCATATGTTCATATATTCATATAACAATATGTCATATTGTTAAGCTTCACTATTTCTGGATACTGCAGCAATATATATATCTGCAGTATATCTGCAGTAATTTGTGTCAATATATCTATATTATGGATGTCAGTTCTCCCTTTAGGGAGAGATAGAGGGAAAAAAAGCATTTATATAACATCTATTATATGCTAGGCACTGTACTAAGTCTTTTTACAAATATTATTTATTTGATCTTCACAATATTGATAGATAATATTATTATATAGATAATTATATATTATTATATAAATGATGTTATTTGATGGTTGTAGAAACTGATGCAAACAAAAGTTAAGGGACTTAGCCAAAAATTAATTACTAAGTGTCTGAAAGTAGATTTGAATTCTGGTCTATCCTTAGAGGATCTATGTTCTTTCCATTGTACCATCTAGCTGTCACCTTTCTTTTCCTTCTATAGAAAGATAGGACTAGAACAAGAGTAGCTTGAGATAAGAAGACTCCCATGGGCGAAACTTGCATCAAAAGAATTTCCTGTTTGATGAGATTGTAGACCTATTATATTTTTTTAATAGAGTAAGGTAATATTTTTTAAATTTTCTACCCCATGTTATTTATTCTTTTTGCATATAAACCCTTGTCAATCTTAACTGGATCATTTCCCCTTTTATAAATGTATTTTATTTTTATTTTTTAAACAATCTTTTTCAAATTAAAATATATACAGAGATAGTTTACAATATTCATACTTGCAAAACCAAGTATGTGTTCCAAATTTTCTCCCTCCCTTCTCCTACCTCCTCCCCTAGATAGCAAGCATTCCAATCAATATATGTTAAACATGTGCAATTCTTCTACACATATTCCCACATTTATCTTGCTGCCCAAGAAAAATCAAATCAAAAAGGGAAAAAATGAGAAAGAAAACAAAATGCAAGCAAACTACAAGAAAAGAAATGAAAATGCTATATTGTGATCCACACTCAGTTCCCACAGCCCTCTCTCTGGGTGTAGATGTCTTCCTTCATCACAAGATCATTAGAATTGGCCTGAATCACTTCATTGTTAAAAAGAGCCACTTCCATCAGAACTGATCATCACATAATCTTGTTATTGCTATGTACAATGTTCTCTTGTTCTACTCACTTCAGTTCATGTAACTTTCCAGGTCTTTCTGAAATCATTCTGCTGATTGTATTTTATAGAACAATAGAATAATATTTTATTACATTCATATACCACAATTTATTCAGCCATTCCCCAAATGATGGGCATCCATTCAATTTCCAGTTACTTGACACTACAAAAAAGGCTGCTACAGACATTTTTGCACATGTATAGACCCATCATATATTAAAGTTACAATCTGATGTAGTGGATAGGTGGCCACAAAGGCAAAAAGACCTGTGTGCAAGTCTCACCTTCAAAATATACTGGTTATGTGGCTCTAGGCAAATCACCTTACCATTTAATGCCCTAAGCAATTATTTAAGATTATAACTTTCAGGGGGGGAAAGTGCATTGTGTGTTTGCTTGGAAATTTGATGTTAATGTGCTATCATATAGGTAAAAAAAAGTTTTTCACCAGAGCTTCACCCCATTTGATCTGGCTTAGCTGATCGTTAAATGTTCAGTGAGAACATTTATGCCTCAGTAGTTGTCAAATGCCACAAATCAGGGCTTGATTATTATTTTGTTAGTTGTCTAGACAAGAAAGTAATGTAGAAAATGTTAATGCAGATTAATTTTAAAAGTATATAATGTGAATTTTTCTTAATAATAGCTTTTTATTTTCAAAATATATGCAAAGATAGTTTTCATCACTTACCCTCGCAAAATCTTGTGTTCCAAATTTTTTTCTCCCACCCCAGCAAGTAATACAATATATATTAAACATGTGCCATTCTTCTATACATATTTCCACAATTATTCTGCACAAGAAAAATCAGATCAAAAAGGGGGGAAAAATGAGAAAGAAAAAAAAAACAAGCCAACAATATATGGATGTTTTTTTGACAGCTGGATATCAAACATTTACTACCATAAACCTTGCCTGGTCCTCAGTGTCCCAGTGTGGACTAGATAACACTTAATGAGCTCCAGTATCCTTGAGCTCTCAGGATTGTAATTATCTGAACACTTCCCTGACTATTGTGGTACATACCACTTTGGCATTCAAATAAGAAGTGACTTTTCACCTCTTATTGTCTTGTTTAGTCTACAAGAAGAAATATTTACAAAATATTAAATTTGCTGTTGGCTTTTCCCCCATCCTGTTATGTGATGACCATGTATTTTAAAATCAGCCGGAGTCAGGAATTCAGGTTAGGGAAAAATTGTCAATCTTTATTCTCAGTGAAGAAAGATTTGAGGTGGGAGAGAATCATCAATAGCAATGTGTGCAGCTGAGTCAAGAAGCTAGCTAGACCAGAAGCCATGAGACCAGCACCACCAGAATAGCACCCAGGCCCAATCTCTTCCAGCCTTTCTTCCTGTCTCTCTGCCTCCACCCACCAAAATCGTCATTTCCTATACAACACATCAGGACTTGCACAGAGAGTGGGCAGGGGCCATTCTTTATCCAAGCATGTATATTGATACAGTATAGTCCAATTACTATTTAGCCTCATGTGCTTGGGACCTTAGTGCATCAACTCAAGCCTCAGCCCATTACATCTCCCACTTTCTTTTGTTTTAGAACACAGGTGGTCATGCCATCCCTGACTCCTCAGGGAGGTCAGAGCCCCCAAGGGGAGGTGATCACACCTTCCCTGACTTCTCAGGAGAGGAGGTGAAAGCACCAAAAAGGAGGTGATCACGACCCCCCTGACTTCTCAAGAAGGGAGGTGAAACCACTAAAAAGGAGATGATCCCACCCTCCCTGACATCTCAGGAAGGGAGATGAAAAGCACCAAAGGGAAGTGGGGGTTGCTAGCAGGTTTCTGGGCTGAAGGGTCTTATAATGCACAAACCCATCAACATGGGAGGTATTACACAAGCACATAGCAATAACGCAGAGGCTATTAGGGATGACTCTCCCCTCAGTCAGTGCAGGATCGATGTGGTGTAACAAACATGAATTGTACACATAAGTAGCGGAATAGCAAACAATATAAATCAACATGGTGTTGTAAAAAATCACCAGAAGTCCTAGAAGGAGGGTATGTAAACAACAGTCACACATACACCTTCTTCAGCAGCCAAGAGATAATCCAAAACCAATCTATTGTCCATTGCTTCACATGTCAGGGAATCCAATGATCCTCCTGAGTTTTTGAAGTCCTGCAAAAGTCCTTTTATGTGTTAGGGAATCCAATGATTCCAGCAGATTTTGAAGTGTTGTAACAGTCTTATCATTTCTCAGAGAATCCAATGATTCCTGAGGGTTTTCAAGTCCTATGTCTCAGAGAATCCAATGATTCCTGAGGGTTTTCAAGTCCTGCAACAATCTTGTCATGTCTCAGAGAATCCAATGATTCCTGAGGGTTTTGAAGTCCAACAATCTTTGATGTCCATGAGTCAAATGCCATAACTGCCACGCTCTTTCAATGGTGAGCACAATCAGCAACAGAACCACCCGATATTTCTTGGGTCTTCTCCTTTGTTTCAAGGGTCTGCTCCGTCTCTCTGCGATGGACAAGGCGAATATGGCTCGTTGGCACCCATCTGATTCCTTCTCCACCTGTAGAGATACACGCAAACCCTCTCCCCCAAGCAGTTAGCCTATCTGGTCCTTTCCATTCACCACTTTCTGGGGCTCTCCACATCACCTAGCGATTATCTAAAGATAGTGGAGCTGCTCACACTGGACACTGACCTTCCAGTGGGTTATAAAACCTGTCTGCCAGAGCCAGTGCATCTTTGTCAAAAATCAAGAAGTTGATAGTATAAAGGGTTAGATTTAGAAGTTCTCTAGGGTTACCTGTGGCTCCCCCTTTCTTTTGTTTTTGGAGAAGCATCTTAATATCTTTGTTTCTCCTCTCCACTATTGCCTGTCCTTGAGGATTAAAAGGTATGCCCGTGGTGTGTAAAATCTTATACTGTGCACAAAAGTGTGCAAAATGTTTGGAAGTATAAGCAGGACCATTGTCTGTTTTTATTGCTTGTGGCACACCCATAATGGCAAATGCTTGTGTGAGGACTTCAGTGACCACTCGGGCTGTCTCTTTTGCTGCTGGCATTGCAAAAGTGAATCCCGAAAAGGTATCTACCACACCGTGGATAAAAGATAGACGACCAAAAGATTTATAATGGGTCACATCCATTTGCCAGATTTCACTGGGTCTCATACCACAAGGGTTCTTCCCTGGAGGCAGTGTAGGAGCGTGGAAAGGAAGGCAAGCCGTACAGGTTTTTACTATGCTCCTAGCTTCCTCTCTTGTTATTCCAAATTGTAAACGTAAAGCTCGAGCAGCCTGGTGATATTTAGAATGAGATGCCTGGGCGCCAAATGTGATGACCGTGTATTTTAAAATCAGCCAAAGTCAGGAATTCAGGTTAGGGGAAAATCGTCAATCTTTATTCTCAGTGAAGAAAGATCGGAGGTGGAAGAGAATTGGCAATAGCAATGTGTGCAGCACGACCAGCAGCTACGAGCATAGAACCCAGGCCCAATCTCTCCCAGCCTCTCTTCCTGTCTCTCTGCCTCTACTCACCAAAATCGCCATTTTCTATACAACACATCAGGACTTGCACAGAGAGTGGGCGGGGGCCATTCTTTATCCAAGCATGTATATTAATAGAGTATAGTCCAATTAATATTTAGCCTCACGGGCTTGGGACCTCAGTGCATCAACTCAAACCTCAGCCTGTTATACCGTTAGAGTAGACACTCCCAGGTTTTTTCCCTTAGCATCCATAGATTTATATATGAGGTATGTGTATAGAACTTTATTGAACACAGAATAAAATAAAAGGGGAAATCAATATATTACTTTATAAAGAGAAGATTCCTTGTCATGATTCCTCTCTTTTACCACACCCTTTACAAAATACACACACTTCTGAACCTTGAAAGATTCTAGAAGCATCAGACCATATTTTTCTGCTCATCTCTTAAAACCAAACCAAGATTTTGGGAACCTCTATGTAGTCCCAAGTTGTTTGTCTCTTAATCAGAAGTTCTCATGGGTAGAAGAGAAGTAAATGCAGAGAGCTTCCCTTTTTATCTTGTTAAGTGATCCCAGCTTCAACCACTCTCCTTTTTCCCATCACAAACTCAAGGATAGGAGACAAACCATTTTTGTAGCAAAAACTCACAATTTACTTCACTAAATCTCCTCTGCAAAGCATCCCTGGTCTAGGCAATTCAGAGGCAGCAAAAAAAAAAAAGGCAAGTATTAATACAGAAGTATTAAAATATGCATGTTCAGTTAAAACTTTAAAAAAATATATTCAAAAAAAGCTAAAATGAAAAGTTTTAACTATTTCAGAAAACTCAGCTTATCACCCTGACTGATATCATCAGGGTCCTGGGAAGTCAACTTTTTAAAATAATTTGGTTACTGAAAACTTTGTTTTTTTAAAGTTGCATGATACCTAAAATTCTTGACAAAATTCAAAATAATTCAACAAAGGTTAATTAAGCATTAAAAGTGTATGCATAATATATATGTGACATATTAGCTTTATGTGGCAGAGGATGTAGGGCAAAACATGACTATAAATATTTTTTTGAAAAGCAGAGTATTCCTTTTATTATAATTTTTACATAACTTTTCCAACCTAGGTTCAATTAAGTACCTGCCTCTCCCATTCAAGTAAAAAGGGTCCTACATATTTCAATAGGCAAAAAGAGAGACCTTTGAGGAAGAAAATATTAAAAATGAAACCATTACTTCTTTTTCCTTGAATACTACATCTGGAAGGAGAGAAAAGGACAAAAAAGGAAAAGAACAAATAATGGTTCACAAAATGTCGCAGTCAGAATCAATTGTTTCCCTTCTAAAATATGACTATATCAATGCATAAGAGAAACTTTTCAAGTTCTAACAAGATTCAAGACTTTAAAAAAGAGTTTAGAAAATCATGAGATGGGCATAGCTCTTTTCAACAATGAGATGATTCAGGCCAGCTCCAACGATCTTGTGATGAAGAGAGCCATCTACACCCAGAGAAAGAACTGTGGGAAATGAGTATTGTTTACAAGCATTTTCACTTTTTGTTGTGTTTGCTTGCATTTTATTTTCTTTCTCATTTTTTTCCTGTTTGATTTGATTTTTCTTGTGCAGCAAGATAATTGTATAAATATGTATGCATAGATTGTATTGAACATATATTTCTACCATGTTTAACATGCATTGGATTACTTGCCATCTAGGGTAAGGAATGGGAGAAGGGAGAGAAAAATTGGAACACAACGTTTTGCAAGGGGTACTGTTGAAAAATTATCTGTGCATATGTTTTGAAAACAAAAAGTTTCAATTAACAAAAGCCATCAGAAAGTTTGCCATCAAATGAAGATAACTTTTGATCATAGCAACTTATTAAGGCCATTTAGTAAGGAGTTATACTAAGTATTAGTATAGAAAGAACTCATGCTGATAAAATCAGGGATATTTTGAAGCAGTTGAAGCATGGCCCCAGTAAATATTTAATTCTTACTTTCTTTGTAAGACTGAAAGTTTACTTCCTTTTGACGCTTTAACTTGAGACTTTTACATTTTTGACATATCATGATGTTATGTACAACATTATACATTATATATTCTAATTAGTCCTTATTCTACATCTCAAATTCTCCCCCTTTGTGTTGTAGAATTGCTTTTCAGTACTGTCCAACTTTTCCTGACCCCATCTGGCGTTTTCTTGGCAAAGATACTTTAGAGGAAACTGAGGTAAACAGGGCTGAATGATTTGCCCAGGCTCACAACTTTACTAAGAGTCTGAGACTAAATTTTTAACTCCAGAAGATGAATTTTTTCTGACTCCATTTCAGGCACTCTATCCACAATAAATAGAGATAGATTGGGTCTAGTTGGTTCAATTTGATGTTTAATTTTTCTGTAAAGTTGGGCAAATCTAAAGATTTCTACAATTCCATAAAGCTGAATCAACCCTTGGATGCCAAGTGTGCTTGAATAAATGAACGGTCTCAAACGTTGAGATATCTCCTCAATAGTGGCTGCCTGTTTCATCTGTTACTGGGCTGGTCTCCAAAGATGAATTCTTTGTCTTTGATGTCCTGCCACTGTCCTAACACGGAGCATAATGTTTTGGTTCGAACTAAGTCACCTCATCTCTCACTGTTACAGTGCAACTTTCTTTGCTGGCTGAAGGCCACAGAACTTCTACACTCTGATTCTGTGTGTCTCTGAAGCATTCCTGCCCACACTGCTCACTACCCTCCTCCAGTTTGCAGTACAGTAGTTATTCTGGGGTCCCGCTGCTTTCCACATGTGACTAGCCCACAGAGCTGATTTTCAGTAAACATTATCTATGTGTCTACAAAATAAAAACCACTTTGAGACTTTTTTTTTGGGGGGGGGGGGTTAGTAACTTTTTTTTCATATCAATACCTACTTATCACAGTTTGTTCAGCCACAGAAAAAGTTTCTAAATGTAAAAATGCAAAAGCCCAAATCATCAGTGATGTCATTTTCCCTCAGCAAATTGTGACACCACCATTCTAGGAATCAAAATTTTTTAAATGCTTGAGCAAGAAAGGACTTAGCTAGAGATCATTTAATCCAACATCTTTTTGTTACAGATAAGGAAATTGAGATCTAGAGAAGTCAAGTAACATTCCAAATTATACAGAATCAAAACTGAAACTTAGGTCTGAGGACTCTCAGCCCCAGTGATATTTCCACTATATTCTGAAATGCTATCACACACCAAAAAATCATATAAAAAACAGATCTACAGGGGAGAAATGGGTTGGAATTTTCCCTCCAAAAACCAAAGAATAATGTTCTTAATATAAAATCAAATTCAATAAAATGCAAAAAAAAAAAAAAAAAAAAAAAAAAAAGGTAAAGAAAGGTAAAATGCAATTCAGTTCAGTAAACGTAGTTAGCAAACAGGAAAAGTTGAACTTATTTTGCTTTGGTCCAGATGGAGCTATGATTTTATTATTATGGGGGATTCCCAAATCATTTGCAATTTGCCATCTTAAACTGATGCCTGGGGTACTGAGAAGCTGCTTAATTTGCCTATGGTTATTCAATTAGCAAGAATTGAATCCAGGTCTTCCTGATATTAAGGCTGGCTTCTTTCCTACTATTCTAAGATCTTCCTCTATTAATAAACATATCAGAAAATATTTATGCATACCCCATGTAGTTTTATATATGCCATAGTTGGGCAAATCAGTCACCTTACTACAAGATCTCTGTAGCACTCTCCAATCTAGCATATCTGTGATCTTACAATACTCAACCATACTTAGAAAAAGAGAAACAGTAAAGATCCTGATTGTGATGGCTGGTATTCCCACTAATTTGCAAAATCTGACAATCTGCAAAGGATTTCCCTATCATTAGTACAAATTAGTAAGCTTCTACTGTACTATAATAGGCCATAAAAAAGCTTTTATGAGTCTATCTTTGTTGACATAAAGTAACCTGGCCAAACATTTCACTGTGTTCCTGTGTTTTTATGTGGAAGAATACAGTGTACCTGTTTATCACAGAAATGTGCCAGGAATTATTTTTAGAAAGCAAGGGGGAGAGAAGTAAGGAGAGAAGAAGAAAGAGGCTAAGAAGGATTTAGAAGGAACCTTAACAATCATCTAGTTTTATCCCCTTAATTATAGATAAGGGAATGGAGGCCTAGCAACCATTAAGGGACTTGTTTAAGGTCCTACAGTTTATTCTATTAGTGGACTTGGAATTTAAACTCAGGGTGTTAGATTTTAAGTTCAGTATTCTTTCCACTATATTATGTGGGTGTACATAAAGATTAAGCAAAAGGTTTGTTGAACAGGACTGAATTAGACCTCAGAAACCTTCAGGGAACATAACATCTGCATTTCAATTTTTGAACAGTAGCTGGTGTTTTGCATCAAGGATGCCCAACATTTATGCATATGAGGAGGAGGGACTGTCTTATTCTCCTGAAGTCTTGAAATCCATGGGGAAAAGGAGACAGAAAGGCGCTTAGGACAAAATCTCTGGAAAGAGAAGAAGACATATTGCTGTCTTCTTTCCCTGATTCATGGATCTTTTCTCTTGACCCATGGTTTCTCAGTCTGCTAGAAACCCCAGCAAGTCAGAAAGAAAAGAAAAAAGAAAAGAAAGACTTAGAATGTAGAATAGAGCATGATTTCACAGCCAATTTAGGGATTCAGTGGATAAGGCTTTAAGATCAAATAATTGATAATATTTCCACTCTTTCTGTTGTTGTTTGCTTGCATTTTTGTTTTTTCTTCTCAGGTTATTTTTACCTTCTTTCTAAATCCGATCTTTCTTGTACAACAAGATAACTGTATAAATATGTAAGCATATATTGTACTTAATATATACTTTAATATATTTAACATGTATAGGACTACCTGCCATCTAGGGGAGAGGGTGGAGGGAAGGAGGGAAAAAGTTGAAACAGAAGTTTTTGCAAGGGTTGAAAAATACCCATGCATATGTTTTGTATATAAAAAGCTATAATAAAAATTTTTTAAAAATCAGATAGTTAGTGTAACTCTCCCATAGTCACCTCCAAGCAGCCATAAAATAATGTCCCAAAACAAATCCTAGAAGAGCAGAACTAGTAAAAAGAAAGGGTAAAACAATCTTTTAGCCCAAGAAACTTAGAAGATCACCAAAAAAGGTCTGTCTCATTTGGGTAAAAAGGGAAACTTAGTTCAGGGTAGGAAGAATACCAGTGAGCTGAAAGCAAACCCTCCTTAGCAGGAGGAGCTTGAATTCCAGTGCAGTGGAACAGGCAAATGGCAACATGCAGGACCCCCATGTACCTTCACACAACTAAAGGAATGGGCAGACTCCAACTCTGATAACCACCACATGCTTCAGAGTCGCCCTAGAGAAACAGGTAGTCAGCAGCCAGACGTCAGAGTAGCCTAGCCTTCAGGGGCCAGACCTTCACTGCTTCAGCATAGCCTTGGACAAACAGGCATTTTCCAATAGCCAAAGCTCCATTTGCTTCAATGTGCTCCAGGAAAACAAAGAACACCCCACAGACACCACCACTAGGACCCAGGCTCAGCAGCAGGTAAGCTAACAGACTCCTATGGGCTCCAGCAATGCCAGTCATCCCCAACCCCATTAACCAAACATAAAGATCCCCTGTGGAAATCAGGACAACAGCCCAGCACCAGGTAAACAGCCAGGACCTATAGCAACTGGCACAAGAACCTGAGACAGTGCTTCTTCCACTATGGAAGCATGACTCAAATTTAAAAGAAAGGGTAAAAAAAGCCAAAAAGATGAGCAAAAAAAAAAAAAAAAAGGAGGGGGGAAAAGAATCTGAACTTAAAAAATTATTATAGTGACAGGGAAGACCATGATACAAACTCAGAAGAGGAAAATAATGTCAAAATACCTATGGGCACAACCCCAAAGAAAAATAGGAAGTCATATCAGGTCCAGAAAGAACTTATGGAAAAGCTTAAAATCACGTAAGAGTGGGAGAAGAAAAAAAAATGGAAAAGAAATGAGAAGGCACAAAAGAATTATGAATAAAAAAGAGCATGAAAAAAGAAAACAACTGCTTAAAAAGTAGAATTAGTACAAAAATCTACTAAAGAAAACAATTCCTTTAAAAGTTCAATTGGCCAGATATAAAGAAGTATAAAAGCTGAGTAAAAACACCTTAAAAATTAGAATCGGGCAAATGAAAGCTAAGGATTATATGAGATATCAAGAATTAATTAGGGCAGCTAAGTGGTGTTAGTGGGTAGAGTACCATCCCTGAAGTCAGGAAGACCTGAGTTCAAATCAGATCTCAGACACTTAATAATTTCTAGCTGTGTGACCCTGGCCAAGTCACTTAACCCCAATTGCCTTAGGGGGGAAAAAAAGAATTAATCAAACAATTCAAAAGAATGAAATAATAGAAGAAAATGTAAAATACCTCATGGGGAAATAACTGACTGGAAAATAACTGACCTGGAAAATAGATCTAGGAGAAACAATGTCAGAATCAATGGACGACCTAAAAAGCCATGATCAAAAGGAAGACCCATATAGTATCTTTCAATTAATTAAGGAAAACTTCCCTGATATCCTAGAATCATAGGTCAAAATAGGTACTGAACGAATTTCCCAATCACCTCAGAAAAGAGATTCCATATAAAAACTCCAAGGAACATTATAGCCAAATTATGCTACTATCAGATCAAGGAAAATATACTGAAAGTGGCCAGAAAGAAACACTTTAAATATTGAGCCATAATCAGGATTACACAGGACTTAGCAGCTGCAACATTAAAGGATCAGAGGAACATGATATTCCAGAAGGCAAAGAAGCTAAAACTACAACCAAAAATCACCTGCCCAGAAAAATTAAGCATAATATTTTAAGGGTGAAAAATGGTCATTAAATAAAATATAAGGATTTCAAGCTTTCATATGGAGAAGACTTGAACTGAACAAAAACTTAGATCTCCAATATCAAGACTCAAGAGAAGCCTTAAAAGGTAAAAAAGGAAAAAGGAAACAACGGATCTGATGAAGCTGAACTGTTTACATTCCTATATGGGATAATGGTACTTATAGTTCCTGAAAATTGTACCACTAATAGCACAGCTAGAAGAAATATACATAGAAGGTACAGGTATAAGATAAATCTGAGGGAATGAAATTTTTTTAAAAAAAAATAAGGGATGAGAAAGAGGAGTATACTGGGTACAGAAAGAAAGGAGAGGTAGAATGGGGTAAATTATTTTACATGAAGAGATGTATAAAACCTAGTAATTACAGTAGAGGGAAAGATGAGAGGGTGGGCAATGGGCATTACTTGAACTTTAGTCTTATCAGTACTGACTCAAAAAGGGAATACAATTTGTATATTGTATATATTAATATTGTATATTGTTTATATTAATTGTGTATATTAATATACAATTACTTGAATGTAGAAATCTTTCTTACCTAACAGGAAACCAGAAGGGGAGATTGAATAAATGGAGGAGGCAGAAATGACAAAAAGAGGGCAAACTGGGGAGAAGCAAGGAGGAAAATGGTGAAAGAAGAGAGAGAACAAGTGAAGAAAAATAGGAGGGAGGGAAACACATAGTTACTTATTATAAATATGAAGGTAAATGGAATGAACTCTCATAAAATGGAGGCAGATAGCAGAGTGAATTAAAAATGAGAATCCTACAATATATTGTTTACAAGAAGCATATTTGAAGGAAAGAGACACACAGAGAGTAAAAGTAAAGGGCTGGAGCAGAATCTATTATTCTTCAGCTGAAGTTTAAAAAAAAAAAAAAAGGCAAGGGTAGCAATCCTGATCTTAGACAAAGCAAAAGCAAAAATTGACCTAATTAAAAGAGACAAGGAAGGAAACCATATCTTGCTAAAAAGGCACCATAGACAATGAAGCAATATCAATACTAAACATGTAAGCGCCAAGTGATATAACATCCAAATTCTTTAAAGAAAAATTAAGTTACAGATTCCTGACCAAATGAGAGATAGAGAGCATTATGAAGTGTAAAATAGATAACTTGATAATGTCAGATTAAAAAGCTTTTGCACAAAGCCAATGCAACCAAGATTAGAAGGAAAGCAGAAAACTGGGAAACAATCTTTACAGCAAGTATCTCTGATAAAGGCCTCATTTCTCAAATATAAGAACTGAATCAAATTTAAACAAGTCATTCCCCAATCAATAAATGGTCAAAGCATATGAACAAGCAGTTTCAGTTTTTAGATGAAATCAAACCATGAAAAAATGGTCTCAATCACTTTTGATCACAGAATTGCAAATTAAAGTAACTCTGAAGTATTACCTCATATCTCTCAGATTGGATAATGTGACTAAAAAGGAAAGTGATAATTCCTGGAGAAAATGTCAGAAAATTGGGACACTAATGGAGTTGTGAACTGGTCCAACCATTCTGAAGAGCAATTTGGAATTGTGCTCCAAAGGCAGCCAAACTGTGCATACCCTTGAATCCAGATGACCACTACTAAGTCTGTGACCCAAAGAGATCATAAAAAAAGGGAACAAAACCTACCCATGCAAAAATATTCATAGCAGTTCTTTTTGTGGTGGCAAAATATTGGAAATTAAGGGAAAGCCCATCATTTGGGGAATGGCTAAACAAGCTATGGCATATGAATATAATGAATGCAAGAAGAAATGATGAACAAGTAGATTACAGAAAAATCTAGAAAAATTTGTATGAAATAATGCAAAGTAAAATGAGCAGAATCAGAAAAAATTATAAGCATTATCAGCAATGTTGTATAATAATTAACTACGAATGTTTCAGCTCTTCTCAGCAAATCATCCAAGAACAAAGGACTCATGAAAAAAAAATGTTATTCACATCCAGATAAAGAACTGATGAACTCCAAATACAGATCGAAGCATTTTTTTTCCATTTTTCTAATTCTTTTTCATGGTTTTTTTCCTTTTTGATCTATTTATTTTTTCACAGCTATGATTAATATGGAAATATGCTTTTCATGATGGCATATATAGAACCTATATGATTACCATCTTGGGGGGATCAGTGGAAAAAGAGAGGAAGTAAAATTCGGAATTCAAAATATTATAAAAATCAATGCTAAATATTGTCTTGACGTATTGGGGCGGGGGAATGAAATGCCATTTTTTAAAAAAGCAAAAAAGAAAGAAAGAAAGGATCGAATGTTTTATTTGCTTTAGATGATATACCCTCAGTCTTTTTATGTATATTTTGGATCACTTTGGTAGTCTGGTGTAGCCTATAAACCATTTTGTAGAGTATTATTCATTGTCTAAATTCATCATTGAAGGAAATGCTAAGTTTGAGAGATTCATAAAAACAAAGATATGAGTTTTCTTTTTCCATCTAAATTTAAGGATTTTTTAAAAAAAAAATCTATCCAGTGACTCCAGTTTAAGAACCCTAATCTTAAAGTATTTTTTTATTGCTAGTGGTGAGCCTTCTCCAACATCTATGCCTTGCTTTGATGTCATTTGCAAACTTTGCCTTCTTTTCTCAAACAATTACCCTTAACCATGGTGTTTAATTCTGTCTCCAAAATCATGATAAATTCACCAATTTGTGATAAATATTAGATATGAGCATTTCTCTAGGTTTACAGAAATATCCATCAACCTTAAAGTACTACCTCACTACAATGAACTGCTACTTCTAGCTAAGTGTAATAATTTCTTCATATGTATCCATCTGGATAAAAACAACATTAAAATGACTAATGGGTGTCTTAGAAGTTGTGGAAAAATCAAGGAGAGCTGTCAATCGTTCTTTCTCTCGCTCTCTCTCATTAATTGATTAATTACAAAAGAAAACCATCTCTTCTTGGAAGATCATGTTAATTATTAGGTAAATTAGATGTAACGTATTTCTCACTCTGGTTTTGCTTACATTAACATGCCAGTACTCCCACATGAGTCAGAACTGTAGTTTCACCTGTAGAACGGCAGGTAGGTTGGAAAGATTTAGGTTAAAGATCAGTTACAGCATCTGAAAGATGAGTGGGTTTTAGTAGGTCACACATCATGGTCCTTTCAGATTGTGGTATTCTGACCCTCTCACACTTACTGAGGAGGGAGGAGAATGCTACTCTTGTAAACCTGTGTGTGCTAAATTCTGCAGACAAAAATAGAAAAAAAAAAAAAAAAAAAAAAAAGCCAATCCCTGATGTCAAGAGCCCACATTCTAGAACCAAAGGATTCATGATTAAATCCTGCTTCTCTTAATTACTACCCATGAAACTTTGGACAAGTCATTTAATTTTCCTAGATTCCATTTTCCATAATTGTAAAATGAAAATATTGGGTTAAATGGTCTCTGAGTTTCCTTCCAGCAAAAGCAATGATGCCATGATAGAGTCAGATACCTATAAAGAACAAAGGTTTAAGTCAAGCATCCTTTAAGAGGTCATGATAGTCATGAGTCGAGATAGTCATGATAACTGGCTACTGAATTTACTGAGTAGTCAGGTGATACAGGGGACAGAGTGCCAAGCCTGAAGTTAAACTCTTTCTGAGTTTAAATAAGACCTCAGACACTTATTAGCCATGTGACTCTAGGCAAGTGATTCAACCCTATTTGCGTCAGTTTCCTCAACTGTAAAATGAGCTGAAAAAGGAAATGGCAAACCATTCCTATATCTCTGCCAAGAAAATTCTATAAAAATAATTAAAAAGAATTTTTTCCCTAAGGCAATTGGGGGTTAAGTGACTTGCCCAGGGTCACACAGGTAGGAAGTGTTAAGTATCTGATATCAAATTTGGACTCAGGTTCTCCTGATTTCAGGGCTGGTACTCTATCCACTGTGCTACCTGACTGCCCCAGAACATTTTTTTTTAAAAAAGAAATGAAAAGAAAACTCTAAATGGAGTCATGAAAAGTCAGATGTGAGTGAACAACAACAAATGAATTCACTTCAAGAAAGACTCCCAGGTCAGAAAGGAACAAGTCACAAATTTGTAAGAATGTTCAGGGAAAATAGCCATGAAGGAATCAGAAGAGTGAAGGAGACAGTATAAGAGTGCTCCAAGCTCAGGAAAAGAAATCTGGAAACTTGATAAGAAAGGATATTTCTCCCTAGGAAGTCAATTCAAAGGGATGACTTAAAGGGGTTTGGAATGAAACATCCAGGACAATTAGGGGAATCATCTCTAAGTCTCTGGAGAATGGTCTGAAACTCATGGAAATAATATTTAGAAAATCAATCAACAAGAATTAATTAAGCACTTTCTATGTTTCAGACACTGTGCTAAGTAGTGGAGATACAAAAAAAAAGCAAAACCAGTGCTTGTCTTCAAACTCACAATCTAAAACAAATAGCATTAGTACATTCAAGATAGATATAGAGTCTTTGGGAAGTCTTTATAAAAGGAGAAGATGCTAAGAGTTTGAAAGCCTAGGAAAAGCCTCCTACAGAAAGTGGGTTTTGAATTGAGTCTTTAATAAAAAGAAAGAAAGGATTTCTATAAGGCAAAGGGAAGACAGAGTGCATTCCAATCATGGTCATCACTGCATAAGCACAGAGAAAAGAGATGAAGAGACATATGACAATTAAAAAGGCTCTAGAAATATAATTTCTAGGTTGTTTAATCATTTTATTAATAAGGTCAATATGTTAATAGAAGGATGGCCATTTGGCTATCTCTCTCAGACAACTATGGCAACAGGCTCACAGTGGAAGAGTAGGTGTTTCTGAGGGATGGCAATCAACTCTGATTCGATAACACAATGGGAGGTGGGCTATTTTAAAATGAAGGACTGAGAGTAATATCACAACACCAAAAAACTATCTCTATACCTTGACAAGGACTTCTTAAACTTTTTCCACTCCCAACCCCTTTCCACCTCAAAATTTTTTTACACAATCCCGGGTACTGATATTAAATTGTAGAGAATTTATTTTAAAATAAAGAATTATTAAAGACAAAAGCAAATTTTTATAGTGATGAGATGGATGCATATGTTTATTTTTACATAAAGAATTAAATATTCATGGACTATTTGAAAACTTTTACTATTGCCAAATTTTTCATGACCTCTACATTCAGTTTTGTGACCTCATATGGGATTGCAACCCACAGTTTAAGAAGCTTTGACCCCGACCACACCTAGCCTTGGACCAGCTATTCAAAGTATGTATGCCCCACCCAAAGCAGGGTGGGGTCTTAAACAAGAAAGTTAGTCCAGTCTCATTATCAGCAATGTCCTTCAAGAGACTGAACTTTTTAAAATCTTCCCAAGAAGTTTGAAGGAGGTGTGTATGGAGTACAAGTGCTGAAAACTGAAAAACAAAGCTATATGCATCCCGGCACAATGACTGTAGCAGTACTGCCCCAGACTATTGCAATTAACTTGGTAATCAGTCCTAAAGATTTATGAATTGAAACTGTGTGCTAGTGAAGTTGGGGGTCAGCATGTAAACACTACTGACAGTGCTGTTCTAATAGTCCATCTTCTAACAGAAAAAGGAAGAGAAGGAAAAAAGGATCATAAAATATGAAGAAGGCTTTCTGTTAAAACTCTGATTCTCATGACATTATTTAGGTATTGTTACTGAATGCCAACAAGAGAGATCTCAAAAAATTAAGAAATGGTCATGAAAAGATTATGAGCAAAACTATATAGCTTGCAACTGGAAAAAGAGATTCACAAATGATACAATGCTAGGAAGATTCATATTGGAACTGAAGGAAGATCAGAAAAAATAAGAACATACCATTTTCCAGAATAAAGGGTTACACACCACAGAATAAGCAAATCACTGTATGACATCCTAAGTTTCATATTAGGAGAATATCTGCTATTCAGTCATTAAAAGAATATGTTGATTATGAATTTGTAACAGAAATTATTTCAGAAAAATGTTGTCCACAAAAATTCTGTATTGTAGTTTAGCAAAATCAATTTCTATTATGTCATCTTTAATGTACATAATGCTAATCCTTTTTAAAATGTCTATTATCTAAACAGTAACAGAAGCCAGAGTAATTTGTGTTGCAGGGTTCTTAAACTGTTCCTTTTGTTAGTTATGTTGTCAAAAGACAGATAATTTTCTAGGCTTATCACATTCTGTGAATATGATGGTAAATTTTTTTGTTGTCCTAATAGATTATTTTCTTTTCAATTCAAATTAACAGATTTTTTTTTCCTTCCACTTAGTTTATTTATTTTTTAATACACATTGCTTTATGAATCATGTTGGGTGAGAAAAAAACAGAGCAAAAGGGGAAAAACACGGAAGAGGAAAAAAAACAAAAAAGAAGTGAACATAGTCTGTGTTGATTTACTTCAATCTCCATTGTTCTTTTTCTGTATGCAGATGACATTTTCTGTTCAAAGTCTATTGGGATTGGGGTAGCTAGGAGGTGCTGTGGATAGAGCACCAGCCCTGAAGTCAAGAAGACTTGAGTTCAAATCTGGTCTCAGACATTTAACACTTCCTAGCTGTGTGACCCTGGGCAAGTCACTTGATCCCACTTGCCTCAGCCAAAAACAAAACAACTCCACCAACAATGCATCAGTGTCCCAGTTTACCCACATCCCTCCAACATTTATCGTTATCTTTTTCTATCATCTTAGCTAACTTGAGAGCTATGAGGTGGTATCTCAGAGTTGTGTTAATTTGCATTTCTCTAATCAAGTGATTTAGAGCATTTTTTTCATATGATCATAGATGGCTTTAATTTCATCATCTGAAAATTGTCTGTTCATATCCTTTGACCATTTATCAAATAGGGAATGACTTGTATTCTTATAAATTGACACAGTTCTTTATATATTTTAGAAATCAGACCTTTATCAGAAACACTGGCTATAAAGATTTTTCCCCAGCTTTGTACTTCCTTTCAATCTTGTTTCTGTTGTTTTGTTTGTGTAAAATCTTTTTTAATTTAATGTAATCAAATTTGTCTATTTTGTCTTTCATAATGCTCTCTAATTCTTCTTTGGTCATAAATTCCTCCCTTCTCCAAAGATCTGATAAGTAAATTATCCCTTACTCTCTTAATTTGTTTATGGTATCATCCTTTATGCCCAAATCATGTGCCCATTTTCACATTATTTTGGTATGGGGTATGAGATGTTGGTCTAGTGTAGTTTTAAACTTAAATAGATTACAAGTGCACTAAGACTTTTGGGATACTGTATATGTAACTTCTATGTAACTTTTTAACTCTTCCCTTTCTTTGTTATTTTAATCCTCCTGTAGGTATTGCTGTAGTTATTGCCAGTTTAAAAACACAAAAATAAAACACTGATTATTTCTGAACAAGTATTGAGGAAGGAACACTTCATTCCCTTTGCTTAGATGTACAGTAACTTGGAGAAAGAATCAGACTGGGATGAGCTGAAGGAACAAACTGGCTGGGGGATCCAAGAGGCTAAGCTAGGAGCATGCTGGTGGGAAAGAGATGAGGGTGATGGGGTTCATCAAGGCTCTTAAAATATTTCAACTCTATGATATGACTGTAAATGCCAGATATTGCTCAGCAAGGATACTAGGGCACTCTGCCTTTAAACTATTGTTGTCATTTTTGCATTGACTGTGTAGTTCACAGAAGGGTCGATCAATAAGCATGTATAAAAATTTTCTTAAATTATTAATTTTTTTTTTGTTTAATGGATCAGCTATTGTGATACACAATGGGATTATAAAGACAGGCAAAAACAAGGTCCTCAATATTACAGATAACGTGTAAATATAGGTACCTTCAACAGCTACTTCCAGAGTAGCTGGAAAGCAATCTCAAAAAAGAAGGCACTTGTTTCTGGGAAGATCAAAAAGCCTTTTGCAGAAATTTAGATTTGAGCTAGGATGTAATGTAATCTAGAGAAACTAAAGCTTAAAACATGGAATTGTGAACACATTCCACACATGGGCAACACCCAATGCAAAGACTCCAAAAATGAAAGAGAAGTATGTGAGGAATCACAAGGTTAATGTAGCTAAAATGTAAGAATGCTGCAGACTTTGGGAGGGGCATATTACAAAGCTGTGCATACCAAACTCAGAACTCCTTATATTGATCCTGTGGGGACAGGGAACCATGGGAATTTATTGAGAAGGTGAGTGAACATAGACCTCTGCTTTTAGGAAAATCATGTTTTTTAGGAAGGATAAATTGGAGTGGGGAGGGGACTGAGAGAGGGAACAGCATTAGGAGACTCTTGCCAGGGGAGAGGGCCACAACTAGAGTGGGTGAATAAAGAAGAGACATATAAGAAGCATATGAAGTTAGGAACAAGATTTGTCAACTAGTTATATGGGCTGAGAGAGAAGGATCAATAATGACATTAAGGGTGAGAGCCAGAGTCCCTAGCAAGATGGCACTACTCTCTATAGGGAAGCGTAGAAGAGGGAAAAGTTTGGAGAGAAAGATAATGAGCTATATTTTGGACTGAGTTTGAAATATCTATGGTATATCTGAGAGTAGTGAAGATACACAGAACCTGGAGCCAGGTCTTCCTAAGTTCAGATCTTGCCTACAGGAACTTACTAGCCATATGATACTGGGCAAGTCACTTAACTCTGTTTGCCTCAATTTCCTCAAATGAGCTGGAGAAGGAAATGGCAAACAACTCCAGTATCTTTGCCAAGAAATCCCAAAATGGGATCACAGAGAGTCAGACATGACTGAAATGACTCAACAACTACAACAATATGGTATACAGTTCAAGATGTCTAAAGGGCAAGTTGGTGAAACAGTTGTTTGAAACTTTTCTTTATTTTTGATGTTTCACTGACTTTTTTTTTTTTTACTTTCAAGTTACTTCCCAATAACATCCTTTATCACCACCATCTCCCCGCCATAGAACTCTCTTTTATAACAAAGAAAAGCATTTACTCAAAACTGTTAACACACTTTCGAGACCTTTTTGCATCTGTAGTCCACCACCTTTTGGCCTAGAGGAAAGAAGTGTGCTTTATCATTAATTTAAGCTGATGACATGTAGCTATCATGTAGGACCGCCTTAACTATGATTGGTCATTGCACTTAATCTGAATTCTTATAATTTTTGGTGTTGTTTTCATTTACATTACCATGGTCACTGTTTATATACTTCTCAAGGTTCTCCCTCATTCTTCTTATTTTTTCCCAGCCAGTTTTTCACCAACCACACATCCCATCTATCCTGACCTCCAGGACCAAGGGGCCACCAGATTGTAGAAGTGTAAAAGTCAAGGCCCACCCTTGCAATTCCCTGATTGACAGTATTCTGGTATTTCAAAGGACCCTGATTTTGTGGAACTTTCACTCATACTGATCTTAATTAACCCTTTGATGCCTTAGTAAACAATCATTGTGAGTTGCTGTAGCTTAATATTTTTCCCCTTGTTGGCCAACCTCCTAGTGATGAACCTTTCTTTTCATTTGACCAAAGAAAATAGTTATTCACTTAGTCCATACATTCAGCTTGGCAGAGACCTGTCATCTGCTGGCACACTATATAGGGTCATCTCTCCACAATATGATGAGGCATAGAATAAGGCATTAATGAAGTTACCCCCATAATTTTCATTTTTATATGAAAAATCAACATTGAGATGGAAATATTCTCTTCTACCAAGGGGCTCTAATTCAAGACTTACATGGAATAGATTCAGTTCTGGTAGAGCCTAATCCCAATAAGAAGGTACGTATCAGTTTATTATTGTATTCTCTGATCTGTTATTCCCAACCTCTGAGTAGAATTCTGGAGGAAATCTCTAAAATAAAGTTTAGGTTTGGTTTATATTCTCAGTCTCCCAAAAGGGATTAATAAGAGCCATTCTAAAAAGAGTACTCAGTGTTCAAAGTAGATTTTATATAGTAATTTATTTTTTCCACCACAAAAGAAAATTTTAATACACAAATGATTCATGAAAATATAATGACAAATACTTAAAAGCTGATGCAGTAATTCATCACGCCTATTATATTCTCCTGGGAGATGAATACTTGAAAAATTTTGAGAATTTTCATCTTGGATCTGTATTATCTGAGTAGTTCCTCCAAGTCCCTATCTTCTATCAAGTCATGTCCTAGTTTTCTTAATCCTTTTATTTATGATAATCTTTTGGTAGTGGTTATCTTTTAAAGAAGTTGTTATAGATACTATCTCTGGCCAAACAACCAGGACACAGACTCAGACATGCCTAACTTCACAAAGTCGTGAAATTTCTATAAGGCCAGAAATATCAATCTCAGGTACTTATGCTCAAGGAAAGAAACAAAGTTACAACTTTGAGATCTATAATCAAACATACACTCTTGCTGATGTGATCAAGTAACATAGCTGCTGGATTACTGGGAAGAAATTTTAATCTCTCCCCATTTGGGGAGTTCTGCCAGAGCTAGAAGGACCTTGAGAAACAGAGATAGAAAGAGAAAGAGAGAGACAAAAACAGTCAGAGAGAGAGAGACAGAGACAGAGAGAAAGAGAAAAAGAGAGAGAGAGAGAGAGAGAGAGAGAGAGAGAGAGAGAGAGAGAAGAGAAGAGAGAGAGAGAGAGAGAGAGAGAGAGAGAGAGAGAGAATGGAATAACTCTGAGTTACACTCAGAGTGTATACTCTGTATACTGAAGTGAGTGAGTCATTATTCTAGACTCTGTGAGCAATCCTCTTTGATGAAATTCTCAACTCCTCAAAGAACCAGTCATAAACCTCCTCTAGCAAAAGTCCAAAATCTCACTATTTTAAGTGAGACAGGGCATGGTCCCACACTCCAAGAGAAGTTGTCTAGCTGGAGCACCTGTGACAGTACTAGTGGTCAGGCCACTTTCATTCAGGTCACAGCCTCAGATACTTAAATGTACCATAATATTTGCCCCAATCCACACTTTCACTATATCTCATTATATCTATATCATCTGAAACAAAACCATCATTTTTCACTAGAGGGTTAGTCATCTCTATTTCAGGCTTCAAAAGCGGTCACAGAGCTCCCATGTGAACCACAGTACCAGCAGTGCTTCTGAGAGGCAGAGGGTGATGTGAGAATTATTTGACTTTGCAATTTTGACTGACTTCTGAAAGTTATTCTGGAATCTACTTTTTAATGCCTTGAATCTTAGTATTTACAGTGATACATATTTAATAAAGTAAAGTCTTAGATATGTTTCATGAGTAAAAAAAAAAATCTATTCTAGAATATAGATACTAATATAGAATAGTTCAAAGACTAGATTTTTGTTACTAGGCCGATAAGATATATGTAAAAAGGCAGGAATTTGGAACAAAGAATTTAAGTGGAAAGTAATACCTCTTTGAGGCTTCACCTGGGCTCTTAAGGTCTCTATCTTGCCTCTTCCTTTTCATTTGCAGAAGAAACCCAAAGAATCTTGGAGTAGGAGTGAGAAAAACTGTGGAAACTAAGACCAGAGGACCCTTAATGATTTGTCAAAAAGACAATCTCATGATTATCTGATGCTAAAGAGTGTAGGTTGACAATCAGAAATTAAATAAGAGTTACTGTTACTCCTGAGCTTAGTCAAATAGAAGGTTGACTCTGAAATGTTGTTTATAATACTGTAATCTGAAGGAAGTGACTTTAAAGACAGATTAAGTGATTGTAAATTACTTAGCAGGAATAACAAATTCCAAAAGAGCTTGATCACATGAGGTAAAGACCGTCTTTCTGGAAAAAGCAAAAATAAAAAACATACAAAATTATAACTCTAGAAATTCACTGATTTCTATCTCAGTGGAGAAAAAACAAACAAATGAAGTCCCTTCTATTCTGAAGATTCTGGAAAGGAACCTGTCCTCTTTACAAAAAACAACAAACAAAAAAACAAGTAAAACTAAAGTCTGTAGAGTCTAAGTTAAAAGTGAAATGGAAAAGTAAAATACTCCTCTTGTGAAATAAAGGTAAAAAAAAAACAAAAAACTGTGGCTAGGGACTCTAGATGACACCAGAAGCTAGAACAATTTCACATTCAATGGATTAATAACTAAAAGACCCATGAGACCAATTAAGCAATACCCAGCAGAGATCATATTCCATGCCTAGTAGGATGCAGGCTTGGCCCCCCCAAAATGAATGACCTTGCAGTGTAGAAAGTATGGGTCTTCCCCTCTCAGCCTCCCTGTTGTGTTTGGTTCCCTATATGTGATCTTCCCTTTTAAATCGTGGTCACACAGGTGCCCCACACCTGAATGTGAATAAAATGCTTTCATGGGTTCCCCACATATGTCCCTTCCTTCCCTCTTTCCTTCCCTCCTTCCCTCCCTCTTTCCTTCCCTCCTTCCCTCCCTCTTTCCTTCCCTCCTTCCCTCCTTCCCTCCTTCCTTCCCTCCTTCCCCCTTCCTCCTCCTTCCTTCCCTCCTTCCTTCCTTCCTTCCCCCTTCCTTCCTTCCCTCCTTCCTTCCCTCCTTCCCTCCTTCCTTCCCTCCTTCCTCCTTCTTTCCTTCCTTCCTTCCCTCCTTCTCTCCTTCCTTCTCCTTCCTTCCCTCCTTCCTCCCCTCCTCCCCTCCTTCCTTCCTCCTTCCTTCCCTCCTTCCTTCCCCTTCCTTCCTTCTTCCTTCCTTCCTTCCTCCTTCCTTCCCTCCTTCCCCCTCCTTCCTTCCTTCCTTCCTTCCTTTTCCTTCCTTTCCTTCCCTCCTCCCTTCCCCTTTCCCTTCCTTCCCCTTCCTTCCTTCCTTCCTTCCCTTCCTTCCTTCCTTCCTTCCTTTCTTTCTTTTCTTCTTTCCCTCATCTCTTCAAATTCTATCATATTCTTAAAATTATGCTTAATGAACTGCATTAGACCATTTCTTTCTAAAACTTTTCCATAGTCCTATTTTAGCTACTTTTTTTTTTTTTTTTACATATTTCTTTTCCTTTCCTTTTGTTTTTGATTCCATAAGAGCCTGAAGAGATAGCCGCTAGGAACAAAGAGCTTCACATTTTTAAGATCATGGCCACTGGAAAGATCTGTTTTATCAAGGTAGATCTGTTGGGGAAATGCAACATTCCAGATATCAAGATCAGAGAGAGATTTTGCCAGTCACCTACTAAAGCCAATGTGGAACCTCTAAAAATTTATAGCTGCAAAGAATATATTGAGTAGGTGGGGGAATGCAGATTAAGACACTTATCCACGTGACAACAAAAACATTTTCAGGGAAAAGAAATCATTTTTGCTAGGGGCTGCCTCTATCTGCTTAAAACAGATTTTAATGGGTGGTCTTGCTTCACCAGATAATTATAGTGGTGATGTAGTGAAGGCAAGGGCGATTAGGTGGAATGTGCCTAAACTCAGGAAGTCAGAAGTCAGACAGATCTGAATTCAAATTTGGCCTCAGACACTTAACTGTATGACCCTAGGCAAGTCACTTAACCTTACTTGTTTCAGTTTACTGAACCTGGATTAATAAGACCTATCTCAAATCTTGGGCCCCACACTTACCAGGTGTGTGATCTTGGGCAACTCACTAAGGTGATTTTGTTTCAGGCCTTTGTATCAGGACACCAGAATTTAGAAATTACTGACAGCACTTGTATATTTCCCCACCTAGTGCTCACCTTCCTCTACTAATTCTTCAGTGAATTTAAGGTTAAACTTCAAACACTAAAATTATTAATTATAGTACTGGACAAGATCCTTGATTTATCTTGAAGATATCTCAGAGGTCATTTATTCTAATTCACTCACAGAAGTTGTAATGAGTGTAAATAATCATTCATATAAATAGTAAATAGTAAAGGCAAAATTTGAGCTTCATTCTAGCACTTAGTACAGTGTTTGATAAATAGTAGGTGCTTAAATGTTTCTTGACTACAATTACAAATACAGCATGCTTTTCAATGCATCAAATTGTATTACCTAAACTGAATCTCAATTTTGATATTTTTCAGAAGTTTTGGAAGTCCCATTAGCAACTATTCACTTTTTGTAAAGTAGTTTTTAGGTTGTATAAATATAGCAATAATAATTCGTACTTATATAGCACTTCTAAATTTATGAAATATTTATATCACAATAATCCTGTGAGATAAATAATATAAACATTATTTTCTCTATCTTTTTATGATGTCTAGACCTGTGAAATACCAAGGTTCCTATTGGAAACTCCTGCCAATTCAGATTAGGAATTCTTCTGCATTTAACAATCTTAGAGGTTCCTGGAAGCATTAAAAGATGCAATCTCTTGCTTAAAGCCATACAACCAAAGTGTATAAAAGTCAGGACTTGAATCCAGGCCTTCCTGACTCCTAGGCTTGCTTCTTTGTCATATGGCCATCAAACCTAATTCTTGGCATCTTTGCTATTATCATTTGTTCAGCCATATCTGATTTTTTATGACACCCTGGACCATAGTTTACCAGGTGTTTGTATCCTCTATCCTCTATCTGTCCAAGCTCATGTTCTTTGCTTCCATGATGCTTTCCAACTCATCCTCTGCCATCCCCTTCTCCTTTTGCCTTCAGTCCTTCCCGATGTATCTTAATGACCATCAAATCATTACCTCCCTTGTTTTTCTTTCAAAATATTTTAGACTGTTAAATAGACCCAACCTTTGATTTGTCAGGAAAATGAAAGGTTTAAATAATAATAAGATATTAGGCCACAACTCCCTGGGAGTTTTTAAAAGATTCTAACCAATAAAAATCAATATAGTCAGTATCAACTAAGGTATTATTTACAAAGAACTGTGCAAACCTTAAAATGTTATATAAATATCAGCTGCAATTGTTGTTATTTCTACATTAATAAAGGATGTCTGATTTCTTCCCAATATGCCCAAGGTAAAGTAATACCACCCACCTGGGACTCTTTACATTTGCTGTATGTAGCTTCCCATTGCATTTTTGTAAAGCTCACCCTTTAAAGGATTATGGAATCAGTATCTTGAATGTCTTCAGAGATTAATGCTCATTTCCTCTTTTTCCTAACTTCACAACAGAAACAAAAATCCTAGGATTAAAGTTAAGATTTATAAGACTAGATTGTATTTTAGAGAGAGCATCCAGTCCCCCTTAGGTACTAAAGGGAAGGAAGAGAAACTGTGGCCATTGCCTTGCAGATAATGAAAGCTATAATTTATTTAGAGGCAGCTGGTTATTCGGTGGGTAGAGCACTGGGCCTGATTCCAGGTCCAGCCTTCTAACTGTGTGACCCTAGGCAAGTCACTTAATTTCTGATTCCTTGACAAAATGGATCCATTGGAAAAGAAAATAGCAAACCACTCCAATGTCTTTGCCAAGAAAATTCCAAATGGAGTCACAAAAGGTTGGACACAAATAAAATAAAACTACTGAAGAAAGCATTTATATAGCACCTACTGTGTGCTATATAGTTTAAGTACCTTAACAAATGCTATCTTACTGAGCCTCACAACATCCGTAGGAGGTAGCTACTATTCTTATCCTTACTTTAAAGTGGAGGAAACCGAGGCAAGAAGAGGTTATAAGATCACAAAGCTAGTGAGGCCATATTTGAACTCAGTTCTTCCTGATTCCAAACCAAGCATTTTGTTTACTACTCCATCTAGCAGCCTAAATTCTATTTCTAGCCCCAGCTTAAGAGTGACAACTGAAGTTCTACCCTGTGTCCTGGTATCATAGGAATTTGCCAGGCATTGTGCCAGGCTGAGGCAATTTCCTACCCTCCTGATGTGACAAAATTTTTTTTCCAAATAATTGCATGTTAGATAAGGGCTATCACATCAGAATGAAAAGGAAGGCCATGAGAATAGGTGCATATGTATTCATCTCTGCAGGCAGGGAGGTTTGTTACCTAGGGACACATTTTAATTTTGTTCTCCTGGGAACAGATGCTTCTTTTGCAATATTAACTGCAAGACTGAAAATCATGACCTGGCTGAGCAAAGAGTATGGAGTATAAGCCAGGAATGATTCTTGCCTTGGGAATCCAAATATTCTGCTAGATGTGAAAGTTTCTGTTGATTTTGGAAACACTATGAATCATTTCCTGAAATGGCAAAATAATGGAAGCTTCTTATTTCAGAATTCCAAGAAATGTTCTGTTGAAAGTCTGAAGGCACTTGGGGATTCCAAGCTCCCAAAAAGGGCCTTTATTCCTTCTAAGAGGAGGCTTCCCAAACCCTGGGAAAATGATTTGTACAAACCAGCTCAATAAAATGTGTGTTGTGTCTCTCTTTTGGGATGCAGATATACTTAAGGAAAAGTCCATAAGGTAACTTCACATGTTTAGGAGAAAGTTTTTGGAATGGTTTCCTTGTCCATGTTCTACTTCATGGCTTTTCTGGAAGGGAAATAAAGACACATACACAGATAGATAGATAGATATGTATAGATTGCCTATATTCTTTTAGCACAGTGCCTGTCATATATGTATACACACAACACAGATAAACACACATTCTTTATGAGTTAGTGAGATGTAAATATCCTGGGAACAATTCTTTCAGTATGATTTCTTCTATTGAAAACCCATTTTTCATCAGGGAATTTCTAATGATGTCAGTAGTTCCACCATTTTCCTTACCTATAACCCCAGAAAACAACTCTGAGGTAAGAAACTTGGCTTCCCACCATAAAGGACTCTGGAAGTAATTGCTGCTAGGATCAGAAAGCACTTAATATCCATCTCTCTTTTCATTTTTTTCTTTCTTTCTTTCTCTTTCTTTCTTCTTCTCTCTCTCTCTCTCTCTCTCTCCTCTCTCTCTCTCTCTCTCCCCCCCCCCCCCCCCCCCCCCCCCCCCCCCCCTTCTCCGTCTCCCTACCCGCCGAGCGCCGCCCCTTGGACGTCCCCCGCGGCTCCCCGCGTCCATAGCCGGGATCCTTCCCTTTCTTTCTGTAACTCAACTATGAACATATGCCAGAAGTTAAAACTTGAGGCCAAAAAACTTTAGTGCACTAGGGAAAATTTTCTCAAACCATTAAAGGTGAGATCAGCTTGAAATTTCCTAGGTCTGGGGCTGAAAGTGTTTTGTGGCTTTGAAGTTTAATTCTTAATAAGAGCACCTGACTTGTAAAATGACAAGAAGCAAGGAAGATCTAGGTTTAAGTCTTGCTTTTGAAATTTCCTAAATTTTCCCCACCCATCCTCCCAAGGCAGACTCTGTATTTATTTAAGCTCTCTGTCCTTTAGGCCATTCTCTAAGACAGAAGCTGTGGAGGTGTGATAGGAATTTCCTCATCTGTGAATTTCATTTAGCAATGAATTCATAGGTCGAGTTCTTACCCTATCTTACAAAATGAAACTGGCCCAGAGTTAAGGGACTCTCCAATATCTCAGAAGATTAACATCTTTGGGCTTCAAGCAGAAAGGATTTTGGAGACTCTTCTGGATCTTAGAACAACCTTTCTCACAGACAGTGTGTCTCTTGACATTTTGGTCATTAATAGGGGGGACAGTTTCCAGTTTCTGTTACACTTATTTCATTAATGTCCAGAGCAATCCTAGACATTTAGAGCAACTTCATACACTTCTATTTCTATAGCTAGTGAAGGCTGCCAGATGGTCCAGTGGATAAGGAAGACAGATTCTGCCTTAGAAATTCACTAGCTATGTCACTCAAGTAAGGATGTATTAGTAAATGTTTAACAACCAGCTTTCTTATAAATTTAATCTTCATTATTAACATTTTTGCCATCACTTTTTAAAGTCTAGATGATCAACAAAACACTAAATCAAGTCCTAATCATTTATAATATTGGGTGATTTCTGAAATATAAATGCTCACAATGAAATTTCAATTAATCTGATCAAAGAGGTGGACATAGTGAATTCCAGCACATTTCTGTACCCAGGACAAATTACATAAATTCTCTCAACTTCATTTTCCTCATCTGTAAAATCAGGTTGTTAGACTATAAATGGCCTATAAGGATCCTTCCAGTTCTAAAACTATAATCTTATGATCATCCTCTTATTGGGGAGAAGACAAAACATAAAATCCAAGTGATTAATTTTATTAGGCAGAGTAACCACTGTCAACAAAAAAATTTCTGTGTATTCTTATAAGTGGACAAATACATAAGTATGTGTATATTAGTTCTCTCTCTCTCTCTCTCCTCTCTCTTTCTCTCTCTCTCTCTCTCTCTCTCTCTCTCTCTCTCTCTCTCTGTGCTAAGCAAGAATACTTCCCATGCAAAGTCAGGTGCCAGTATCAATAAACACGCCCTGTCTGGAGAAGGCTCCATATATCACAAAACTGTAATACTTAATTAAGCTCAATGGCAGAAATCATAAGCTTTGAAAATAATAATTGGTACATGCCAAGCAAAGAATGCATTTTGTGAATAGCCTGATTATAATAACCATTTATGTTTAGGTAGACAGCTTTCATTGGAATATTTCTAAGTTTTATAAATTCATTAATACTAAGAGACATTTTAAATGCTATTTTGAAAATGTGCTTTTCTCGGACTCATGTTCAAAAATGTCTGTAGTTGTCCTTTTTGTAGTGGCAAGGAGCTAGAAAGTGAGTGGATGCTCATCACTTGAGGAATGGTTGAATAAGTTATGGTATATGAATGTAATAGAATATTATTGTTCTATAAGAAATAATAAGCACCAATAGAACATAGTACATAGTAACAACAAAATATATGTGATGGACTTGATTCTTCTCAAAATGCAATGATCAAGACATTTTCAATAGATTTGTGATGGAAAGAGCCATCCACATGCAGAGATAGAACTATGGAGACTGAAAAAGGATTGAAGTATACTATTTCATCTTTTTGTTGTTGTTTGCTTGTTTTTTTTTTTTCTTTTTTGTGTTTTTTCTCCTCATGTTTTTTCCCCTTTTGATCTGATTTTTCTTTTGCAGCATGACAAATATGGAAATATGTTTAGAAGAATTGCACATGTTTCACCTAAAAAAAAGACAAGAAAATATGCTTTTCTCAAATATCAAAGGCACTGTGATATAATGAATAGAACTAGTCTCAGAGCTAGAAAGACTTGTGAAACATATCAGCTTGTGTGAACCTAGACAATGTACTTAACTTCACAGTATTCTAGGAAAATCTGTTAGATTCTAAACTATAGAGTCAAATTATCTTGGTAGAGGAATATACCTCACCCTTAAATTGTCTATACTAATTAAATCTCAGGGCTGGTTGTTATCTCTATCCCTGGCTCCCTAGATTCCTATACTGTCTGCCTTCAATGTTCATGTACCAGGATTGCTTTGGTTTTAACTGACTTCTACTTTCTTCTCTCAAAATATATCCTTGATGATCCAGAACAAATGATTGGTTTATATATTTTTTTTTTATTTCCCTTTCTCTGTGATACCAGATGCTACTATATTTTGCCTCCATCTATTTTTTCTTTTCTGTAAATGTGCCACTCTCCAAACTGCATACCAACAAAGATTTTAGAACTTTCAATTCAACAGGCATTTATTTAGTGTCTTCTGTGTGCTAGGTACTCCATACCAGGTACTGGGGATACACAGAAAAAACTTTTATAAACTGTTCCTACCCTGAAGGAATTTAATATGACACATGGAACTAAACATGAAGCACTCTTAAATTCTAACTGAAATACTGAATATTAGAATGGTTTTTAATTTAGTCAATCAATCAATTGATAAGTATGTATTATCTCATTTGCTCCTTTAAACAGACTTACAAAATAGGTGTTATCATGATTTTACTGATGAAACTATGGCAGATGACATTCCAAATGACTTGTTCAAACCTACATAGCTAACAAATGTCTGAGGCAAGATTTGAATTCAGGAGTTTCTAACTCTGGGTATAATGTTCTGTTTCCTACACTACCAAGTTGCCTCATCTATCTATATCTGGAAGGGACCTCAAAGGTGGTAGAAGCCCAACCCTTAATTTCAGATAAGAAACTGAGGCTCTGGGAGGTTAATGTCATGAAAGTAGTTTCAGAGACGGATTCTAAACCCAAGATCTAGAGCCTTCTCTTTTCAGTCTGCCATATTGCATCCCACTAGCTTCTCCATGTTGGTAAATGAATACACCCCCTAGTCCTGTTCCCTGCAAGGGACCCCCACATCTGTTGCTTCACCAATGCCTAGAACATATATGTTAACTTGAAAATTGATTGAGGTTAGACTGCACCAATATGTGCAATGAGCATACAAACCCTAGACTTCTGTTTTCATGGCCCTCCTAACTATATTTTCTTCTATCTCTAAATGTAACCCTCAGGAAAAAAAAAAAAAGAATATGTTCTAATACTTTGGAAAGCTGAAAAACAGCTGTTAAAATTTCTTGTTTTCCTGTTCCTTTTTAAGTTTAATTTGTTTTAAACAGAATAATGTCATAAGCACAGAAGGTATTCAATTCTTCTACCAATATGGATGCCAATCCATGATTATCCTGAGTCATTCTTATCCATATCGTAGGATCATAAGTTGAGAGCTGATCCATCATAAGGAACTATAGAGGCCATTTAGTCCAACTCCCTCCTTTTGCATATCAGGAACCTGGGGTCTATGTGATTTGTACAAGATCATACAGGTAAAGTCACCCATTATATTCTGAATTCCTTGAGAATAAGGACTGTCTTCTACCTTTCTTTGTATCCCCAACACTTAACATTATGCCAAGCAAATAGTTGGTGCTAAATAGATGTTTATTGATTGACTAATAAATGACAGAGGTCGTATCTGAACCCAGGTACTCTGAATCCAGAGCCAGGGCTTTTTCCACTGGACTACTCTACCGCCATGATGAGGTCTTTATAGAAGATCAACCCAGTACAGTGGACACCCTCCTCCAAGTTTATTGGTTGCCTCTCTGTTATGGGTAACTCTTGCTATATTAGTAATCAATATTTTCCAGGCATACATATTCATGGCAATATATTTTATGATGCTTTTTGTATACACACTATCAGTGGAATTATACTGCATCCTTTTATACACATAATCCTTCTGTCTTCCCATTATTTTTTTAATTACCTGCCATTTTGATTATTCTAAGATTGCAGTGTTTGAAATTCACATATGGCAGCACCAGAATAAAATCAGTGTTAAAAGGAGGGGCTTTTTATCGCAGCATATAATTTGGGATCATTAAAAACAAGAAAAACAAAGTTTCTGTTCCTATACTATTTGCCCTACAGATTTTATACCTCACACTTTCTGGGAGGTTGAGAGCAATAGATTTTTTTTTCTAGTTTCAATTTATGATCTATAATATGAATCAGTAAACCACGAAGTTTCTCTTTTAAGTAAAGCCTTTTGCCCTAAAGTTTAAAGCAGTTCGTTGATAAATCAGAAGAGCAGTAGGTCACAGGATCTTGAGTGGGATGGGATTTTAAAGAGATCTAGGATATAATAAAAATTCCTCTATATAGCACTTAAAGCCCTTTGTATTCTAACTCCATCCAGCCTATCTTTCAAGGCTGATTTTTATGGAGGAGAAAATTACTCCAAATTCAGGATTATTTGCACTAATCCATGTTGTCTTTTCCCTGAAGGAAGTGTCTCCCTCAGAAGAGTCATATCTGAGACCTGTGCAGGGAAGCATGCACTATTGAAATGAAATCTTCTTGTTTTCCCCATACACATACTCTCTTTTCTTTCTCTCCCACATAAGCACATGGTAGGGCTGAGCTAGCTACACTTGAGGTTCTGAGATAAATATCTAATTATTGCTGCAGAAATAAAATTTTATTGGCAACTCTTATCCTATTAACTTCTTTATCATTATTAAAGCCAAAAAGACTTCACATGTTGAAGGATATTTCTCCAGGGGAATGTCTAACAATTTAGACTAACAAAAATATCTTTTTTGGGGGCAAAAAGCATTTTTTACATTAAAGTTGATATACAAAAAAATTTCTTAGTCCAAGAATCATGATTACATTATTATTTAAGTAGTTATCCCACTGTGAAATTATTTGTCTCTTGTTCTCAATGACAAGCCTTGTGATTATATTCTTCAATATTTCTACCCCATACCTCTGGCACACAGCTGGTTTGCTATGTTGTTCAGTCATTTTTCAATTGTGTCCAACTCTTCATGACCCCTTTTGGGGTTTTCTTGGCAAAGATAGTAGAATGGCTTGTCATTTCCTTCTCCAGCTCATTTTATAGATAAAGAAACTGAGGCAAATAGGGTTACACAGCTAGTATCTATGACTCCTGTTTATCACTCAAATATCACCTTTATTAACTTTACATAGGTAGTACAATAGATACATAGATCAATGGACTTGGAAAACAAGAAAACCTATTAGTTGTATGATCCTAGACAAGTCATTTAACCCCTACCTATCTCAGTTTTCTTCTCTATAGGGATAATAACATCTACCTTCCAGAGTTATTGTGGTAATGATGATAATAATAGCTAACATTTATATAGCATTTACTATGTGCCAGATATTATACTAAGCACTTTACAATTTTTATCTCATTTAATCCTCACAATAACCTTGGGAGGTAGGTACTATTAATATTCCCATTTTTCCTAAACAGGTTAAGTGACTTGCCCAGGATCTCAAAGCTTGAGATTAGACTGCAAGACCAGTATTCTATGCACTGTGCCACATAGAATAAAATAATATTAGCAAAATGTTTTACAAACCTTAAAGTATTATATAAATTCTAGCTATCATCATCATCGAACTAATTATTAGTAATTATTTATAATGATTAAAAAGGCTATTCTTCATCAACTCATTGGGGTAAAATTCAGCTCATCTTTATTTTGCAGATTAGGAAACTGAAACTCAGAAATTTAGTAACTTACTCAGAACTACACAGCAATCAAGTATTCAAATAAAGAGCTGAAACTAGGAGCTTATGACTTCATTATACCACCATGCTTTTCCATGGTTGTTATTTCTTCTAAGAAAGCATTAAGAGAGAAATTAGATACTGATGTTCCTTCCAAGTCTAAGCTTTTATAAAAGAGTTAAAAAAAAATTAGATCCTAAGAAAAGTATAGATGATTTAATCAATGTCTCCCATCTGAAAATTATACTATCTAAAACGACAGACAACAGGGCTTTTTCTCTCCTATCCAGACATAAGCCACTAAATTCAGAAGTGGTCTGGTAAACTGAAAGAAAATTCCAGGCTAGGAATGGAAAAAACCTAGAGTCGGTGTTATTCTCTGCTACTTAGGAGCTACGACATTGATTTTTCCTTCACCCTAAAATAGGGGTAAACAAAAGATTTACATTACCTATTTCACATGGTTGTTTTGAGGAAAGTAAATGATAAAGCATTACATAAAGGTGAGTTACTATAATTATTTATGGAATGTGAATCTAATAAAATCACAGAACTGGAGCCCCACCCAGAAATCAGCCTTGTTAGTATATTATAACAGGTCTGTATACTAAACAGTGAGCTGGATCAGAATGAGACTACTCTCTATCCATCAAGGAGAATAGATGTGGTTCTATTTGGAAGAAAAGTTCACCCTAAATAGGGAGTCTCTTCCCACCATGTGGCTTTCCAACAAGGTCTTATCAATGCCTTTAAGCATCATCCAGCATAGGCTAATTTGTGTGGGGGTTTGAGTTTATAACATAGCTCATTAAATATGGGAGAAATGTACTATTTATAGTCATCTTGCTTGCATTTTTTTTATCTGAAGAATCTGCTCTAATTGTAGGGAAGTATCAAGAGGGAAATGTTCTCTGTGCACCTCAGGGGATTTGTTTGAGGGACTTGGATTTTAAATAGCTCGTTTAATCCCCAGTGAGCTGAAAATAATTTTTATGTATCATCAAACACACATAGCAACCTTATAAGAATAGTAAAATTAAAAATTCAGATGACATTAGCAAATCGTGTGTTTTCCTTCAATAGTCATGTTATTTTCCATTTCAATCCATGTATCAACAAATATCCCCCTTATTCTCTGGCATAGCTAGGTGATAAAGTAGATAGAGTACAGGATTTGGAGTCAGAAAAATAGGAATTTTATTCCTACCTTAAATACCTAGTAGCTGTGTGATCCTGGATAAGATAAACTTTCTCAATCTTGGTGTCTTATTCAGGAAAAAATGAAGATAATAATAGCATCCACTTTATAGGATTGTTGTTAGAATCAAAGAAAGATAATATATATAAAGCATTTTGGAAACCTTGAAGCAATACCTAACTGTTAGCTACTTGTGTTATTATTGCTGTTGTCTCTTGTATACAAGTTATTTCACTAGACTTTATGAGAAAATGAAGAATAGACACTTGTTTTCTGAGAGTTTACAATTTAGCTAGAAAGGTAGGACACATAGATAGATGAATAGATAGGTAGATAAGTAAACAGGCAGATAGAAATACATATATATATATATATACACACACATATATATATATATATATGTAAGCAGACCAATATGAAACAAATTATTGTTTGTCCTTCATTCTTAAAAAGGACTATGACATCAGGGAGGTGACGCCATGACATGTAAGTAAACTGAATTTCAATGAGGAAGGGCTGTGCAAGGTCACCTGCCTCACTTTCCCCTCCAGGGCCATCTGGGTCCAATGGGAATATACAGATCAAGATGCCTGGAAATGACTCTGAATGCAGTAGGAGACATTGCCCTTTTTAAACTAAGGTCTTCAACAAGTCTCAGTTTGACTGAGTCTGCACCCATTCAGTGATTAAAATGAGCTAACAATTGAGGCAAAGAATATTCTCTTTCACAAGTATGTGCAAATTGGGTGCAAAAGGAATTATAGACAGGAATTCAGGAATTCAAAGGGAAGTGTGATCATTTCTAGGAAGCTTCTTGGAGGAAAGTGAATTTGAATTGGGAATCAAAGTCTGATTATCGATGTAGAAGATACTAAAGGATGATAGGAACTTAAATCTAGGAGACTTTAAAGGTCATTTAATCAAAATTCTGCATTTTGCAAATGAGATCCAGAAAGGTTAAGCAAGCAATAATTTATTAAGTACTTGCTGTACTAGGTATTCGAGCTCTGTGTGTGTGTGTATATGTATAAAAACATCCCCCAAAAGGAGACTAGTGTTCCATGAGAAGGTCATGGAGAAACTCTGGAAGAACTGGATCATAGAGAGACTCAAAGAACAGAGTCATAAAATGTTAAAGATGGAAGGGATCTTGGAGAAAACACAACCCGGCCCCCTCAATTTACAATTGAGAAAACTGAGGTCCATAGAAGGATCATGGCTTACACACAGCTATTTTTATTTATTGTCTAGCAGAAGTAACAACTGAGACGGGGATCCCTGTCCAATGTGTTTTCCACTACTCCATGCCCCATATTTCATCAATTCTATGTGAACACATACATTTTTTATCTTTTCCCCTTGATCATGAATAATTTTAAGGTACCCTTGTTTCCAGTAAACCAGGCAGGGGAAAGTCTTTTATCCACATAGGCCACATGAAATTGGGGGAAATTCCAAGTACCTTCAAAGCCAAACCAAGGTTGGTAGCAACAGAAAGGAGTCAATAGTTTAACAGTACTACAGCTAACGGGAAAGATAATGCATAAAAGATAGTTGGAAAATAGTGGGAGAAGATACTGCATGGGGGCAAGATGGAAAAGTCCTAAGAGTCAGGAACAGAGCCTGAAAAAAAATGAGTATGAATGACCTAGGTATTTCCTGAAATGGTGGTCCCAAGCAGCAGCTCACAAACTGGAGGAGAGGGACACAGGAGTGGAAGCATCTCCAGGGTGAGAAGCTACTAGCATAAACTATGAAAGATTTGGAGAATCAAGGATACAGGCAAAAGAAGAAATGTTTACGGCAGAAAGGTAGATGGAGCCACATTATAAGTATTCTTGAACACCAGGCTAAAGGAGTTTGGGTTTAATGCTATAAGCAATGAGGAGTCACTACAGATCTTAATCATATGATGGAAGGTAGTAATTCGGGGAACCTGAACTGACATCAATAAATAAATAGTTGTATGAATGAATGGGTGAATGAGTGTACATTTAAATTCAGTGCATTTATTTATTATAATAATAATACATGCAAATAATTTACTGAACACTTTTTACTTGAAAGCAGCTCAGTGGATAGAACATTAAGCCTGGAGACAGGAAGACCTGAATTCAAATATGGTCTCAGATGCTCACTAGTTGTATGATCCTGAACAAGTCACTTGACCTCTGCCTTAATCCACTAGAGAAAGAAATGGCAAACCATTCTAGTCCCCTTGCCAAGAAAATTCCATATTGGGTCGCAATGACATGACTAAATGACTGAAAAACAATAACATGCAAAATTCTGTGTTAATCAGTGGAAATATAAAGGGCAGTGTACAGGATAAACTGAATTGCAATAGAGAATGGAATATAGGGGAAGCTTTATCAGGGTCCCAAGATCACCAATATAGACATGCTTGAGGAATAGATCACTTACATTCACATCCACACTTTGGCTCTGAGATCAGAGTCTCATAGGACTATGTCATCAGTACTCCTATTCCACTCACCTTCCAAATGTGCATTAACAATCAATCAAATGCATATATGACTTTTCCCCCAAAGATTTAGAAATTAAACTCACATATGTTATTTCCATGTATCCTAGGGTTTTAAAATTTTTTCTTATTTTCTATATATTTAAGTTTGACATGTAATAAAATACATCTTTAATGTTTTCAATTTTCTAAAAAGCTTCCATATTCATTTGAATCATTAAGCAACCCTGTGAGATAGGAACAGCAGGCATTATTGTCCCCAGTTTACAAAAGAAGAAATTGAAACACAGAGAAAAGTTAAGTAACTTACTCAATTCATACTGATAATTAGTGGCAAAGTTATTACTGACAGATATAATCTGACTTCCAGTATAAATCTGACCCCCAGTCATGGGAGTATGATACACACTGCCTCTACATATACTAGACTCCTATCATGTCATAACTTATTTTTTATATAATCTGAATTCCTATTAATTTAAATGTAGTAGAGTTAAAATGTCTTATCTTTCTTTGTCTTCTCTTAATTAATTACTAAATCAACAGACATGAATTAAATGCCAATCACTATTCTAAATGCTGGAGACACAAAAAGGCAAAAGATAGTCTCTGTCCTCAAAGACCTTACAGTCTAATGGAGGAGACAACATACAAATAAATATACTGTATATACAAAGCAAGCTATATGTAGGATAAAGAGAAAATAATTAAGAGGGGAAAGGTACTAGAATTAAGAGGGGACAGGAAAGGTTTTCAGTAAAAAAGAAAAAGATTTTAATTTCTATATAAAGAAAGCTTATATAACTGATATAAATAAATAATATAAATCTGTACTGTAAGGTAGAGATGGGTGAATATTACTATCTCCCTTTTAGAATAAGGAAAATTGAAGCAAAGAGAAGAAAATGATCAGGTTAAATTAGTGTTTTCCAAATCAGTCTGTAATTCGAGAAAGGCCTTCAGAATTATTTAGTCCACTTTTCTAATTTTATGGATGAGAAAACTGAAGCCCAGAGAAGTTGATTATTGGTAGCAAAAATTTTATGAGCTGGTAAAAATATCGAGTTTTCAAATTCTGTGATCTATAAGGAGGAGTGAGTCCTTCAATTTCTTGTCCTTCAATTCTCTTCAAATACTATATGGCCTAGGTGAGATTACTTAGCTGCAACTTGGTGAACTATTCTATTCTGCAATTAGGCATACATAAATGACAACTTTTTTTTTTTTACTTTTGAAAAAACTTTTTTAAAAATGAATTTGTAAATTAAAAATGGATTTTTATCCCAAAAATGAATTTTAGAGGTTAAAAATGAAATATGATTCAATTTTTCATCTGCTCTTCTTTATAACTGAGGCTCTGACATCAGTTTTCCAAGGAATTCCTAGAATCATAGAAATAGTCAAGCTAGAAGTGAGGTAATGTTTCAGTCCAATTCCCTCCTGTTAGAGATAAAGAATATGAATCCAAGAGGCAAAAAGAAAACTGCTTTCTTCTGAGAGAATTTGTTCCTTGTCTTTTGTTTGTTTTAAAGAGTAAATTAAATTTAGTTCTAAGTATTAAAGATGAACAATAATAAATAAAAAAAAATTATATATATTTTTTCTAAATAAAATGACCTGGTCACTCAAGAAAGTTATCCTAACAATGCCATCATCGCTTATCCCAGAATCCTGGCACTTACACAAGATTGCACTCCAGTTTTGCAGTCAGAATGTCATTTGTCTGAAAGATTCATAAAAAGCACTTTGCAATCATTCATTTTTAGGCTGATTGGTTCTCTGATGGAATCTGACTCTAGCTCAGTACATTCTTCTATGGTACTCTTGCTTCTGGTCTCTTTTTCTTTCCGATGACATTTTCATTTGATAAGTAGTGTGTAACAAGAGTCTCCGGAGCTCTGGAAGATATTCCTTGGGGTTTGGATGAGCCAAATTGTTCTGAGTGCATCCGTTTTTTACCATCTGTGAAGAAGGAAGATTGAGTATTTGTCAAGCAATTAGAAATACTTGGCTGGAAGGTGAAGAAGAAATGTCTTGTATAAATCCATTATTTATTTTCATTACCTTGCTGCTTATGTTCTATATGTTGTTCTTTATCCTTATGAATTACTTTACTACCATTTTGTTCATTTTTTTTTTTCACTGATAGCCAATGAGGGATTGTTATAATCATGTTTTGCATATCACACTAGGACACAGAGGAGAGTTTTCCAAATTTCAATTATCAGTCACCTACTGAATAATAAAAAAATAAAATAAAATAAAATAAAAATAAATCACCTACTAAATGTCAGATATCGAGTTAAGTGCTGAAAATTCAAAAGCAGAAATGAAATGATCTCTGCTTCAAGGAATCTCTATCTGAAATTAATTTCCATTTACTCTTGTATGTAGCCTCACCCCTCAGGGAGATTTAGTTTTCTGATGAAGACAGTCCTGTGATAGGAGCTCAGGTTGAGAATTCTGAGGGAAAAAGCATAGAGATGAAAGAAATAAGACAACGAGAAGAGGCAAGATACAGACTTTGAATAGCTAATGATCACCTTACCTTTAGGGGTTCCCATTAGCCATTCAAAGCACTGAAAGCACTCAGGTCATCCTTGGCAGCATTGTCAAACTTCCTTTGCAGTGGGATACAGGATTACACTTAGTTATTTATCTGTTGTCTCTTTCAGTAGAGTATGAGCTACTTGATGGCCCAGTAGAGACAGTGCTGTCCTAGAGTCAGGAAGACCCAGTGGTTAAATCTGACATCACACTTACTAGCTCTGATCCTGAGAACTTAATTTCTGTTTGACTCAATTTTCTCAACTATAAAAAAGGGATAAACAGCACCTACCTTGTGGGATTGCTGTAAGGATCAAATGAAATAATATTTGTAAAAGTGTTTAGCACATAGTAGATATGATATATAATTATTTATTCTCTTCACCTTCCTTCAGGGAAAGGATAGTATTTTGCCTTTGTTTGTATCCCCAGAGCTTAGCACAGTGGCATATACTACGTTTTAATAAATGCTTGTAGACCTATTGTGTGCTTGAATGACATTCTAATGGGAATTAGTATTAGAAATCCCACCCCTGGAATCTTTTTAATGATATCTAGCTATCCCAGAATCATATCTAGCTAAATGATGAGCTAGAGATAGAAGGTCTATAAATGAAGTGAAATTTAATAGTTCAACAAACATTAATTAGCTAACTATGAAGCACAGTGAAAAAATTAAGTAACTAAATCACATTAATCTGTAAAAAGTATTTTATGGGTATAGTTAAGTGGTTTTACAAATGCATTTTCCATGTTTTACATGTCTTCATATGTATACTTGATATCATATGACTTATCTTCTTAATGAGTGGGAGAGAGTCTAGGGAGAGGAAAAGAATTTAGACCCCTGAAAACAAAGATCAGGTTATAAACCAAGTAATAGCTTCTACATAATTATATATATTGATTAGCCATAGGCCAAGAATAAGATAATAGTGCACAAAAAGTCCTCTAAAACTTATAGTTATTATCATTTCTTTCCATCTGGGACATAAATATTAGCTTATTTGGGTATAATAAAATGCAACAATGCATTAAGACTGCAAGCAGATAGAAAGATTTAAGGTGGGCATAGAAGAGTGTCTAGGATTTGGATGAAGGAAGAGGAGAAGATATTGCAGCATCAAAGGGCAGAAAAAATATTAGCTTTTGAGTTCTGACTTATGGGTTCAAAAGCTTCTTCTGTCATTTACTAGCTGCATGTCCCCAGATAAATATTTCATTTAATCATTCTGAGCCTCATAAATCTATAAAATTAAAGGGTTGGACTAAATGATTTCAAAGGACCCCTTCAAACTCTGAATCTATGTTCTTATAATCCATCAAAGCTGAGCAATGTGAACAAAGATAGGAGGTAAACCTGCTACATGAGGGGAAATATAAAGACATTTGACCTGACCAGAGCCCTGAGCACTTATTTCATTTTTGGTATTGTCGTTGTTACTTCAAGGCAATTAGGGTTAAGTGACTTGCCCAGGTCACACAGCTAGTAAATGTCAAGTGTGTGAGACTGAATTTGAACTCAGATTCTCCTGGAGTCCTTATTTCTCCTATAGTTTACATGACTCCTTTCCCAAATCATCATCTATTATTCCTAGAGAAATTAAGTAATTTTCATTTATCTTTAGCAATTATTAAGTGAGCTGCCCAGAATATACAGAAAACTAAATCAAGGTTATGTCTTAATGGGAGGAAAAATAAAAAAATAAATGAAAGATGACAAATGGGAAAATTTTTTTAAAACCTTCTCTGTTCCCTACTCCATACATCTAATAATTTTGTTTGTTACCTCAGTGTCATATATTACTAAAGAATAAAGTTATATTTTCAAGTTTTAGTCATGTGATATCAAATATACAGTTTGAAATAAGGAAAGCCCAGATATTTGGAAGGGAGGAAGGAAGAATTTATTAAGTGCTTGTGATGTGCGAGATATTATGTTAAGTGCTTTAAAAATATCATCTTATTGGATCCTCACAATAACTCTGAGATGTACGTGCTATTCTTAGCTTCATTTGACAGTTAAGGAAACTAGGCAGACAAAGAATAAACTACTTGCTCAAGGTCTAACAACTAATAAGCATCTAAGAATGTTTAAACTCAGATTTTCCCTCCAAGCCCAGAGCACTATCCACTCTCCCACTTAATTTCCTCAAGGATCTATGATTTTTATCTAGCCTTTGGTGCTACAAAACATTTATATGTGAAAGAAAGATGAAGATAACCCCTTTGGAAACTGGGCTTTCCAGAAGCTTTTGATGATATCACTTCCTCCCCTCAATCATGCAAATCTCCTACAAGAGGAAAGAGAACATGAGGGCTGAAGGAAAAAGGAACAGAAACATAATAGCAACAGGGAAAAACACCCTCCACTCCCTACATGCAGCACCATTGGATGCTAGCACTGGGCTCCACAAGTCTACAGTCAACTAGGGTATGTGGGCACCAGTTCCAACAATATAATTAATGGTTACATTTTCAGTGTAAGTATCTCAGAATTTGTGAATGCTGCAAATCAGGGCTTGATTTTTTATTTTGTTGATTGTGTAAAAATAAGAAAGTAAAGAGAAAGTTATCAATGCATATAAAACTTAAAAGTATATCCTATGTACATTTTTAATTTTGGGATTTTTTTTCTCACATAATATTTTATTTTTCTAATTTCTAATAAATAGTAATTTATTTTTCTAATTTTCAATTACATTTGAAGATAGTTTTTTTTCAACATTCACTTTTTGTAAGATTTTTGAGCTCCAAAATTTTCCTCCCTTTCTCCCTCCCTCACCCTTTCCCCAAGATAGCAAACAATCTAATACAGCTTATACATATTGAATCATATTAAACATATTTCTACATTGATCATGTTGTAAAAGAAGAATCAGAAAAGGGAAAAGCCCTAAGAAAGAAAAACAAAATGAAAATAGTACGCTTCGATCTGTATTCAGACCACATCAGTTCTTCCTCTGGATGTGGATAGCTTTTTCCATCCATGGAACTCTCTTGGATCATTATATTGCTTAGAAGAGCTTATCAGAGTTGATCATCACACAGTGTTGCTGTTATTGTGTATGTATATAGTTTTTTCAGATTCAGTTGTTAAATCTTTATTAGACAAACTGATTTGTTAAATCTGGTCAGCTTAGTTTGTTTAAATGATTATTAAAATAGAACACCCCAGACCATGCCCCACACTGACATTAGTGGTAGTGGTGTCCAGTCTGCAGAGAAGAAAACAATTTGGGATGCTCAGTTCTCAACAGTCAGTGCTCTTCAGTATATTTGCCAAGGGTGAAGGGGGGAGCAGATCACACAGAGCAGCTTAGACTCCAAGTTGTGGTACTCACTTAAAAAATAATTATCTGTATATTTTCTTACTATATGTGTGTATACATGATATGAAAAACTGAAATCAAACTTACCCAATGCTTCAGAGAGTTATGTAACACTGTTCTCTGTAATTTATAGAGTGCTACTCTTGTGGAGATGTTAAGGTGGCAGCCAATATAATTTTACCTTTGACCCATCCGCTTTTCCCCACAGTCAACCACAAGAGATCTGAGAGAAGAGGAGATAATTTTGCTCATGGATATTGGGAATATCCTACTCAATTTAAGCCTTTGTTATTTAATTTGACTTGTATTTCAATAAATATCTTTTTCTTTGTACCAAATGGTCCTTTGGTTAATATGGTGAAAGAATTATTGGTGGGAGCTCATAAACTAATTTTGAATTAAACTTTTGACTTAAAGCATGCCTGAACCTGGGACTGCTTGAGCAGTAGTTACTCCTAGGATGTAAGAAAGGAATCATTCAAATTTCTTTATAGACCTACAGTGGAGCAGGTCTAGTGTGCCAGAATACCCTGAGGTCATCATTACCAACTGACCTTTCCCTTTCCCAGGAAGGAGACGGATAATCTTCCAAATCATATAACTCACAGTCCCAAGTCAAATGATGAAATAGGATTAAGTGAGAAATGTACTGAATGTAAAGCCTAAATTAAATTGAGAGCCATAATTATAATCTATGCTGGTGAAGGGAGAGTTACATTATGATTGACACCAAGATAAAGGTACTGAGTAGGATGAATGATTTTCTAATCTGTTGCCTAAAGCCTTTGAGTTTGGTTTAGGACTTGTCTCATTTAGGTCTCTCTCCTAGATACTTTTTATCTTAATCCAGATATTTTCTATTCAATTTATATGCTTGATGTCACATAAATAAAGCCTTTTAACATAATTGTTGCCCTCTAGTAAAATATGACTAATGACACAAGCTATAGGTCATTCTTCCAAATATAGGAAGTGGTCAGATAAAGTTTATTTTTTAAAGTTCTCTTATTTGTTATTTTGATTTTTCAAGTACTTTAATTGCCTCCCCTCCCCCCCCAGGTAGCATCAATTTGACTTTGTAAACAGACAGGGGAAAAACTGATGTTAATGCTTACTTTAGGGTATGCTGTCATATCTGAGTACATTTGATGTATACTCTTTATGCCCCTATGGCTCCATTATGTTTTTGTACTTAAGTGGTCTCAAATAGTTTATAATTTGTCTTCTTTCCCCTCCAATTACTTTGAACTCTATTAGAATAAATTATCATTTCTGTAGTCCTAAAGTCCATTTAATACATTTCTTCTTCCATTGGATATAAATGAGTCACAAGCTAAAAGTCCAGAGAAGAAATGATCCGCATGTAACATTTGCATTTGAGTTCAGAAGTATGAGTCTAATCTGTACTGGCAGAAGTGGAAGAGTGCTCTGACATATAATGTACCATAGAGGATGATTTCCAATTTGATAGACCACAGCCAAAAGTTTGAGCTAGGAAGTTTGGCGTAAGTCTTCCCTGTAGACATTTTTTCCAGATGGCATTTCCCCCAGAAATTGTAGACAAGTTCTGGATAATTCCTGTCCTGAGTCAAAGAGGTCCTATGTAGAGACCACCTGAGTGCTTGGTGAAAGTAGGGATTGCCCATTATGATCTTAGCTGAATGAGAACCTCTGTTCTGTTTAAACTAAACTAAAAAATCCAAGCCCTCTCAATGAGTCTGCAGTACTCAATAAAATAAAAATGATCTAGAACTTTATTCAATTTTTAGGGACTATGTCAGTAGAATTAGAACCTTCTAGAAGAACTCTTGAATTAAATGGACAAATTGGGGATGCAGGAGAAGGAACGAGTTATGGGGCAGAAGGAAGGGGACACGTGTTACTTGAAAGAATAGAGGGAAAAGAGCAGAAGGTTTAAATAATTCTTATAGCCTATTCAGATTGCATGTGACCCAGAAAATTTACATACCTCTTTTATATTGTAAAATTCATGTTTACTACTCAGGATATAATCAACCTCAATTTAAGGGGGAGTAACAAAATATGGCTTTTGTCAAGTCTATTGGGTAGGGGCTACCAACCAAGAACAGTAAGAAAATCCCTAAAAGTGGATTCAATTTGTGAGAATATCTAATATAAGGATTAAATTAAAATTATGGTGGGCAGCTAGTCAAATTTGACTTCAGAAGCTTACTAACTGTGTGATCGTGGGCAAGTCACTAACCCGTTTGTCTCAGTTCTTCATCTATAAAAGGAGCTAAAGAAGGAAATGGCAAGCCACTCCAGTATCTTTGCCAAGAAAATTCCAAATGGGGTCATGAAGAGTCAGACATGACTAAAATGACTGAGAACAAATAAAATTGTGATGTTTGGAAAGTTTTTACAAGAAGTTTGACAATTTTAATAAGAATTCTAGATAATCAGTGGTTTCTGAGTATTATGGGAATTAACAGTGAAGAAATACAATATTTTTGGACCAAAGGTTGATCCTTAAATGATATAACACAATCAAGTGTGTAAGCAGGTACAAATCCAGCATTCCTTGTGCCATGCTACATATGAGAATTGCTTAATTAAGAAATGACCTTAGAAAGACTCTCAAGCTTGTTCATAAGCATAATTTAGCACTATTATATTTATACTATCATATCTGCTCTATGTATGTTCTTATATTTTGAGAAATTGTCTTAGTTTGGAGCTCTCATTTTCTCCATTTCAAATTCTGCTAGTTAATTGTTTCACTGAACAATCCTCCACTTCTGTTGAACCTCAATTAATAACCATGGAGTTGATGAACAATGTAGCTTATGATTTAAAATATTTTTTGCTTATTAAAAAAGGCAAAAAAAAAAAAAAAAAAAACGGAAGATGGAATGTTCTTGCAAAGTGCTTTGATAATTGGTTAAATTATTTGATCTTGTGACCACATCAATAAGGGTTGTCCTTTCATCTATACAGGTTTCATCTTCTAGGACTCTTGTCCTCCACATGAGATCTACCCAACGTGTTAGGGATATTCTTCCAGTTCTTGACATTGGTCAAATATCACTGGAGTAGGAAAGCTATTTTTTGTTTATTCTTGAATCTCACATTACTGAATGTTACTGAAATAATCTTTCTGATGATATCCTTTATTCTACTTCTTTTGAGCAATTCTTGTTTGTCAATAAATTGCTGCCTACCTATTAGCAATATGTGCTCTCCATTGCCTTCTGAGTGACCCATAACTTTGAATCTTCAGAAACTGTGGTTCTCCATGACTTAGTTATGTGATATCACCAGAACAATGCTGTTTAAACAATCAAATGAAGAAGGAAAAAAAAAAGTGGGTCTTTGTTTTAAAAAAAATTGAGGAAATTAGAATAATTGCATAATTTCCCAAAGGCAATTCAACATGTTTTTCTCCTCCTCAGTTCTGTGCCCAGGTCATAATTGATCTGCAATGTTCACTCAAGAGAATTGGGTCAATGACTCAGTATTCTATGCACCCAAGCATCATGGTCTGGACCGTAGGCATTCTTCATCCACTTGTTTTTTCCAATATTATAGTAAAGGCAAAGTCTGAGTTTGTACTCTCTTGGAGTGATTATGGATATCATTTAAGAGACTTCATAGTATTTTAGAATCTAAGATGTAATCACACTGCCATATGTACATAGAAGCATCTGGAGGACCTCTCCATCTTTAGGGAATCCCTCTTCCATATGGATACTATTTTGGGTACCCTTTGTTAGAGCAGCAAATTTCTTGGTGAGCTGATCACTTTCAGATGTACCCCATGTTTGATATTAAAAATCAGAGGGATGGGGGCAGCTAGGTGGTGCAGTGGATTGAACACTAGCCCTGAAGTCAGGAGGACCTGAGTTCAAATCTGGCCTCAGACACTTAACACTTCCTAACTGTGTGACCCTGGGTAAGTCACTGAACCCCAATTGCCTCAGCAAAAAAAAAAAAAAATCAGAGGCTAATCAGTTAAATCAGCTATAATTTCTTTCAAGGAAGGGGTAGCTAAGTTATATGTAGTAGATAAAATTCTGAACTTTAGAGATGGGAAAACCTGAAAGCAAAACTTGCTAGTTAAGTACTCCTCAATTAGATTGTAAATTCCTTGAAGGCAAAGATTGTCTCAACATATGTGATTTCCTTGCATCACATATGCCTGACTAGCATGACCCTAAACAAATCATTTAACTTCTAAACCACAGTTTTCATCATTTTATAAAGTGAAAAAAAAAATAGTACCTACCTTCCAGAGGGTCAGTTGAGATAACAGATGTGAAGTGTTTTACAAACTTTAAGGCACTAAACAAATATAATTATTATTATGATGATATATGCATGGAAAACATTTCTGTAACACTAATTCTGTCCTTAATTTACTAAATATATATTTAAGGATTGTAGGAGCTAACAGCCTAATTCTAAGTCCTAGCCTGTGCAGGAAATCCCAGAGTTTCCATCATGATAGAAGATCCTATGCCTACCATTGTTCAGAGGAAAAGAAACACCCATCACAAAATGTCCCCATTCCCACAACTGTTCATTCTGAAAAGCAACTTAGATTTGCTGCCTGGTAACAATTGCATGTTTGTTGGTTTATTTGTTACTTCTTATAGGCTCTGGCCCTTGCTCTCTTTCATTTCTGCTATTTTGCCTATACTTGCTCAATTTGGTTTCCTAGAATTCTGCTCCTTGGCCCAGATCTGGGATTCCTATGACATTTCTAATTTGTTCTCTCATATCTTGCTGGTTTTGTCACTTTGGGCACCTGTTCTCCTTGCCTTGGGTTAATACTGTACACTGCCACTGAACTGCAGCTTCTCTTTCCTTATATTAAACCTTTCTCAATTATTGTGAAGAAAAAAGTTGAAGGGAATGGGGGGAAAGCATCAACAACTTAAAATAGAGGAATAGAGAAGGATAAAGAAGAAAAACCATGAGAGAATACAATAGAGGGAAATAAATAGCTATATTTTCATATGATCATAGAGGAAATTTATTTTGCTTGTTAAGTCATTTGTCATGTCTGATTCTTTGTGACCCCATTTTGGGGTTTTCTTGGCAAAGATACTGTAGTGGTTTACCATTTCCTTCTACTTCTCATTTTACAAATGAAGATCTAAGGAAACAGGACTAAGTGACTTGCTCATGGTCACACAGCTTCGCAAGAGTATGAGGTCACAGTTGTACTAATGAAGATGAATATTCTTGTTTCCAGACCCAGTGCTTTATCTACTGCACTACCTAGAGGCCCTTTTATTCAACTTAACTATGCATATTTATTACAAAATTATTTTTATTTTCAATGGCATTAGGATACAAGGAAAAGAAAGTAGATTTCTGTTAACATTTTTTTAGATAGAAAATTGAGGGTGGAGAGAGCTACAGATGTGAAACTAATGTGAAACATGCACTTTCAGATGAAGTCACTGTATCATTAGTTTTATGCTTTACTTTCTTACAAGATTCCTGTCACCAAGTGGGAATAATCTGTAAATTATGTAATGTTAAAACAAAATACGTCAATAAACCTTTTTTTTAAAGAAAAAAAAAAAAAGCTGTGGGTACTTCATTAGTGCCCTCTGCTGGTACCAGTAGACTTTGCAGGTCTGGGCACTTCCATTTAAGTCCATCAGTCCAAGAACTCAATCCCTCTGGGTTAGGACATTTTGAATGCACAGGGTTCAGGCAAAACCAGGGTAGCCTCCAGGATAAAGTGAATTGTGTGCTTTTCAGATTCCAAGCTCTTTGGTGCTTTTGCCTAGAACATTTCTAAAACCATGTCTGCTTCCTGAGAGAGGCAAGGGCAGCCTTTATCCATTCTGCTAAGAAGTCAGAGAAAAAGATTCAGGAAAGTCATCGTCAAAGAAATGTGCGACTGTTGTAAAAATAAGGGTGGTGAGTTAGGCGTCTGGAATTGTAGCTCTGGGTGGCTCCGTGGGTTTTTTGAGTTTAAGGTGGAACTATACTTTGAGATAGTCATTTTACATTTTCTTAAGCACTGTTTACAGGGCCTACCTTCAGGAAAACCCTTTTTCAAATATCTTGTCTGAACAGCTTCAGACAAGTGCAAACTAGAGTGAAATTTTAAGTGGAAATATTGCCCAACATGACATTCCCTAGAAGTTATGGAAGTGAGCTTGGAATCTTTTATCCAATTAGACAGCCAGAGTAGTACTTTGGGGTTTGCTAAACTGGAGTCATGATAAACACCCCACAGTCAAATCTGCAATCAAAACACCACCCATGGCCCCTTTAACACAGCAGTTTGTGGTGACCTAAAAGCCATCACCATAGTTACTACAGAATAAAATGGGGGCTGTATATGAACCGTGTGAGATTCATCCTGGTTTCTATTGCCATTTGGAACCAATTGTTCCATTTAGGGTAAGTTTGACATACGTCTATTTGGATTTTGTAACATTATGACCACAAGAAAAGCAAACTTCTTAAGTTCAGAGAATACTGGGTTTTAGAAGGCAAGCTGCTGGCTAGAGAAAGTATTAAAAAGGTGAACTTAGAAGGGTATGCAAATGAATGAGCAGGGAAAATGAGAAGATGGCTAGACTCCTGGTCTGAAATTTAGACTGACAAGTAACAGAGAAGTTCCAAATCTCTCTGGTGCTCACTTTTTTCCCATCTTAAAGTGGAAATATACATATAAGATCTAGGACCACAAATTTAAAACCTGAAGGTATTTCAGAGGCCACACAATCCAACTTCCTCATTCTGTAAGAAACAGGATGAGACAGATAAAGGCCAAAACAAAACTCATTATCTTTCCATCCCAAACTTCCCCTCTTTCTAAGTTCCTTATTATTTGGGAAAGTAACAATCTAGGTATCATCCTTGATTCTCCACTCTATTTCCCTCCCCTCCCCAACATCCAATATGTTGCCAAGTCCTGTCAAATTTTATTTGTTACCTTCTCCCATTTATGTACTCTTTTTTCCTCTGAGACTGTCACCAACCCAGTGAAGATTGTCACCATCTCATACCCAAATTATTATAATGGACTTCTGCTAGATCTTCCTGCCTCCCCTCTAGCCAATTTTATGCTTAGCTATCAAAAAGTGATCAACCTTAAACACAGGTTTGACCATGTTACCCTCTTATTTAATTAAACTTTAGTGGCTTCTTATTACTTCCAGGATCAAATATAAAACCCTCTATCTGTTTTTTAAAGCTCTTCATTAGCCAATCTCTTCCAATCTTTATAGTAATTCTATAATTCAATGCCATTGTCCTCCTTGGAGTTCACACAAGACACTCCAATTCTCACCCTCCTTAGTTCTACTTCTTGGCTTCCTTAGTTTAAGTTCCAGCTAAAATTCCACCTTCTACAAGATATATATCTTGCTTGTACAGTCACTTCCATTTTATCTCCCCCATTAGAGATGCTTGAAACTTTTTTTTTTTTTGGCCCTTCTTATCTTAAGAACATGGCACTGTGTGTTAAACTTAACACTTCCTAGCTGTGTGACCCTGGGCAAGTCATTGCCCAGGCATTTAACCCCAAATGTCTCAGCAAAAATAAATAAATATAAATTTATTTTAATGCAATTCATTTGACTTGTTCATTTGAAGTAACTTGCTCTAGATTGCAAAGTTACTAAAAAAAAATTCAGGAATCAAGTTCTTTTGACTCCAACTCTTGTGTTTTCTAAGCTTTCTCCATCTAAAATTATTCTCCATTTGTAATGCAACTAATTTCTCCTCAGCAATTTTAGAGATTCCTTTTGCTCTTGAATGCTAGACCCTTCCACAGAACAAATTTTGATATTAGACACAAGCCTAAAAGCATGCCCACTTTTGGTCCTCTTCCTCCATATCATTCTATTGCCATGACTTGTCTGTTCCCACTTTTATGGATACATTGATTTTTGATGTCTTCTGGTTTGTGTTTCTCCTGCTTATCTAATTTAAGAATTAACTATAAGCATCTGAAATAGTGTTACACCAAAGTTTCTTTGTCTAGATCTGTTATTTCATCAGGGTAAGGAGTTTGTAATAAGGAAAGTCTCTCTACCAAAAATCAGCAATTGTTCTAACCCTTAAAAATCTGTGGCTTGACAAAGAATTTTAACTTTTCTTGTTTTTGTTTCTCTTTGGTTCTGATTTTTCTTGCACAGCCTAACAAATATGAAAATAGGTTTAAAGAAATTGCACTTATCATATGTCAGACTGCTTCCTGTTTGGGGGAGAGAGAAGGTAAGGGAAAGAGGGAGAAAAATCTGAAAGATAAAAGTCTTACAAAAATGAATGCTAAAAACTATCTTTCACATGTATTTGGAAAATAAAATACTATTGAAAAAATAAAATTTAGAAAAAATCCATGGCTTAAGCTAATTAATTGTTCTACAGCTTAAAAGTTGCATGAGACAATGAAAGGTTGAGTGAGTTCCATAGGATCACAAAGGCAGTTTGAATTAGAGCTAGGGTTTCAGATCAGGGTTTCTTGACTCAGGGCAGCTTTCTGGATACAAAACACTGCCTCTATAATGCAAATAGTAGAAATTCAATTTCTGATTGCATAGTATAATCAGAAGTATTATAAGGCTCAAGTAAGATAGTGAAAAACACTTTGATAGACATTTTGAAGCCTTAAGGTACTATATTAATACTAGTTATAATTATTATTATTACCATTATAACCATCCACTGTTCTGCTTGGTTTTGTCTCCATCATCATCATCACCATCACTCCTTTCCTTTTTCAACTTCTTTTTATGTATTGTATTGCCTTCCCCTTCCCCTGTTTATAGCATAAGCTCTTCTAGGGCAAAGACTATCCCTAGCACTTAGCATGGTACCTAGCATATAATATGCTCTTAATAAATGTTTATCATATTGTATCATTACCACCAGTGTAAGTTCAAGTTATGTTTATTGAACAACAGGAGTATGATGATGAATGAGACCAGCAAACTTCTTGGGAGGAAAAATACACACACATTTTAAAATTTAATCTGCACTGTTAAAATTTACTTCTGGGCAATTAACAAAACAATAAATCAAGCCCCAATTTGTAACAATTCCCAATTTCTGAATAAATGCTCACACTGAAATTTAACAGTTGGCTTTTCTATGGCTTTCAGAACTGGTTCCAGGAATCTCCTAAGTATTCTACATATGAAGGCAAGTTAATAGATTTGATATGCCATCTGATTAACAAGGGCTTATATTAATACCAATACAGTGTAGAAGTGGTACTGCTTGTCCCAAGTGATAAGCTCTAGGAAGTAGGATTTATATCATCTTCCTGAATATATTACACCAAGCATCAATCTGAAAATGTCTTGAAATATTCAGAATAGAATTTGCACCACTTTCTATTTGGAAAGTAATTTTTAAAAAAATAAATACTTCCTTCTTAAAAATAAATTAGGCCACTTCCCCCTTTTTTTAAGTGATTATTTTAAAGTAATAAAAGAAAGTTGAAGATTAAATGTTCTCATCTTCCCACCACCAAAGAAAAAAAGGTTTTATGTTGGTTACTAGAATATTCTGACTTTGCCTCCCACATCCCAATATAGGGTTCTCAGTATTTGATGCAATCAATATACAGTAGAAGCTGCCGTGAAGTCTCCTTTACCCAGAAAACTTTGAATCTAATTTGTAAGTAAGCAGATGAATGTAAAAGAAATTCATGAGTTTATGAATATATGCAGTGCCTGGTACATAGTAGATGCTTAATAAATGCTTGTTGCCTTTTGTATGATAAAGTGCCTACACAGATTGGACTCAGTTTAGAAAAAAGTAGGAAATGGGCCATTTTAATTTTCATCAGGGAAGAAAATATTCTAAGACGCTTTTATGGGAAAACAGAAGGGGAAAAGGAACAATCTTCTGAGAAGATGACAAACTGATAAAAAATGGAAATTAGAGCATTCTAGGGAGAGTGTAATAACCAAACGTAACAGGAGAGTAATCAAGTTGTCTTCTGGTAATGAGAAAAAGCAACCGGTCACAAAGGCTATTTCTGTGAAGGTTTTATTTAACCATTGGCAGGCTTGTTCAAGAGACGTTTTGAGTCTATCATTGTGATCCTTATTTGATCCAGGGCAGCTAAGAGTAAAATTCCACCTACACATGTACCACTAATCATCTTCCTACGTACTCATGCCTAAATGACCTGTCAACACTGGGTGCATATGACAGAATAAACGAATGGTCTATCTTGTTTAGGACTGTGTGTGGGTGTTGAACATGGCACTTTAAACACAAATCTATGAAGTGCAAACTTTAAGAGGTGCAAAGATGACTCAGAAGTTTCAGAATGTGTAAATATGGTGCACAATCTAACTCACCACGTCACTGTAAATTCACCCACAATCAAATGAGCTTGGGGAGATGACCAGATTGTTTGGGTTACCAGGAAATACGATTAAGTTGCTGATGAGAAAAATTTCTGGGTTCATATTTTAGAGACTGGTGAATAAGGCATTAACATGTCAGTTTTATGGGCTTGAGGAGGAATTTTATAACATTGTGTCTTTATGATTAAAAAAAGAACCAATATTATTTTCCCCCAATGCAGAATTTCGAATTGGTTTTATGAAAAAAGCTACATCATTCGAAAATTTGAAGGGCCAACTGTGTTTTTGAAGTAAAAAGTGGTATTTTCTCATTTAAAAATGAGTCAAAACTTCAGAAGTTCTTATTCTGGGGAGACTGCATCAATTTAAAGAAACAAATCATCTGCTTGATCATGCAATAAACTGTTTTTAGATGCTTATTGAAGCACAAGAATCTATCAAGTACAAAGGCAGCAGGAATGAGGAGAGGCATTCCCATACTGAACAGTACCTATGGGAAAAATAAGCAGGAAAATGAAGGATAGTAACAAGTAACAAGTAAGAAGAATCACATGAATATTGAAATTAAATTGAAGAGTTCATAGGACCATTGTCTGAAAGATGGAAGGAGCCTCAAGAATTATGCTGGTGTGATGACTTCACTTTACTGATAAATAAACAGACCCAAGAGAGGTAAATATCTGTCCAAAGACTGAAAGTTCAGAGATTCTCTATATAATTACCCCATCAGCAAAAGAATGTCTGCACAGTGTCTCCAGTGATTGGTAAAAATATAGCATCATTTGGACAAGAGGATATCTCCCATTGTAATCTAGTCACTGGTGTCTACCTCTGCAAATCCAACAAAATGTCTTAATTCTGGGTTCAAGAAAGTGTTTATTTGGCAAGTTATAAGACTCAACCTTCAATGTTTTAGGATGAACATTTTGAATATAAATCATCTAAGCTAATTAATTCTTATTTTCTGTCCTGAAATCCTTTTTAAAGGCCAGGTTAAGAGTCAGAAGATTAGAGGATTTAAATACTTTGTTAGTCTATACATCCAAGAAAAGGCTCTGGCAGAGGCAAGATCTTTAAAATTCTTAGATTTACTCCTTCCCCCTTGTGAAGTGGTGGCAATCTTATAAATCCACTAAATGAATAAATGGTAATATGTTTGGTTTTTAAAAATGCATACATTAAAAAAACCCTCTTTTGGAACATAGTATTCTATTTTTTAACATTTCAAAAAATTTCTGTAATAATGAAGATAGTTTTAATCAGATGCCTATAAGTTGATAAAGTTTAAATGAAACAGACTTCCTAAATTTCTCACATGCACAGGTGGGACATACCTTGATCTTTAGTTAAGCAGCAGCTACCATCTTTGATCATATGCTTCAAGCTGTTATAAATACCAAATGTTTGCCAAATTCTTGCTAACTTTAGCTATTTCCTACTTAATGAATCTTTTTTTCCTTTAGAGATCAGGGTTCATTCCAGGAGTGCCTTAATGGAATGATTCACTTCTGAAGACTTAGGTGCAGTATTTAAATGAAATAATGACCAAAATTAGTATAGCAGCAAAAATACTCAATAGAATTTACTGAATAGCCATGGTCAGCAAAGGCCTATACTAAGAAATATAAAGCCTACTGAATGTTTTTTTTTTAAAGTTATCAATCTCTAGATACTAATAAATTTACTGCTTGAAATAATAGATGTTAAACAGATAACTGGGAGTTGGAAAAGCCATTTGGTGAAAAATATTCAGTTTGCATTAAAAGCTAGAAATATATGGAATTTTAAAACTTTTTCTAAAAATGATCACAGGAAGCTCCTGGCCATCCTCATTCTTTACATCAGTAGAGAGGCTCAACAATCAGAGAGCTACAAATATCACGTGGTAAAGTGTCATATATTAGGGCACTGACCTTCTTGAATTGTGATACTGAAGTAATTTGTTTGGAGGAAGTATTCTATAACACAGTAAACTTGCTAAAACAACTGAATCATACTTGTAGTTCAAATAAAAATATATATTATATGCTTTAATGTATAGCAAATTTAATACATTAGTGTTTACAAAATAAAAATTATATTTTACTGAAAATTTTCTTGTGAGGTACTCCCCTCATCATTACTTGGAAGATCAGCAAATTATGCTAACCAATCATACATATCTATGGTTTTCAAATATGAAATCTTTTGTTCCACGCACATTTTTTGGTCACAGACATTGTGACAAATATTAGAGGGAAGATAACTGCAATTTTAAGAAAAAAAATCTGTTGCTTACCATCTATGAACTTGGACATTAATATTCAGGTTTTTTTTTTGTAACCTCACAAAATCTCTCAAAACATATTAGAATACATAAAACGTTTCATGAAACTACTCAGATACTAACCAGTGCTATGGCTAATATTAAAAACTGAAGAAACATTCTATTTAAATCCTATTTGTACTCTTTCCACAAACAGTGAACAAAGACAAAGTTACATCTTCAACCTCAAATTAGCAACAAAGTTGAAATATACATAAAAAGTTTGGCCAATGGTCAAAACACTACATACAGCACAATGAACCATTTAGGGAGGAAAAACCACCTTTTAATAATAGAAAAGTTGTTGACTGGTGTTGCCACTATAAAGCTCTTCCACAAATCAAAAGTGATAAAACAATTATACACATTTACAGTGATCAGGGACTAGAGTGCAGACACCTCATTTAACACTGGGCTGACAAATTTTAGTATGGCATATATGAAGACCGGGTAACTGTTACATATCTACAATGCAGAACTGAACTAGAGACAGAAAAAATACATTTCATGGCACATCATATTCTCAACCAAGGGTTGAGAAGGTACTTTAAGAGCAAGTATGGAAATCTGTCTATTAATCCATGTTCTTATTACTGCTTCTCAAACCAATAAGGAAAGTTTGTTTTAATAAAACCCTCATTTGTACTTTACCATGGGGAAAGGATTCAAATGGGAAATTCTTATCCTTAAGTAAACAGGCAGATATATGTGAATAAGCCTGCCACATATATATATACACACACACACACACACACACACACACACACACATACATACATACATATATTTGTATCTAAGCCAAAAAGCCTCACATTAAACAGTGGAATTTAAGACAGAAATGTATTCAAGCTATTATTACTTTCAGGAAAAAAAGCATTTGAAAAGATGAAAGGTATACCAAAAATTAAACTGCAAAATAAATAACAAATACAGGTATCAACTAAAAGCACATGTAGAAAAGAATGTCTGCACAGTGTCTCCAGTGATTGGTAAAAACATAGCATCATTTGGACAAGAGGGCACCTCCTATCGGCATCTAGTCGCTCACATCCACCTCTGCAGGCAGAGCAAATTTCAAGACATAGAGGAAAGTTGTTTCAATAATGGGTTATGGCTCTGGCCATTATCCATCACATTTTTATCACCTTCTGGATGAAGTCCTTCTGCAATCCACATTAGTGATCTGAAACATCCAAAACTAGGCCATTTGCAAATCAGTCTACTTGTCTCGAGTTTTCTGTCCAAGGAAGATATTCCAATATTTTTTTGTTTTGTTTTGTTAATGCCTTAATGGTTATGCTATGCAAAGGCCAATGCTGTAGGTCACGTTCATACGGCAGCCACTAGATTGACGTTTCTGACTTTTCCCTAGTACTTGATTAATATTTTAAAGTACACTGATGAAACTGGTAAAATGACATTACATTAATAAATGTCATATATATATATACATATTTATCTCCTCTAAAACAAGCTTGGCTTTATCAAAGGTAATAGCCACTCAAACTTCCTTCATTAAAATATGAAGTACTTGTTTTTTATTTTCCCAAAAAAAAATAAACTGGCTGTTTACCTGTCACTTTAATTAGCTTTCTTTCCTATAATCCCATAGATTTCTAAATTCTGATGTATAACACTCATATTTATGCTAGATACATTTAAAGTAGACATTGAAATTTCAAGTAAAATAAATTGTATCCACATCTACTGGACTGAATACATGTCTCAACACCTAGATTTTACTTTTATAAGTTATACAAATACATTTTACATTCTTAAATAATGGATGCCTACAATATTAATTTGTAAGCTTCCCCACATAATGAAACAACTTATACAGGAATGTGTATTTACCGATATAACTGTTCTAGATTGTGATGTTTTTTCCTATCCCTTCTCCCCCCACCCTCCCCACTCAGTTTCCACAGACTAATGTACCAGTCCTTAAGCTTTGGCTATGAAATCTGTTTGACTTGAATGAGGCAACATTGGTTATTAAGGCTTAATTTTGTATTGTAGCTTTATCCTCAGATCTGGCGCCATTTTTTCCAACGTACAGTGGGAGAATCATGGCTATCTTGTATCCTCAGGCTCTGTTTTTATGACTTTCCTTTCCAAGTTAAAAGCTGAGTGAGGAAAATCTTTTAAAATCCCAAGGCTTTCTGTATCAAAATGAAAACAAAGAAAAATATTATAAATATTAGGATCAAAAAATTATACAGCAACTCTTTACACAAATTTTAGGAAAGAATTATAATGTTTATAGTATGATTGTCTTGAAAAATACAATTTAATAAAAGTTGTCTATATGACATTTTAAAGTTTACCATATCATTGATTTAGGTCAAACCTAACAGTCTCATTCTCAAATGTGGATCAGAAAGATTAAATGATTTTGCCCAAGAGCATCAAGATAAAAAGAAAAGGCAGAATTTCAATCCAAATCCATTAATCTCCAATTCAGCCTCACTCTCCCCACAAACTACATTCATGTCTCACATTTTATTTACACTATCCCATGAAAGCATCATCACCACCATCATCACCCTGCAGAGGTAAGTATTCTCACTTTTTAATCCATCATGCTGTCTCTCAATACATAGTCTCTTTGGCTTATTTAACAGGCTATTTTCTTTAAATAAATAAAAAAAATATATATATATACACACACACACACACAGAGAAAGAGAGAGAGAGAGAGAGAGAGCGCATCAGCCCTGAAGTTAGAAGGACCTGAGTTCAAATTCAAACACTTAACATTTCTTGTTTGACCCTGGGCAAGTCACTTAATCCCAATTGCCTCAGCAAAAAAATAAGTAAATAAATAAATATATATATTGAATAATAATATACAAGTACAAAAAGTTTTGGGTCAAAAATATATGAGAAAGGTTGAAAATAATGTGAGAGGAAAATCTTCTGTACAATTAAATGCAAGAATATTTAAAAGATTTTCCAAAATATGTAAAATGAAGGTGAATGATCTAGAAGAAAGGAAGGAGGCCCCTACTTCTTTTACTAATTAAAAAGTAAAACCAACAATGAAGCATTCTATGAATTGACATAGATATACATAATGCATTTCACTTTTTGCACAAAGATAAAATGAAATCTTTAATTTAGTATTTAATGCTATTTTTGTTTTGGCTTACCATGAATTCTAGAGCTCTTAGAAGAAACTAGTAGCTACCCTAAAGTTAAAGAACTAATTTTATAGAGTTTGTTTTGCAATACATAGGTACTCCCTAACTGGTCAGTAACTCCTTTGCTTTATTCTATATCAATTCCTTAGTACAATTATGTCTATGCAACAAATACAGAAGCCTATATCCAACTGTTCCTGTTTAGAAAGCTTTCCACAGAATGGGAATTAAACCAAAATGTTTTTTTTTAAAAGGAGGAGAAAAATGAAAAGGAGAGGAGGAAGAGGAGGAGAGGAAGAAAGAAAAGGAAGAAGAAGAAGGGGAGAAGGAGGAAGAAGAGGAAAGGAAGAAGAGGAAGGAGAGCAGGAGGAAGAAGAGGAGAGGAAGAAAGGGAAGAAGAGGAAGAGGAGAAGGAGGAAGAGGAGAAAAAGGAGAGGAAGGAGACGAGGAAGGAAAAGAAGGAGAGGGAGAAGAGGAAGAAAGAAAAGGAGGAAGAGGAAGGGGAGGAGGAGGAGAAAAAGAAGAGGAAGAAGGAGTAACAAAAATTACTTAATTAGCAACTTTCCTTCCCCCAAAAAAATAATTTCAAAAATTTATAAGCAGAAATCATAGCATACAGAATTAATTAGGTCTTTCTGGCCTTCTCAAAATCTGCATATAGTAGGGTGAATGTGAGTTCACTGAAACTGAATGGCAATGAAAGTGAATGGCAATGCTTTCTCAATATAGATTACCAACAGTACGCCATACAGGTGTACTTTAAGAAAAAAAAAAGTTTATTCCTCACAAGTTAGGATAACTTAACCTAACATACCTAACTTAATTTTTTTTCATCATATTTCTATGCCCTCATTAAGTCAAATTATAATTGCTATGTTATGGCTTTGGGGATCTCAATTTCCACATTTGTGATATTAGAAAGCTGGAATAGACTAGTTGATTAATTGCAATATAATTTGATATGCAATTTAACTTTATAATTTCTCTTTTTCTGATTGATCTTCAGATAGTGATTTCAAAAGCCATTTTAAGTATCTGTTTTTCATATATATATATATATATATAAACACTTAAGTGTACTAACATTAATTAGCAGTTGCTAATTAAATGAATTTTGTTACAGTATATCTCCTTTTCATTAATCTGCTTGGGAGTGTAAATTTTTGTACACTAAGTTTTCTTAACATACAGACACATACATAAGTATAATCAATTCTATATTAAAGTTATGATCCAAAAAAAATAAAAATAAAGTTATGATCTACTTAACCAGAATAATTTATTTTTGATTGGTCTGTGATGTAATCAGTATAGGAAGTTCCAGGTTAACAATTCCCTCTTCATGCAAGTCAGAACAATTTCAGCAATTTACTGTATCAGAGAGTAACCCCAGAAGCTCTGGGAGTTTAAGTGATCTGCCCAGAATCTCACATCCAGCAGCCCTTCAAGATAAGCCTTTAACCCAGGTTTTCTGACTTCAAGATCAGCTCTCTAGCTACTATTGCCTCTGAAGATATAACATTAAAAATAATGAAATCAATGGTTAGTTTATCTATCTATGTATGTATATATACAGAGAGCAGCTGCACCAATATATAAAAATTGTAAACATTGTCATGTCTACAATCTTGTCACTACCTAGCTATATATATCTATATAGATATATAAATATATAGATATAGGTATATGTAATTAAAATTTGGAAATGCCAATATGCAATGATACATTTTATTATACTGGACAGACTTGGGGGGGGGGGAAGCAAAAAAAAAATCACGTGGTATTTTTGAGGCACAGTTCTGGTTCTGAAGCAAATACTAAGAGATAAGTCAAGTTCTTTCTCATCCTAGACTGTGCCCTTACCTGATGACTGAGACTTGGCCTCATTACTGGAAAAAAGTCTGCTCAGCTCCCCATCCATCACAAAATGTGGAGGCTGTCTATTTTGTAAACTGGACATTCGGAGATTCAAGGGTCTTTCTGCTATCAAAAAAAAGAAAACAAAATAAATTTTAAATTATATTAGGCAAAACCAGGATTCTTTGCATGAAAAAAATTTTTAAGATGAGAAGAAATATTTAGAGCTACAGCAGTTTTCCCCCCTAAAAAACTCCCACTCAAAATAATAGAGGAATTTGTAATTAAAACACATATTCAATAAAAGAATTTTACTGAATATGTATTTTAATTTGTCCTATAAATTATAAGTCAATTGGAATTTCTCTAAAATTTTCTCAACTCTCTGGTCCATAATAAGGTAAACAGATTTTGTTTATAGCAATGTTAAATTTAAATAGATTTTAGAAGAACTTAAAAGACATTCTCTATAGAGAGATGTTTAATTCTGAGTTTCATGTGTATTTGCCTTCTAGATAAAGAAATATAGAAAATAAAGATAAAATCAGCTTCAAAAAGCAGAGTTTATGTCTAGCATGTTGGGGTCAAGTTGTTTCCATGTCCAAAATGCCTAAAATGTAATATAAACTATTTAATCAATGCAGTGTCAATCTAAGAGGAAGAGTTGAAGGACAAATCCATGGGCACATTCCCTTTATTTAAAGAGTCAGGATAGATGAATGAAAGAAGTTTAGATGATCAGTGTTGGAAAAAGCCTTGAAAGTTATCTTGGCCAAGCAATATCTAAAACAGAATCCCTTTTACTATTTGTACAAGAAGTGATCATACAGTCAGCTTTCACATGTGAAAAGATACAACTGACTACCTGCTGAAGCAATCTATTCCACTTTTGAATATGAACAGGTAAGAAGATGAAAACATTTTATTGCATTGATATGAACATTTCCAGGATAAAGGAACTTAAAAAAAAACAAAAAAAAACCAGTGTGTTTCTCTAACTTTCATATATTTTGGGGTAATTTCTAGACAGCTAGGTCAGATTCGAATATAACTCTGCAGCTTCATAGTGACTTAGAAAAGCATAAATTAGCATTACCTCTGTTATATTATCTTTCTTTTTAATTTGTCAAATACTTTCCAATTACATTTTGATATGGTTCTGGTTTTACTCAAAATTTTGTCATCTGCTGGGACCAGTAGGCAGCAAATTTGCCACTTCTGATAAAGAGCCCAAATGAAGTCATAGAGTTGGACACTATTGAAACAAATGTACAATAATCGAACATCATAATTATCATTATCACCACTACCATGTATAAGTGAGGGAAGAGGGCCCACAGAAATTAAGTGACTTAATCTTTTATAGAGGTAGGAGAATCTCAAGGCCTAGGATTCTTTTCACTTGATTAAAATGTCTCTTCTGCATGATTTTACTAAATTTTGAGAAGTATGATTCTGTTCCATATGCTACAAATTATTAGATTTTTAACAAAATTCACCATAAATGAGATAAAAATTATGATTCCCAATCCTTATTCCCACTTCATATTAAAAAAAAAAAATCTCCTACTTAATAACATTTTCTTGCTACAGATCTTCTTAGAAAGGTGTCCTCATTTTCAACGTACTGCAAAATACTGCAAGTGGCTTCAAGCCAAATGGAGTTTTAAAAAATACCAGTATGTTACAGAAAGACCACAAGAATGTACAGAAGAGAATGAGAATCCAGAGATATGATTGAAAAATGGTACATTCCAAATTATATACTCCCATAAATCAAAACACATTTGCAATACATAATACTACATTTTTCATTACTGTTTTTTTTCTTCCAGAGGTGCCATGAAAACTTAAGTTTTTTTGTGTGTGTTTTTTTTTTTTAAAGCTTCTGAATAAATGCTTTACATCAGCAGTGGAAGTCCTTTCCCACACTATTCCTTAACCTCATTATAAAAGAGATTCTTTTCATTTGGCTATACATGATCTCCACATTCTGCTATCCTTTTTTTCTGGGATTCTCTCTATGAATATACTAAGTTGGAAGCTATATAAGTGTGGTTAATTTAAGTCTACTCATTTATTTTAAAAGCAAACCTGTTAGGTCTAAAATTAACAGTTCTGAAGGAAAATAACGTTATGGCCACTGAAATACTCAGGTCTTTGATTTCATACCAATTCCTAAATATACAATTCTTCATAAATCTGCTTTCATTACATATTTGTTAATAATAAACCCAGACAGATAAAAAGAGGCACAGTGAGACTTTAGTGAAAACCATTTTATAACATACAAAAGAAAAGAATTTCTTTCCCTACATCTCTAATGCTCAAACCCTTTTATAATTAAGTAGTGCTTTGTTTCTTAGTTTGGAAATGCAATTTAAAAAGCATGGTCTTAGCGAAGAAACTGCTTTTTACTGGAATAAAACAACAACTATCGTAGATGAAAGTATCACACTGAGACTTGAAAGAGATAACTGGCTCCAGAGTTTTATGGGGAAAGGATAAAGAAATACAAAAAGCATATATAGAAATGAGACACTTTTCCCTTAGGAATCCTTTTCTCCAAACTTCCCTATTTTACATCCCATCCCCTAAATCCTATACTTTAGTTTCTTTTTTGAGAAAAAGAAAAAAAATGTCCAAGTTCTACTCTGATACCTCATGTTTGAGTGTGTATAGACTCTAGATTCTTAAAGGCGAGCCTGGTCACAGGGTGATAATTTTTTCTAGACGTTGCTGATTACCACACCATTCACCAGGTCTAATGGGATTATGATCCTATCACTGAAGGGGGTACCCACTGAAATGAAATCATGAATCTTTAAAATATGAAATATTATACTAAATGATGAGGTAAGTAGGTGAGTTAGCAGAGAAAGACTAAAGTCTTTCTTTAATTAATAGAATTATTCCCAGAGGCAAACAGGGAAGGGATCAGTTTAACCTTAAAGACCTGCCTTACTATGTCCAGTAAGAAATTCAAGCTACGTCAAATCCCTTAAGTTAAATTTCCCCTATAAATCTGTCCATGGCTCTTGCCATTTTTGCTGAACTTCTTTTGGGTTGTAGCCCGCCATGGTATCCTGCTTCATGCAGTCTTTCCCTTTTGTTCCTCCCTACACCATGTGATGTCTCTTCTCTCAGCCACCATTATGCCTCTATTCTTTCTCCTTCTTACAACTAACTCTTTTAAGGTGTTACATTTCTTTTTGCTGTTTAGCCTTCCTAACTTCCTAATTATGCCTAAGGGCATACTCCAAATTCATTTCTCCTGGTTAATTGTGAGTTACACTAGGGAACTTATCTTTTCCATCATTAATTGTTAAAATCTTTTTGCTTGCTAACTAGATTCTCTCCCAGCTCTATTTTATATTTATCATTCCTGATGCCTATTGCCTCTCTTATTTTGTCTGTAACCTTTTCTCTTAAGTAAACTATCTTTTGCCAAAGAGAATGGCTACTGTGAATTCTTCACATAACTAAACCAACATTTGGTGCCTACATCAATCATATCATTATACAGATCATATTTTCAGAGGACTAGTAATTTTATGTATCACCAAATAAAACCTAACTTGTCATTTACATATATTCATTCTAATGGACAAGTCATATTGCTTTGGAAACAGCCACCATGTTTCCTGAGAAACTAAATAGAAACACTCGATAAGTTACAGGGTTTGGTTTTTGAGTTGGTTTCTTTCTTTCTTTTTTCTTGGAAGTCCAAGTAATACTGTTCTTTGGTTCTTCTTAGAAAAATGGGCATTCTCTCTGGTCAACAAGTTTTTTGGAGAAAGAAGCCATCTCATTTATTCTTCTTTCATTAATCAAGTCTCCCATTTTCACCCACACATTTTACAAGATTTTTGTCAGTCATATATGTCAGATAAGAGAATATCAAAGGAAACAAAGAAAAATTTCATATCAAGAGATAAATGAATCCTAAAAACCTAAATGCCAATTCTTTATTAAGTAGCTTTTTCTTTGTAAAAATCAAATAATTTATGAAAAATAATTTTAAATAAAACCTCTAAGACACCATTTGGAAAACAAGACAAACATAAATAATATTTTTTTTTTTGCTTGTCTTTGAGATTCAGAATTAATCCTGGCTGTAATATCATGGCAGGGTAGAACCTTTACCTTGTCCGTCGGAATTATCTGCTATTAAGCCATTTGGACTGTGCTCTTCCGAGCTCTGCCGGTAAAGCCCTGCAGACAACCGTCTTTCTGCATGTTGTAGTCTCTCATAACCAGCTTGGGTGCAAAGGAACTCCATCTGTTTTGCCATCACCTTTTCAGGCTGCTAATAAAGCAAAAATAAAATCAGTGACTAAAACTGTCTACATCAGACTCTTGAAAGGTTTGAAGGTGCCAATTTAAGACTCCAAAGCAAATATATTTTGCATTCATTAAAATAAGTTCACACTTTCATATATCATACACACACTCCATAAATATGCATGCATGCCTATATTATCATGCTACAACACCAAATGGATTTTTGGCAATCAAGCTGTCTTCTAAAGTCTATAAAAAGGATTCTTCTTTCAAATGAAAAGCAAAAGGTCTTGGGGATTGTGGTACAAGCTACTTAGCCCCCTTTAAAGATTCTTTTCCTAAGAAATCTAAATGAAATAGCAGCATCTGTTAGGAGCTTCTTCCAATACAGAGGGCGATATCCTGGCATCTTTATTTTGGGATACTACACGGATTCTGAAAATAGAGGAGGACATTATGGCTGTAGAGAGAAAAGGTGTAAAACTTCCATCTACAAAAATCAGCCCAATTTACCTCTCAAAGAATTAAACAATACAGAATGTCACTGAACAACCTTCATATTGCAAAGGGATAATTGTCTTCTTTATGGGGCAGAACAGGACTGAAGTATTTCCCTAAAATATAATAATAGTTCTAATGTGAACCCCAAATTAACTTATTCTCAAGAATTGCTAAAAAGAGCTCATCTTACTCCTTTGTCAACTATGATCAGGTCAGTTTCCCAAACTGTCCTGTTTGAATAGAATGATGTGAAGCTGGAGTCTATCTTTCATTCATCCATCCTGTCTCTAATCTTCAGTAAACTGTCTAGCTAGCATTTTTTTTTTTTTTAATTTAATAGCCTTTTATTTACAGGATATATACATGGGTAACTTTACAGCATTAACAATCTAGCTAGCATTTTTAAAGACAGTCACAAAAACTTTTGAAAGAACCCAGATGGAAACTGCTTTTCTCAACGTCTCAATACACATCCTTGTTACTCCTTGGATCCCATCTCCCTCCTCTCTCTAAGCTACCAAAACCTTTCTTGATTCCTCCTCTTACTCCTAGATCCTGCCCTCTGACTCCTCCATCTCCCCAGAGCTATAAAAAGTTTCAAAAGTAAACTGCTCATTCAGTTATTATCTGCCTTGCTTAGTTCTATCTGCTTGATCCTGTGTGCTATTTACATAATAATAAAATAGCAAAATTTCTATTATCTATAAATAGTTTGCTCCATGTCACAAATTAAATTGCTATTATACTATTTTTATACAATTAATCTCTTCATAATTCTATTTCATATTACCACTCCTGATAATTTATTACCACTTTAGCTCCTATATTAAAAGCACTTTTACTAGATCCTCATAAACCTAGTAAATAGGTGGCAAATAATTTCTGCAGATGAAGAGTACACATAGTAGGCATTTAATAACTGTTTACTGAATTAAGTTGTTCAGAAAGGCTAAATTATTTGCCCAAAGTCAAACAACTTGAGATGGCAGATCCAGGGCCCAAACATAAAACTTCTGATTTCAAATCCTACTAAAACATCCTGCTTCCTATGTCAAGGTAAAATGTGCAGTTATTTTGCTAGAATACACAACTGTTTTCCCAAACACTTCTCCAACTCTTCTTTCTGCACTGAAATAAAAACAGGCTGAAGCTTCATGAATTTTGGTCTAAGTGGTTTATCTCTGATGTTTTGCTGGGGAGAAACCAGTTAAAATCAATCTAATATGAATTTACCTAAGATACTGAAATTAAATGGAACAAAGATATGTGACATAATATTTGTAAATGATGTACTTAATAAGGAAATAAAAGTCTTAGTTTCAATATAGAAAATATAAAGGTGAATGTCTTAGAATCGTTCTCTGGAAATTACTGAATGCCTTTATATAAGGCACTAAGAAAACTTCAGAAATGGAAAACAATAATTTTTCTTGGGGTGCCTATATCACTTTCTAATTGTGGTAAGCTATAAATATATAAAACTAATGGAGTAATTAAAAAGGAAAAACATATACTTCATATTTATATACCCGGAGGCAGTGTGGAGATAGGAAGAAAGCTAGCCTTTGACTCAAGAAGACCTGGAATCAAGTTTTTCCTATGATGCATAATGGCTCTGTGATCCTGGTGAAATCATTACCTCTCAGTGCTTTAGGAAAATTTTTGTTTTTTTAAATGATATTTTATTTCCCCCCAATCACATGTAAAAACAATTTTTAATACTTTTTAAAAAGGTTTAAATTCAAAATTTTATCCCTCCCTCCCTTCCTTTCCTTCCCCTTCCCTAAGGTAGTAAACAATTTGACATAGGCTCTACATGTGTAATCAAGTAAAACATTTCCATATCCATCATTTTTTGGGAAGAAAATTCAAAAAAAGAAAGGAAGGGAGGGAGAGAAGGAGGGACGGAAGAGAGGGATAAAGGAAGAAAAAGAGGGAGAGAGTGAGGCAGAGAAAGAAAGGAAGGAAGGAAGGAGAGAAGGAAGGAAGAAAGGAAGGAAGAAAGGAAAGAAGGAAGGAAGGAAAGAAAGAAGAAAGGGGGGAAAGAGAGAGAGAGAGAGAGAGAGGTAAGGAGGGAAGGGAAAAACGGGAGGGGAGGGAAGAAGGAAGGAGAATGCTTCAATCTGTATTCAGACTCCATCAGTTCTTTCTTTGAAAGCAGAAAGCATTTTTCATCATGATGAGTCCTTAGGAATTGCCATGGATCACTCTATTGCTGAGAATAACTTAAGTAATTCACAATTGATGCTCATACAATATTACTGTTATTATATACAATGTTCCCTTGGTTCTGTTCACTTCATTTTGTATCTATTCATGTAAGCCTTTCTAGGTTTTTCTGAAATCAGCCTACTTTTCATTTGTTACAGCACAACAGTATTCCATTATTATAGTATACAACAACTTGTTTAGTCTAGGCAACTATCCAAGACTTTAAATATTACTGAGCCATAAGAAATGATTAATCTGATGAATTCTAAGAAAAATGGAATATTTATATAAAATGAGAAAGTAAAAAAAACAAAAACAAAAAAACAAAACAGGATAGCTAGGTGGCTCAACAGAGAGAGAGTGCCAGGTCTAAGTCAAGAAGACTCATCTTCCTGAGTTCAAATCTGGCCTCAGACTGTTACCACCTGTGTGTTTCTGAGCAAGTCACTTAATTCCATTTGTCTCGATTTTCTCATCTGACAAACTAGAGAAGGAAATGGCAAACCACTCCATTATCTTTGCCAAGAAAATCCTAAATGGCATCCTAAGTCAGACAACACTGAAAAACTATTGAAAAAAGAAAACAGATTCAGCAAATCAAATATACAATGCCTATAACAATGTAACCAGAAAGAACAATAAATAAAATGAATACAATACATATAATTAAAATGACCAAGATTGACCCCAGAGAAGAGTTTTGTAAAATGCAGCTCCTTTCTTTCACTGGAGATGCAGAGGACTATGCATATGAAAATACTGTATATATTGTCAGAAGTGGCCAATAATTTAGTATAAAATATTTTTTCTTTTAAAAAATTTTTTTTCAAGGAAAGACTCTTGGCAAGGAAAGGGGAGGACATATTTGCAAATGAATGTGATATCAAAACAAAAAGTATCAATAAACAAATATGATAAATACAAATAGAATCTATGATTTCATCAACTTGAGGGACATCTAGTATGGAAACTATTCACAAATGCAAATTTTAACCTGTCAATGATAATGGGACAATGTGAACCAGGGGCCCTGGGTTCATATCCTATCTCTGTCATTTTAACATCTAAGTGTCCCCTCCACAAGTGATTTTACCTCTCTGGGTCCCAGTTTCCTCATTCATAAAATGCCCATCAGTTAGGCAACAGCTGAATAAGTTATGGTATATGAATGTTATGGAATGTTATTGTTCTATAAGAAACGATCAGCAGGATGATTTCATAGAAGCCTGGAGAGACTTATATGAACTGATGCTAAGTGAAGTGAACAGAACCAAGAGAACACTGTACACAGTAACAAGATGATCAACTATAGTGGACTTAGCTCTTTCCAACAATGCAATGAAGACAATTCCAAGACTTGGGATGGAAAATGCCATCCAAATCCAGAGAGAAAAGCATGGAAACTAAATGTGGATCAAAGCATACTATTTTCACCATTTTTGTTTTTCTGCTTTTTCTTTCTTAGGGGTTTTTCCCTTTTGGTCTGATCTTTCTTATATAATAGGTCTATATGGAAATATGTTTAAAAAGGACTACACATATTTAACCTATATCAGATTGATTGCTGTCTTGGGAATGAGGGAGTTAAAGAGAGGAAGGGAGAAAAATTTGGAACATGAAGTCTCACAAAAATAAATGTTGAAAATTATCTTTATATGTATTTGGAATAATAAAATATTATTGAGAAAATAAAATAAGTGGTTAGTCTAAATTACTTCTAAGATCTCTTCCAGTTCCAAATCATTATCTTATGATCCTAGGAAATGATGTGTGGCAACAGTTAAATAACTTCCCTAGGTCACATGGCTAATAAGAGTGGAAAAAAAAATTTGAATCCAGGCATTTTTGATTCCAAGCCCAACACTTCTTCTACTTTGCCTCATAGTCCAAACATATATGTGTATATGTTATAGGACCTGCTCACCAATGCACATCAGTTTAAAATTTACAAGTATGGTCACAGTATTTACTAAATAGTTTACAATATTTTAAATAATACTATTATATTACTGTTCTTGTTTTTCAAAGTTTTAGTGCATGCAGCACAAAAATCTTGAAAGCAAGTGACTCTTTTGCCTTTACACAGCTAACAGTAGCTTGAGTCTTTTGGAATCTTTCTTCAGCCTCAAATCCTCAAACTACAAAGAATGTTTAAGTAGAACCAGATTAGATTCAATTCATAAATTTAGCCAAACTAAAAAGGATGTGATTGCTATCTTGTTTATACAGCTGTGGATCGGGGTAAACTTCAGAGGCAACTAGAAATCATTTCAGTCATCAAAACTTTAAAACCAAAATTAATGCTTAGTTTTTACTATCACTTCTGGGAATGAAAAATTGATGGATACCAAACTGGCGGTTTCCATTACCTGCGAATTAAGTGCCGCAAATTCTTCACCTTTAGCTTTGGCCAATGCTAACTGAACTTTTACAGCATCCTGCTGGAAAAGGGTCTGCACAGGATCCTGGAAATCTGGGAATCCATCCTATTAACCAAAAAACAAAGTTAACAGTATGTTTCATCTTTTACTTTAAAATATCTAAGGACTGTTCAAAGAAATTCATTTATTAATTTCTTGTTTTTGTTTTTGTTTTCTTATTTTAGTTCACAGATTGTACTATGTATGGGCCAATAGAGAGCTTAAGTAAATTCTTAAGGATTTAAAGCTGCAGCAGTAACTTGCAAGAAACAAAATAAAAACAAGATAATAAGAGAATTAAGGTATTTTTAACTCTTTTAATGACCAGATTTCATCCCAGGTATACTTTGTCTAACAGCTTTAGTTATCAATCACCATTAACATGGTAACCCCATGAAGACACCATGTTAAATGAAACAACATCTTTGAAAGATAGTTCTACAAAAATAATTAATTAATTGCCTTGGTCTTCTTGGTATTACAGTGGAATCTGATTATAATTTATGAATGACATATAATGGATGGTTGATGAAAAAAAAAGAAAAAGAAAAAGAGAGAGAGAAAGAAAGAAAGAAAGAAAGAAAGAAAGAAAGAAAGAAAGAAAGAAAGAAAGAAAGAAAGAAAGAAAGAAAAAAGAAGGAAGGAAGGAAGAAAGAAAGAAAGAAAAAAGAAGGAAGGAAGGAAGAAATCACTTGAGATAATCATAGTAAATAAATGAATAGTGGAGAGAGATTTGGTACAGAAGAAGGACTGCTAGATTTGGAGCAGAAGACTTGGGTTCAAATCTCACTTCTATCACTTACTATGTGAAGAACCTTGGCTAATTCAGTTAAGCTCTCAAATACTGTTTTGTTATCTGTAAAATGAAGAGACTGGACTACATGACCTCTATGATATCTTCTAGGGGAAAAACAAGATCTAAAGTGACTCAGTCATCATTTAGTACTCTAAGAAAAAGGAAGCAATATAGGAAATTTCCAAAAAATCTTGACACTCAATGGAAGGACATTTCAGGATAAGTGGGAACTAGTTATGAAGAAAGCACTACAATAAACATATCAAGATCAGATATGTCAATGACACTGTAAATGAAAAGAAAACCAGAAGTCCAGTCATGTGGATTCTGATCTAAACTATCATTAATGATTACATTAAATATGTAAAACATTAAATCCCTCTATTTGGGTTTTCACAATTTAGTGATACTAGTCTTCTTACTCCTCCTCAAATATGACACTATTTCCTACCTCATGCCTTTTCACTAGCTGTCCCCCATATTTGGAATTCTCTCTCTTCATCTCTATCTCTTGGCTTTCCCATCTATTTTCAAGATTCAGCTCAAATCCAGCTTTCTGCAGGAGGCCTGTATGGAGTTGTTTACAATTTGTCTTCCTCATACCTTAAGGGTAGAGAGTATTTTTGCCTTTCTTTTTATCCCCAGGGCCTAGCACATATTGTTTTTATTTAGTTGTTTTTAAATCCTATCCAACTCTTCATGAGCTCATTTGGAGTTTTCCTGGCAAATATACTGGAGTGGCTTGCCATTCCCTTCTCCAGCTCATTTTACAGATAAGGAAACTGAGGCAAAAGGGATTAAGTGACTTGTGCTAATTCACTTAAATGACAGTGTCTGAGGCCAGATTAAGTACTTCATAAACACTAGTCAACTGATTGATTCTAAAATAACCCACTCTCCCTATATGAGCAAGCTACTAGAAGAACTAAATGAAAATGATTATGAATGTTTTAAAATGTAAACACTGCTATTTAGATGAAATGTGATATTATCATCATAGTGATAGCAGTCTTTCCTCCTTTGACAATTACTTTCTATACATGCACTTACTTATATGTATGTGTATGTATATGCACAAATGTATTTCAACTCATCCAAGTCCTTGTGACAGTTACCTACCAGCTCCTACATTATTTTCTCTCCTTCTGAAACAGTTCAATACTTCCTTTTCCTCTACCCCAATCCCTGCCTCATACTAATACTTTTATATAACTTATATGACACTTTTTATACAACTTGTATGATAAATACACTGATGCTACCTCTCAGTTCCTCATTCTACTCATGACCCATACCTTCATTCTACCTCAACCACCCAGGGATTGTCATACTCTTCCCACCATACCTATGTGCTTTCCCCTTTTATAAATAAGAATTCTGAAATTCATTTAGAATGTGCTATCATTTCACTTCTCCCTATTCTACACTTCTTCCAAACCTGTTCTTCATCCACATTGTGCCTTCCATTGCTTTCACAATGCAGGTCATTACTCCTGCTACAGACCCAATTTCTTTCCTTTTACATCTAGACCCCAAAGTTAAACAGTTAAACTTAAAATTATTTTCTGTTCTTGAGTCCTTTGTCCCTCTTTCCATACATCACACCAAATCCAAATTCTAGGTTAACTTTCTCTATTGCATCTTCTTTTATTCATGCTAGTGAACAAGGACAAATTGGCTCCAGTATCTACAGGGTTACCTAATCATAACTGTCCCCCTTCTCCTGCAGCAATCCTTTTAATTTTCTCTCATCTTCACATAGAAGATTTTTTTGTTTAATTAATTGTTTAATTGTTTTTAATTGTTGTTCTAAATCTCCTTTCCTCAAGCTTCTCATACCACACAAACCCTATTCCTGCTTATAAGAACCTCATCTCAGTTCATGGAGAAAATGGGCTATTTTTCATTGTCTTTTTCCTCCTACTCTATATCTCAAACCCCCCTGACATTACATCAATTCTTTTTTCTTCGTTTATTCTTTTCTTTTATAAAGAGGGGGCTTTTCTCTTTATCAAAGCCAACCCTTCTACATTTACCTTTTTTTAATCACCTTTTCTTCCATTCCCTTTGACAATTTGACCCTTCAAAATTCCGTCTTATCTTAGGTCTTTCCCTTTTTTTCTGGTTCTTTCCCTGTTCCCTATAAGCATACCCAAGCTTCCCTTCACCTTTAAAACTTTCACTTGATCCTATTGTCAAGCCATTGGTTTATATTATTCTTCTCTTTCACAGCCAAACTTAGAAAATGTTGTATACAATCACTCTCCACTTCCTTCTCAATCCTTTAGAATCTTGCTCCCTGATCTTACAGCTTAAATGAAATCACTCTCTTCAAAATTACTAATTATCTTCTTTAAATGACAAATGCAATATTCTCTTTTTATTCTCATCTTTATTGACCTGTATGATACATCTAATACAATATGTTCTCTTCGTGAATACTCTCTTGGTTCTCCTCCTACCTATAATCTGCTCATTGCTCAGTCCCTTTTACTAGATATATCCCACGTTCTAAACTATGAGTATATCCAAAGACTTTGTTTTGGAGGCTTTCTCTCTTCTCTCCCTTTAAGTTAGTGATCTCATTAGTGTCTATGGATTCAGTTATCATCTCTAAGCAGAAGACTACAAAATCTCTATTTCCAAATTTACTGTCCTTTGGTCTCACATCTCCAACTGTCATATGGATTTCCATCTAGATGTCTAATACATATCCCAAATTCATCATGTCCAAAAAGAACTCAAAACTTGTCCCCAGAACCACTCCTCTTCCTTAGTTCCTTATTTTTCTTGGATATAGCACCATTCTTCTAATTACTCTGGTTTGGAACATTACAATTACTCCTGAATCCTTATTCTTTCTCCCATATTCAAGCAGTTGTCAAATACTGTAGGTTCTAACTCTATTTCTTGCATCTGTCCCCTTCTCTCCACTCCAATGGTCAATATCCTAATTCAGCCCTCATCCTTTCTTGGCTAGATTACTTGCACTAGTCTCTTAAGTGGTCTCTTTGCCTAAAGCTTTTCTCCTCTTCAATTTAAGCCACCAAAGTAGTATTTCCAAAGCACAAATCTAATTACTCCCTTGAAAAAACGGTCCTGTTGATCTCTATTACCAGTTGAATAAGACTTCTCTTTGGCATTCAAAAATCCATCATCATCTGGCTCCACATACTTTGTATATTTTAGCCAAACTGGCTTTCTTGTTATTCTGCATACATGGCATTTCATTTTTTCAGCTTCATTCAAAGTGCTGACTTTTGGTAATTCTATTTGCCCCCTTTCAAAATAAATTTTTTTTTTCATAAATGAGGAAACTTGAGGCTCAAACTGATTAAATGACCTACCTAGGGTCCAAGTATCTAAGATAGGATTTGAAATAAGGTCTTCCTGAATCTAGTCCAATGTTCTATATCCCATATCATACTACATTGCTTTCAAAGGTAAATGTCAGAAGTATCTTGTATATATTTTGGATTTACATATGTGTACATTGTTTCCTTGATAAAATGTAAGCTCCTCAAGGGCAGGGACTCTTCAGTATTTGTCTCTCTATTTCCAATACCTATCACACCTATATAATAAACAATTAACATTTTTAATATTATTCTTAGAAGAGAGGACCATTTCAAAAGAAAATAGGGATGCCACTATAACATCCACATGTGAAATGTTTTAGAAAAGAATTTATGAATAGTAGTGCCTCTAAAGGAAAAAAAAAACTACTCAGCAAATGATAAACACATAGTAATGGGTTTGTTTGCCAAGACCACCATCACATATATTTCTGTTCACTGTTTTTTGCAGTTTCTATATTATTCAAGACTCCATTGGTAGTAGAACTACGTGGGTTGGGCAGCTGTCACTCTGAAACACAAAAGGATTAAAATAACCAAACTACATGGGTTTAGAAATGAAGGGATGAAGATGGCACAAGAATCAAGACTTTTTTCTACTTTGCATTTCCAATACTAAGCATATCTTTTATTTATCAGTTGTTTTTTTAACGCTTCTCCCCCAAACCCCCTCCCCCATCTCTACCACTGGGCTCCAATCAGCGTCTATATCAAGCTGCAAGCAATTTGTTTTGGTGCCATATTCATGGATCCTGCAATTAATCATACTGCTCCCTCGCTAAAAAAGACTATAGACTTAAAAGCTATGGGGTGGGACGCTTGTTCATGACCTAATTACTCCTATCCCACTAGTTTCCAACCCTATTCCTCCTCCAGTCCTTTCCCAAAACACCAGCAGAAACCCTACATTCCTTCTAGGCTGCTGCTCAGTTGCCTCTAAAATGGCTTCTCAGAGCAGATGTTCTCAGTCCCACATGTGCTCAATCCTTTTTTCTACTCACACTTTCTATATGAATAGCAGATTGTACTGCTTCTGTTCTTCTGATCCTGAGGGGAAAAATCCATATCAAATTATACTGGCTTTCTTTTTCAACCAGTTTAGTAATGGCGTAGGTGGATGCACTGTACCCTCTTCCCTCCCCCCACACAACTGGAACTGCTTGCAGATGTTTCCTCTGAGTCTTTCTTCTTCAGGCCCTGATTTCCCCAGGGGGTGCCCCCCCCCCCACTCCCTGCACCCACTGAAGTTCTTTTAAAACTTCTTTGTCTCTGAATCTCTGGCTCCCTAGTCTCTATGAACTAATATGACTTCTTTTTATCCAGTTATCTCTGATTGCTTTCCATTACTAGCCCACATGGAAGTAAGGGAATTAGCACCTCCCAACTCTCTCATCCCAGTTGCCAGTAATTTATGAAAAAGAAGAAAACTTATAATATGAAATCTAAACATGAACAAAAAAGCCACTTTTTCCAATCCTGGGATTAGTAGTCATATTCTCATTCACTGATATTTCTCTTTTTCTAGTCTAAGAAATAAAAATGGAGCTAATAGCAAGGTTTCTCCATGAAACAAGGTGATTTCTGAGTAAAATGACCAGATGTCATTTATTTCTACCTACTACATTAAAAAAAAAAGAAAAGAAAAAGAAGAAACAAAAAGACAAACAAGATCTCAATGCTTTACTTCTCAATTTTTCTTCTCCTTTAATTTATTTTGTAGATTTATTTCACATACATTTTTCTCTAAGACTGCCTACTTACTCATTCTAGACAAAGGGGTACAATAGGTATTTGAATTTCAAAAAGTATCCTGTTAAATTTAATATTTTATAATTTATTTTCACCTTATGCCTATAAATGGAAGGGCTTCCAGTCAACTAGGAGGTAAGATTCCCCAGATAATAAAATGCTATCTGATTTCCTCCCTTCTCCAAAGATCTGACAGGTAAATTATCCTTGATTTCTTAATTTGCTTACAGTATCACCCTTTATATTTAAATCATGAGCCCATTTCAACCTTATCTTGATATCTGCCATACTATTTTCCAGTTTCCCCAGCAATTTGTCAAATAGTGGGTTATCCCAGAAGCTGGAGATTTTGAGAAAAGGTTAATTACACAAGACATAGTAGTCAATAACTATAGCAATCTATTGTTTGATAAAACCCAAAGATTCCAGAGCAAGGGATAGTTTACCTGTCTGATCTTTAGAGACTGGAAGAATTTATGACCAAACAAGAAAGAGAACATTATAAAATGCAAAATTTACAACTCTGGTTATATTAAATTAAATTATAACAGACAGCTCCTCTCAGCAATATTGTGAACCAAGACAATTCCAAAAAATTTGAGATGGAAAATGCCCTCTATATCCAGACAGAGAACTATGGAGACTGAATGCAAAACAAAGCATCATACTTTCACTTTTTTCTTTTTTGGTTTTTCTTTCTCATGATTTTTCCTTTTTTGTTCTGATTTTTCTTTCACAATATAATTAACTGGGAAATACATTTAAAAGGATTGTACATGTATAATCTACAGTAGATTGCTTTCTGTCTTGGGGAGGGAACTTAAAAATCTTACAAAAAAATGAATGCTGAAAACTATCTTTACATGTAATTAAAAAAATAAAATACTGAGAAAAAAGTTAATTTCACTCCTTAAAAAATTCTTATTAAAAAAGCAAGTTATAACATCTATTTTCAGTTATCGCAAAAACTAGATTCTGAGTGTCCAATGAAAATGGAAAAGAGCATAATTCTTGAAACTTGATTGAAGTCTGGGCTTTCAGTACAGCCAAATAAATATACCAGGGATGGTGTCTGGGCTAGTTAGACAGGGCAGAGCAATCATACCTTACTTACTAAAGCACATTTTTAGAAAGGAGCTAAACTCAAAAACACGACTAACCTGATTTGAGGCTTCACTAAAAAAAAATTAATAATAGATTATAAAGAAAGGGAAGAAAGAACATTGTAGTCCCCACTCCAAGCCTGTTGACTATGTATTTTTATGTTAACCTCCTCGAATTCTTGGTCTTGATTAAAAACATAAGTTTAAAATTTTATTGTGAATTTTAATGACTACCATGCCTTGTACAATGGATCTGACTACAACTATAGTAGATTTTAATCATTGTGTTTTTATACTGAGCTCAATATGCAAATATATGTTAAAAAAAAAAAAAAACTAACCAGTAGCAATTAAAAACATGCCTAGTTATGAAGAGGAAAATTCAGACTAACCTCTAAGTACATTTACAGGAAAAAGTGGATTCGACATATTAAACTCACATCTACCTTTGCTCAACAGGTACTTTAAATTCAGCCTCAAGTATCAGGAAAATATATCATCCATTTCCAAGAAACATTACTACTAAATCTGTTAAAATACTTCTCTCTTTTCACATTTATTATTTCTATTCTACACTGACATTCTATTTTGCCATTTTATTCAAGAAAATTTCTATTCATGTATATTTGCAAAAATAATGTCAATTGTCAATGTCAGCTACCAGGTTGTATTCAGAAGTGAAAATTTTAAAATTTAACATCAATAAGAAAAAATGTTCATCATCAAACTTCTAGATCAAAAGTTCTTAACTTTTTTGTGTCATTAATACCTTTGGCAGTTTGGTAAAGCCTATAGATACCTTTTTAGAGTAATTTGATTAAATTCATAATTGATGGAAATGTTCAATTTCAATTAGAACCTAGTGAAAACAAATATTTATTTTTTCCCCACCCAAATTTATGGGCCCCATGAAATCTATACATGAATTCCTTGGGGAAGGGAATCCATGGACCTCAATCAAAAAGCCTCCATCTAGACTGTGAGGTCAACTATCTATCTATATATTCATCCATCTATATAGGACCCCTTAAAAGTTTTCATCCCTCAAAACCAAGTAGAAAGAAAAATCCTACTTTTAAAAGCCATCTCAATGTCAGCTCCTAGATTAATGAAATGGTTTAATAGCGCTCATTTTCCAGGAAAATTATACAATTCATTAAAGGAAATAAAAATGATATTTTGGGGAAAGCCAATGTGTTAAAATATAAGTTATTCTATCCATACACATTCACATATTCTTTATTTCCAAAACTTTTGTGGGGTGTGAATTTTGAATTTTTATATTGGGGCAATAAAATAGGTTTCAACATGGTAAGTATTCATGTGACTCATCAAAGATTTTCATCAAGACTAAGCACTAAAACAATGTCAATAAAGAAATAATGATATGGGTCTTATGCCAAATCAGAAAGTAATTTGAATAGTAATGGCTGTCAGTATTAGTGCCACTGATGAATAAGATTAGAACTGTTTCCCTGCTGTCTGACTTACATTTTTGATCACTTGAACCTCATAGTGTTCCCTTTCTTCTTCAAACTCACCAAATGGGTTCCTTCCTAATTTTCTTCTATTTGTTGACTTTCCTTTCTATACCACTAGTTTCCAATTTTTACCATAAGAAGTCAATTAGTTAAAATTAATAAGCAAGGACTTTTACTTACAACATTGCCTTTAGTGGACTTTCTAGTGCGAAACAGCTCTAATAAACAGTCCTTTAGGGCAGAGTGCCAAGTAAGTATATCCTTGGATGGAACCAAATACACTGTAGAACTAAGTGTGTTAAAACCCCAATATAGAACCAACAACATCAAAGTAAAAATAAGCAAACAAACTTTTCCACACCCTGGATCTGTGTTAGTCATTTCCCTAAAATTATGTCTATATGCTTTAAAGCAAGTTCTTAGTAGGAAATGACCACAAAAGACAAAGTCATATGAATTCCCATCAACAATTAATAAGATGGGAGACAGACTGACATGGTTCAAAGAGAGTTGGTCTCAGCATAAAAAAAAGACGTGGGTTCAAGCCCCACATACGTAGTAGCTGTGGATCACTTCATCTCTTATTGATCAAACATTCTCTAAGACTATACATTTCAGAAGAATCTGTACTGGTTTAAGAAGTTCCTCACCAGAAGCTCCCTAAACCAATAAAAATGAAAGAGACAGAGATAAACAGAGAGACAGAGACAGAGAGAATAGAGAGAGACAAAGAAAAAACAGAATCACAGTGATATATTTTGTTGATGTTCCCTTGACTTAAAATATTCCCTTAAGTGCTTGATTTTCAATGTCCATTAGTCATTAGAGAAGTAACAAAGCATTTAACAACAAATCAGCAGACAAGTGGCATTGCACAAAAAATAATGAACCAGGAAAAAAAACAGATTCTAATCACAGCTCTGTTTACTCACTTGCAAACTAATTTAGTGACTTACTGCATCAATCCTCCTTCCTTCCTTCCTTCCTTTCCTTCCTCCCTTCCTTCCTTCCTGCCTTCCTTCCTTCCTCCCTTCCTTCTTTCCTTCCTTCCTTTTTGGTTAATATGTGCAATTCTCCTAAATACATGTCCATATTCATCATGCCACATGAGAAAAATCAGATTAAAAGGGGAAAAAAATAGAAGAGAACAAAAAAAACAAGCAAACAAACAATAACAATAACAAAAAGATGAAAATACTATGTTTTAATCCACATTCAGTCTCCACATTTCTCTCTGTGGAATGCGGATAGTTCTTTCCATCACAAATGTATTGGAATTGCCTTGAGTCACCTCACTGTTGAAAAGACCCAAATCCATCACAGTTGATCATCACATAATCTTGTTGTTGCTGTGTATAATGTTCTCTTCATCTGTCTTTCTTAATCTCAGTTTCTTCATATGTAAAACGAAGCATTTGAACTAAACAGATGAACTCTAAGGTCCCTTCCATAACTTCAGCTGAGTCCCCAATGCATCTTGGCAACCCTCATACTCACTATTTCCTTATATTACTATCCTCATAGAGTGTTCCAAACCTATTCTCCCTGAAGCTCTTAACAGCTTAAAAAAAGATAATTTAACCTCACAAATCAATAAATGAAGGTCAAATGACAATTCCCACATATTTCATAGCTTAATCACTTACCTTCTTCCTTTCCTTCTTATACAAAAAGAGGCAACCTTACTTCTTACTCAACCTTTGATTCCCACAAACTCCTTCAGGACCTTGAATCAACAATCAATTGACTTCAATCTTTCTCTCTCTGGTGGCTCCTTACCATTTATTTTTAAATATACTAATGTCTCTTCATCCCTACCTGAACCTTCCTTATCACTCACTCTCTCCTCAATCCTTTATAATCTTCTTCTAAAACTGCTCAAAAGCTACAATCACACCTTATTATTAAATCTAATGGACTTTATTCAGTACTTATCCTCCTTTACTTCTCTGCAGTATCTGAAATTGTTGAACAGTATCTCCTCTCCTGCATACTTCTGTATCTTAGCTTCAGATATCATTCAATTTGTTTTCCCCCTACTTCTCTAATCTCTGTGTCTTTTGTCCTCTACCCTCTTTGTTTCTTTATACACTCTCCCTTGGCAACTTCATTTGCTCTATCTACCTCAACTATCACTTTCTTTCTTTCTTTTTTTTCTTTTTTTTTTTTTTTTGGCAGAGCACTCCTAAATAACCTCTCATCCCCAAATGACAGTTACCTGGTTATCCTGCCAATGCCACAAAGTTAGCATCTCCACAATTGATTTATATTTCTCCAAATAATTTGCACTTCCTTCTGACTTCAGTATTTCTGCCAGTAGCACTAAATCTTGACTGTTTTCTCTACTTCATCTTGAATTTCATCAATAACAAAGTCCTGCTAATTTTATCTGATAGTGTGTGCATCTTGGATCTTACTGCCACTTCCATAGTACAGACTCTCCAAATCATTCTTTTTTACTTCCTCCTTAACATTCTCACCACATCGATTCTCTCCCCTTCTCCAAACCACCCTTTATACCAATGTAAGACTATCCTTATGTAGAAATCTGGCCATGTCACCTTTTTGCTCAAAACCTTTCAATAGCCATCTGCTACTAACAAAGTTCAATCTTCTTAGCCTGGCATTCAAAACCTCCATAATTTAGGGTTAATTTACCCTAAATTTCGCATTTAATTTAAATTTATCAATCAATCTCATTCTAGACTTCAGCCTTACTAGTCTACTTTTCTTACTATCCAAAACTCAAACTTTCCTGTCTCCAGGGTTTTGTTCCAGTTATTCCCAAAGTCTATTCAATTCAATTCAACTAATACTAACGATGCATTTCTAATGTGCAAGGCATAGTACTAGGTCCCAGGAAAACAACAACAAAAGTAAAAGTCTATTCCCTCAAGGAGTTTATAATCTACTGGAGTATCTAGATTGCCTTTTCTTGCACCTCTGGGCCTATATAATTCCTACTCATCCTTGAAAACCCAACTCAAAAGCAATCTACTTAAGGGAGGCCTTCTCTGGCCCAACTCCTCACTGCAATGGACTTTCTATCCTCTGCTCTGGATCTCCCAAGGCATTTTTGTTTGCAACTCTTTAAGATACTTCAACAAGTAGCAGTTAAAGGGGCCCATGAGCACTATCTGACTCTGGACCTAGTCTGGTTTCATTAATCAAGTGGTCACTCTTGGCTGTCATGCACATTCTCCAACATCAGAGGGCATTCTTGGACTCCCAGAGAGCTGGCTGATCTCATCCTTGCACCTCCAGCTCTGCTTATAAACCAGGTAAGTGAAATTAAAACAGCATGGCAGAACGCTGGTAACACTGTTACCTCTATTATTCTGTTCCTTAGTTCCTCCACTTTGTTTATCCTCCCCTTTCTGTCCCATGAGTCTCCTTTTTGTATTGCTACACAAGACAACACAGATGGCCCATGCATTAGCACCAACTGTCTAAGAAGACCTTTTGATACTTTAGTAAATAAACTTTGGATGAGGTTTTGGTTATGTATATTATGTATATGTATATATTATATCTTCCTGCTATACTGTAGATTCCACTAGAGGAAGGACAATGAATGTCATATCTAAAATTTGTATCTAATCCAACAACTACCAAAAATCTCTGCATACAAAAGGTGCTGATTTGACCTTCAATTCAAACATTCTATCATATCTTAGCATCTACATGTGACTATATAGAAAAGACCTCAAAATATAGCATTTCTGGCCAGGTGCTGACACTAACTTCTTTGTTTAGTAGGCTGATTAGCCTTAAAACAATCAGCTTATTCATTACATATTTAAAATATATATATATATATATATATATATATATATATATATATATATATATATACAGTGATCTAGAAACCATTCTTAGTTCTGAGGGTCCCTAAGAGAGGGAAGTACATTCCTCCTTATAAACCCCAACCTGATCACCTGCAGAACAAAAAATGAGAAGTATATTCTGGTATTCAATGATACTCCCCCTCACCTCCCAACATAAGTCTCAGTCTCACTTATGTGGGTCTAAGAATTGGAATTTGAGCACTTAAAGGCTGCGTTTATTTATCAATGTATTATATATCAAATATGTACTAAACTGATTAATTATGTAAGTAAAATTTAGGGAGAATAAAACTAAATAGGTTTAAGCTACACCAGCAAAAGAACTTAGGAGATGACTAAGAACTATTACATTGAATTCCCAATCCCCATATTTTAGCCTACCTGCATTTTGGATTTCCTTCACAGGCTAATTGTACAATATTTCAGAGTCTGATTCTTTTTGTACAGCAAAATAACGGTTTGGTCATGTATACTTATTGTGTATCTAATTTATATTTTAATATATTTAACATCTACTGGTCATCCTGCCATCTGGGGGAGGGGGTGGGGGAAAGAGGGGAAAAATTGGAATAAGAGGTTTGGCAATTGTCAATACTATAAAGTTACCCATACATATAACCTGTAAATAAAAGACTATGAAATAAATAAAAATAATAAAAAACTAAATAAGTTTTCACTGAAGCACTTTACAAACAAACAATCATTTATCTACAAATTACCAATCTTTACGGTCTGCTGGCAGATGATTTTTTTAATACTTGTTGGTTATCTTTATGCTCAAAAGTAATAAAATTTTTTTGAAAAGTTGTCTACAATTTTGATTCTCACTAATTTACACTGTATCTTCCAAATAACAATGTTATTTAATCATTTTAGGCCATGTCTTCACGACCCCTGCATCACCTAACTAATATACAGAACAATAGTATTGACCATTTTATCTCTCAGTCCTTTAGTTTCATCTATTAAAAAAAAAAAGTTGGGTAATCAAGTTTCTTTTAGTTCTAAAATTCTTATAATCTACTCAAGGCTTTTTAGGATAAGATATTAAAAATCTATTTTACAAACAAAATTCACATTCTATAACTTTTCTCACATTTCCTTACTTATATTTTTTAAAAATAGCTGATTTTTGACTTAAGAAAATATATAAAAATATAATAATACCTCTATTTTAATTCTCTTGGGGGACAATTCATCTCTTTCTCCACATTTAGACCTAAGGAAACAATAAATAAAGATTACAATTTTTCTTCTTAAATACATCTCACTCGGTATTATTTTATTAAAACATATAAATATTTTATATATTAAAACATAAACATTAGGATAACAAAAAGCATCACCCCATCATTTTCAAGTTTACATGCAAAGACCAATTCTATCAAGAAACAAGTAAAAAGTAGCTACCATTTACTTATGCAGAAAGGAAATGATCATTTCTTATTTGTAGCCCCCAAATAGAAAGCATTCAATGACATTTGTGGACTGATTGATTCATATCTTATCCTGAAAAGAATAAGAAGTGAAAATGAGCTTCAATTCTTCTCTTTAAAAGCAGCAGATCAATGGTGGCAAAGAATTGGAAACTGAGGAGATGCCCCTCAATTGGGGAATGGCTGAACAAATTGTATATGATTGTGATGGAATACTCTTTTGCTATAAGAAATGATAAAGTAGATGCTCTCAGAAAAACCTGGAAACACATGAACTGATACAAAATGAGATGAGAAGAACAAGAGAAAATTGTTCACAGTAATAGCAATATTGTAAGATAATCAAATGTGAAGGACTTAGCCATTCTCAGTAATACAAACAATTCTGAAGGACTTATGATGAAAAATGCTATTCATCCCCAGAAAAAAAATGGACTCTGAATATAGATTAAAGCATATTTTTTTAAACTTTCTTTATTTTTCTTGAATTTTTTTTTATTTTGGTTTATGTTTCTTTTACAACATGACTAATATGAAAACAGGTTTTGCATAACTACACATGTATAATTTATATCAAATTGCTTGCCTTCTCAATGAAGGGAGCAGGAAGGGAGGGAGAGATTTTTTGGAACTCAATTTTTAAAACATGTTGAAAACTTTTTATGTGTAATTGGGGGGAAATGAAATACTAAAATAAAAATAAGTAGCAGATTAAGACTAATTTGTGATGGAAGGACAAACTAGCATTTACACATGAGTTCTAAGAACTCTACAGAAATATATAAAGCAATAGAAACTACCTTAGGTTAAACTTTTAAGTTTAACATAGAGAACTGTAGAGAAGATGGAATCTCAGTAGGAACAGTTCCTTCTGATTATCCAAGCGCAGAAAGGACAGTCTGTATAATACAAATGCAAGAAAACCTACTATCCCAAAAGTCTAAGTTCATACCTATTAAATCTAGGGTCTTTTCCCCTGTAGCTACTATTTAATTACCTTTTGCTACTGAATGGAAAAAAAAAACAAACCAAAACACTATAATTGTAATTACATGAGTGATGGTTAGAAACCCAAAGTGGTGGGTAAAGAAATGAAGGTCTAGTGGATAAATGAGGGTCTATTAGTGAATAAAAGCAAAGTAAACCTAGACCTTTGGAATTAGGTTAGGGATCTAAAGGGAAGGATCTGTAGATGACAATAATAATAACTACTCACCTTTATAAAAAGATTTAAACAGCATTTTTCTTCTTTTTTAAGATCTAATTGAGTATTTTTTCCAATTACACATAAAGATAGTTTTCAATATTCATCTTTGTAAGATAAGAGCTCCAAATTTTTTTACTTCCTTTCCTTCCCTCCTCTCTCCAAGACTGGTAGCAATCTGATATAACTTATAGATGTATATTCATGTTAAACATATTTCCACATTAGTCATGTTGTGAAAGAAGACTCACAACAACAAAAGAGAAAAACCATCACACACACACAAAACCCAATGTGAAAATAGTATGCTTTGACCTGCATTCAGACTCCATAGTTCTTTCTCTGCATGTAATCAGAATTTTTTTTATCACAAATCCCTTGGAATTGTCCTAGATCACTGCACTACTGAGAAGAATTAAGTCTATCAGTTGATTATCATATAATCTTGTTGTTACTAATGTACAATGTGCTCCTGAGTTCTGCTCACTTCACTCAGCATCAGTTCACTAAAGTTTTTCCAGGGTTTTCTGAAATCCATCTACTCATTATTTCTTATAGAACAGTACTATTCCATTACATTCAACACAACTTGTTCAGCAATTTCCCCAATTGATGGGTATCTCCTTAATTTTCAATTCTTTGCCACCACAAAAAGAACTGTTAAAAATATTTTTGTACACATAGGTCCTTTCCTCTTTTTTATGATCTCTTTGGGACAGATATAAACGTGAAATTCTAGATCAAAGGATATACAGTTTTATGGCCCATTGGGCATAGTTCCAAATTAACAGCATTTTCTAAAATTCTAACCTTGAGGTGATTTTAGCACAATTATTATTGTCCCCATTTTAAAAATGAAAAAAAAGCTGAAATGATTTGCTCAGTGACACAGCTATTAAATGCTAGAGTAAGGACTCAAAGACAGGTTTTCTGTCTGCACATCTAAGACTTTTCCTATTATGTCACATAGCCTCTGCAAATATTTCAAAATGTGATATATTTATAGATAAAATTATGAAAACCCCCCCTTACTGAGGTTTTTTAAATTATTATGATCTTTGATTTCTCAAAAGAAGTGTCATACACTTTACTTGTTAATACTAGAGCTATCTTTTCCCTCAAATGCAAGGCAACAATATCTTTGTAAATATCTAAAATATTTGCTTATAACTTCCTTGCCAATGGGTAACACATCTTTTCATACTCCATGGGTTCTTAATATAGTTTCTTTCAGTTAATCAGTGCTCCATAAATATTAATTAAGTCTTCTCACTGCACACAGTAGGCACTCCAAAATAGAATAGAGACAAAGGACTAAGTTGCAATTTTTTAAAAAATAAATGCAACTCGCAATATGTATCAAAGGCAGAATTTGAACCTTTTCCTGGACCTGGGGCTAGCTTTTTCTATTATGCCAAGCTCCCTCCCTAGATATTTAAGAATATCTGTTAAATTCAATGATTACACTTGCAACAAAAGCTTCTGAAAAGGGAGAAAAATCCTTTGAGATACTCCCTGAAATTATTTATATTGCTAAAAGGATAATCATAATATTTTGAAGAGCTGCATTCAATATCAGAATTCATGTTAGTAATGCTTTGAAAACTCAATGCTTTTTTATTTCTTGTTTACCACACAGTCATCCATTTACTCCATCAGAATCACGGAATTAAAAGGGGGAAGGAAGGCATGCAGCAGGATCTGGGGATTGTGCCTAAACATCCTAGTTTCACCATTCAGTCTCTTTAAAGCTTACTTGGTTGTTCTATAAGTGTACTTGTAGGTAACCTCTCGAGAAATCTGCCGAGAAAGGGCAAAGAGTTCATCTCTTCTTGTCAAAAGGGCATTATCTTTGACACAAAGCTGAGCGGCTGCTTCATTAACAGTCAGCTGAAAATTAAAACACAAAAATGATTTTCAAACTTTTCCATTCAATCACATAAGATGCTTTGCTTAGTCAATAAATTTAAATGGCATTTCACTTAAAAACAATGATTTTATGCTGTGGTTTGTATATGGCTCTGAATATGTGTATACTCCTAATGTCCTAATTAACAAGAAAACTAAGTAAAGTCACAGATTTAGAGCTGGAAAGGACCTTACCTTAGCATTGTACAATCCAATCTTCTCATGTAATAGATGAGAAAACTGAGGCCAAAAGGATACAAATTAGGTCAAAATCAAAATATATGAGAGAGCTTGGATTGGAACTTAAGCTCTCTTATTACTGAACTGGAGATCTTTTCACTAAATTGTAATGTTTCCAGTCCTACCATGTTGTTGTTCAGTTGTGTTCAATTCTTTGTGAACCCATTTAGGGTTTTCTTAGAAAAGATTTTGGAATAGTTTGTAATTTCTTTCTTCAGTTCATTTTACAGGTAAGAAAACTAAGGCAGAGTTAGGTGCCTTACCCAGGGTTAAATAGCTAGTAAGTATCTGAAGCCACATTTGAACTCAGGAAGATGAGTATTCTAGAATTCAAGCACAACACTCTTTCCACTGAGCCACCTAACTGACCATAATCCTGCCATATTCTGCAATTTATATTTTTAGAACCCTTCTCAAATGAACCAAGTAAAACCATAATCTCAGTTTTATTATCTTATTTTGGAAGAGAATCATAAGGACAGCAAATATGTGGACAGGAAATAAATGGACTTTTGTATATGAAAAGGATGATGATCTCCTCAGCCGTTTCTTGGTTTTAAACTTCACAGAACCTGTAAGTTGTATGTTAAATTATTTTTGACATCAAAAGTGTGGCAGATTGGCCAAAAGACTTCATTATGAAATACAGTGTGTCAAAGTGACATTCTAAGTCAGAAACATACAGATTTTTTATTGAACCACAAAAAAATTTTTGCAGTATTATTGCTAGAAAATCAATAATAGAAATCCACACAGGATTTGAAAAGTCGTCATCATAAATTCAAGAGGCAACAGTATATTAGGCAAGTTGGTAAGTCTTTTTATTCAGAGTATTGTGGAGACCTCTCAATTGTCAAACAGACTTTTTTTTTAATGCCAATTAACCTGCTACTGACTTTTGCAATTATAAAGCCTAAATCTTCTACTAAAAGCTAGATTCCATTCATAAATGTGGGAAAATTGGTCTCCATATTTATTTCCTTTCCCTAAAAGAACACTAGTGGAAAATGTTTTCTCAAGTATTTTGGGGGGGTTCATGATTATACGCTTTGGACCTGCAACAAAAGACTAATTTTTAAAAGTATTTTCTAAATAATTTGTTAACTTCAACTAGGCTAAAATATTAATCATTAACCTTTCCAATATTATCTTTTGTATTTTAATTAGTTATTCTTTAAATGAGCTCACAAACCTAAATTACTGTGATAAAGTCTGATTGACCAATTAAAAATCAACTGAGAAGATACTAGTTTGCTATAGTGCCAAAGGAAAATAACTCATATAAACTGAAAACAGCGTTTTGCTTCTACCACCATACTGCAAAGCAAACAACAAAAACTACCAAAAAACAAAAAACAACCAAACAAAATATGTCACCGATTCTATGATTTTGAATTTAGGCTCCAAAAGACCAGAAAAGGCTTCCTAAGAATTGCATGTTTAACCTATATTGTATTACTTGCTATCTAGGAGACAGGGGGAAGGAAAGAAGGAAAAAAACTGGAACACAATTTTGCATGGGTGAATGTTGAAAACTATCTTTTGCATTTATTTTGAAAAATAAAAAAACTATTCTCATTATTCTTTTAAAGATTCCTAAATTCTAAAATTCTTCAAGGATCATCATGAGGAAAGATCCATGAATGATACTCAAACTACACTCTGAGGATTTTTAATGAGTGAATTTTTGATAAGTAAAACCAAAATATTCAATCATAGATATACAGAGATAGGAAGGACAACTCTAGTCATCTGGTAGACCAATCTCCTCGTGTTACAAATAAAGAAATTGAGGTCCAGAGAAGTTAAGGTCATACAGGTTATTAAGTAGCTAAGCTGGAATTTGAATGCACGTCTTCTGACACCAGTATGGTGGTCTACCATGCCCCAAACCACCAAAATGAAATTTAAATCCCAACAGAAATACATACATTTAAAATTTTGTTGTTGTTCAGTTCCTTTCAATTATGTCTCATTCTCTAGGACTCCATTTGGAGTTTTCTTGGCAAAGATACTGGAGTAGTTTGGGCCATTTCCTTCTCCAGCTCATTTGACAGATGAGGAAACTGGCAGTGTTAAGTGACTTACCCAGGGTCACACAGCTAGTGTTTGAGGCAAGATTTGAATCAGAAAGATGAGACTTCCTGACTCCTGGTTCAGAACTCTATCCTCAAAGCCACCCAGTTGCCCTCATTAGGATATACTTAATGAATAAACATCCTTTAAACTGCAGAGGTCCTCAAACTACGGCCATGGGCCAGATGCAGCAGCTAAGGACGTTTATCCCCCTCACCCAGAGCTATGAGTTTCTTTATTTAAAGGCCCACAAAACAAAGTTTTTGATCTGAGGGACAGTGAACTGGCCCCCTATTTAAAAAGTTTGAGGACCCCTGCGTAAAGCAAACACTTCCTTCACTGAAAGTAGAATTTATGATTGTAAACCTCTACAAGTAGAAGCAGTATGTTACAATAGATAGAAATGACTGGAATATATGAAGACCCGAGTTCAAGTCCTTCCTCTGACACATATATCCTGGCTGTGTGGTTCTTGGGCAATTCACATAATTTAGGCTGACTAGTGCTCTAGAGAATAATCTCTAAGATTATAAACTAGAGACAGTAGTACACTCTATTGGCAGAGAGTTTTCCCATACTCTTTATATGAATGAATTCATGGATCCAGTCTCTCATCCCTTTTTTTCCTAATTTTCAAAATATACAAATTTTATTTTTATAATTAAGGAAACAGAATTTCCTATCTACCCTCAACCTCACGTCCCTCCTACCTTCTCTTTACTGGTTTTTATTGTATTCTCTTCTTGGTCTTTATTGACCAAAATGTCAATATTTCATCCATATTTCCAGGTAAAACAGCTTTTTCTTTTTCCTCAGAAATACTAAAGCTGAGATAACAAAACTTCTTTATCATCATTTAGGACAGAGACTAATTCTACTAAAAAAAACTCAATTATGGGCAGTGAAAATCATAATGTTAAAATTTGGAACATCATTGATCATTTAGTGTGCATATATACTTACACAATCCAGTCATGTTAATACATGACCCCCAAGTAGATTTCCATTTGAATTTTTGAAATAACAATAACAATAGCCACAAATGTGAGAACTAAGGCTTTAGAGCATTTGAGAGGTATGTTAATATTTATTTTACATGGTAATGTTTTTTCTTCTCTATATTAGATTATAAACTCCTTTGAAGCAAGGAGCATGTCTTTCTATTTATTTTATTACCTCATATTGCTTTGCACCTAACAAATCTCAATAAATCTTTGTTACATGAATAATAAAAGCTGATTTTAACTAATTTAGTATTTTTGTTTACCTCTCCAAATTTCCTCAAATATTTGATCCAAGAATACCATATGAAATAATATGGAGTGTGCCCGCTTCCCCTTCCTCCCCAAAAAAATATAAGGCAGTCATCAGTTGTAATTGTTAGCATCCAATGTCTCTTCTAAGGTGTCATAACTTTTGGAAATGCTCGTTGGCTACAGCAGAAAACTCAGAATAACATGTCTCTGCTAATAAAAAATTAAAACTGCCACTGGTACTTTAGCTAAAAGGTTTTATAATCATGACTTATTCTATAATTATTTACTTGGTTTTCGATGTGCCATAAAATCTAGTTTTCTGTGTGGGGAGAATTTACGGGAAGAAAGCTTTTCCAAGCCTCTTGGAAGATATAGAAATCATAGGGTTTTTTCATCCAGCCTGTCATATCTCTGTCTTGAAAGACAAAGAGGCATTCTGAAATCACTCAGAAATACTTCCATCTGGCAGGTATTCCTAACTCAAAGTTTCCTTATTTAAGAGGTAAATCTACAATATTCTTGGTCCTTGGCCTATTGGATAAATCCAATTATTTTGAAATATAAAACCTAAACTACTGCCAAACAAGAAATATAGAGTACTAAGCAAATTGCAAATCACTTTTTCTCCCTTCTAATTTGCCCGGAATGTGACAATTTCCTAATTCCCTAATTTTAAGTAGTTCTAATGATTAACAGTTGAAGAAATTTTGCTAGCAATAAATTTTAAACCAGAATTGATAGATTAATAGCTCATGGCTTCAGAACTCAAATCAAAACTATTCAGTAGTATGAGTATAAATTTATAGAATTCTATGTGAAATTTTTTTTCAAGAATCCCTTACAGCCTTTTATTCATTAGTTTGTGAATATTCTTATATGCCTTGGGGAAAGTCAGCAGCTATTTGGGCATCAGTTTCTCAAAGGATCTACTCAAACAATTAGGAAAACCCCCCTTTTAGCAGTCTAGAGACACCTCTCCAATCTTTCTTGATTTAAGTAGAGTGGATTTACAAAAAGAATTAGTTTCCATTCCTAACACCCTCTGACATTTCCCAAATACAGGCCTTTCAGTCTTTGTGTTCTATTTACAATTTAAAAATAGATTTAAACAGAGCTAAAACATGGCAGAGTTTAAATCTTACTGAAACTGTAGTTGTCTTTTGTTAAAAGTATGCCTGTTCTTGGTGCAGTGGATAGAGCGCCAGCTCTGAAGTCAGAAGGACCTGATTTTAAATCTGGTCTCAGGCACTTAACACATCGTGGCTGTGTGACCCTGGGCAAGTCCCTTAACCCCAATTGCCTCAGCAAAAAAAAAAAAGTGTACCTATTCTTAAGGAGATTTCTAAACACAATTTAAAAATATTAAAGAGCTACACTGCTAATTATGTTTTCCAGAATCATAGAAAGTTTCTTCTCATTCCTAGACTGTGAATAAATACAAAGAAGTTCACAGTGTGGATAAATCTCTTCATTTTCCTTAAGGACTTGTTTGCCATTATACTTTCTACTGGTACATGAGAACAGTTAACCAAAACTACTACAAGTTCATGAGATGTACAATGTAATTGGATTCATTACAAGAGAAAGGCACAAAAAATGTTTGTGGCAGTCCTTTTTGTAGTGGCTAGAAACTGGAAATTGAATGGATGCCCATCAGTTGGAGAATGGCTGAATAAATTGTGGTATATGAATGCTATGGAATATTATCATTCTGTAAGAAATGACCAACAGATGAATACAGAGAGTTTCGGAGAGACTTACATAAACTGATGCTAAGTAAAATGGGCAGAACCAGGAGATCATTATACACTTCAACAACAATACTATATGAGGATCAGTTCTGATGCAAGTGGCTCTCTTCAACAATGAGAAGATCCAAATCAGTTCCATTTGATCAGTAATGAACAGATCCAGCTACACCCAGCGAAAGAACACTGGGAAATAAGTGTGGACCCCAACATAGCATTTGCTCTCTTTCTGCTGTTGTTTGCTTGCTTTTTTGTTTTTCTTCCCAGGTTATTTTTACCTTCTTTCTAAATCCGATTTTTCTTGTGTAGCAAGACAACTGTATAAATATGTATACATAGATTGCATTTAACATATACTTTAACATATTTAACATGTATGGGACTATCTGCCATCTAGGGGAGAGGGTGCAGGGAAGGAGGTTTGGAAAAGTTGGAACAGAAATTTTTGCAAGGGTCAGTGTTGAAAAATTACCCATGCATATGTTTTGTCAATAAAAAGCTATAATTTTTAAAATAGTGCTAATAATAGCACGTACTTCCCAGGCAAAAAAAAAAAAAGAGAAAGGCACATTTTGCATGTATGATGACTTGAAGAACTCATCACTAAGACAAATTTAAAAGTTCAGAATACTTTACTTTAAATTGTTACCAAAGTGGCATTAAGTTTTGTTAAAAACTTAAAAACCAATTTAAATACACATGAGTGTTCAATTTATATGTGCTGAATTCATATTTGTTTCTTACTCCTAAAAGGAGGAATGGCTTAATCACCTCAAATTTTTTTATTTTCAAAGAATGAAACATTTATTTTAACTTCTGAAAAATACATATATATGCAAGTCATAAAAAATTTATTGGCACTTTTTGTACTCAATCAGAATAATTCTGAATACATGGAGCTGCAAGGATAAAGTTAAGATTTTTTTAATGCCAAAGTCAATCTAAAACCATTTTTTAAAAAGCCATTAAAATCTTTGGATCACTGATCTAAAATGAATTTTTATTGGTACAATATGAAACTGCTTTATGTTCTGTTTATTTTCCCATAATTTTTTTAAATGGCTAGTTATAAAAGTCATTAAAATTTTTTTATCTATCCAAAATAATCACATACAAACAGTATTATAAATAAAATAGTTTTATGTTTTCATGAGCTGTGAGTCCTGCAATTTCTTATAAAAATAACATTATACATCAAAAGCTGTCATCTTTCAGTACAATAGAAAAATAATGAGTGTTAAGTACTTTAACATACACATCTTTTATATTCTGCCAGCTCCTTTCCCTCAAAAAACAATTAATACCAATAAAAATAGATAATATTTCTATAGCACTTTCTACGTGTCAGATACTGTCATGTACTTTTACAATTATTTCATTTGATCTTGGAAGAAAATGTGAAATATTGATTTCATTTGACGCTGGAAGATAGTGTGTGAGGCCAGAATAAGGAAGTTAAAAAGGGCTTTGGATATATACTGGCTATGTGACCTGGGCATGTCACTTAACCCTGTTTGCCTCAGTTTCCTCATCTGTCAAATGAAGCAGAAAAGAAAATGACAAACTGACAAATTGCCAAGAAAACCCCAAATTCCTGTAGAATCAGATATGACTAAAAAGATAACTAAACAACTTCCTTAAAATAAGCCTGATGCTATTCATATCTTATCACTGAAAGTTTAAATTTTTAAGGAATATATCCTTTGAGGAAATTTCTAGTATGCATTTTAAATGTCATAAATATATTTTACTCTAAAATGTTTCTAAAATTGCACATGTTTAACCTATATTGGATGATTAGAGGAAGGGGAAAGGGGAAAGAGAGGAAGAAAATTATGGAACACAAGATTTTGCATGGGTGAATGTTGATCTTTGCCTGTATTTTGAAAAATGAAAAGCTATTATAAAATAAAATAAAATGTTTCTAAACTTACTGCCTAGGAAAGGTAGCATTTCTTGAATATAGAAGAGTAGAAAAGAAGAAGGAAGGAAAACGCCTAATTCACTTTTGTTCTGTTTTTACCTCATGAAGTGTGAGATGTTTGCCATCTTTCCTTTTTGAGTCAAATCTCCCATATATTGCACTATATTTCCGAATCTCCTCCTCTTTATGTGGATCGTCATCATTCATTTCAAAGATGTGGCCAATCATTTTAGCCAACTTCTTATTGGTTTTCAGCAATTCTTTCACTTCATTCAAGTCACTTTTGGGCAGTGTGGGGACCATTCGTTCTACACACTCGGCCACGGACAGAGCGGCAGCTGCATCCAGAGCCTCCGTGCTTTCTTTTGGTGACGCTGGGGAGCCGAGGTCTGCGGGGGAGAGGCTGTGCTCGCTTTCCGTAGTATGGTGACCTTGCCAGAGCCTGGAGTCGCCAGCACTTTGTAGCGCTAAGGTCCCCACAACATCTGACTTAGCTGGCCCCAGGCTCTGTACACACGTGGTAGCAGCACACTTTGGAATCTTCAAATGAGGTTCCCGAGCATTGCTGCTCCTCTCGTAAGAACTACAAGACATTCCCAACCACGTAGGAGAACCCTCTGGTAATTTATAAATGGGGATGCTACTGACGGGCAATGAAGTGAGAGGCTGATTAAAAAGACCAGGGTTTGTAACCCAGTCCCTTAAAGCCTTCTGCAACCTTCTGACATGAAGGGGCTTACTCGCCATGCCCACTAGGGCCATGATTTCCAAAAACTCCTCTTCACCAGCTTCACAGAGCTGCTGGACATCATCACCACCTTGTTGGATGAAGGCATCAAAATAAGAAAGAAGGTTGGCTTTCTGTAATATTCGGTATAGCTGCAACTCCCCCAGGGTCCTAGGTAGAGCTGATGCCATTACTGAGAAGTCCAAACTGCAAAGAGCAAAGCAGAGGAATAATTTGTCAAATTATTCATTATCATTTAAAAGTACTCATTTTTATATAGCACATTAGGGTTTGAATGTAATTTATAGACATCAACTCACCTTCCCTTTATTCCTTCAACAAACTAGACATCAAAGGTTTTAAGAATCAACTATTGTAATAACAAAGAAGGGAGTAATCTAAATGTGAAAATAAAATGTGATAGACATCACTAATTTTTTTTTTTAACAAACCTTGGTATGAAAATATTATACAAAAAAATTTTAATTCAAGTTTTTTTTTTAAATTGATAAAAATGCAACATGACAAAAAAGTCTTTTTAAAAGCTTCCTTCATAAGAAAGCAGAAAAAAATCTTTGCAGTCAGCTTTATTAATAAGATTATCATTTCTAAGATATATAAAGCACTGTATCAAATTTATAAGAACAAGAGCCATTCCTCAATTAATAAATGGTCAAAGGATGTGAGCAAGCCAGAGGATGAAATCTAAGCTGTGCACAGTCATATGAAATAGTCAAGGTACTATTAAGAAACATACTGTTTTACAGAGCTAAAATCTAGCAAGCAAACTGTATCCTGAGCTTGACAAAACAATAACCCTTTGCACTTACTCTCTGGATGATCTCAGCCACAGCAAAATCCCAAAATTATTTCATATAATTATTGTATTGTTTTGACCAAGCATCAGTTGTTCTCTGAGCTCAGATGAGCTTGAACAAATTTGGACGCGTAATGGTCATAAACCTTGCTATGAAGCAAACTTGTCACATTTTTGCTGTTACTCTCCATTATCACCATGTAGCCACTGGTATAATTATTGAGATTTGCCCATACTAACGTGGGTTCCTCCACTAGTGGGGTATTCATTTCCTTCCTTGCTTGCAAGCCATTTACCTCACTTTGAATTAAACTTCTAGGGGGCAGCTAGATGGTGCAGTGGATAGAGCACCAGCCCTGAAGTCAGGAGGACCTGAGTTCAATGATGACGGAAATTATAGAAACCTGAGGAATTAATGCAGAGTGAAGTTAGAGTGAAGTTTAAACAATAACAAAATATTGTTAAGACAAACAACTTCAAAAATCTTGGATATTCCAACCTGCACAATGACCAACCACAATTTCAAAGAACTCTTAATGAAACATGTTATCCAAATCCCAGCTACAATGGTGACAGATTCTATATTTGACCTAGCCTATATACAATTTTGTTTTGTTTGATTAGACATGTTTGTAGTGGATTTTGTTTTTCTTGCTTTCTACATGTTAGAGTGAGTATTAGGAAAAAGTAGAAGGAAGAAATTGAACATCCTAAAACTTAATTTTTTAAAAAGCTGCCTTCAAAAATCACTCAATCAGTGCTTCTGGGATCTATACATCTTCCTCAGTACAAAATACAGAATACACACTACTCATCAGAACAGATAGGTGGATTGTTTTTTCCTAATAAATATAACAGATATGTCCAGATGGTAATTTTTATATGGAGTAAGCCTTTTTTTTTTCCTCCTAAGACATTCATCTATCTAGGCACATGCCAAAATTCACTGAATTCGATTAAATGCTGTAGAAAATGATTGTTATTTTTTAGTTCTTTGTCAGTAGCTCTGCACACAGAACTACAAATAAAACATGATCATTAAGATCTGGAGCTAGGAAGGACCTCAGAGGCTCAACTAGTCTAATTATTTCATAAGAAAAGAAAATGAAGTTCAAAGTAATAGGGACTTTCACTCCAGATAATAACTAATATTTACACAGCACTTATGTGTCAGGCACTGTACTAAGTGCTCTATGATTAGTATCTCATATAATTCTTACACAAATGCTAAGAGTAAGTTGGGTGCTGTTATTATCCCTATTTTCGGATGAAGCAGAGAGTGATTTAATGTCCAGGGTCACGGTCACCTAGTTACTAAGGCCAGATTTTATGAATAGACAGTATTAGCACAGACCTGAAATCTTTATTCAAGCTCATCAAGCTAAGTATGCTTGTGTGGTAGAAAATGAGAATATGAGATGGACAGACAGAAGAATTATATTAAGAGAAGAGTTATGAATAGTAATGCTCACATTACTTGGGAACTTGAAATCTAGGCAGAGGAATTTTGTCCTTGATGCAGTAAGAGGCATCTAACAAGTGTTTAAGATGGAAGGAACTACTTGGGATAAGAGAAAAACAAACCAATCCTTGCCCACGAAGAGCTTGCCTTCTACCGGTACAGAGAGGAACAATTATAGGATCTATACAAAGCACATTCAACTTTGGGGTAGGGAAGAATACCAATAATGAGGGAGATCAAGGAAGGCCTGTGTGGCATCTGAGCTGAGAAGGAAGCAGGACATTCCAAGAAGCGCCAGTGACTGGTTAATGACCAAAACCAACACCACTGACTATCCCTAGGAAAGCAGGGGATACTGAAGGAGGCAGAATGGGAAAACATGATAGCATGCACTTTTCAGTTTTTGGCCTAGGAAGAGACATTGTGGGAAAGAATGGACAGATTCTTTTCTTTCTACAGATTAAGAAAGTAAAATAGAGACTAGAATCTGTCCTAAAAAAAGAAGCTAGACTGGCTTTTCTGCCATTAGGTATCAGGATTAGAAAAGTGAACCCAGGTTCTCCTTTCCCTGCCTTTTTTGGGGCTCTCTGTCTTGAGCTAATTCATCCTGGAAGGGTTAAGGCTTTGCCACGATCCATGAACCAGAGTGGTCACTGAGACTGATTCCCAAATATGCTGTAGGCTAGCCTCCCGGGCCTTCTGGTTCAGCAGCAGCTCCCTTTCTCCTTTACTTGATCTCCAATGACATCTCAGGATCAGTCCTGGAGCCAAGGAAAAGGAAGGACAGAAGGGGATAGACAGATCTAGTCTATCCTATCCTGTTCCTTCCCTCAACCCTTTAAGTTCCCATCAGGCCAAGAGAAATAATATTACTGCCTTCTCTATAAATACATACACAAGTACACTGACACACACATATACACAAACATACCACATGTGAGAGACATAATGATTTGTACAAGGGTCCTGGTCATGAAGACACTCACAGTCTTGATCTTAAGTTTCCTAGTTTGTAACATAAGGCAAATAGGCCAGAATAGAATGGACCACAATAACCAGATGACGTTCAAATTCCATTCCAGTTCTGTTTGTATCCTTTAACCTCTTTTCCGTTCAGATCCTACCTCCCACTTTCTCCTTCTTTCAGGGGTGTGCTGGACTCAGCTACCACCAAGAGCTCATTATCAAATTTTCTATCTAAGCATTTACATCCAAGAAATTGGCAAACATTACAAATCAGAGCCTGATTTATTGTTTTGTTGATTGTCCAGACTTAAGAAAATGATGGAGAAAATGTTAATCATGCAAATTTAACTTTAAAATGTGTCCTGCATTTTTTCTAGCATTGTTTATTAAACATTTACCACCTCAGCTTCATGTCTCTCAAAGTCTCTTCAAATAAGTAAAGTACTCTGCTAGTTTTACAGTACATATAAATTCAACTAATCACAGAAGTTAAAACAAAGGCACTCCCAGAACATAGGAAATCCTTACATAGAGCATAAAAGCTGGAAGGAATCTTAGAAGACAGAATGAAGCTCAGAGATTATGAAGGAAAGGGGAAGAGGAAGGAGAAAAAAAGAGGAATTCTCTGTCATGTCATGGTAAATCAACCACATGTAAATGATATGCAAATGAATGCTAGATTTAATGCAGTCAGATTTCCGTTTCAAACACCCTCAATTTGAGAAGACAGTGGGACACCTAAAATGGAAATGTCAGGGAAATAATTGGAAATACTGTCTGTAGTACAGGTTATATGTTAGAACTGGAAACACATTCAGACATCATGTGGACAGATGTGATAGGTGAACCATAAGAGTATGTAGAGAACAAAGCAGGGGGCTGAAGCCAGAAATATGAGAAAAACATCTAATTAAGGGACAGAATAACAAAGATCAATCATCCAGAATCTGTAAGAGAAAAAAAAAAATTGGAGTCTCAAGAATACATGGCCAAGGTCAAAAGTTACAGAATGGAGTAGGAATAGAAGGCCAGAGAAAAGGCCACCAGTAATTTTTCAAAGGAACTGTTTTAGTTGAAAGGTAGGAACATACATTGGATCTCGATCAATTTTGTGATTATGCCAAACTTCAATTAAAATTAGCTACCCTTAATAGTACACTGTAATTTAGATAAGAACTAGTAAATGGCCGAGTTGGAAGAGAAATACAAGCCTCATCTTTGCATTTCATTTTCTCCTACCTGTAAAATAAAAGCCAAGTCACAAACATTTATTAAGCATTAACTATGTGCCAAGAACTATTCTACATACTAAGGATATAAAGGCAAAAATAAAAAATATACCTGCTTTCAAATTTACATCCTACTTAGAAAAACTGTAGCAATTTTCATTGCTCAAAAATGCTAAGATTTGTGACTTCTATATTTAATAGAAAAAACAATTTTTTTTCAACAGTTCAATTGTAGTCAAAATGCTAGGAACTTAAATACTACAATTAAGTTTCCTATCCCAAACTACAACAGACTTCTAACTAATTAACTTTAACTGATTCTCTAATTCTGTTCACCTAATGCTCAGAGGGATCCACTGGAATCAGGGAAGAGAAATTGAGGTTGGGAAAAGCAAAATACAAGAAGGAGTGTTAGTTATCTAAATGTTTATGACTGAAGCAGCAAAGAAATCTGGTAACCAAAGTTTTATGAACCACATATTGTGAAAAAATTTTTACATCAAAAGTGAGACAAAAATTTGCTACTTAAATAAAAAAAAATTTTTAAAGTATATGGGCAATTCCTAGCTTCAATGGATAATGACTAATAGATATGAGTAGAAAATTTATAAAAAAAAAGGAAACACAAATGACTAATATTCATTTGAAAAAAATCAATAATTTCAACTAAAGGATTTAATAAGAAAAGAGAAGGAATCTAAAACTCCTTTGAAGTCCCATCCCATACATGAAACTGGCAAAAATAATCAAAAACAAGGAAACCTAAATAACAAAGTTGTAAAGAAGCAAGTATACATTGCCAGTAAAATAAAAAATTTGCAAAATCTTTCTGTAAAGCAATCTGGCATTATTCAGTAAAAGTTACAAAAATAATCATACTCTTGGATTCAAAAATTCTATTGTTGGGAATATAACTTCAAAAACCTTTTTTTTTTTTCAAAGATTTATACAGCAGTCTTGTGTACAAAAAAATTGGAAAACAACCTAAATGTCTAACAAGGCAATTCATTAATATAAAAGAATACTACAATGAAATTGTAGGGTTATGAATTAGAGAAGCTTTTTTAAAAGATTTGTATGAAATAGTCCAAAACAAATATTAAAATAAACTAAAAGACAAAACCAGAAGAATGTAATATATGCTATAATTGTGCAAGAGGAAAAAATGAACAAGAATAAATGAACAGATTCCGAATAGAGAGCGTGACTGAAAACATTCTTATGACAACTTATGTAGTACAGTTAAGTTAAATAAATACTAATTAAATTTAGTTGGCTGTACAGATGTTCTGTGTTAAATTTTTAATAAAAAAAATTCATTAAAAAAAAACTTGTATGGATCACTGAAAACTGTCCATGGCCTATTGAGAAATTTTATTTTAGTTAGTAAAAAACTTTAATTCTATAAAATCTTAGACTATTAAGACAAATCTTAGGAGAGAAAAAAAATTAAATATCTAGCTTCTGAAAATGTGCATGCCAATAGAAGACAGGATATGCCTTAAACATCAAAATCACCGTTTACAGACTTTGACAATACCAACATTAATCAAAATACTATGGTTACCCTTATTAGAATAGGAGCTCCTTGAAAGTGGAAGACAGTATTTTGGAATTTTTTTTGTATCTCAAGTATAAAATCCAGTGCTTAGCATGAGGCAGTAACTTAATAAAAGCTTGTTTGAAGAGTGGTTGATGAAAGGATCATTGGAAATCAAGTATACAATTCACAAGAAAATTCCAATATGTAAAAGAGTGAACTAGAACTAGTGAACTAAAACTCTGCATAAAATTTTAGGGTTTTAAAAAAATTTATTCTGAGACTTACATGAACTGATGTTAAGTGAACTGAGTAGAACCAAAAGAACACTGTGCAACAAGATTATGTGATGATCAACTGTGATAGACTTGGTTCTTTTCAACAATGACATGATGCAGGCTAATTCCAATAGACTTGCTATGGAGAGAGCCATCTGCATTCAGAGAAAGAACTATGGGGATGGAACATGGATCACAACATAGTATTTTTACCTTTTTTGTTATTGTTTGCTAGACATTTTCCCCCATTTTTTGATCTGATTTTTTCTTGTACAGCATGATAAATGTGGAAATATGTTTAACCTATATTGCTAGGGGACAGGGAAAATGGAGAGGGAGTGAGAAAAATATGGAACATAAAGTTTTTGCAAGAGTAAATGTTGAAAACCATCTTTGCATGTATTTTGAAAAATAAAAGCTATTTTTAAAAAAAATTTATTTTGAGATTTTTGTTCTAATTTTACCCAAAGACATATAGACAATATGAATGATCTCTTCCAGAATTTGTTTATATGATATATATGTGTGTGAGAGTATATATGTATAAGGTCACATATTTTATACATATAAGTATATATGTATTTAATATCTCCTACCCATCTCACTAGCAGTCATCTAAACTCCTTTCAGTTACAAATAACACCGGTGGACCAAAGTAACTAGTAATTACAAATGATATAAAACAGGACAGAAGATGCCCTGTCTCTTGCCATGATTAGCTTACTTCTGGTGTCAACTGATCAATTAGGGATTCCTAGATTCTGGACTTGACCTGCCCTTCCACCAATAAATAAGATGACACACTCTTCCTTCCCTGCCTCAGCTGACTTCCAAAAACCTGACTTCTTGTCAGATTGGGAGTATGGTACATCTGCCAAATTCCTGTCTGGCCAGACTTCTATACAAAGATTTAGGGAGAGAGACCAGGCAGATTCCATGGCTTACTATGGAACAATTTGATCTCAAGGTCTTTCCTCCGGCCCTGACACTGAAAGAACAATGAACTTGAGTGAAAATGCACCTCTTATGCTACCTACTGGAAAGAGCATCAAGACTGGCTGAAGACTCAAAGGAGGATTTCTTTAAAACTGTTAACTTTATTGACAAAAGGAGTGACAGTAGTACTTTGACATAGAGCAGCTTTTCTATAAAAGGCTATAAAAATCTGAACCTCATTGTTAGATTATAAGTACTTTCAGAACAAGGATTGTTTTTTTTTTTCAATTTTGTATTTGCATCCCCTAGCACAGTACCTGACAGTCAATCATTCATTCACTCAAGAAACAATGATTAAGTACTTACTCTGCACCAAACACTGTATTAAGTTCTAGAAAGACAAAACAAGTAAAACAGCTCCTTTTCTCAGGAAGCTGACATTCTAATGGGGAAAGACTAACATAAAATCAACTAGGTACAGAGTCAAAAAAGAAAATGCAGCGTAGAAAAAAAAGTTGCTATTGTTATTTGTCCTTAGTTCTCCAAGAGGGCCACAACATCAGGAAAAGATGCCATGACATGCAAGTGATTTAGGTTTAAGTGAGATTGGACTATCTGGTCCAGTGGCAATATTATCAGATGAAGGATTGAGGCTAAATTTGAACTCGGGCCTTCCTGACTCCAGGCCCTCCTGACTCCAGGCCCAAGGCTTTATCCACTGAGCCCCATCATGGCTACATGGATAAAAATACCAGTATAAAATTAGAATGTGAGAAGGGGGGATGAGGGGGGGGTGGTTAGGAAGGATTTTAAGTGTCAAGGATATTATATTTGATTTTGGAGGGAACGGGGGGGGGGCATTTATTGAGTGGAAGAATGACTGTAAAATCTGAGATTTAGGAAGATCACTTTGGCAGCAGAGAGTGGAGGACAGACTGGAGTGAGAAGGGACTTGAAGCAGGCTGATTCAACTTAGTTCAGGAATGACATTTTTAGTCATATGTAAAAATGCTTTCAATCACTATTGATTAGAGAAATACAAATTAAGATAACTCAGAGGTATCCATTCACACATCTCAGATTGGCTAAGATGACAGAAAAAAATAATGATCAATGTTGAAGGAGATGTGGAAAAACTGGGCCACTGATACATTGTTGGTAGAGTTGTGAACTGATCCAACCACTCTGAAGAATAATTTGGAACTATGCCCAAAAGGCTGTAAAATTCTGTAAATCCTTTGATTCAGCAGTGTCTTTACTGGGTGTATATATCCTAAAGAGATCATAAAAGAGTGGACTCACTGGTGCAAAAATGTTTATGGCAGCCCCTTTTGTAGTGTTAAGGAACTAGAAATTGTTGAGTAGATGCCCCTCAGTTGGGGAATGGCTGAATAAGTTATGATATATGAATGAAATGGAATATTATTGTTCTATAAGAAATGATGAGCAGACTGATTTCAAAAAACTTGGAAAGACTTACATGAACAGATGCTGAGTGAAATGAAGAATAACCAAAATAACACTGTACACAGTGACAAGATTATGTGATCAACTGTGATAGACTTGGCTATTTTCAACAAGGTAATTCTAATAGACTTGGGATGGGAAAGTACCATCCACATTCACAGAGAGAACTATGAAAACTGAATGAGGAACAAAACATAGTATTTTCACCTTTTTTTGTTGTTTGTTTGCTTGGATTTTTTTCCTTCTCATGTTTTTTTTTTCTTTTGATCTGATTTTTTTTTTTTTTTTTTGCTCAGCATGATGAATATGGAAATATATTTACAGGAATTGCATACATTTAATCTATATCATATTGCTTGCTGCCTTGGGAAGGGAGAAGAGGGAGAAAAATCTGGAACACAGAGTTTTGTGAAGATGAATGTTGAAAACTACCTTTGCATATTATTTGAATAACCATTAAAAATAAATGGAATTTAAAAATAAATAGAATTTATTTTTAAAAAAATAGATCAAGTAGGAGATGATGAAGGGCTGCACCGACAGTGGATTTGTAAAAAGAGAAACTTATAAAGAGATATATAATGGAGATGCTGTGAAGGTAGAAATAATACAACCTGTCAACATATTGGATACAAGATATGAATTCTAGGAATAGTGAAGAATGAAACCAATGCTGCAAGCCAGGACACTGGGAGGAAGATAATGCTCACAACAGTAATAGGGGTGCCTGTAAGAGGAAGGTTTGAGGGGAAAGATAATGATTTTTATTTGAAAAATGCTGAATTTGAAATGCCTATGAGACAGCCAATTTAACATGTCTAAAAGTCAGTTGTTGATGTGGGATTGGAGCTCAAGAGAAATATGATGACATGATATACAAATCTGGGAATCATCTGTATAGAGATGATGGTTAAATTCATGGAAGTTAACAAGATCAACGAATGAGACAATATAGGCACAGAAAAACTGTTAGCAAAAGGGTATATGGAAGAAGAATGAGCAAAAAAGACTGAGCGACTGACAAAGAGATCATGGAATTAAATGTATAATAAAAACCTTAAGTGAAGAAGCTATTCAGGAAAAATATATCATCAATAGCATCAAAGGTTACGTACAGAGAGGTCAAAATGGAATGAAGGCTGTTAGATTTGGCAATGAAGAGATCACTGATAATTTGGGAAAGAGCAATTTCATTTAAATAGGGATGTTGGAAGCTGTCTGCTGGTAATTTTGGAGAGAGCAGTTTTTGTTAAATGGTAGGTTGAAAACCAGGGCTTAGAAACAAATGAGAGGAGTAAAAACAGAAGTTTCTCATTAAACTTTCTTCTCAAGGAATTTACACCAAAAGAAGAGAGATACAGATAAGGGCTAGTACACGGGATGACAAGATGGAGAGTGGGTTTTTGTTTGTTTTTTTTAAGGATGGGGAGATACATAGGTGTTATAAGCAGCAAAGAAGGAGATAAAAAGGAAAAAAAAGATCAATAGGGATTGCAAAAAGGTCAACCCTGCAAAAGAAGGCAAAATGGAAGAGAATGACAGGTGTATGTAATAATAAAACAATAGCTAACATTTACATAGCACTTATTGTGCCAAACACTGTGCTGTGACCTTTACAAATATTACTTCATTTGGTCCTCACAACTTTAGAAACTAAGTACTATTCATGTTTTCATTTTACAAATGAGGAAACTGAGGCAAACTGAGGTTAAGTGCCTTGTTCAGGGTCTCACAGCTAATAAACATCTATAAAACTGGATCTGAACTCAGAGTTCAGTCTTCCCAATTCCAGGCCTGGAATTCTAACTACTTGGCCACCTTACTGGCTAGTAGACGGGTGCTTGGCAAGGAGAAATAATGGAGGAGGATATAGAGGCAGAAGATGTCTGTAAAATAAGGAGCAGAGAGTCAAAGGCACTCTTAGTGAATGAATGAGGTGTTCGGTAGAGAGAGGGGAGGAGTATGAGATGCTCAAGCAGAGATGGAAGGCTTTGGAATAGCGGCTGTGTTGAGTGGGGTAGTGGAATAATTACAGAGGTATAATTACAGAGGATTACCTTGTTGCAAGGAGGACCCAATTGAGATGATGTAATATAAAGTGGCAGAAAGCTCAGTCCATATAATTATGTGTCTTTCTCCAGCTCTATTCAGGGGCGAGTGAATAGGAAGGAAGGACTAAGGTGGCAGAAATAATTCAAAGCTGGGATAGGTAATAGGACAAGGAGGCAAAGGATTCAAATGTTCAAGAAAGTTTTGAGTTGGTTCATCAAGGTTTCAAGATAGGGTCAGAGAGAAGAGTGTATTCAGTGGCCAAGGTAATGATCTATCAAAGAAGTGAGAGATGAAAGGAGTAAAAATCAAAGTGGAAATGGAGAGCAGAGTGGAAATGGATTAGGGGTCATAAGGCATTGGGGAAAAAATGGAATGATAAAGTGTTATGATCAGATAAGTCCTTTGCCTTATCTTAGTCCTGCCAATCTTAGTCCTATTGCCACCTGTCAATGATCTGGCAGAATCTAATCTTGGAAAAAAGTATAGTCCTCCACACACACACACACACGATGTATTTCAGAATAAGAGAATAAAATGCCTAACTTGATAAAAAAAAATTTTCTTTAAGTCCAGAAAACTGAACATCATTAAGTAATACTGAAATTAACATCATCTTAAGTCTATAAAGAAAAAAAATTCTCCCTTAATGATCATCTTTGCTACATTACTAAAAATGAAATTTGGTTTAAAAAATTAGATTACTGTGGAAACATTTTACATGATTGCACATGTATAACCTATATCATATTGCTTGCTATTTTGGGGAGGACAGAAGGGAAGAAGAGAAATAATATGGAACCCAATATCTTACCAAAAAAATGAATGCCGAAATGAGGTGATTCAGGCCAATTCCAATAGACTTCTGATGGAAAGAGCCATCTGCATCCAGAAAGAGGACTATGGGGGACTGAATGTGGATCCCATCATAATATTTTCACCTTTTTTGTTGGGTTTTTTTCCCCTTTCTCATTTTTTTTTTTTTCCTTTTTGACCTGATTTTTTGTGCAGCTTAAATGTGGAAATATGTATAGAAGAATTACACATGTTTAACCTATAATGGATTACTTGTGGTCTAGGGGAGGGGGATAGAAGGAAGGGAAGGACAACACAAGGTGTTCATCTGGGACACAATTTTGCAGGAGTGAATGTTGAAAACTATCTTTGCATGTATTTTGAAAATAAAAGGATATTATTAAAATTGTTTAAAAAAAAAGAAAATGTTGAAATTATCTTTGCATGTATTTTGAAAATAAAAATTATTTTTAAAATTTTTAAAAAGAAAAGATAAACTCAACACTTAACATTTAAACGTTGTGGGTCTAATTAAAAGCAAAGATTCTTTTGTACACCAATGCATTCCTGATATTGGTTCTCTCACTTAACTTCTATTGTCATGTTGGAGCAATCATTTGAACTTTAGTTCCCTATGTGAAAAAAAATAGCTTAATAAAATTATTTCAAGTAAAAAAAAAAAAAAAGAAAGAATGTTGAAAACTGCCTTTACATGAAATTAGAAAAACATAAAATGCTATTTAAAAAAAAAAAAAAGAATATACTATATGGGGAAATTGGAGCATGTCTACCAAGCAGATCCTGAGACAGAAGTTAGAAAATAATGATGCTGGATTGCGTATCAAAATACAGCTTCTGAATCTTTATTTTGGGAAAGAGTGAATATAGTGAATATACTTAAAACTAATATAATCAGGAAGGAAAGGAAACACTAAAGATCAAGTCTCAGTTTCTACAGCTTCCAAATTTTTGTATTATTGCTACTCAAAAGACTTCCTTCCTTCCAACGTATGGAATATCTACTCAAAAAGAGTAGCATTGGGGCAGGTAGTTGGTGTAGTGGATTGAGCACCAGCCCGGAAGTCAGGAAGACCTGAGTTCAAATCTCAACTCAGACAACTTAACACTTCCTGGATGAATAAACCCTGGGCAAGTCACTTGTTCCCAATTGCCTCAGCAAAACAAAACAAAACAAAAAATGAGTAGCATTCACCCAGGAAAAACTAAGTTGGAAAAGGAAGTAAATATACTATTCTCATATATAATATCAAGACCAGGCTTTCAATCTCAAGGTAAATATAATAACTGAAAGATAAACCAGTAAATGGATTTCGTACAAAAGAAAATAGAATAACTCAACACCCATGTTTACTGCAAGGAAAAAGCTCTGCTCACCTCTTTATTCCATCTCTCCAGCCATCTGCTCTTGAGTTTGTAGAAATGCTTCAGTTTCACAAAGGCCATTGTGATCACTTATACACTAGCCACTTGTATATTAATTTGTAGTTGATTTAAAAGAAAATTCTATGGGACAATATTTCCCATGTTCATGAAGCCTGTGGTACAATCACTCTCTAATGAGGAGGCAATTAGACCAAGAGAAAGCATAGATTTGGCTTTGCTCCTGAATAAAATAAATATCAAAAACCCTTTAAACAATCTCTAAAGCCTATGCTTCTACTCTAAATAACTCTTAACCACTACCTTGTACCTTGCTTTTTAAGGGTATCCTGGAACAAGCATGCTGTGCAACCTTTTCATGAATTCTATGAGCTTAAGAGAAACCATTCACCAAGATATAGTGCATTCAAAAATTAGACCAGACCCTTACTGGGGCAAGTATACACCAAAATCTTTTCTTACTTTCTCTTTATTACTCTCCAATCTAGTCTTTCCTAGAGAAAAAATACTGTTGGCTCAATTATGAGTTAAAACCTTTTCTCATTAAGGATTGGTTAAAATCCTGCCTTTGTCTCCACAAAACACTAATGAGTGACTCCTAAATGCTAAGGAATTATACTTTGGTTCTTTGGAGTACGAAATTGAAGAGACCACCAGATATTTGCCAAAGTCCAGAGGAAGAAAAAGTCCATTTTAGTCCATAAAACCTCCCAGGGCCCAATTCCTGTTTGATGATAAATATAGGTCAGGATCAACCAAACTTCCCACTAAGTCTTCAGCCTTAGGGTGACCTGAGACTGGACTGGAGAAGCTATCCACTCTAAAAGGTTCTTCCAATCCTTCTCTTTAAGGATGAAATTTCTTGGTGAAACTCCTTTTTTTGACCTCTGTAATAAATATGATATTACTCTCTTTCTGATTGTTTTTTCCCTTTGAGACTCCTTGTTCCAATACCTTCCATCTCTAGCTATCTTCTCTTCTCTCTCTATACTTTCCCCCTTTACATTCTAACTTATTCACATCCTTTCATCTCTCATCTTGGCTCAACTTAAATCTCTCCAGAGCTAGTCTCTCATTTCAACCTGTCTGATGATAATCTCAATCTGGACACCTTGTCAACATTTCAAACTCTTTGTACACAAGATAAAACCCAACATCTTCCTTCTCTGCCAGACACTCATTTCATCCTACCCCACCAACCAACCTCTCAAAGGGGTGTCTTCCCTTTTTCTCTGAACAGCCCTACCATTCTCTCCCAGTCACAAAGATTCAAAATCTTGAGGGTTATTTTTTATTTCATCATTCTTCCCCACAGCTAACTAATCTAAGTTCTGTCAATTCTATCCCTGAAATGCTACTTAAATCACTACTTTGCAAAAACTTTCTAACTAGCTCCCCCATACTTCTAGCCTCTAACCTATCTGACACATCTCATCAGATGAATCTTCTGAAAGAAAAGCTCTGATCATACTATTCTACTACTTAAAAACAACAACAAAATATCTTCAACAGTCTCCGTTCCGCACGTGTAGTCGACCACATAAAACACAAACTCTGTATCATGGAATCTGAAATCCTCTATGACCTGATCACAAATTTCCCATACTTTCTACTACTTTAGAGGTATCTTACATTACAATCAAACTAAATTGCCTGCCATTCCCCAATATGACATGTTCTTTCCAGTTTACCTTTGCTCAAGTTGCTCCTTCTATCTAAAATAATAAGCTGGAATTTATAAGTGATTTAAAAGTCGACCAAGTACTTTTACATCCATTATCCTCCTCCCCCCTAAAGAAGATTTCTCTCTAACTTTCAACTTCACTTTGTACTCTTCTTTTGGTACTTAATATGCCTTATATAAAGTACATAATATGCATTATGGTAATTTGTATACATATCCCATCTTCCCTATTAGTTTATAAACTGCATAAGGCCAATGAACCTTTATTTGTATTCCCCACAAGCCTTAGCATAGTACATTCAACAAGGGAGGAGATAAAAATATTTATTGAGTGAAAGAAAGTTGAATGACCCGAGCCCCTCTCCCTACCATGATCAGGCTAGAAATCAATAAAATTCTAGAAAGGTATTTTCCTTTGTTGTAGTTTCAATAAATCATTAGCTTAAAGTAGATGAAGCTTTTTTCTTATTTGTACCCTTTTACATTCAACATATCCTCTTCTCCAAAAGAATATTCCATAAATCCTCATAATATAGCATACCATAGATCAAATCATGCTCCCCTAAATATAACTTCATAGAACTAAAATCTGATTAAAAAACCAAACAAACATGTTACCCTCAAATTAAGATGGTAATAATGTCCCAGCACACAAATTATAAAAGAGAACTAATGTAGTAGTAAGTGATTCTGTATCTTCGTTTCATAACTACAGATTTGACATCTAGTACAGACATTCTCAATTCACAAATACTCAGTTTAAAAATGGCCCATATACACAAACCAGATCTTGTGGTCAGAGCCCCTGTGGTTGCTGTCCCTTTAATGACTGGAAAAACAAACATAATACAATTGAAGGTTTTGCTGAATAGATGGAATTTTCTAAAAGTTGAGGGAAGGGGAGAAATCATAAAAAAGTTGAAAACAATATCAGTAGACCCTTAAGAAAGAAATGCAATAGAGCTGACAATCAAAAATAAGTTCCCACAAAACACTGTTCAAAATTCCATCAATTATAGACTAAATTCAGGTTAATGAGCATTTTTTTTAAAAATTTAATTATTTATACAAGGTCTCATTTACATGCTAGCATGAATTTGTTTGATCAAATTGTTTTCCTGCTAACTCCCAGCTTTTATGGACTTCTTCACAAAGGGAATGGGCCTTTTCAAAGAAGGTCAGGAAAAGTATTAATTTTGAAGCCTGGAGCATATAGAGGAAGTGGGAAGAGGGAGTAAGGCAGAAGTGAATGAACTTCTTCAGGGGGAAACATAAGATCTGTGGGCACCTAGAAAAACTAAAAACTAAAACTAAAAAACCATTTGGGTGCAAGAAGGGATTTGGAAACAAAGCAATAATCATCATCTACTTTGAAATTTGGTCTAAATTCTTGTAATCTACATTCTGTGTTCCCAGGTCTCCGTGCATACTATTTCTTCTATTATATTACGGGTTAGATAAATTTTTGTGGATTAGTGAAACAACCAAACTACCACTTTATAGCATAGTTTCTACAGGAAAAATATGTTCCAAGGTTCAATCAACTAATTTATAATTGAACTTGATATTCACCCTAAAGGAAGCTACCAGTATTTATTATTTTACAGGAAACTTTCTGTGAAATAAAAAAATAGTCCTCAAATTTTCAAGGTTCATTATTATTTTAACCATTCAAGCATTAAATAGTTATCAGGAAAAGCTGATAATGGGAGGAGTTCTAACACTAGTTAATGTTCATTAAGCAAACAAGTTAGTACAATGTTTAACATTCCAGGAAAAAATGAAACATGCATCTCTAATGAAATAAATGGTAACATTTTGTGGAAGGAACTCTCATTTTCTGATGGTTATAAAATAAAGGCTTGAATTTTAAAATTACTTCTTCCAGACCCCTTTAAAAAAACATTCATGTGTAAAATAAGATGCTAAATTGTTAACCAAACAGAAAATAACACAATTAATTTGCATAGGCTAATTATCATTTCCATAATAACGTACTAAGAGACAGCATAACATAGTGGATGAAGATCCAGTCTCCCAATCATAATAACACCATGGACAACTGCCTGTTTGTCCCTGATCAAGTCACTTAACCTAGCAACATCAATGCTCACATGAAATTCTCTGAAAGTATAAATTACAGAACAGGTGCTAGTTTACACTGGTAGAGAAAGTCCCCTCAATGGAAATGTCTCATACCAACGAAGTAATAGGTCTGCATATTTATGCACACACACACACACACTCCACACACTCCTCTCTCTCTCTCTCTTTCTCTCTCAAACTCCCTCTGTATAGCTTAAGAACCCTTTTTCCACTGTATCAAATACACATCCTCTTTATCCTACTTAGATTTTAACTTTATGAACCCTGTATAATTAAATACTTAAAGGAAAAATCAACATCACTCGGTGACAACATTATGCAAATTTTGTCCAAATAAAGACAAGAAAATGCACTAAAAATTAGCAATTTAGGAGTTTCTGATTAGCTAAAAAAATTCAACTACTACAGAATAGTATTAAGTGAAAATGAACTGAAGAATAAGGTTTTCTACTCCCCTTTTTTTTACACACACCAATTTCTCAACTTTCCTATTTGCTCCATTATTATAGTCATATTAAATTCTAGTACTTCACTAAGGGTAGGAGGAACTGAATATGTCAGATCAAGAAGGGAATTTGCATTTAATACAATACTTGTACTATTCCCAACTCTACTACTCAAGAGAATGAAAGAAGTAGTTAAGATAAAAATAAATCCAAAGCAAATAGACTAGCATTCCTTTTAAGCTTGAGTGGGTGCTAATTGAGTATTAATTATGTAACATATATATACATGTCTGTATGCATATATAAATTCCCCCAATAAATATATTTTAATGTGCATAAGGCCTATATCTAAGATTTATTCAGCAAATTAACTTTCGTAAAAATAACCAATCCAAAGTGTGTCACAATAATAGAATGTATTATAGTAAATCTTTACATTTAAGCATCTTTTAAAAGTCTTCATTTTAAATATATAAATACAGTAGTCATAACGATCATTATAATGGAAGATAAAAGGCGTATGATGCCTTAGGACATTGTCTAGGTCAGCAGGCACAAAAATCCGACCTACTTTCTTTTTCCCTCCCTCCATATTCTCTTTTTACATATGTAAAGTTCATGCAACAAATTCTTCAAGCTGTTCTTTTCCTTAGTACAGATAAATAACTTCTTCCTCTAAAACATTCACAGTATAAACCCAGAAAGTCTCTAATAATAAACCAATGTGTTCGTGGCTAAAGCATAGTTTTTAAAAAATGCTCCACTAGTATTCTTTAAATAGCATCTCAAGAATAACAGCTAGTGAGGGTTCCTTTCTTAAAGAAAAAAAAAATAGAAGGCTTATCTAAAATAGCTTTTATTTACTGATTCATAAGAGATGAGATCTGAAAACTAATTTAGCAGATGATTACTCAATTATTCTAATAATTTTCAGAATTGTAAAATAAAACTAAAAACAAATGTGTTTAGTTTAGGATGCTCATTATATTCATTTATCTCTGTAGTAATATAAAGGCTTTCTTGGTATATGAATCCCTTCTGCAGAAGACAGGCAAAATAAGAGGGTTCGAGAAATCAATGCTTCAAAAATATTGGTTTTGAATTTAATTTATTGTTCTTGATACATTCACATACAACAAAAGGTCACCAAGACTGAATGATGACATTTAACAAAGATAACTGTTACCTTTACCTGGTAGTAAGGTGGTAGTAAGATTTTAAAAATTTAAAACAGGAAATCTTCCAAAAGTTCTTTGAAATCATTTCCTTTTAGAATGTTGTATAACTGCAAATACAAAGAGAAAGAATACTGACCTAGCTGACAAACTGTAAAAGCATAGGAGAAGCAATCTATTTATATGGTAATGAACCTAAAGGCACAAATTAAGAATATGCTTTTACACTTACACACATATACTCCCTAAGAAATGAAGCACAATTCTGTTCATAAAGTACAGAAAGGGAAATGCCCAGGAATACAAAATCCACTTCTAGTAGCCCTTATATCCTAACAGAGGCAGTTCTCTTAGTCTTGGTGAAGACAATAGCCTCCACCCAAAAATAGTAGAAGCAAATCCTATAGACTCTTTCTTCAAATGCATCTATTTAAAATGCAAGGGCATAAAGAGGAAAGTTAAAGAGGAAAGGTAGGTAATCAGCAAGTTTTAAAAATCAATAAATTGAAGGAAGAAAAAAAAGCTATAAATTGTCAGCAGACTTAAGATCTAATTAGGTAATTTTACATATGTACATTTCTCTAACCAACAAAGCAATTAACCCTTTGCTAACAGTAAACCATTTGTAATTCACTCTTCAATTCCAATGTAAACTAATACTATCTCTTGAGAGGCTGCCAAAATATTTCAGAACAAGGTCCTGAGAATGTCTCCGATCTTTGTCCTTCATAAGTTTGCAAAATGTAAATTGGGCAAGTCTGTTGAAGGTTTCAAGCTATTCCAAAATGAGTTTCAGGGAACAGAAATGTAAATTGGCAACAATCCAAAATTTTTCCAAAACTCTCATATTTGGTAGGGTGGTAAGAGGGTCCTTGAGTGAATAAAATCACCATCAAAACTTGTTCTGTTTAGCGTTTAAAAATAACTAAAAGTTAGGCTCTTGGTGCCTTTTCTCCAAATTGGTTCATTAAAATGCAATCAAATGTGCTTCACATCTTAAGACTTGCATGCTGAGTGCAGCAGCACACTGCACGAATGTTTCTAAAGATACATAAAACGATACACTAGATTTCAAGTCCTGTATATTCGTAGCTTCAGCAAGTGCAGATGAGTTTTAAAAATTTTTAATGGCACTTTAAACCAAAACTATAATTTTCCTTAAAGAGTCAGTGGAGGAAAAATTCCAAAACAAGTTTTGGAAATAAAAAAGATGAGGCTTTATCGCACTTGTACAAAAGTTTAGGGGTTTTAAGAAGCACTGTCAGGATATATTTGGAATTGCAAATCATAAGCTATGAAGCGCTGTGGGGCAGATACAAACACTGAGGCATACACAAATTTACACGGGATTCTCCGAAGCTAAAAATTGGGTAAGGAGTTCAGAGCTTCACTTTCCCGGCTCTCCCAGGGCAAAAGGAGACAATGCGGGGACCTCTCAGTACTTGCCGCCTCTCCCCTAGTCCCTTTTTGCACAGGATTTTCTCTGGGAATCACCCACACAGGCAGGATTCCGCCCTCTCCTTCCGGCAATCTGCAGCAGCAGCAGCAGCAGCAGAAATCAACTCAAAGCTTACAGCAAACTTGAAAGGGAGGGAAGAGTAGAGTTTGGGGAGACCGTCAACTCAAATGTCCACTTTCTCTTCTCCTTCTCTACCGATCCCCAAAACCACTCTCTTCCCAGAGCAACCCCCAAACCACAAACTCAACTCCGGCGCCCGATCAAGTAAGTCTCCCGCCCCTCCCGGCCAAACAAGTGGCTCCGACTGCAGACGCTTTTGCAACCAAGTAGCTTAAAGCGAATTGGGGGAGGGGGGAGAATCTGTTATCTTGGGGGATGATGGGGGGGAGCCATGGCTTGCACACACACGCTCTGCAGAGGAGAGTTAGATACATACTTTGCAAGAGGATGCAGCTGTCTCTTTTCTCTTTCCCCGAGCTTGCCCCAACTCCGAAGTTAGTGCCAATCGCTTTCCCCCCAGCGCTCTCCGGGCAGCGGCAGCAGCAGCAGCAGCGGAGACTCCTCCTCTCCCATCGAGGGTGGGGGGGAAGGTGGTGGGAGCCTCTCTCCTCCCCCCCCTTTAATGCACCCCCATTATCTCCTCCTCCTCCTCCTCCTCCTCCTCCCCTAGTCCGTCGGGCCGGGGGGCGCACGCTCTCTTCTCCGTGCCCTGGGCGTGGAGCTCTGCGGTTCCCGGCGCGCGCCCCGACGGCTCTAGGAGTCCGCTGGCGCTGGGCTGGCGGTGGAGTAAGCGAAGGAGCTGAGCGAGGCCGGCGGCAGCAGCGACGGCAGCGGCAGCAGCAGCAGAGGCAGCAGCGCCTCCCTCCCTGCCTGCCAGCCACAACCCACCCCCTCCCCCACGCCCCCGCTACCCCCTCCCCCACCCGCTCCCTCCCTCCCTCCCTCCCTCCCGCTCTCTGGCTCCCCTCCGCCTCCTCCTCCTTCACCCCCCTCTCTAGCTGTCACATTGGGAGATTCCGCTCTTGCTACATTTGCTGCTGCTCCGTCTTCCTCCCACACACGGCCCGTGTGACGCAGATCCTGGCGTGGGCAGCCGCAGGGGCGGGGGTGGCTGCCGCTGAGGCTGAAGCTGCTGCCCTCTTCCCACCACCTTCCTCCCCCCACCCTCCCAACCCCCCACCATTTCTCCTTTGCTTTCCCTTCCAGTCTCCTCCCCTCCCCGGAATAGCGAGTACCACCTATTCGCACCCCTGAAGGGAAGGACCGAATGAGACGCCCTGGGAGGAGAAGAGCTCCAGCTCCCACTCCCACACCCACTGCCGATCCGACTCCCGCTGCTGCTGAAAAAGGGGGAAGGGGGGAGGGAGAAGGAGAAAAAAGGAAAGAAGGAGTAAGTGAGGAGTTGTTGCCTCAGGCCTGGACCTGCAGCTGCTGAGATTAAGAGGGAAAATTTACATTGCATTTTTTTAATTGTCTTAAACTCAAGAGGTTTGCAATGACATTTCAAAGAGCACGCCCCGTCAAATCCTCCTTCCCAGAGGTGAAGGGAGGGGTGCACTTCACCACCACCACCCCACACACATACACGCACACACCTCAAACACAAAAACCCACACAGATCACTAATCCTCTGGGATGGAATCTCCCTTCCTCCCAAGGAGGGAGGTGAGCGAGCAGATTAACTAGAGTTGTGCCAAGTTCTCGGACAAAACCGTGCTCTTTTTTCAAGCTATCAAAGTGAACCCTTCCAGCCGGGAAATAAGCTTCAATGATAAAGAAGGGGTGGTGGGGTGGTTGGAGTGGAGTGGCAGGTGTAGGGCAGCGAGATTGGTGAATGTTGATGATCAGTGCTGAAGAAAGAGCAGGCAATCCATTTGATCCGCTTATTAAGAACCCTAACACTCTTTGACTCTCGAGTGACTTATACTTTTTAGGAGAAAAACAAACTCGTGTTTGGAGCCGAAGATAACTCTAGATAGAATTTAAGCCTTCTTACCCTTAATGAAAATCCTGCCTTTCACTTTCCTTGTTAATGTTTCTGCATTCATACTTTAGAATCTGATGGCACCAGCAAGGTATGTGGGAAGTGTTAAAGATAGAATTTCCTATGCCCCTCCGCAGAATTTTTTGTTTTGATTTGATTTTTGTAAACTTTCTAACCAAAGACAAGATTAAAATACCACTGACTGCATATTTCTGGTACTTGAAAAAAACAGATTGAAGACAATGTCTAAGATATTTTCCTCCTCTGACAAAATAGGAAAATGAAATAGTTTCTGAACTCCATGGTTATAAGTGCTCCTTAAGCTTAAAAAAAAAAAAAAAAAAAAAAAAAAAAAGAGCATTATTCGAATATGAAACCACTGTACTTGCAGGTAGAATCCTGTTTTAACAAATACCATTAAAACATCCATTTTTATATGAGACCATTTCCACGTCCTGGCTGACAGCCCATACTAAACCTGCTTTGTTGATGTGGATAAAAGGAATTCTTTTGAAAGAGAAATTATGCATAAGAGATCTTAATGTGGAAACTTCGTTTTGAAAAGACCATCATTAAAAACAGTTTTTTACAAAACAAAACAAAACCGACGGTAGAACAGGATAATGAAACAATGGAGTAACCATAACTAGATTTTAGCTCCTTTTTCCAGTGTTGTGGGAGGTTCAAGGAATGGCAGCTTTTGTCTGGAATAATTGAGTTGATACTGCACAGGGAACAAGATTGCTTATTTTCTGACACTTCTTAAGCGGGAGAAACCCCTTTCTAGAGGTTTACAGAACAAACCAGATTCTAGCACTCAATCTCCTTGGTTTCCTTTGGCTTCCTTAATTAGGCACTTAATTACAGCTATGGTCATCTAGTTAAGAAGGAAGTCTATTTTTGTTACCTTTTCGTTCCATATATTCCACCGTTCAGGTTTATTTTAAAATAAAGAAAACAACAAATTCTTGGGTGGATTGGAAAGTTATAGGTTAACATGCCTCTTACCCGAAGAATTACAAAGAAATGGATATGTGGTTTCATTCTTCCAGTCCCCTGAAAGCCTCAGGTTTAATTCACATCACCAAGAAGAAAACAACTTTCTTTTCTATCAGAATGGACTTGTCAGACTCAAAAGAAGCTACATGAAATTTTCTTTCTAGGTATGAATGTGCCTAGTCTGTACTGTATACATGATTCCTAAGTACAAATGTGTCTGGACAGGTTCTTTTTTTTTTTTTCTTATGATGTATTATAAATTGCACCTAAAGGGAAATGGTACTGTCTCTAGAAGTTCCTCCTTGGTATTCATACATGCTAAATTCCCCTCACATTAATGGACACAAATGAAGGTTGCATTGTTTTAAAGGAATGAAGATAGACCTTACAGTTTTATTTATGAATCATACTTACCTTAAAATAGATCTATGAAAAGTTTTCTTCTAAAACCAAAGAATATTAAAATACAAATTCTAAGTAATTACAACAGGATAGCTAAATGATACATACAGTGCATAAAGTACTAGGTCTGGAGTCAGGAAGACTCATCTCCCTGAATTCAAATCTGGTCTTAGATACTTATTAGCAATGTGACCCTGGGAAAGTCACTTAACTTTGTTCCTTCATGTGTAAAATGAGCTGGAAAAGAAAATGGCAAACTATTCTAGTATCTTTGCCAAGAAAACTCCACATGGGGTCAGAATCAGATATGACTGGGAAAAAAATGACTGAAATAAAATTTTACCTGAAAAAAAAGAGAAATAGAACATATCAATATGGCATCTAGCACTTTGTGAAAAATATAGTCTCTAAAGCAGAAATTAAGGCAATTATAGAAAATTTTCAGATTTAAGAATCTTTATTTCCTCTTATTAAAACAACATCTGGAAAACCTCACCATTTGTAAGAATGCCTTTTCCTTTTGAATTTTATCCTGAATCTCCTCCATGATGGGGGCAAACAATTTTGGTGATAAATGAAATTATATATGTGTGTGTGTGTGTGTGTGTGTGTGTGTGTGTGTGTATTTTATACACTTTAAAGATAAATATGAGCTATCATTATTGTATTATGACTAACTTGATATTAATAATCAAAGAATCCCTGAACAAATTTATCTCCATGGTTACATCTTTCAAGTAATCTCATATGATATGAACGTGTAGGAGAGACTCCTTTTCTGAGAAGAGAGCTTTTAAGGAGGTATTTTCCTTTTTTCTAGTCAACAAAAAATAAGTACAATGGGATCTTTTATTCTCTACAGCTTTTTAGTAAGTTTTGTATAGTAAAGATGCAATGTACTATAGAATATCATTAACAAAAACCTTCTTCAAGAATGTCCTCAATGAGAGTATGGCTAATTCTTGTAAGAATTTTACAACAATGGGAAAAGTAGATATATATATGTTAGTAGTTATTGATTTTTCTTGATTATCTTTTAAAATGTTTAAAAATTATTGATATATTTTGTTTTTATTACCTTTTTTCCCTTCTCTTCGAAGCTCACAGAGCCATCCTCATAATAGAATACAAAATAAAGGAAATAAAGCCATTTAACAAAAACTAAGCAACACATTAAATAAGTCTGACATAATATGAAGTATTCTAAATCCATAATTCCTTCAAAGAATGGAGAAAGGGATTACTTTTTTTTAAAAAATGGCAATAAGATCTTTGCTTTTTTTCTAAATTTTAGTATATTTTCCTTTTGCAAGTATCTTGAAAATCTCAACACCTTCAAAATATTCCAATACAAATATCTTGTAAATATATTTAGTCCAGTGGTTCTTCCACATTTTTATTTTCTTTTGTGCCACTTCTGTTTTCTTAGACAGCACATCAAGATCTATGAAATTAAAGTCCCAACCTGGTCCATCCTTGATGGAGACCTTTTCCATTTTTTCCTGATCCTTAAATAGTGAAGACTTCTGATACTTCTGTTTACAGATGAGTTGGTACTAATTGCATCAAGCCCCAGAATATCTCATTTTAAAGATTTCAATCTACTTACCCAGAGAAAATCAACTGGTAGAAGAAAATAAGCATTTGCTAAGTACTTTACAAATATGTCTCATTTGATCCTCACAACAACCCTGAGAAAGTAGAAGTGCTATTTATTACCATTTTACAGTTGAAGAAACAGACAAATAGTAGTTAAATGACTTGCTTGAGGTCACACAGCTAGTAAGTTTTTGAGTAGGATTTGAACTGAGATCCTCCTGACACCAGGCCTCAAATGCTATTCACTATGCCATGTAACTGCTTCTAGATATTAGAGGAATTAGAATTTCCTGGTAAATATCTTTCTGTGTGAAATATTAACCACATGATGTCAATGAGACATAAGAATGCTTCAAGTTAGTAAATTTCCTGCTTGACTTTTTCCCCATGACCTTTCTCTACCTTATACCTTACATTGAACATTATTTTGCATCTCTCTAAATAAACTTATTGTGATTTTTAAAATATTATATTATGTATTTATGCTGCATATCCACCTACTAGGCTATATGGCAAATGACAGACTCATCTTTTTTTTCCTCTCCTCGCACCTAAAACAGAACTGTGTATATAGCAGAAACTTAATTCCTTTGGGAAATGACCTATATATATATATATATCATTGGTATATGGAATTTCCAGGAAGGAAGATGCTCCAGTAAGGTCAACTCCACTTCTACAACTTATTATACAGTCTTAAGAGAGTTGCTCACTATACCTGTAAGTTAAGTGATTTGATGAGGATCATATGTGTCAAAAATGGGATTTAGACCCAGATCTTGAATAGAAGACCACATCTCCATTTGCTATTCCTTGTTGCTTCCTAAACAAATATTTGCTGAACTAGACTAAACAAATTATTTTGTGTTTTGAAGAAACTCTGCAAATTGATTTAATTTGTAAAGTCATAGTCTGTATTAACTTGTTTTCCCAGATTTTTAAGAGTGCTGAATTTGGAATCAGGAAGACGAGTTCAGATACTGCTGCAGACACTTTAAGTTGTGGGATAAGTCATTTAAAATCTCCAAGACTCAGTTTACACATCTGTAATATGAGGGGACTGAGCCTCTGAAGCCCCTTTCAAATCTCAACTTATGATCCTAGACTTTAATAAATAATATTTGTAAGTGAGGGTCTTAAGAACACATTATAAATTAGTAATAAATGAGGGATAGAATTCACCATGTTTCTCAGGCCCCCAAACCTCATTGTTTCCAAAAGGAACAGTTAAAATTTCTAAAACATGCCTATTTGAGGTTTCAGACAGAATTCTTGATTGGGAAAGAAAGGATGCTAAAAAGTCATAAAAACAAGAATCTGGGCTATTAAATGCATATTCTCCCAAATGATAACCAAGTTAAATCTAAGAAGTAGAAAACAACAAAATTTGATTTTCCTATAAAGTTATCCTAGTTTTCTTGACTTACTTTTTCTCTGCCTAATTAGCAAACTTTTTTTTAGGATTTAAGGGTGGGATTTGTTTTTTCCTTCTCATAGAGTGTATGGGAGAGGCTGAAAAATGTTCACATAAATATATATAGACACACATAAGCATACACATTCTGTTTATATAGTCATATTTTTAAGTGGTCCTCTGGATATATTCATGAATAGCATGTTGCCAAGACTGATGTGGATGGATCTTGACAGTTTCCTTTTGTATTGCCATGGGAAACTGTATTCCCTCTGTATTCTGTAGCAAGTTCTTGATACAAAATAGAATTGTTTTGTTTCGCAATGAGTAGAAATCTACATAGACTAAAGCAAAATATAAATTTCACCCTCATATCAGAGATTCTTGTGATGAAAGGACCTAACTAGCTATGTTTTGGAAGTTTATCACTCTCTGTAGCACTACCCAGAAAACTCAGAGGAAATAGGCAAAGTACAAGCCCTATCTGTTTACTACCAGCACATACTGAAACCAAGACGCCACTTGCAAATAAATGATTCACATTATAAAATAAAATTTTATTAGCTTCAGGAAAACAAAAACAAATCTTTGAATGTATTCTTGGAAAATAAAGACCCTCTTCACTCAGTAGTCCTCTACCAAAGATCTATATAGGGTCTCAGTCACTTTCAGGCAGGACTCCCAAAAGACATTATTTCCTGGAGTTCCTCAAATATTATAATAGGGTCAGGTATACTCCAAGAGTCAGATGCTTCTTCATTGTGATTCTTCTTGTAGTTTCACAAGACATGAGTATTGTTATTAGACCCAGCAAAAAAAACAAACAAAAAACTTCTGTAAGTATAAACTGAACAATATTGCTCTACGCTATCAAAGCCAGCTTAGCAGAGCTGTTAGAAAGCTGATTGGCCTAAATCAGGTACATCTAACTAACTTCAAGTTCCACCTGTCCTACATACTGGCCCTTTGGATGTGGACTAATTACACCCTTCTAAGGAACTTCCTAAAACTCTTAAGTTGTTATTGTCATTGTTATTGTTTTTAAAGTAATGATCTGCAGTGCTAAAGAAAATTACTCATTGGGAGCTCATTACATCAATAAAATCAAGATTCAGTCTATCCCTATGTGATGGGAACAATTTTCGCCCACTTAAAAATGGGAGATTTCTAGGATGTTCTCATCTGACAGAAGCTACATTCCCTCCTGTATCATAGCTTTAGTTTTATAGTTCTAGGAACCTCCTTTCAATCTATTTTTCATTTCCACATTTCCTGCCAAACCCTGATGACACAGAAACTTACCCATAAAGCATGAAGTTCACCATAATTTGGCCCTCTGACTAGTTGCTCCTAGAATCTCTAGAATCTGTTTTCATTCTTCTCTAAACTCATCTCCACAGGGCCTTCCTTCTCTGTCATGATCCAGGCAGAAAATAGCTTTTAATATTACCCCCTTTTCTGCTTCCCTCTGACTCCAAGAAACTATAGCATGGACAGTGACCACAACTCAATAAGCCATCTTGACAAATGGGCTTAGCCAGGTTGAGGGTAACTCAAACATTGGTGGATTAGGAGGATATCTAAATTCAGTATGTGAAGATTTCTCCCAGCAGAATGGATGAATGAAAACAATTTGTTCCAGTGGTTGTGAAGGCAACTGAAGCAGGCTGAAGCAATTACAGCTTCATCAGACAGAGAAGATGTCAAGGTCAGGAAAAACTGGCATCACAGGACATTGCCAGTTTTTCTAACTTTTGTCTTGCCATTGGACTTTAATGATTCTGGGAAAAAAAAAAAAGAGAGAGACTGATGACCTTGCACAAGTCTACTTCATTTAAATCCAAATGAGTCCTCATCAAAAACCAAGATGAACAGCAACAAGTAACAATAAAAGCTTGTTGAATTAGGTTCACATACAGTAACTAAAATCTCATTGTCCTTTCCTCCCCTATTAAACATAGGAATTGTGTATTTTTGCATGCTTTTGTGTATATTTTTATTTTATTTTGTGCACATTTTATTTTTATGTGCAAATTTTGTGTATTAATTTTTTTTAGGGTTTGACAAAGCAATCCAACTTTCCCCTAATTATTTTCCTTAAATTCCAAGGAATTTTATTGAGACAACTGAGTAGGATTATTCAGATCAGCTAAGACTGTGACCAGCCATGCCTAAGGTAGAAAGTGTAGGTGGAAGAAGCAGGGTGTGTATTCCATTAGGGAACATAACTCCTTAGTTCAGAAGAAACAATCTCCCTACTGGCTACATTTATATTTTTAAAATAAAATCCATTCATATGAAATTTTGTTTTTGTAGAAAAGGACTAATCAATAAGAAACAAACAATGCCACCCACCTCCAAAAGGCATTGCTATATAAATCCTTTGTATATGTCTGAAATATTAGCTGAAGAATAAGTCATATATATAATATATATTATATTATTATATTATATAATATATTATTAATTATTATATTATATATAATATTATATATTATCTTGTATAATATATATTATCATATATAATTATATTATATAATAATGTATAATGTATATTAATTATTATATATTATATATATAATTTATCAATATAGCATACAGATAGATAGATATATACAAACATGTATAAATAACACACTTTACACAGAGGATGGATATCTGTGTAGAGGAATAAAATATATGGTATCTAATGATTGTCTAGGATTTACACATACATACTTACATATATGTATATATACACAGAGATGCAGTATATATTATAAATATAATACTTATACTGTGTTATTTTATATAATATATACACATAGATATATAATATATGTTTAAGTATGTTTAATGTGCCTGTGTCAGATATATACACACACACATACACATGTATAAATTATATATAATGTATCTATATGTAACAGATATACACATATATTTATAAAACACATATACATGTGTACATTTATCTATAGAAACACAGATATACACATATTACTAGAAGTAACCAACTTTTAAAAGACTGTTTTCTAATAATCCATAACTTTAGCAAAGTTGCAGGTTATAAAATAAATCCCCATAAATCCTCAGCATTTTTATACATCACCAACAAAATCCAACAGCAAGAGATACAAAGAGAAATTCCATTCAGAATATCTGCCGACAGCATAAAATATTTGGGAATCTATCTACCAAAGGAAAGTCAGGAATTATATGAGCAAAATTACAAAAACCTTTCCACACAAATAAAGTCAGACTTAAACAATTGGAAAAATATTAAGTGCTCCTGGATAGGTCAAGCGAATATAATAAAGATGACAATACTCCCTAAACTAATCTATTTATTTAGTGCTATACCAATCAGACTTCCAAGAAAATATTTTAATGATCTAGAAAAAATAACAACAAAATTCATATGGAATAATAAAAGGTCAAGAATCTCAAAAGAATTAATGAAAAAAACATCAAATGAAGGTGGCCTAGCTGTACCTGATCTAAAACTATATTATGAAGCAACAGTCACCAAAACCATTTGGTATTAGCTAAAAAATAGATTAGTTGATCAGTGGAACAGGTTAGGTTCACAAGACAGAATAGTCAACTATAGCAATCTAGTGTTTGACAAACCCAAAGATCCCAACTTTTGTGATAAGAATTCATTATTTGACAAAAACTTCTGGGATAACTGGAAATTAGTATGGCAGAAATTAGGCATGGACCCACACTTAACACCATATACCAAGATAAGATCAAAATGGGTCCATGATTTAGACATAAAGAACAAGATTATAAATAAATTGGAGGAACATAGGATAGTTTATCTCTCGGACTTGTGGAGGAGGAAGAAATTTGTGACTAAAGACGAACTAGAGACCATTATTGATCACAAAATAGAAAATTTTGATTACATCAAATTAAAAAGCTTCTGTATAAACAAAACTAATGCAAACAAGATTAGAAGGGAAGCAACAAACTGGGAAAACATCTTCACAGTTAAAGGTTCTGATAAAGACCTCATTTCCAAAATATATAGAGAACTGACTCTAATTTATAAGAAACCAAGCCATTTTCCAATTGACAAATGGTCAAAGGATATGAACAGACAATTTTCAGATGATGAAATTGAAATTATTACCACTCATATGAAGAGTGTTCCAAATCACTATTAATCAGAGAAATACAAATTAGGACAACTCTGAGATACCACCATACACCTGTCAGATTGGCTAAGATGACAGGAAAAAATAATGATGATTGTTGGAGGGGATGCGGGAAAACTGGGACACTGATAATTGTTGGTGGAGTTGTGAACGAATCCAACCATTCTGGAGAACAATCTGGAACTATGCCCAAAAAGTTATCAAACTGTGCATACCCTTTGATCCAGCAGTGTTTCTACTGGGCTTATACCCCAAGGAGATACTAAAGAAGGGAAAGGGACCAGTATGTGCCAAAATGTTTGTGGCAGCCCTGTTTGTAGTGGCTAGAAACTGGAAAATGAATGGATGCCCATCAATTGGAGAACGGTTGGGTAAATTGTGGTATATGAATGTTATGGAATATTATTTTTCTGTAAGAAATGACTAGCAGGATGAATACAGAGAAGCTTGAGAGAATTACATGAACTGATGCTAAGTGAAATGAGCAGAATCAAGAGATCATTATATATGTCAACAATGATACTGTATGTAGATGTAATCTGATGGAAGTGGATTTCTTTGACAAAGAGACCTAATTCAGTTTCAATTGATCAATGATGGACAGAAGCAGCTACACCCAAAGAAAAAACACTGGGAAATGAATGTAAACTGTTTGCATTTTTTCTTCCCGGGTTATTTTTACCTTCTGAATCCAATTTTTCCTGTGCAACAAGAAAACTGTTTGGATCTGCACACATACATTGTATGTAGGATATAATATGACATATTCAACATATATAGGATTGCTTGCCATCTAGGGGAGGGGGTGGAGGGTGAGAGGGAAAAATCGGAACAGAAGTGAATGCAAAGGATAATGTTGTAAAAAAAATTACCCTGGCATGGGTTCTGTCAATAAAAAGTTATTTAAAAAAAAAAAGACTATTTTCTAAAAGTTCACAGAATCACAAAATTGGAAGAGACCTTGGAAGCAATATCTGAACAGGAATCTACAACACTGGCTAAAAATCTTCACCTGTCCTCTTCTAGATGAGTTTTGATGAAAGGAATTCACTGTCCCTTGAAGCACACCACTTCACTTTCAAGTAGCCATATATTACACAATAACTGTAATGTATTATATGTGAAATATATTGTAATATAGTTATGTTTTTAAATCCTAAACAATCATCAGACATCATATATTTTATTAATACACAGATATTCATCTTCTGTGTATATTTGTGTCATATATATATATATATATATATATATATATATATGTGTGTGTGTGCTTATGTGTTTTCTTCCTTCCCTTCCTCCTTCCTTCCTTCTTTTCTTCCTACCTACCTTCTTTCTTTCTTTTTTTTTGCTGAGGCAATTGGGGTCAAGTGACTTGCCCAAGTGTTAAATGTCTGAGACCATATTTGAACTTAGGTCCCCCTGACTTCAGGGCTGGTGCTCTATCCACTGTGCGCACCTAGCTGCCCTCTTCTTTTTCTTTTCTTCCTTCTCTTCTTCTCCCCTTCTTTTCTTCCTTTCTTCTTTCCTTCCATCCTTCTTTCCTTCCTAAATCCATTTCAATTTCTACCGAGTTTTCTCATTCCTCCTAATTTCTCTATTTCTGTCAAGGATCCTATCTTTCTTTCAGTCATCCAGGGGTTCAACAGCAGAGTCCTTAAGAAGGATTTTTCAAAATTGAAACCATTTCTAGTCATATAAAAAAGTGCTCTAAATCACTACTGATCAGAGACATGCAAATTAAGATAACTCTGAGATACCACTACACACCTGTCAGATTGGCTAAGATGACAGGAAAAGATAATGATGAATGTTGGAGGGGATGTGGGAAACCTGGGACACTAATACATTGTTGGCAGAATTGTGAACCGATCCAATCATTCTGGAGAGCAATTTGGAGCTATGCCCAAAAGCTTATCAAACTGTGCATACCTTTTGATCTAAGTAGTGTTTCTAGTGGGCTTATCTTAAAGAAGGAAAAGGGACCCACATGTGCAAAAATGTTTGTGGCAGCCCTTTTTGTCAAATCCCTGACTGCCAAGCTATTCTTCATGCCTGGAAATTCTTTTCACCTCCCTCTTAGAAGCCCTGGTTCCCTTCAAGTTCAGCTCACATGCCACTTTCTTAAAAAAAAAAAAAACCCTTTCCTGATTCTTCAGGTTGTTAGTGCATCTCCCCATCTCTAGTGACACTCTTTTGACCCTGTGTGTGTCTTGTGTTTGCTCATCTGCGAACATCATACCCATCTCTCTAATGGAATGTAAACACCCCAAGGACACAGATTGTTTTAGTTTTGAATTTGTATTCCCAGATTCTGTAATAATACCTGTCACCATGGGTATTTTCTGGCTTCTGCATTACAATCCTGAAAATATATAAAGATAGTTATCATAGTCTTATCAAATCTTCTCTCCTCAGAACCATTCCCAGTTCAGCACCTGGATCTACCCACATAAGTACTGTGCTATCTGCTCTGTGCAAGTGTACCACCCTATCTTTTCCTCTTCTTGTTTTTGCTCTGAGGACAAAATTTATGTCAGTACTACCATTGTAACTAAAAAGAGCATGTTAACCTTTTCATAATCCCTGGGACTGCCTAGAACAAAAGTTTTTTTTTTTTTTTACCCTGGCTATCTCTTCCCTACAACATGCCTTTGAATCCAAATCACTCTGGTTCTAAATGATTAGCCAGTAATAGATAGAAGCCCAAACCTCACTTGCTTATTGTTTGGTTTTTATGGCTCTGAGTATAAGTAGGTTTTTTTTTCCTGTTCCAATAAGATACTCTGAGGGTTTTCCTCTCCCAGACTGATTCATGAAAGCAAACTAGGTCATCTTTTGCCTCCATTCTTATCTAGTCTTTAATTGTTGATTGGATGTTGCCTCAGATAAGCTGCCACCTGGAAAAGACCTTAGCTTGAAAAGGTCAAGATCTCCCACTGCATTGGGGCCAGAACCATAGTTCTGACCCATGGCTTTACACTGCACTCTATTGACTCTGGAGGAAAGAGTGGCTGATGACTTTACACAGCTCTGCCTCATTCGAATCCAATTCACTTGCAAGTCAAGACATCACCCTCTTGATGTCATTAGTCCTCTGCTACAATGAAGGACAAACATTTGCTTACGTGTGTTATAATGAATGTCAGCTTCCTGAAGATAGAAATGGCACCAAATTATGTTTATTGAGCTCATTTCTCTTTAAAGAGGGGCTGTCCTAGGGGTTGATTGGCTGAAGGAAATAGAACTTAAATTATTGGTTTGGCTTCTGCACTTCCTGAGCAGTTAAAGGCTCTGCCTAAGATTAATTAATGCTCTGGAAGATTTAGCAGATGTCTTATTGCCCTGCTGGAAGGTCTGCTTCACAGAACTATGGTAAAAAGGAAGAAGCAGAGGGAAGTAGCCTTTTATTTGATTTTAATTAAGGACTTTATCCTTTTTAATCTTATCACAAATAAAGTTGTTTTAATTGCATTATATAGTTCACCTGGGCTTCATTGTATTTTAATCCTAAAATTGAATTATTGGATTGGAGTGAGCTAGGCCTGGACCAGAATAAATATAGAATAGAAAAATAATTGAAAATAATGTTATTGTAATATCAATAATTAAATGTAGCACAGGTTCTGAATCTACTATTCTTATTTGAACTTGGAATAGTAAGCTGGATTCTAAGGACTCTGAGATACTGGAACATTTGATGTATTTCTTCTATCAATATCATTTTCCAGTTAATATCGCCCTAATATCATTTATAATCAATATCAATTATATTTCACAAAAGTGAAAAAGTATAGTAAGGACACTCATATTGGGAGTACCTCTAAGCTCCTGTCCCACTACTTATACATTTGGTTCCTAGGTAAAGTAGACTCAAACATAATGTAGTTGCTTTAAAAACAAACAAACAAAAAACACTGCTACACACCTAACCTAGAGAAGATGATAGTTTCAGATTTTCAGAGAATCCTTTTCTCCCTTTAAGGAGGTCCCACCAAGTTTACTTCTGGTTGCAGCACAACCAGTGGCAAAATGTTTCCTTTTCAGTTACTAAATTGCTTCATTTAAGGGTTGAATCAAATGAATTGTTCTATTGGGTTAACTTTCATTGGATTATTTAACATAAGCTTCCCTTAGTTCATTCAAATCTCAATTAAAATCCCACCTTCTGCAAGAAAAATTTCCTAGTCTCTTTAATCTTTCTTTTATGTCTGTCTCCAATTTATCCCATGTTTGAATGTAGATGTTTACACATCTCCTCCATTAGACTGTGACCAGGAACTGTTGCCTTTCTTAGTTTAGTACAGTACATCATAGGTAATTAATAAATGCTCAATAAATAGTAGGTCCTTAATAAGTAACTATTGTATAAAATACGATAAATGGAGATATATATAAAGACTCAAAGGAATATACCTGGTGGAGATACAAGATCTGGCTTCAAATGTTGCCTCTGACATGTACTAGTTCTTGTTGTTTGTCTTTCATTTTTAAATACCAATGATATCACAGGTAGCATCTTGACTTTTTAAATGACTTTCAAAAATTGATAGGAGATATCCAATGAATGCTTCCAGGTTAGGCTTAATTACCTATCAATTACAACTATTGTATGACATTTTAGAGGAGACAATGCTTTAAACTCACCACACCAGCTTACTAATGCACAAATTAATGTATCCTGTGAAAACATCCCAGAGTGGCAAATTTTATTGGCCATGGCTCCAGATTTTACACACAGGTCTCATTAAAGATAACCAGTTAATATAATTGGTGATGGATTTTTGAAGAAAAGGTTTCTAAGATTCCTTCCTTTTAAAGGACCAACTATCTTTACAGATGCATCCAAACATAACATTTGTGCTTATGACTTAACTATAAAGAGAGTAGTCAGAACTTCTTTTCAGTCCACTCAGCAGAATGAATTGTATGCAACCATGCTACCTTTTACTTATTATCCAAGAGATGTAAATATAATAACTGATTCAGCCTATTCAGTAGGTGTGGTACAAAGAATTGCCACAGCCCAAATAAAATTTGTAGCTTCTAATATATATCAGCCCTTTAAGGAACTTTAAGAGTGAGTGAGAAAACATCCAGGTAAAATTTATATCTTGCATGTCCACTCTCATAATGTACTTCCAGGTCCTATTTTTTTTATGGAAATTCAAAGGCAGATAGCCTTCTAACCATGTTAGCCAATACTTCTTTATTTTTGGCAGCCCAAAAATCTCATTCTAAATATTATCAAGCTGCTCAATCTTCACCTTCACAATTTGGGATAAGAAAAGAGGAAGCTAGCAGCATAGTAAAAGCCTGTACCACTTGCCTTCCTTTCCATGCTCCTATGCTCCCTCCAGGGAAGAACCTCATGGTTTGAGACCCAATGAAATTTGGCAAATGGATGTGACCCATTATAAATCTTTTGGTTGTCTGTCTTTTATCTATGTTGTAGTAGATACTTTTTCAGGATTTACTTTTGCAATACTAGCAGCAAAAGAGACAGCCCGAGTGTTCACTGAATTCCTTATACAAGCTTTTGCAATTGTGGGTGTATCACAAACAATAAAAACAGATAATGGACCTGCATATACTTCAAAATATTTTTAATCCTTTTGTGCACAATATCAGATTTTACACACCACTGGCATACCTTTTAATCCTCAAGAACAGGCAATAGTAGAGAGGAGAAACAGAGACATCAAAGTGCTCCTCCAAAAAGAAAAAAAGGGGGAGCCACAGGTAATCCCCTAAAGAACTTTTAAATTTAGCGCTATACTATTAATTTTTTTATTTTGATAAAGATGCACTGGCTCTAGCAGACAGGTTTTATAACCCGCTTGAAGAGCATTGTACAGTGAGAGCAGCTCCACTATCTTTAGATAATCGCCAGATGATGTGGAGAAATCCAGAAAATGGTGAATGGAAGGGACCAGATAGGTTAACTGCTTGGGGGAGATGGTTTGCTTGTATCTCTGCAGATAGAAAAGGAATCAGATGGATGCCAATGAGCCATATTCACCTTGTCCATCAGAGAGAGACAGAAAAAGAGAAGAACATTGAAACAAAGGAAAAGACCCAAGAAACATCTGGTGGTTCCATCTCTTGACTACATGTGCCACTGAAAAAGCATGACAATGAATATGGCAATTGACTCAGGAACATCAAAAATTGTTAATGAGGTTGCTGCAGGAGTTCAAAATCTGCAGGAATCATTGCACACATGAAATAATGGACAATAGATTGGTTTTACACTATCTCTTGGCTGCTGAAAGAGGTGTATGTGTCATTGTTATTTATATACCCTCCTTCTAGGACTTATGGACATGTATAATTCCTCATGTTGATTCATATTGTTTGTTACATCACTACTAGCCTGTGTTATATTACTATGTATATATGTAATACCTCCCATGCTGACAGATTTATGTATACCTGTTGCAGTTAAGACCCTTCAGCCCACAGGAAACCTGCTCATAATATCTGATTTGGCTTCTTACCTCTCTTCCTGAGAAGTTAGGGATAACATGATCACCTGTGTTCTAAAACAAAAGAAAGCGGGAGATGTAGAGGACCACAGACATTGGGGAACTCTGAGAAAAGTATACTTGAATCAAAGATACTTATAAGAAGGTGTTTACTCAGTGTGATTAATGAGATAATGGTTCTCTAATTCACATATACTTAGTATGGTGATGTAATGGTTTTACAGTTGGCACATGCTCAGGGTGCTGTAGTAATGTAATTGTACTAGGGTATTTAAGTGCTGAGGGGACTGGAGAGAGGGAGAGTGGAGAGAGTGTGAGTGAGTGTGTGCTCCACCTCCATCTCAAGACTCACAGACTCCAGACTCCAGACTCTAGACTCTATCCCTGATCATCCTTTTGGTGACTCTCCTACTAAGACCAAGGCTGGTCCAGAGATCCTCCAGAAAGCTACCTCAGGCATTACAACCCAGAAACTAAATATTGACCCCAGAACACATTTTACCTATTAGGTACTTAAATGCTAATGAAAAGAGGAGATGTTTGTTTATCTAAGATAATTGAACACTTGCAGCTTTTAGTTATATCTCAACTTGGTATGCAAAGTCTCAAGTCACAATTAGAGTATAGATCAAGGCCACATTCTTATGAAAGGTGTTTACCTAGTTTATCCCATATAATTCCTCCTCTTTATTTATTAACCTTTGAAGATCTTATACCATTCTTGATACATTTTCTTTACCATCTGTTGTTAGTCTCCAATCCTTCTGGACCTGGTTTATCCTTTTTCTATACTGAGATCCATCCTCATCCTTTTAATACTCTAAGTCTAACTGGACTTCCCCTCCAGGTTGTTCAATCTTTATCATCCTAAGCAGTGATGTCTGTAATAACCTTGTGAAAGGGTATCACACAGGGAGGCAAGACAGGAAACTGTATGATGCCATTTAAAGTCACTTTCCATTTCCTCCAGACCAAGACCACCAAGAAGTATTAAATGGTGAGGAGCAGGTCTGGAATAGGATATGGGTCAATTTTCTGATGTCTTTGGAAACTTCCTTCATTATCTGTCCATGATCATCAATTTTCACACAGCAAAAATTTAATTTCCTACAAACTCCACCTTCTTCAGCCAACAAGTAGTATAATATCAATCTTTGTTGGAGTACTGCTTCTCTAGTTTGAGTGGCCTGATCTGCTAACAAATCCAGTGCCTTTATTGTCTGGTTAATTATTTTGGCCATGGCCTGGAGTCTAACAAGCCTATTCAGCATACAAATTGGGGTTCTGTACCCTCAACTCCCATCTGAGGTCGTCTTTCACCCAAACCATTTGTGTCCCCAGTTACTAGAGTAGGTAACTTCACAAATAAAGTGCATATTAGGAAAGTCAGCAACAACAGAAATGCTAAAAGAAGCAGATAGATACATGCATCTAGTAACAGACAGGTGACTAATTTACTCATTTATCTACTTATTTAGGATATAATGACCGCATATTTTCGGATAGGAAACTGCAGGATCTCACATATCTGAATTGTATTCCTAGTTTCTACTGAACACTTACCCTGATTATAAAAATTTGCCAGAAGAAGAAAAAGCATAGATATGATTATAATCAAAACTGGTCCTTCAGGTCTCAGCCTGAAAACACATACATGACAGAATAAAGCATCCTTAGCTCAGTTTGACTTTAGGTAATTGTATGCAATAACAATTCCACCTTATAGCCAGATTCAGGAATAATCAGGTAGATTCTTATTCAAAAGAACACCACTGGGACACTGAGTTAGAAGGATCCTACCTAAAGTAGAGGCCAAGGTTGTCCTTCCAACTCTTGCCTAGATATTAACCTACACCATAACAATTCAGAATCACATTCCTCTAAGTAGCTTATGGCATGTTCCTTTCAAATGGGGGAGTATTGGGCTTGATGATCCATCAGACAATCATACCTGAATTCAAAACTCCAAATAATAAAATCAGCTACAATTCCAAAAGATTGTATCTCAAATAGCAAGTTTCATTAATCAAAACTTTAGGTGAATTTAGCTCTTAAAAATCACATATTCTAAATAAATATTGACTATAATCTTACATTGATAACAGTAAGAGATTCATCCTAGAAAGTTCACAGTTTATCTTCATCTCTAAGTAGATGGGTTTCAAATTCAACATTAGACAAATCATTTTACTTTAAGATGCTCAATAACCAATTTATAGCAAAACATGTTCAGGAATTAACCATGTTCAAAGGGACAAAGACATAGACCACTGTTCTCAGAATTTCCTTAAGCAATGGGAACAGCTTTAAAAATGACTGAACACAACTAGTTAAAACTCACATAGAATATACTGTCCAAATTCTCTTAGAATTAACATTAATAATTTCTTTATCCTAAAAGATGTTAATTCAACTTCCTCCAATTGAGAAGTCTCTATAAATTTTTATAGAAATATAAATAACAGGTACAACACCAATATTGTTAAAAATTCCTCTAAGCAAATTAATCTCTCCTGCTATCAAAACATTCCTAATTGCATAGTCAGTTTTAGAGGTTATAAATTGTCCTTAACAATCCATTCTTCAGGTTCCTCCACAGATCCTTTAACCCTGGTGTTCTCAGCCTCCAGACTTCAGTCTCAGTCATCTGTAACATCTAGTAAGGTTCTTCCTATTCTACTTCTTCCAGGACATAGTAAGCATTCATTCTTCTGGAACTGCAAACTCCAAAGGTGTTGTCTGGACCAGCAATCCTTGCTTCCTAAGGGCTAAAGGGCATGGGAAAAGTGCCAGTATATAAAAGCTTACCCTTTGTTTCAATAGAGGATCTTTCTTGTTTTCCTCCCAAATAAAATAAAACCAATCTTATATAGGAAAATGCAGAGGGCCACAGATAGTGGGGGAACTCTGGGTGAAGTATTCCCTTCAGTCCAAAGGGAACCTGCTGACAATTCTGGTTTGGTTCCCCATCTTCCCTAAAGGCTTCGCCTTCCTAAGAAGTCAGGAGGCAGTAATAATCTGTATTGTAATTAAAGCAGAGTGATACCAAGTGGCAAAAAGTCATCTACATACAATAGCAAGTTTTTATGTGGTCCCCATGTACGGTATATAGTTAGCACATGTACAGTGTTGCTTTGGTTATATAAGGGTATTAGGGTACATAAGGATGAGAGAATTTGGAATAAACAGACTCCATGTTTTGACCATCCATATAAGTCTCACCTCTTCTAAGACCAAGGACTCAGGTTGGTCTGTAAGTCTTGCAGAGAGGTAGTCCGGACACAACAGGAAAAGTTCCAGATCATTTCTGGGACAGTTCTAATTCTTTAACAAAAGCAATAGGAAAACCTTTTCCAAGGCCATTTAGCAACATCAATTTAATAATCAATTTCTTAAGAATATGATTCATTCTTTCCACTTTGCCTGATGAGTTCACATGCTCAGGTGTATGGAATTGCCATTCAAATGTGCAATCCCTTCCCATTATTTCTTATAAAATCTTAGAAGTAAAGTATCAGAATCAATAGTCTCTACCAATCCATACTTAGGTACAATTTGTTCTAATATTATTCTACTAACTCCTCTTAAGGCAGCAGAGCTCAGGAGAAAGTTTCCACCCATCCTATTAAATAGTCCACTATAATCAGTACATACATCAGTTTCCCCTCTGGTGTTATTTCAGTAAAAACCTAACTTGAATATTCTGGAGCCAGGTTCCTTCCCTCCAGAGGGATACCTCCTCAATACCTTCTTGTTTATCTTTAGGCATATTACACACCTGTCAGATACAATTTGTTTTGCAATTACACATATTCCTCTATGTCAAATTTTCTTGCTTTTAGTTCTTTGTTAAAGGGAAAAAGCAAGACAAACCTTAAGATTCAGAATATAAGCAATATCTACATAACTTTGCATTAAATCTTACAAAATTTACTATACATATCCAACAGGGCTGACAAAATGTTAAAGCACAGCTCATCCAATTTTTCTTAAACTTAAAATCAAATCAAATACAGATTTAAATTTCTAGTAGAAATACTTCAATATTAGTGCACACATATTTCTAAAATCTTATACCAGAATAAACAAGTTCACAATTTTAGCACACACTAGTTAATAGTAATTACCTCATACAATTTCAGAATCAGAATTCCAATTTAAACACACACAGAGCCCCAAAATTTAAGGTGGCAGAAAACTGCCCTATCAAGTCCATCTATAGGGCTTTAAGAAATTGGCAGAGTTTAGCAACCCTGGGGAAGAGGATCAGAGAAATTTGGACCCAGATGTCCAGCTGCAAGTTTGTAGCCCAGGGACTAGCCCACCTTCCATGTCAGAAATACCTGGATTGGAAGAAGAGAGGAGAGATGTTGAAAATGTTGGAGCACCAGTTCAAATTCCAGAAAAATCTAGGCCGGCCAAGAACACCAGCCTAGTCAGAACAGATTCCACAAGCCTATTCAAGAGAGAGAAGCTTGGAAAATTCCAAAGGGGGAAGTTTTTTCCCTCGGGCAGTTTTACTGTGAGCCTCAGGTTCAGGTCCTCAGAAGGCTTTTAGTCATATAAATTAGATCTACATAAAAATATACTAGAATAATTTGACAATGTCAAGCAATTTAATGATTAGTCTCAAAAATCCTAGAATCTGCTAAAATGTTTTAGCTATCTATCCCTATCTCAGTAAAAAAAAAAAAAAAAAAAAAAAAAAAAAACTATCCTTATCTCAGATCTAGTCCTTCTTCTCTCTAGCTAAAAGATATTTGCATAAATCCAATTATATACAAAACAAGTGCTTTTAAATCCCAACTAGCCATATCTTTTCCTTTATAATTTGACTGACAAACACAGAAAACAAAACACAGGTTTTCACACACACAAACACAAACTGCTTTTCTAAATAAATTAAGGTCCTGTTCTTGGCCCCACCTTGGGGTGGAAGAGAGGAGGGGAGTTCTGGAGCAGAAGTTTTAGGAGATGGCTGGCTGGGTATTGCAGTCTCCTTTGAATTTATACTCAGCCCTTAGGAGATCAATTATTCCTCCCAGCAATCTGCCACCTTCTCAAACAAAACAACAGAACTAAATCCCTCATCCCAATTCTTCCTAAAGGGCTATCTATCTTCCTGGGATATTAGATGGGAAAGTCAGCTACCTTATACTGTTCCTTTCCCAAGATTCACAGTATCTTGTTCTTTTTGATGGAGGACTCACCCAATCTTACCAAAGGAAAATTAGAGAACCCTTATGGACTCAAACCGCTTAGAGTTTCCCAATATCAAAGGGAAATTAGAACCTTTTACAGACTTTAACCACTTAAGTTGTCCCAGTCCCAATCCCAGTCACCCAGATAGCACGCCAGTTTTTGGCAAAGGGAAAAAGCTTTTACAGACTTGAACCACTTAGACTCTATCTTCCCCCTTATCAGTTTCTTGCCATACCTGAGGTGTGCACAGCTTACCTGACTGAGTTCAAACTTTTCTCATTTGGCTCATCTCCTGAGCCGAATTAATCTTCTACCTTTGGTAGCCTACTTCTGTTTTTGCTTTCTCTGAGTGTCTTTCTTTGGAAATTTACCCAATCAGAGCAGGAGTTGCTGACCCAAGTCCAAGAACCACGAGAGGACACCTGCCCAAGGATTCGGTATGGAAAATACTCCTTACAAACAGGAAATATTCTCAGAACACGCCCCCAAAAACTGTGGGACAGAGACCCTTACCCAAAATTAAAATCAGAGACTCTCAAGGTAAAAAGCAGGTTTGATACCTCAATAGAGGAGTACAAAGTTCAAACTGCCAAATACAAGATTATAAAGACCCTAACAAAAAGTCCCCACCCCACTTCTGACCTTTTCTTCTTTTGGTTGGCCAGTTCTAATTTACCCAGAAACTAAATATTGACCTCAGATCACATTTTATCTATTAGATACTTAAATGCTAATGAAAAGGGGGAAGGAGGCCAAGAAGGAAATGTTTGTTTATCTAAGATAATTTAACACCTGCAGCTTTTAGCTATAGCTTAACTTGTTGCAAAGTCTCATATCACAATTAGGACATAGATCAAGGCCACATTCTTATGAAAAGTCTTCACTCAATTTATCCCATTCAGAAGAAAGCAGGACATAGTAAAGAGATGAGTAATTAAACAATGCCCTAAGCTTAGGACACCTTAATAGATATCAGCAGCAGGAGGGTAGGGAATAGGGGACGCGGAGCAAGCAGGACTGGAGAGAAGGGAAAATTATAAAATTGGTACTGCCTGATCCAGAATGTTTATAAACTATTTACATATTAGGTTAATTCATAACTTGTAGAATGCTCCTATTATAGTAGGAACAGATGCAAGGAATTTCCATCCTTTCAAAATGCTCTTGCTACTCCACCAGCAAACTGGTTATAAATATAATCTTAATTTGTCTCAGCTATGGCAATAGTAAAAAGGAATTGTGCTAAGTGTTATACCAGGTAGCTGATAAAATACTCTTCTTGAATCCTAAAGGGTAATTTGTGAGTGTGCATGTGTGTGTGTGTTTAAAGGATGATTGGTAAATATATTACATGAGGACATTAAAACAATTGAAATAAAATAATTCTTAAAAACCTAACAGAAAATCTATGGCTATAGTTCTATACCTTATAATTTGAATTCTAGTTTCATTTTTATCAAGATTTTGTTCCATGGGTTGCATTATTATTGGTCCCAGATAATTTGATGAGTCATAACTTTTAAATCTGGATGGCTTCTGGATATCTCAAAGTATCCATATCATAATTAAAAAGAATGACTCGTCAATTTACCCAGGACTGGAAAAGTTAAAAAAGCTCATTTTTGTGAGATACACACACACACACACACATACCCCATAGCCACATACATACATATGTACACACACACATAGATAGACATATATGGCTATGTGTGTATGTATATATATATATATATATATATATATATATATATATATATGTTTTGGGGTGGGGGGGAGAGGGAGGGTGTTTGTGTGTGTTGGCAACCTTTTTCCAGAGTTTGGTCTAAGAAAGAAAAACAGAGTTAGATTGTATCCATGGGTTTATTCCTCTTCAGAAAGCAGACATGTATACATGGTAGCATAGTTAGAACTGAATTCATCATGGACATAGGCAGCAGTGGATATAAAAGGAGGAGGGAGTGGGATAAGATGTGTTAATCATATAACAATCTGATCAGATTAGCAAGACAAAATTTTAGGTCCGGGTATGGGGTATGGCATCAGGTTATCCCTGAGGGTGGGCTGTTTTTCAGAAGACATATGATGGCCATATCAGGTTGGTCACTGGGCTAGGGGTCAACATGAATTTGTCTGAGTTGGTTCTGTAGCATAGCAGGGGGAATTCTGGGGTTCAGCATGTGGAATACTGCAATAAATTTTTGATGTGCCCAGGTTAAGAAATGCTCTGTTTATGTCTTGCTTGCTTGAATCTGATTCCAACATCAGTTTGGACTCTCCGGACAGTTGGGGAGCTCAAACAAATTAAGTTATTAAAAATAATTAACTGCCTCAGTTTCTTTCTTTCTTTCTTTTTATCTATCCATCGTAATACATATGTATGAATGTATCTACATGTATATATGTATGTCTGTGTATGTATTTTTTTCTTTTCCTCCACTGAGGAACTGACTCATTCAGTCAATTAACATTTATTAAATTTATTCTATATGTCGTGTTATACAAAAAAAAAAAAAAGGGCCATTAAGGTACTCACAATTTAATAGGGAAGCAACAATCAAACAAATAAATTCTGTTATGGGCCAGAACTCTGAATTTGAAACTGATTCTTACAGTATTAACTCAGTGGAATTGATAGAGACTATGGTTATTTAGCATGGTGCTTAACAGTTTTCTGGTTCAGTACATGTACTTAGTACTTACTATGGTTCCACAAGATTCACACCTATGATAAGAGAGCATATAAGCTCAGACAAACTCAGCCAGAATCAGAACTAGGGAAGACAGAGAAGTGGTGGCAGGCTCTTCTCCCTCACTTCTCCACTGAAACCGAGATCCAGAAGGCCTCCAGAAAACTAGCTGAGCCCCAAGTGAAGGAGATAGGACTTTGAAGGAGACAATAAAGAATTTGGACTTTAACCCCTGGCTACTCGCATGGTGATTACTGAACTGAAATGAAGGCTGCTCCCAGAGACCACAAGGAAACCTCAACAGAGAACATTACATTTTAGAGAGAATATTACAAAATTACAGAATAAATAAGAGAAGAAAGGCAGTAGAATTATAAAAAGGTTTAAGCTGTGTGCCAAGCTCTCTCCTAAGAGGTAGAGTATTCAAAGAAAGGCAAAACAATCAAACAAAAATTCCTGTCCTTAAGGAACACATTCTAACTGAGGAGAAAACATGTAAATAGCTAGATCTAGTCTTGCTCTGAAAGTCAGGTGCAAAATAACATAGGCTAGTCTTAAAAAAAGAATGCAAGGGAGTTTTGTTTTTGAGCCAATTTCATAGATTTAGAGTTAGGAAGAGATTTCAAAGGTCATCTAGTCCAACAACTTTCCCCTCCATTCTTTATACATAAGGAAATTGAGTCACAGAGAAGTTAAATAACTCATCAGAAACACATAGATGATAAGCAGTAGGACCAGGATTCTAATCGAGGTTCTGACCCTGTATTAAGCTCTTGACATTTTAGATTCTTTCTTTTTTTCTTTCCCCTTTCTCTGCTGAAGGAGAAAGGATAGCAGGGAGGATTGTAATTTAATCACTCTTTACCTTAACTTAAGAAGCCAATAGAGCTGGTTTAGAGTCAGGAAGATTTGGGTTCCAAGCACTGCCTCTGGCCCACACTGATTATCTTGGGCCTCTGGTCAACCTCCCCAAGACTGCAGCTTGCTCAACAGTTTGATAAGGTTTAGATTTAGGGAATCAAAATGAGATTAGGGTTTCTGGTGGTCAGGGAGTTAACTGATAAGGTCTAGTGGCAGGTTCAGGGTTCAGGGAACCAAATGGAGAGGTTTGGCTCCCCTGAAACTCCTTGGGATTCAGCGCAAGGATAGGGAGTTTTAGGGACTCCCTTCAGGTGATGCAGAGATTCTCTGTAAGAGAATTTACAGACCCGAAAACCTAGATTGGCAAAAGAGGTTTATTATGGGGATTGGAAGTAAGGTTAGAAATCCTGACAGAGAGGCATAAAGTCTGGTTAAGGAAATAGGTGAGAGTAAAGAGAGGATGGCACTGGAAAGAATATTCCAGTGGATAGAGGCTCCTTGGCATCCCAAGCATGGCATAGCTGGCATGTTTGGAACCTCTCCAAAGAGAGGGTTTTAGTTTGGCTCTTTTATATTGAATGTCTTAGTGGGGGCTGGGACAGCTCAAGTTGGCTACAAGCTCTTGATTGGTTGCTTTATATGGGGCTGGGTACAGCTTGAGTTGAATTGAATGGAAGATCTACATTTGGTTAGGGTGGGAATTCTCTAGCTCAAGACTCAACCAGCCCACCCAGGTAAACCACTTTATCTGATTCCCTGGGGCAGTAGGTCCCTCACTGAGGCAGGATTAAAGGAGATTTTCTCCTTCAACGATTTTTAGAGTTTCGGGGTCCCCTTTTCAAGTTGATTGCTAATCTGCCTTTATATAGGGAATTCCTCTGCAACTGTGAAATCTCAAGTTCTAGACCCAAAATGCTTGTTTCCTAACCAAAAAAAAAAAATTATCGTATTAGCAAAATCAAGCTACTTATATCTATATTCATTCAGGGAAATGAAATATGTCAGAAGATAAAGTCAGCTAAACCCAATCGATTTAAGTTCTATTTTACAATGACTTTTTTTTTTTTTTTTTTTTTTTTTTTTTTTTGCTTTTCCTCCCACTCTTAGTCTTCTCATCCTAGATCTCCTAACTTTTTAGTTTGCATTGGTGGTTTTCTTGGTTTGCATAAGGATTGTTCACATTTCTGCAAAGGTTCTAGTGATAGGATACCCTAGTGCTTCTGATATAAATCCTCTGGAAGTCAGGATAGTTAGTTATATAAAGCTTCTCAGTTTTCCTCATTTTCTCTCTGTACCCCTACATGCACATATTATGAATGGACAGGAGTTTGGAAGTATTTAAAGTCCACTTTCCTTCTGTTTTTCCAAGGCCAAAAAATGAGCAGGTTATTCATTAGGTAATATTTCTCTAGACATAAGGCAAGCATACTCCAAAAACGTAGTTAGGAAATGTGATCAAAAGATGCCATAGCAAATGCTGCCAACAAACAGTTCTAGTCATTTAAAGGAAAAATTCATCTGTCAGTAGGTGTCCTCCAAGGTATATGTGATTGAATTGGTGACAGCATCCAATGAGCTTTATGGGGTACCTATCCAATTTCATATTAAAGATTTAACAAAAGGCATTATTTATCTAGTTGTTAAACTGTGTATTTCATATTTTTTAAGTATTGAGGTGTGAGAAATGAACCTGAAAAATATACCGGAGATTTGGGTCAGTGTCAGGAAGTGTTTCAAAAGAATCTGTAAGCTTAAACCACCTCCAAATTAAAAGGCAAAGATTTTATTGGGTTAAGTTCCAAAAGACAGTTTAGTGATTAGCATTAACAAGGGGAAAGATGCCATTATAAGGGAGAAACCTCCATATGGCTGACTAATTTCCTAAAAGGAGTTAGCAGAAGAAGTGAGATACTAGTATATTCTTTTATAGGAGAAAAATAACCTTAAGGGTTAACATCTATAACTTGGCTTTCTGATTGGATACAGTAATTGTGGGATCTTGATAATTTAGTTATAGAAGGATTCAACAAGGCCCATTGAACAAAGGCCCATTTAAGGACAACAAAAGGTACCACTTAAAGACTAGATAATTTCTCAATGCTTCTCCCTACTTGAATAAGAAAGGAGTGTAACCTTCCAATTGTATACAGTAATTCAGGCCCTCACCTCTTAATGCTCTTTTGTATGGCCCATCTAACTATCAAGAACTTGGGGTCTTTTTGCTGAGGTTTTATTCACCTCATTAGTAAATATCCATTTCATCTAAGTTTACTGATATTGTTGGTATATAATTGGAAAAATAGTTTCTGACCATTTTCAAATTTCAATTTCATTTATTACTGATTTGGCTTTTTTCATTTTTTGATATTAGCAGTTTGGTTTTCCTCTCTTTTAAAATAAGATTTGCTAACTTTTTATCTTTTTTTTCTCAAAATATCAGGCTTTAGATTTATTACCAATTCAATAGGCTTTAAATTTCTTTTTGATCTCTAGATATTTAGAAATGTTATTTTGGTGTTAAATTACGGTTTTTGGATTTGTTGGCTCTTCTAATTTTAATAAATTTTCTGGCCTAATTAATTGATCTCTTCTGTCTTTTTTGTTATTAAAATATTTAGAAATAAACATTTTCTCCTTAGGACTGCTTTGGCTGCATCTCAAAAGTTTTCCTATATGGTCTTATTATTGTTATGGTCTTTGGTGAAATTATCTAGTTCTCTTATTTGTTCTTTAACCCACCAGTGTTTAGGTTTAAATTATTTATTATTCAATTAATTTTAATCATTTTTAAAGAGCTATTATTCAACATAATTTTTATTGCATTTTGGTCAATATGTGTTTAATATCTCTGCTTTTCTGCATTTGTTAAGTTTTTATTCACTAATATATTACCAATTAAAAAAAAAAAAACAACAACTGAGAAATAATACATACGTATATGTATGTGTTTTTCTTCCCCTAATTCAACTTACTTATTGCCAGGGATCTACTGTATCTAATTTTTTCTAAAATTCCATTTAGGTCCTTATTGTTTTTCCCTTTATCTTTTTTTTGAGGGGTAGATTTCTCTTACTTTTTTTTAACTTACTTTTAAGTGATTACTCACTTAAAAGTGTACATTGAAGTCTCCTACTGTTCTAGTTTCCTATTTTTTTTTTTAATAATTTGATTAACTTTTCCTTTAAACATTAAAATGCTATTACATACAGGGCTTATATATTAAGTATTGTTATTAATTTCGTCTGTGTTTTTTCAACACAGTATTGGTTCTCTGTTTTTCTCTTTTAATCAAATCTATTTTACTATTGTTCTAAAATCATTATTACTACCCCAGTTTTTTAAGTTTACGTGAAGCAAAATAGATTTTGCTTTCCTATTTTATCTTTACATAATCTTTATGTTTCAAATGAACTTCTTATGTAAATGATATGGTTGGATTAAACTTTCTAATCTATTTTGCTTTCCTCTTCATAAGTAAAGTCATCCTATTCTTATTCATAGTTATTATTGTAATTTAGATATTTTCCTCTATCCTCTGTTTTTATATCTTTTTTCTTTGTCTAGTGCTCCAATCTTTACAAAGAAAATAGTAAAAGAAAATGTGTGCTACATGTGGATGATCTATATTTGAAGTATTCTGTTTTCACTCTACTGTTTCTCTTCTTTTCCTCTCACCCAGATCCCAGATCCCAATCATATGGCCTTAACCTTATTTTTCTCTCTACTTAATCCCTCCTTCACAATCCCTTCAAACTTTGGGTTGATTTTACTTATGCCTTCTTTTTTCCCAGGAGCTCTTGTAAAATCCTTATGGCCAATCAATTCTTTTACCAGAAACTGTTTATAAATATAATGGTGTTATCTTCTTCTGATTTGTTTATTCCTTTGATAGCTATACACCCATAAAATTTCTTAATTGTCAGTGTCTTCTTTTTATTCATATTTTCAGTCTTACTGCCTTAAATGGGACTTTGTATCAGACCTCAGCTCTGCCCTTTTCTTCATTTTTGGATAGCATTGTGGACCTTTGGTTGAACTTGACCTGTATTATTGGATGTCATGCCAATGGGAGTGACTTGCAGGTTATAAGTTCTCCTATCTCTTCAACATACAGCCCAACAGCCCCAGGGAAAGTCAGGTGAATATGCAATAAACCTACTCATTTCCCCAGGTCAGGTAGACTATTATCTGCCCTAGTTTGAACTTTTATAACTCCTGACTCCAGAACACAACTTTCTTCATTTGCTCTTAGCCCAAGTTTCCATCTTTTTTTGCTGTTTCCCTCCCTCCCAGCAATCTATAGTTGTTGGTTCTAGGTGTTTCTGGCTTATTATGACCCACATGCTAAAATGCTTTTTCTCTGCCTTGCACTCTTGACCTTGTCTTTCTTTTCTGGTCCCCTGTAGTGCTCACAGACCTTAGGTTGTCTCTGTAGATCTTAGCTGGCTGCAAGCCCTTATTGTAACTTCTCCTTTAGTTACTTGATCATTACTGGGTTTGATGCTTTAAAAAAAAAAAATTTTTTTTTATCTTTGCTGAAGTTGTTTGAGGGAGATTTGGATTTTTCTGATCTCATTCATTCCCTTAGCTAGAATTCTCTTCTCCATCCAATTGGTTCATGGACAGTTAGATCAAATAGAGTTCCATTATCTCCTAAGAATTAAAATTAAAGGTTATGCAAAGAGTAATGAAGAAGGATGTAGTGGCACTAGAAGGTTTCAGCACATTACTGATGAAGAATTGAGTGGAAGTTGAGTTAAAAATGTCATGACAGAGAAGACATGATAGGAGGGAAAAAAAATTGACTACTCTAAAATGAGAGGGAAAGATGAATAACTGGAGTTCTACTTACTTTAATGGTATCTAGACAATGTTAAGAGGTTTAGAGAAAGTCTCACAAGAGGTTAGGTGGGTCCTTTAAGGAAAATTTATGGATAGATATGAAAAACAGGAGAGAGGCAGCACAGTATAATAGACAAAGAGTTGCCGTTGATTCAAGAAGCCTTGGGTTCAAATATTACTGGATAATTAATGTAGCTCTTACTAGCTTCAGAACTTGAAACAAGGTGCTAAGTCAGTGGAATTGATAGAGACAATAGTTATCTAATTTAGCATGGTGTTTAACAATTCTCTAGTTCAGTACATGTACTTAGTATTTACTATAGTTCCACAAGATTCACACCTTTAAGAGAGCATATCATATATAAGCCTCAGCCAGGATTCAGGTGGGGAGATTCAGAAGCCAGAGAAGACAGGTAGGAGCTCAAGTTCTGAACCAAGGCCACACTGAAAGGCTTTCCAGAAAGCTGCCCAGCCTCAGGAAGGAGATAATAAAGGATCTGGACTATAAGAAAGCTCAACAGGCACAGGAAAGGAGACAAAACTTGGAAGGAGACAATAAAGGATTTGAACTTTAACCCCTGACTGTACTTGTGTGGTGATTACTGAACTGAAACAAAGGCTTCCTCTAGAGACCCCAAGAAAACCCCAACAAGAGAATATTACATTTTAGAGAGAATATTACAAGAAAACTAAAGGAGAAGGCAAGAATGGTGGCAACTTTTTCCAGAGTTTGGTCTAAGAAAGACAAACAGGTTGTATCCATGGATTTATTCCTTCTAAAAAAGAAAAGAAGTATATGTGCATATTTGGAAACACAAGCTAGAATTGTGTGGGACGGGGCTAGATGCCCTTCCCCAAATTAACTAATCAGAGACATCTTCAGGTACAAAGAAAAAGCATTTATTTAGTCCCTGCAGGGAGAGGCCCAGCACACCTGGAAGACATCTCAGCTCCCAACATGTACCAGACTTGACAAGCTGCAAACAAGAAAGCTGGTTAAATACCAAAATACTCAAGCCTTTTCATTGGATAGACTAAAAGGAAGTAACCATATTGATCAATGGTCACCAATGTTGTCTGCTTCCTGTGGCACACGTCCTGTAGCTGACTTAGTGTCTGACCTGTAGAGACCTCTAGACCTAGAGATCAAGTGACTTTCTGCAACCTGGCTCTGCAGACATCTGGGAATAGAGATCATGTGACTTAAGCCTATTTTTTTTTTTTTTTAAGAAAACTTCACTGGTCATTCTCATTCAGAACCAATCCCTGAATGGGCATTGGCAGAGGCGGGTTATAAAGACAAAAATCACAAAGGGAGAGTATAAACACATGATAGTCTGATGTGATTATCAAGAAAAAAAAACACAAGTCAGAAAGTGGGGGTAATTACACAGTGATCTTAACAGGTTATCTCTGGTCTCTATAGTGGCCATATCAGGTTTGACCACTAGGCTGGGGGTCGACATGACCCAAACTGGGTTGGTTCTGTGGCATTGCCCCAGGGGCAGTTAGTTCCAAGTTCAGTAAGCAAATGCTCCAAGGAATTTCTGATGTGCCCAGCTTAAAGAATGCTCAGTTCATCCCCTGCTTCTGATTCCCAAGTCAGTGTGGTGCCTCTGGATATTTGGGGAGCTTGGACAAATCAAAGTGATTTGTCATTTGTCAATTTGTCATTAACTGCTTCAGTTTCACACTGGTGATTGGTCAGGAGTTCCTAAGTATACATCTCTTTCTTAGGAAAAAGAAACCCACTGATAACAATCTGTCTTTCTTAGACCAAACTATGGGGAAAGGTTGACAATGGGTTGTGATTTGAATGGGAATATTCACAAAAAATCAGATCCATCCAAGTAAGCTCTTGGACATAATTCAACATAGAAGCTAGGAAGGGCCCCCAGGGAAGTAGACAGATAATGTGTAATAGCTAAATGGGAGTAGAAAACATAATCTTTCCAATAAGGAAAGACAAAGGGAGGTGTTCAAACAAACTTCACAATTTTGCCTAAGGATACCCTTTATGAGGTAAAAGGTGAGTAAATCTTAAGATAAGGAAAAACAATTTTACTTGTGAGACTTCTACAAAGCTAAAAGGCCTGGAGTTGTAGAAAAGGTCTAGATATTATAATGTGAAGACAAAAGCTTCTGATGCAAAATGAACATACTGAACCTTAAGAAAGGTCCGAGATTTTAATAAGTTTAATTGTATATGAAGAAATTAAAAATTAAAAAAGCCTAACCACTTGAATTTCCTTCAGGACACAGGCTGTGCTCTCTAACATTTGTTCTACTCACTCTGCATGAGATTCAGCAAAAAAGTGTGGAAGTCTAACTGGCTAAAATGAGACTAATCAAGGATACTTCAAAATAAAAGGTGCCTTCTGCCTGGAGAGACTTACACGAACTGATGCTGAGTGAAATGAGCAGGACCAGGAGATCATTATATACTTCAACAACAATACTGTATGATGACCAGTTCTGATGGACCAGGCCATCCTCAGCAACGAGATCAACTAAATCATTTCCAATGGAGCAGTAATGAACTGAACCAGCTATGCCCAGAAAAAGAACTCTGGGAGATGACTAAAAACCATTACATTGAATTCCCAATCCCTATATTTATGCACACCTGCATTTTTGATTTCCTTCACAAGCTAATTGTACAATATTTCAGAGTCTGATTCTTTTTGTACAGCAAAATAACATTTTGGTCATGTATACTTATTGTGTATCTAATTTATATTTTAATATATTTAACATCTACTGGTCATCCTACCATCTAGGGGAGGGGGTGGGGGGGTAAGAGGTGAAAAATTGGAACAAGAGGTTTGGCAATTGTTAATGCTGTAAAGTTACCCATGTATATATCCTGTAAATAAAAGGCTATTAAATAAAAAATAAAAATAAAAATAAAAAAATAAAAGGTGCCTTCTGAAGGAAGTAGATTTTGAATCTAGAAGAACTGTCAGACAAGAGAGGCTAAACCTCTCTTATCTCCTTGCTGGAGACCATACAACACAGCGTCAAAGATATGGGAAAGTCAAGATGTTTTTGCCAGTCGCAAGGTACAGTAAGGTAGCTATTAAAGAAAACATTGGTTCTCAATGAAGAACAATTCTAGGGAATGAGTCCAGTATTGTACCCCAAGAAGAATTTAGCCACTAAATGACCTCAAAGAAAATCTATCATGTAGAAAGTGCATCAACCAAGCAAGCTGACAGATACATATATGGAAATGCTCATTTTTTTTATGTTTGTAAAATTTATAATAAAATAATAAATATACCTCCCCCCCAAAAAAACCCAATGCCAACATGACAGAAATTTAACCTAGGTCCTCCTCTATCTGAGTGCCTTCAAAAAAAGATGAAAAAGAGATAAATTAATCACTATATTTATATTTATAAATAGTGAGGGGCAACTAGGTAGTCCAGTAGATAGAGGGATAGACTGCTGAGCTTGGAGTCAGGAAGATGAGGCTTCCTGAGTTCAAATATACCTCAAACACACTAGTTAAATGACATTCACCAAATCACTCAACTCTGTTTGCCTTGGTTTATTCATCTGCAAAATGAATCAGAGAAGGAAAACTGCTCCAGTATCTCTACAAAGTAAACTCCAAATAGAGATCAATAAATTAGGCACAAACCATAAAAGCTAGAAAAAGAACAAATTAAGACCCCAAAATAAATACCAAATTAGAAATTCTGAAAATCAAAAGAGAGATTAATAAAAACAAAAGTAAGAAAACTATTGAACTAATAATAAAACTAAGAGCTGATTTTATGGGGGGAAAATTGATTAAAGGAAAGAAGGAAAACAAATTACCAGTATCAAAAAAGAAAAGGATGAAATTGCCACTAATGAAGAGGAACTAAAGTAATATTTAGGAGCTATTTTGCTCAACTGTATGCCAAAAAATTTGATAATCTAAGTGAAATAGATAATTATTTACAATATAGATTGTCCAGATTAACAGAAAGGGAAATAAAATACTTAAATATTTCCATTTCAGAAAGAAAAATTGAACAAGCCATCAACAAACTCCCTGTGAAAAAGATCTCTAAGGCCAGATGGATTTACAAGTGAATTCTATCAATCATTTAAAGAACAATTAACTCCAATACTATATAAACTGTTCAGAAAAATATGTGAAGAAGTTCTACCAAATTCCTTTTATGACACAGATATAGTACTGATACCTAAACCAAGAAGGGCCAACACAGAGAAAAAGAAAATTAAAGAGCAATTTCACTAATGAATATTGATGCAAAAAATCTTAAGTAAAATATTAGCAAAGAGATTACAGCAACTTGTTACAAAGATAATATACTATGATCAAGCGGGATTTATGCCAGGAATACAAAACTGGTTCAGTATCAGGGAAACCACCAGGAAAATTTACCATATCAATAATAAAACTAACAGAAATCATATGATTCTCACTAGACGAAGAAAAGGCACAAAATACAACACCCATTCCTAATTAAAAACACTAGAGAACATAGGAATTAATGGAGTTTTACTTAAAATGATGAGCATCATCTATCTAAAATCATCAGCAAGCATTATATGTATTGGGGATAAGCTAGAAGCATTTCCAATAAGATCAGGGATAAAACAAGAAATGTCTATTATCTTTTCTTTTTTCTTTCTTTCTTTTTTTCTTTCTTTTTTTTGTGAGGCAATTGGGGTTTAAGTGACTTGCCCAGGGTTACATAGCTAGGAAATGTTAAGTGTCTGAGGCCAGATTTGAACTAAGGTCTTCCTGACTTCAGGGCTAGTGCTCTATCCACTGCACCACCTACCTATCCCAAGGATGCCTATCATCACTGCTAATATTCAATATTGTTCTAGAAATGTTAGCTTTAGCAATAAGAAAAGAAAAAGAAATTGAAGGAATTAGAGAAGATAATAAGAAACAAAACTATTACTTTTGAAAATCCCAGAGAATCAACTAAAAAAGTACTAGAAACAATTAACAATGTTAGCAAAGTTGCAGGATATAAAATAAGCCCACATAAATCATTGACATATCTATATGTTACCAACAAAGCACAACAGCAAGAGATAAAAAGAGAAATCCATTTGAAATACTTATAGACAATATAAAAAATCTGGAAGTCTACCTGCCAAGACAAAGTGAGGAACTATATGAACACAATTACAAAATGCTTTTTACAAAAATAAAGTTAGAGCTAAACAATTGGAAAATTATCAATTGCTTATGAATAGACTGAACTAATATTTTTTAAAATGACAACACTGCCTAAATTAATCTACTTATTCAGTGTCATAACAATCCAACTATTAAAAAATTACTTTATAGAGCTAGGAAAAATAATAACAAAATTCATCTGGAAGAACAAAAAAATCAAGAATATCAAGGGAATTAATGGGGGGAAAATGCAAAGGAAGGTGACCTAGCCATTATCATAGCTAAAACTATATTACAAAATGGCAGTCATCAGAACCATTTGGTACTGGCTAAATAATAGAATAATGGATTAATGGAATAATATTCTAATGTCCCTAATAATAGGCTAATATTAGACACAATAGCTAATGACTATAGCATTCTATTGTTTGATAAACCCAAAGACTCCAGCTTCTAGGATAAAAATTCACTATTTGACAAAAATTGCTAGGAAAACTGGAAAATAATATGGCAGAAACTTGACATTTATCAATATCTAATGCCCTCTATGAAGATAAAGTTGAAATGGGCTTATGACTGAGATATAAAGGGTGATACTGTAAGCAAACTGGTGGTACAAGAGATAGTCCACTTGTCAGATCTATGGAGAAAGGGGGAATTTATGGCCAAAGAAGAACTAGAGAACATTATGAAATGCAAAATAGATCATTTTTATTACATTAAATTAAATAGTTTTTGCACAAACAAAACCAGTGCAGCCAGGATTATAAAGGAAGCTGAAATTTAGGAAACAATTTTTACAGCCAATATTTCTAATATAGAGAGAACTGACTCATAAAAATTTATAAGAATTATTTTTATAATTTGTTTATAAGAATACAAGGCATTCCTCAACTGATAAATGGTCAAAGGATATGAACAGATAATTTTCAGATGACAAAATTAAAGCCATCTATAGTCATATAAAAATGCTCTAAATCACTATTGATTATAGAAATGGAAATTAAGACAATTCTGAGGTACCACCTCATATCTATCAGATTGGGTGAAATGATAGGAAAAGATAATGATAAATGTTGAAGGGGAAAATGTGGATGCTAATGCATTGTTGATGGAGTTATGAATTGATCTAGTCATTTCAGAGAGCAATTTAAAACTATGCCCATAGGGCTATAAAATTGTGCATATCCTTTGATCCAGCAGTGACACTACTGGATCTGTATCCCAAAGAGGTCATAAAAAGGGGGAAAGGGACCCTCATGTGCAAAAATATTTGTAGCAACTCATTTTATATTGGCAAGGAACTGGAAATTGAATGGATGCCCATCAGTTAAGGAATGGTTGAATAAATCATGGTATATGAATGTAAGGGAATATTATTGTTCTATAAGAAATAATGAGCAGGTTGATTTCACAAAAGCCTGAAAAGACTTGCATGAACCAATCCTGAGTAAAGTGAGAAGAACTAGGAGAACCTTGTGCATAGTTAACAGCAAGATTATGTGATGATCAGTTGTGATAGATTTGATTCTTCTTAACAATGCAATAATTCATGACAATTCCAATAGATTTGGGATAGAAAATGTCATCCACATCCAGAGAGAGAATTATAGAGACTCAATGTGAATTGAAGCATAGTATTTTCACTTTTTGTTTACTTTTTCTTTCTCATGTTTTTTTCCCCCTCTTGGTCTGATTTGTAGAGTAAAAAAGCCCTTTGAATTCATTTGAACACCTCTCTCATTTTATAGATAAAGAAACAGGGTCAGAGAGATTGCTATTCAAGATCACATAGGGAGTGCTGAAAGAGATCAGGTACATATAATTCATTAATTATTATTAATAACAAAATTGCATCTTCAGGATTGTGGGGGAAATGATTGTTTTCTCTTATACTAATAATTAATTTTAAATTAGGGTTAAGCTTTCTTATGTTCTCATTCGGAAATTGCCTGAATCCTTAGTATATGCTTTTTTGTCCTGAGTGGGAGAGCCCATCTATCTAGAAAACCTTACAAAGAATTTAATCTAAGTTGAATTCTGGACTCTTTTGTTCCACACAGGCAGGCTGAGTGGTAGAATGGGGTGGGGAGAGAAGGAAGTAGATCCTTTGTTTAGTTTACCTCAGAGTAGGGGTGGTGTGGCAGCAAGAATAATAAAGTCACATACAATAAGTCCACCTCTCAGTGTAATATTCATTCTTCTAATTAATCATTGGCCAATTGGAGTTGATTGTCAACTATAGGAAACATTCTCTCCCAATAGAATATAAAATTCAAGAAGTTGTCATAATCTGTCTTTGGCATTTGAAAGTGTCACTGACTTTTTTTAAATTAATTATCCTATAGTAATAATTATTAAAATGATTACTCCAGAAACTATGTCTCTTGAACATTTTAATATATTGCAAATTTTAGATATTTATTGAGGTTTTGCAGGGCTGGTTCAATATTAGGAAAACTATCAATATAATTGGCCATGTTAATAACCAAATTAACAAAAACCATATGATCATCTCAATAGATGCAGAAAAAGCATTTGATAAAATCCAACATCCATTCCTATTAAAAACACTTGAGAGTATAGGAATAAATGGACTTTTCCTTAAAATAATCAGCAGCATCTATTTAAAACCATCAGTAAGCATCATATGTAATGGAGACAAACTGCAACCATTCCCAATAAGATCTGGAGTGAAACAAGGTTGCCCACTATCACCGTTACTATTTAATATTGTATTAGAAACGCTAGCTTTAGCAATAAGAGCTGAGAAAGAGATTAAAGGGATAAGAATAGGCAATGAGGAAACCAAATTATCACTCTTTGCCGATGATATGATGGTATACTTAGAGAACCCCAGAGATTCTACTAAAAAGTTATTAGAAATAATCCACAACTTTAGCAAAGTTGCTGGTTATAAAATAAACCCACATAAGTCATCAGCATTCTTATATATCACTAACAAAATCCAACAGTCAGAGTTACAAAGAGAAATTCCATTTAAAGTAACTACTGATAATATAAAATATTTAGGAATCTATCTGCCAAGGGAAAATCAGAAACTTTATGAGCAAAATTACAAAACACTTTCCACACAAATTAAGTCTGATCTAACTAACTGGAAAAATATTAAATGCTCTTGGATAGGGTGAGCAAATATAATAAAGATGACAATATTACCTAAACTAATCTATTTATTTAGTGCTATACCAATCAGTCTCCCAAAAAAACTATTTTAATGACCTAGAAAAAAATAACAACAAAATTCATATGGAAAAACAAAAGGTCAAGAATTTCAGTGGAATTAATGGGAAAAAAAAAATCAAATGAAGGTGGCTTAGCTGTACCAGATCTAAAATTATATTATAGAGCAGCAGTTACCAAAACCATTTGGTATTGGCTAAGGAAGAGATTAGTTGATCAGTGGAATGGGTTAGGTCCAAGCGACAAAACATTCAACAACTATAGCAACCTAGTCTTTGACAAACCCAAAGACCCCAGCTTTTGGGATAAGAACTTACTGTTTGAGAAAAATTGCTGGGAAAATTGGAAACTAATATGGCAGAAACTAGGCATTGATCCACACTTAACACCGTACACTAAGATAAGGTCAAAATGGGTTCATGACCTAGGCATAAAGAATGAAATTATTAATAAATTAGAGGAACACAGAATAGTTTACCTCTCAGACCTGTGGAAGGGGAAGGAATTTATGACCAAAGAAGAACTAGTGATCATTACTGATCACAAAATAGAAAATTTCGACTATACCAAACTGAAAAGTTTTTGTACAAACAAAACTAATGCAGACAAGATTAGAAGGGAAGCAATAAACTGGGAAAATATTTTTACAGTCAAAGGTTCTGATAAAGGCCTCATTTCCAAAATATATAGAGAATTAACTCTAATTTATAAAAAATCAAGCCATTCTCCAATTGAAAAATGGTCAAAGGATATGAACAGACAATTCTCAGATGAAGAAATTGAAACTATTTCTAGTCATATGAAAAGATGCTCCAAGTCATTATTAATCAGAGAAATGCAAATTAAGACAACTCTAAGATACCACTACACACCTGTCAGATTGGCTAAGATGACAGGAAAAAATAATGATGATTGTTGGAGGGGATGTGGGAAAACTGGGACATTGATGCATTGTTGGTGGAGTTGTGAACGAATCCAACCATTTTGGAGAGTAGTTTGGAACTATGCTCAAAAAGTTATCAAACTGTGCATACCCTTTGATCCAGCAGTGTTACTACTGGGATTATATCCCAAAGAGATTATAAAGAAGGGAAAGGGACCTGTATGTGCACGAATGTTTGTGGCAGCCCTTTTTGTAGTGGCTAGAAACTGGAAACTGAATGGATGTCCATCAGTTGGAGAATGGCTGAATAAATTGTGGTATATGAATATTATGGAATATTACTGTTCTGTAAGAAATGACCAACAGGATGATTTCAGAAAGGCCTGGAGAGACTTACACGAACTGATGCTGAGTGAAATGAGCAGGACCAGGAGATCATTATATACTTCAACAACAATACTATATGATGACCAGTTCTGATGGACCAGGCCATCCTCAGCAACGAGATCAACCAAATCATTTCTAATGGAGCAGTAATGAACTGAACTAGCTATGCCCAGAAAAAGAACTCTGGGAGATGACTAAAAACCATTACATTGAATTCCCAATCCCTATATTTATGCACACCTGCATTTTTGATTTCCTTCACAAGCTAATTGTACAATATTTCAGAGTCTGATTCTTTTTGTACAGCAAAATAACGTTTTGGTCATGTATACTTATTGTGTATCTAATTTATATTTTAATATATTTAACATCTACTGGTCATCCTGCCATCTAGGGGAGGGGGTGGGGAGGGGGTAAGAGGTGAAAAATTGGAACAAGAGGTTTGGCAATTGTTAATGCTGTAAAGTTACCCATGCATATATCCTGTAAATAAAAGGCTATTAAATTTTTAAAAAAAGATATTTATTGAGGTTTCTTAGAGATGCAAATAATCCAAAGAGATAAATCTCTAATATTATAATTTTGACTTTGTATAAGCCTAATTAGTCTATTACTAATCCTACCAGTTTTGTTAGTAAACAATAATCAAGAAGACAGATAGGAGCTGGTAATAGTTGAACTGATCAACATATTCTTTTTCTTCCCAGTCCTCTATATGATAAATGGCATAATTTGAAATATGAAACAACTATCATGCTGTTCATCCATGCTTGAAGTCTTATAGGGAAAATATAATGACTAATCAAGTTGCAAAACTGGTTTAGTTCCTTTAACATAAATTGTTTAGTAAGACGGAGAAAGTATGATTTACCTGGCTTGAAAAGAACAGCTAGAAAGTCTCTGAAGTCGGGAACCATTTTCTAAGCATCTACTATGTATATTCATTGTATTGAGAATTGGAACCTAATAGTTGTTGATATTTTTAAGCAGGAATGGGAGATCTTCAAAAAAAGCATTTTTCTTCATATTTAGAATAATGCAGAAATGGCATTCTTTAAGGATAAAATGTCTGGACATAGCAAGCACTTAAAATATTTGTTAATTTAATTTAAACTAAAAAGAAGAAATGATTGTTATCAATCTAAAAATGCCCTAACATCTTTAGTTGTTGTTAATTGAGAGATTGTTGTTGCTCCGTGATGAGATGTGAATAGGACAGCTAGTTGCCTTAGTGAATAGGGCAATAGGCTCAGAGTCAGGAAAAGTCATCTTCATCAAATATCAGACTCTTACTAGCTGTGTGACCCAGGGCAGGTCACTTTACTATTTACTTCACTTTTGCCATCTATAAAATGAGCTGGAAAAGGAAAGGGCAAGCCACCACAATATCTCTCCTAAGAAAACCTCAAATGAGGTGATAAAATGTTGGACATGACTGAAATGACTGGATAAAACTAAATAGAGAACTTCACTTCAACATTTTGTGTTAACTTAATTCAGCAACAGCTTGGTTTGGTGGTATGGTATTGTTGTTGAGTCATAAAATATCCCATTTGGAGTATTCTTGGCAAGATATTGGACTTGTGTGCCATTTCCTTCTCCAGTTTATTTTATAGATGAGGAAACTGAGGCAAACAATTAAATAATCTTTTCTGAAGCCAGATTTGAACTAAGGGAGATGAGCAATTCTTGACTTTAAGCCCAGCACAAAGCCATGTAGTTGTTCCTTGGGGAAGCTGAGGGATAGCTAGATGAGTGGTGTTCTGTAATTATACATTGCTGCAGGGCTAAAGCCAAATGGATATTTATACTAAATCCAGCACTAATAAGGTGAGCCCTAGGAAGCTAAAGACTACTAGGCTGCCTAGGAACAGGCAAATAAGCCCAGTTAGGAAAAACAGAGCAAGTCAAAGTTTCTGTACTAAGTAATTCCCCTCCTCCTACCAGTGGGGAGAGAGACCCAGGCTAGAAAAAAAGTCAGCTAGAGTCCTTCTAGACTAGAAAATGCTCAAGCTTTAGATCATAATAACATAGTCACGATCTTGCCCAGTCAGTATAGAATGAGTAAAAGAAGCAACACCCAGATTTCTACTTTTATTGACCTCATAAAAAACCTCTTAAACTCTTAAGCAGAACCAGTCTTTGTCAATGGCCAAGCAAGCTGGGCTGCTCTGAGAAGTTCATTAATATATCATTAACCATAGTTCAGCTTCTCATTTCTTCTCATCTCAGTATTGTTGGAGTTTCCCAGTTGGTATTCCTGCTTCCTCTAGATCCCCTCTTCAACCTATCTGCCACATCATTTCCAGAGTGATCTTCCTAACTTACCACTATGATTATGTCACTTCCTTACTCAGAAGTGTTCCCTAGCTTCCTATTACCTACCAACTAAAGCAGAAACTCTTCAACTTAACATATAAGACTGATGTGGTGCAGCCATTGTCAGGAATGATGTGAGTTTTAAAAATGTTTCCATTGTCAGAAATGATATGGATCCTAACCATTGTCAACCTTATCACACATAAAGGGAGAGCAAATTCCTGGAACTGTCTTGTCAGCATGGCTTGCTTAACTCATCAAATCAGATGAGAGACTCTTCTGAGCAGGCATACCAAACCCATTCTCTCCCTTCAAATAATCTTCGGGACCAAAGTACCTTCATCATCCCGTATTACCATACTCTATTTTCTGGTATCCCACAATGTAGTTGCTGATGTAAACATAATGTGCATGTGATTTTGTTCTCAACTAGAACCCTCCTTAACTTCTCCCTAACTCCCTAGAAACTGCCCTTACTCTTTGTCTCTAAATATTCCCCTTCACTCATAGCTCATTGCTAATTCATTTTGATTAGCCCTTGCACCTTTTTTTTTTTTTTACAACAATAGAAAGTCCTTCGTATCTATGATAATGCTTTTTTTTGGTGAATTTTTCATATTCAGAACTGTTCTCCCATAATTTGATACTTCATCAAAGACCCATGGCAGACTCCAATTCCTTGTTTCAGCCAAACATTCCCTATTTTTGTCCTGTCCTTTTCTAATTTTTTTGCCTTTGTGTCTGCCATGTCTTATGATGAGAATGGAGTTTCTTTTCCCCAGATCTATATGTTCAAATTCTTTCCTTCCTTCAAAACCCAAGTCAAAAATAGTACCCCCTCCAGGGATTCTTCTCTATCACCTAGTACAGTCCTATAATTCCACCTAGTCCACCTAGTCCAATAATTTTTTTAAAGCTCCAAAACTATTTTTAGACACAAGTGTATATGCTATGGTACAGTCTGTCACAGAAGTTACCAATTCCTGGTACAATGATTAATTCAGGATTAAATTTTGGTTTTACCCAGCTTCATATACAAATACTTTCAACAATCAAATACATGCAAAGATGCTCTTTTATCCTAAGAACCCTTGATCTACAGACTTCATAAGGGACTTATAGCATAAGGGAAATTAGACCCAGTCACTAGTAAATGTAGGATGGGATTCTGCAATGAATTGGTTCAAATATAATCTTTCACTAGTGATTTATCACTCAGAGCAATTGCAATAACTTTCCCCTAGGAAGAAAAGATGTAAGATCAGGTTTAAAAAAAAATCCAGCTGATACTGGATTTTATAGGAATTAGGATACCATATTTCAAGATAAAAAGGGTCTCTGGAATTAAAGCTATGAGTAGATATCTGGTTTTTATCTTTGGGGTCACAATAAGTACTATGGAGTTGGCTCACCAGACTATTTGTCTCCTCAGTTGCTGCACAAGACAAATATCACCATATTTTCCAGCTCCTTACATCTTCAGCTAACATAGATTAAATAACATTGCCTTTTATATAATTCAGCTTTATTTCACTGATGATAGAGAATGGATCAAAGAACAATAGTATCAGTTCTCACATAAGGAACCACACAACGATATGTTATTATATAATGTCCTAAAAAGGTATTGTATCATTAAGTCTTTGAGACATCTTGCATATTAACAGAAAACAGATTTAACTTGATAGTATACTTAATTCAACAAATATCTTCTTGGTCCTTTTTATATATTTGTTTTCCACTTCCTTTCTAGACAAAGAAAGCTACAAAATCTGTACTACCCTTGCAAATAAGAATAGCAGTCTAATGTGGGGAAAGATAACTATCTAAATAATTATCATAAAAGGTATGATGAGATAAGAAATTTGTGGAATGAAAGACAATTTTCATCTAGTTTCAGAGCAAATTATATAAGATCCAAACATTTATTTTTTAAGTTTTATTTATTGACATTTGTATCTAGTATAACAATCTCTAGAAAGACTTTGACTGGTCAAAAAGATCCTAGGAATTTTAGTTCTTCCAAATTTGGGAAGAGAGGAAGCTTATCAAGACTAGGAGCAAGCTGTTCAGATATAAGAGAAAGTAATAGGTTTGAAGGGTTCTTGAAAGGCTCTTGAACAACAAAGAGAAGACAAAAGAGAAGTATCCAACGTCTAAACCAGCAACATAGCTATGGTTGCTGGTGTCCATAATATCTGCAGTTCTCTTTTTCAAGTCCATTAGAGCTGACTTCTAAACATAAAAATATTGGAATACACAAGAGCTGTTGAAATACACAGGAGCCACCTGACAGTGGCTGCTGGAGATCCAACCTCACTATCAGGTGGCTCCCATGTATTTCAACAGTTCTCGTATATTCCAACATAAAAAGAAATGATTGTACTTGTTTGTTTTTTATTTTCTTTTGTTTTCATACTTGCTCCAATAGCTAGAATGGGGAGGAAACAGACTTTTGGTTGTTTTAATATGATTTGTTATAAATACCTATGGTTGACCCTGTTTAAAGTTGCCCAAAATATCTTTGTTTTTGGCATGAGGAATGAGATAGCTCTGAGAATAACAGAGGAGGGAATGACTTTTCCTAGCACAGGACTGGGATTTGAATCCCCAGATCACTGCTCTCTAACTGAGGACATAAATACAAGCCATTTCATACTTAGACTTCCAAAAGCAGAGTCTATGAACTGAGCCCATTTTGAAATCTGTCCCTTCAGACCTAAGTCTAACCTGGTAACCAATAGCAATATAATACCATCACACAATCCTTAAATTAGTTATATTTTTAAAATTCTAGATGCTTATGAAGTTACTTTAAACTCACGCTGACCTTTTAACATATCATGTTAAGCCATCCAAGGGTAGCCACCCATGATGCTATAGATTAATACTCACAGTATATCATCCTCTCAGAACTCTAAAAAAGGTTAGCCCCTTTTATGAGGCAATGCAGAATATGAAATCAATCTAACCACCAATTATATCTCCAAATTCATGCTCCCATAACTCCTTCACTTCCTTCATAGTTGTCAATCATTGCCCCATTATCAATACAATTATATTAGTAATAAGGGGTTAATTAAATTAATTTAGTTAATTATAAAAGCATTATTTTCATAGCACATGTTCTATATATTCCAAAGCGGGGGTGGGGGGAGGGGAAGAAGAGGAGAAAGGGGGGAATAGAAAAGAAACACAACCTTGTACAAGTTAGCATCTATTTTCCTCCAAATTACAGCTCAGTCTCCTAAGATCTGAGCTAGATTTAAGGAATCAATATCTAGTTATAAACATCAAAACTGGAGCTGGGCAAAGACAGCTCATATGACTATACTATTGTCTATAAAAACACTTTGAGAATGATGATATTCTTATAGTACAAGCAGTTCAGAACAAGAAAGCAGTTTGCTTGTTCTGCAGTCCAAGGAATTTTACCACTGTAGATCTGCAACTTTATCCTGCTTTGATCTATTCATGTAATGCTAGTACTGAAATGGCAAAAGTAAGGTAAAGAAGGAAGGACAAATGGAGGATGAAAGAAGAGGGAAATAAAAATGTCCCAAAAGCTAAAGACTATGTAAACTCCTAACGTCATTGCACCAGTAAATGGCTTAAGAGAAGGTGAACTCTTTCTAGATGATCATGTTTCTTTTCCCTTTCAAAAACATCAAAGTATAACTCCATTTTAATGTTCTTTTGCTCCATTTCTCATCAGCCTCAAACTGGGAAGTCAAAGAGCAAATGTAACATCAGAGTGCTAGCAAGAAAAGAAGAAAATAAGCATTGAGTGCCTACTATGCTTTATAAATATTATTTCATTTGATTCTCTCAACAGCCCTATGAAGGGTCACAACATAACTTTTATGGAAATGTTTTGCATAATTTTATATGTGACCTTGGGGGTGGAGAAGAAGGTAGAGAAAGAATCTAGAACTCAAACTTTTTTATGTTAAACATATGCAATTCTTCTATACATATTTCCACAATTATCATGTTCTACAAGAAAAATCAGATCAAAAAGGGGAAAAAATGAGAATGAAAACAAAGTGCAAGCAAACAACAACAAAAAAGATGATAATATCATGTTGTGATCCACATTTAGTCCCCATAGTCCTCCTTCTGGATACTGATGACTCTCTCTATGACAAGTATATTGGAATTGGCCTGAATCACTTCATTGTTGAAAAGAGCCACATCTATCAAAATGATCATTGCATCATATTCTTGTTCCTATGTACAATGTTCTCTTGGTTCTACTTACTTCACTTAGCATAAGTTCATGTAAGTCTCTCCAGGCCTTTTTGAAATCATTCTCCTGATTGTTTCTTATAGAATAATAATAGTCTATAACATTCATATACCATAATTTATTCAGCCATTCCCCAGCTAATGGACATCCACTCAGTTTCTAGCTCCTTGCCACTACAAAAAGGGCTGCAATGAACATTTAGGTCCTTTTCCCCTTTTTAATGATCTCTTTGGGATACAGGTCCAATAGAGACACTGTGGGATCAAAGGGTTGCACAGTTCGATAGTCCTTTGGACACAGTGGAACTTAAACTTTTAAAGACCACTGTTAAAAAAATTTTTACACATAATGGGAAAAATATAAATAAAATACTAATTAAGAAAGAAAAAAAGAGGTGGTGGGTTCTCCTTCTATGGGTATCTTTAAGAATAAACTTGTCTGGTATGTTTTAGGTGGATTTCTTTTTGAGATAGCTGCTGAAATATTGTCCAATTCTAAAATTCTGTGATCTGTGGGATCAGAATTCAGGGGGGAAAAAAAAGGGAATTTGGCTCCTTTTGATTAAAACAACAAATAACTCCAAAGACAAATCAAGATAAATATGGGCCAGTAGTATCAGCTTTCTGCATAAAGGATGACTTTTATTATCATTTTTAAAATAGTATCTAATTACTATGCTTAAATAAATGAAACAGACATGAAAAGTTTAGATGAATAGAAGCCATTTTCATAATCCTAAGAGTGGAAATCATTTTCATCTACTGGTTATGCTTCATTTTCCCTCTCTTTGGGAAGAATTTTTTAGAAGCAATATTATTCAGAAAGTATCTTTTGTAAAAAAGTCATTCTAGCCACAAACATCTGAGATACATGCACATACATATTTTCTGATTAAAACTCTGGTTAAAACTAACTCTGGTTAGTTAACCAATTTCCACTTTGAAAGCAAGTAGAGTGGTCAAGGGAATAAAGAATGAGGCTTCAGTTCAAATTCAGTTCAGTTGAAATTCGATTCAAGTCTTTTCTTCAAATTCTGCTTGAAACATTTACTAGCTGTGTGACTCTGAACAAGTTATTTAATCTCTCTAGATTGTTTGCTCATCTGTAAAACAAGAAGATTACCCCTAACAACAAATATTCCTACAGTTCTAAATCTGTGATTGTAAGAACCTTATGAAGACCAAATTTACCTGAAGGAAAAAAAAAAAAAAAACTGAGGGATCCTTTTTTTTTTTTTTTTTTTTTTTTAATCCAGAATCGGTGATTATGTGGACTTGGTAATAGTATCAAGGTCTTACAAACAGGTAAGACTAGTGCCAGGAGTGGAGTCAGGTAGACGAGTTAAAATTCAACCTCAGAAACTTAATAGCTCCATAACCTAGGGCAAGTCACTGAACCCTATTTACCTCAGTTTCCTCATCTATAAAAATGAGCTAAAAAAGGAAACAGCAAGCCACTATAGAGTCTTTGCGAAGAAAATTCCAAATGAGGTCCCAAAAAAGTCTATAATGACAGAACAACAACCCATCTATATATATTTTTTTTAATTTAATAGCCTTTTATTTACAGGATATATACATGGGTAACTTTACAGCATTAACAATTGCCAAACCTCTTGTTCCAATTTTTCACCTCTTACCCCCCCACCCCCTCCCCTAGATGGCAGGATGACCAGTAGATGTTAAATATATTAAAATATAAATTAGATACACAATAAGTATACATGACCAAAACGTTATTTTGCTGTACAAAAAGAATCAGACTCTGAAATATTGTACAATTAGCTTGTGAAGGAAATCAAAAATGCAGGTGTGCATAAATATAGGGATTGGGAATTCAATGTAATGGTTTTTAGTCATCTCCCAGAGTTCTTTTTCTGGGCATAGCTAGTTCAGTTCATTACTGCTCCATTAGAAATGATTTGGTTGATCTCGTTGCTGAGGATGGCCTGATCCATCAGAACTGGTCATCATCTAGTATTGTTGTTGAAGTATATAATGATCTCCTGGTCCTGCTCATTTCACTCAGCATCAGTTCGTGTAAGTCTCTCCAGGCCTTTCTGAAATCATCCTGTTGGTCATTTCTTACAGAACAGTAATATTCCATAATTTTCATATACCACAATTTATTCAGCCATTCTCCAACTGATGGACATCCATTCAGTTTCCAGTTTCTAGCCACTACAAAAAGGGCTGCCACAAACATTCGTGCACATACAGGTCCCTTTCCCTTCTTTATAATCTCTTTGGGATATAATCCCAGTAGTAACACTGCTGGATCAAAGGGTATGCACAGTTTGATAACTTTTTGAGCATAGTTCCAAACTACTCTCCAAAATGGTTGGATTCGTTCACAACTCCACCAACAATGCATCAATGTCCCAGTTTTCCCGCATCCCCTCCAACAATCATCATTATTTTTTCCTGTCATCTTAGCCAATCTGACAGGTGTGTAGTGGTATCTTAGAGTTGTCTTAATTTGCATTTCTCTGATTAATAATGACTTGGAGCATCTTTTCATATGACTAGAAATAGTTTCAATTTCTTCATCTGAGAATTGTCTGTTCATATCCTTTGACCATTTTTCAATTGGAGAATGGCTTGATTTTTTATAAATTAGAGTTAATTCTCTATATATTTTGGAAATGAGGCCTTTATCAGAACCTTTGACTGTAAAAATATTTTCCCAGTTTATTGCTTCCCTTCTAATCTTGTCTGCATTAGTTTTGTTTGTACAAAAACTTTTCAGTTTGGTATAATCGAAATTTTCTATTTTGTGATCAGTAATGATCTCTAGTTCTGCTTTGGTCATAAAGACCTTCCCCTTCCACAGGTCTGAGAGGTAAACTATCCTATGTTCCTCTAATTTATTAATAATTTCATTCTTTATGCCTAGGTCATGAACCCATTTTGACCTTATCTTGGTGTACGGCGTTAAGTATGGATCAATGCCTAGTTTCTGCCATATTAGTTTCCAATTTTCCCAGCAATTTTTATCAAACAGTAAGTTCTTATCCCAAAAGCTGGGATCTTTGGGTTTGTCAAAGACTAGGTTGCTATATTTGTTGACTGTTTTATCCCTTGAACCTAATCTATTCCACTGATCAACTAATCTATTCCTTAGCCAATACCAAATAGTTTTGGTAACTGCTGCTCTATAATATAATTTTAGATCTGGTACAGCTAAGCCACCATCATTTGATTTTTTTTTCATTAATTCCCTTGAAATTCTTGACCTTTTGTTTTTCCATATGAACTTTGTTGTTATTTTTTCTAGGTCATTAAAATAGTTTTTTGGGAGTCTGATTGGTATAGCGCTAAATAAATAGATTAGTTTAGGTAATATTGTCATCTTTATTATATTTGCTCGCCCTATCCAAGAGCATTTAATATTTTTCCAATTGGTTAGATCAGACTTAATTTGTGTGAAAAGTGGTCTGTAATTTTGCTCATAAAGTTTCTGATTTTCCCTTGGCAGATAGATTCCTAAATATTTTATATTATCAGTAGTTACTTTAAATGGAATTTCTCTTTGTAACTCTGACTGTTGGATTTTGTTAGTGATATATAAGAATGCTGATGACTTATGTGGGTTTATTTTATAACCAGCAACTTTGCTAAAGTTGTGGATTATTTCTAATAACTTTTTAGCAGAATCTCTGGGGTTCTCTAAGTATACCATCATGTCATCGGCAAAGAGTGATAATTTGGCTTCCTCATTGCCTATTCTTATTCCTTTAATCTCTTTCTCAGCTCTTATTGCTATAGCTAGCGTTTCTAATACAATATTAAATAGTAACGGTGATAGTGGGCAACCTTGTTTCACTCCAGATCTTATTGGGAATGGTTGCAGTTTGTCTCCATTACATATGATGCTTACTGATGGTTTTAAATAGATGCTGCTGATTATTTTAAGGAAAAGTCCATTTATTCCTATACTCTCAAGTGTTTTTAATAGGAATGGATGTTGGATTTTATCAAATGCTTTTTCTGCATCTATTGAGATGATCATATGGTTTTTGTTAATTTGGTTATTAACATGGCCAATTATATTGATAGTTTTCCTAATATTGAACCAGCCCTGCATTCCTGGTATAAATCCTACTTGATCATAGTGTATTATCTTGGAGATGATTTTCTGTAGTCTTTTTGCTAATATCTTATTTAAGATTTTAGCATCAATATTCATTAGGGAGATTGGTCTATAATTTTCTTTCTCTGTTTTCAGCCTACCTGGTTTAGGTATCAGTACCATGTCTGTGTCATAGAAGGAATTTGGTAGGACTCCTTCATTCCCTATTTTATCAAATAATTTATATAGCATTGGGGCCAATTGTTCTTTAAATGTTTGGTAAAATTCACATGTAAATCCATCTGGTCCTGGGGATTTTTTCTTAGGGAGTTGTTTAATTGCCTGTTCTATTTCTTTTTCTGAAATGGGACTATTCAAGCAATTTACTTCCTCCTCTGTTAGTCTGGGAAGTCTATATTTTTGGAGGTAGTCATCCATTTCACTTAGGTTATCAAATTTATTGGCATAAAGTTGAGCAAAATAACTCCTTATTATTTCTCTAATTTCCTCTTCATTGGTGGAAAGTTCTCCCTTTTCATTTTTAAGACTACTAATTTCATTTTCCTCCCTCCTTTTTCTAATCAGATTTACCAAAGGCTTATCTATTTTATTGGCTTTTTCATAGAACCAACTCTTAGTTTTATTAATTAGTTCAATAGTTTTTTTACTTTCAATATTTTTAATTTCTCCTTTTAATTTTAGAATTTCCAATTTAGTATTTGATTGGGGGTTTTTAATTTGGTCTTTTTTTAGTTTTTTTAGTTGCAAGCCCAATTCATTAATCTTTTCTTTCTCTGTTTTATTCAAGTAAGCCTCTAAGGATATAAAATTCCCTCTTATTACCGCTTTGGCTGCATCCCACAAATTTTGGTATGATGTCTCATCATTGTCATTATCTTGAGTGAAATTATTAATTGTATCTATAATTTGCTGCTTCACCCAATCATTCTTTAAGATGAGATTGTTTAGTTTCCAATTACTTTTTGGTCTATTTCCCCCTAACTTTTTGTTGAATGTAGTTTTTATTGCATCATGATCTGAAAAGAAAGCATTTACTATTTCTGCTTTCTTGCATTTAATTTTGAGGTCTTTATGTCCTAATATATGGTCAATTTTTGAATAGGTTCCATGAACTGCTGAGAAGAAAGTATATTCCCTTCTATCTCCATTCAATTTTCTCCAAAGATCCAACATACCTAATTTTTCTAATATTCTATTTACTTCTTTAATTTCTTTCTTATTTGTTTTGTGGTTTGATTTGTCTAATTCTGAGAGTGCAAGGTTGAGATCTCCTACTATTACAGTTTTGTTGTCTATTTCTTCTTGCAACTCTCTTAACTTCTCCTTTAGGAAGTTGAGTGCCATACCACTTGGTGCATATATGTTTAATATTGATATTGCTTCGTTGTTTATGCTACCCTTTAGCAGGATGTAGTTTCCTTCCTTATCTCTTTTAATTAGATCAATTTTTACTTTTGCTTGATCTGAGATAAGGATGGCTACCCCTGCTTTTTTGACTTCACCTGAAGCATAATAGATTTTGCTCCAGCCTTTTACCTTTACTCTATATGTATCCCCCTGCTTTAAATGTGTTTCTTGTAAACAACATATTGTAGGGTTCTGACTTTTGATCCAGTCTGCTATCTGCCTCCTCTTTATGGGGGAGTTCATCCCATTCACATTTACGGTTAGAATTACTAAATCTGTATTTCCTGCCATCCTAATAACCCCAGATTGTGCTTTACTTATTCTTGCCTCCCCCAACCCTCTTTCCCCCTTTTAAACTTATGTACCCCTCTTGTATCACGATACTTATCCTCTTTATAATCCCTCCCTCCCCCCCCATCTATATTTTGTAATCACAAAAACAACAGCATGTTTTTTAGTAAGAAAAGGTCATGACAAGCTAACATTATTCACTTTTTTTTTATAGGAATCTATCAAAGGAATGCTATAGATATCATTTATCTAAATTTAGCTAGTGAAGAAGTCAATAAATTATCTCATGTTGTTTTTATAAAAAAAAAAAAGAGAGATGGAGAGATATAGACTACATGAGAGATACAGACTACATGGTAGATACTTAGATGAATTCAGAAGGGTTTGAATAATTGGATTCAAAGCCTTTCTTGTTTTGATGTCCTTGAAAGGAAGTGTCTGCTAGAATATATACTTGAACCTGAAGTCTTTAATATTTTTATCAATAAAGACATAGATGGTATCCTGAGAAATTTTCAGGGGGCAAAAAACTGAGAGGAAAAGCTGACCTACTAGAAGACAGAGTCAGTACCTCTTCCCACCCCTTTCCCCCAAACCTTTACAGGCCAGAATATCAGGCTGAATCAAATAAGATGAAATATAATACACATCAGTTATTACAAGTACAAGATACAGACAGCATGGTGAGAAAGCAGTTTTCCTGAAATGGATCTAGGATTTTAATAAATTAGAAGTTCAATAAGAATCAGCAGTGTGATATATAGATAGCTAGATAGATAGATGCTAAAAAGCTAATAGAATGAATATATAACTTCCTGGAATGAGAAGGCAATAGACCTCTATGTACTGTCCTGGCCAGATTACATCTGAACTATTGGCTTAAGTTCTGGGTATCACTACTTGGAAATAACTTGGATACAATACAAAAAAAGTCCAAAGGAAGCAATCAGAATGTCAAAGGACCTCAGAGACATGACATATGAAGATCAACAGAAGGGATTATGGAGGACTAGATGAATGCAGGGGGTAAGGGGTAAATGATACTCATCTTCAAGTATTAAAAGAGTTATTATCTGGAAGAGGCATTAATATTGCTCTTCTTGGGCCTAAAGAACAGAAATAGGAGCAAGAGACAGAAGTTGAAAAGAGCAAATTTAAGCTATTTTCAAATAGAATGGGATACTTCAAGAGAGAATGGATTTCCAGTCATTATGGGTCTTCAGGCAAAAGATGGATGACAACTTGGGTGTGTTGTTGGAGGATTCTTTTTGAATGATTAGATTGGATGGATACCTAGGTGGGAGAATAAATGTAGTGCTGGACCTGGAGTCAGAAAGTCCTGAGTTCAAATCTAAGCTCAAATACTTACCAGGTATGTGATCATGGGCAAGTTACTTAACTTTATTTGCATCAATCTCCTTACTGTCAAATGATCTGGAGAAGGAAAAGGCAAACCAACATCTTTGTCAAGAAAATCCCAAAGGGAGTCACAAAGATTCAGACAGGACTGAAAACAACAACAAAATCAGATGTTTACTAGAATCTCTTCCAACTCTGAAACCCAATGATTTTGTGATCAACATTTTATGTGCTTTTTACTGTGTTTTGCAGAAAATCCTAATACACTACTTATGTGTATTTTTTAAGAACAACTTTTAGGTTCATTTTGGGATCAGTAATCAATTGGGCAAATCAGTTGACAAGAATGTATAGATAATCGACTATCAATAACATTACCAAACAGAACAGATTGACCTAAAGATGCCATTTGAAAAAAAGATTCTAAGAACTGGTACATTAAAATTTTATCTGCTGTTCCAAAGTAGATGAATTTTCCAGAAGAATAAATCTTACTTCTATATATATCAAACTATTTTTAAAATTTTTAGCCATTTTTGTAAGAAATCTAATAGAAATACTGCTGAAATTAGAGTTAGAAAACTTGCTTTCAATCCTATTTTAAATCATACAAACTCTATGACCTGGACCTCATCACAGAGGAGAGCAGGAAGAATGTCAAAGAGATTAGATCCAGGATATGAGAAGATCAACGGAAGGAACTTCAAGGGACGGGGTAGAGGTTGGGGATGGGAGATGGAGATTGGTCCTGATACTTACCTTCAGTATTAAAAAGGTTATCATCTGCAAGAGGCATTAATATTGCTCTTCTTGATCGTAAAGAGCAGTAATAGGAGGAAGAAGCAGAAGTTAAAAAGAGGCAAATTTAATCTGCCTTCAATTAGAATGGGATACCTCAAGAGAGGTATTAAGTTTCAGTATTTTCATCTGCAATATGAGGGAAAGAATACTTTTTACTAGCCATTTCACCATATTGTCAGTATCAAGGGTGCTAATGGATGTGAAAGCACTTCAAGAGCTACATGAATGTTATTATTAACTAATCCATAGTTTCTTCTTAAACATAATATCCTGGGTGTAATTTAAATGCTTTCATGACTCACAGTAATCATAATGAATATGCATTGTTATGCTCTGAGGGGATTCAGTGATGTTTTCAGACTTGACATATACAAGGCAATTTGCCCTTATACTAAATGGCCCCAGGTTACCATATTTTTTATTTCCTGTGTCTATTTTCTACAGTTGTGCTATTCTCCCCTGACAAGCTGTCATCTCAGCTAATGTCAATAAAGTTGTCTCTTAATGGCTTATCAATTCTGCTCCTACTCCTAAAAAGGGATCTGAGACTCTTTTCTAAGCCAATTCTCTTGACTCTTAGCAGAGGGACTTTGTTATGCTTAATATGGTGGTCCAGAGCTTGCTTTTTTTTTTTTCTGATTATGTTCTAATAGAAGCTGCTAGATAAATGATTTCTGGAAAAAATTCATTGCATGTGTGATTAGATCATAAATTTAAGGCTAGAAGGGACCTTGAAGGGCAACTATTAGGCCAACCTCTCATGTTACAGATGACAAAACTGAAGCCCAGGAAGAAAGGCCTTGTCCAAGATTATGAAAGTAGCAAGTGATGGAACTGTGATTTAAACCCAGGCCCTCTGATGGGCAGCCAGGTGGCACAGGGAATAGAGTGTGGGGTCTAGAATCAAGAAGATATCTTCCTGAGTTCAGATCTGACCTCAGACACTCATTAACTGAATGACCCTGGACAAGTCACTTAATCCTCTTTGCCTTAGTTTCCTCATCTGTAAAATGAGCTGGAGAAGGAAACAGCAAATTATTCCAGTATCTTTGCTAGGAAAATGCCAAAAGGGGTCACAAAAAGCTGGAAATGACAGAAAATGACTGAACAACAATACCTTCAGACTTCAAATCCAAGAGAATCTCAAAAATCTTACTCAGTATTTTGCTAGCAGATGCTTCTGAACTAAGATGCTAGATGAACAAGAAGAACTGATGCTGATGCTATGTTTTCCTTCTTTCTGAGAAGAGGATTTTTCATTTCATATCTAGCATTACATATCAGAGTTTCACATTGTGGCTCTAGTCTCCAGTATACACTTCAGGTTCAAGGGTACTTCTCTTGGGAGTAAGGAAACTCACAAATGTATCATTTCCAACACAGCCCAGATAAAGCAGCATGGTCTTCAGGATCCTCTAAAACACTTTTTTTTTCCCTCAAGGAGAATAATAAGAATAATAACAGTTGTTGTTCAGTCATGTCCAATTCTTCATGACCCCATTTGGGATTTTCTTGGCAAAGAAGCTGGAGAGGTTTATTGTTTCCTTCTCCAGCTTGTTTGATAGATGAAGAAACTGAGGCAGACAAGGTTAAGACTTCCTGACTCTAGATCCCATACTATTCCTTTGTGCAGCCTAGCTGCCTCAGCCTACCATTCTATGCACTGATATATACATATATATATATATATATGTATGTATATAAATTTTAGGTTTGCAAAGTGCTTTACAAGCATCTCATTTTATCCTTGCAACAACTCTGGGAAGTAATTGTTATTTTTATCTTTATTTTATAGATGAAGAAAATGAAGCAAACAGTTTAAATGATTTGCTAAGATCACACAGCTAGTAAATATCCAAGGCTAGATTTCCTTCCTTTCTTCCTAACTCAAGGTCCAGTGCTCTACCCACTGTGTCATCTAGCTGCCTATGAATATTTTCTTTTTCTTTTTTTTTTTAATTTAATAGCCTTTTATTTACAGGTTATATGCATGGGTAACTTTACAGCATTAACAATTGCCAAACCTCTTGTTCCAATTTTTCACCTCTTACCCCCCCACCCCCTCCCCCAGATGGCAGGATGACCAGTAGATGTTAAATATATCAAAATATAAATTAGATACATAATAAGTATACATGACCAAACCGTTATTTTGCTGTACAAAAAGAATCAGACTCTGAAATATTGTACAATTAGCTTGTGAAGGAAATAAAAAATGCAGGTGGGCATAAATATAGGGATTGGGAATTCAATGTAATGGTTTTTAGTCACCTCCCAGAGTTCTTTCTCTGGGCATACTGGTTCAGTTCATTACTGCTCCATTGAAAATGATTTGGTTGATCTCATTGCTGAGGATGGCCAGGTCCATCAGAATTGGTCATCATATAATATTGTTGTTGAAGTATATAATGATCTCCTGGTCCTGCTCATTTCACTCAGCATCAGTTCGTGTAAGTCTCTCCAGGCCTTTCTGAAATCATCCTGTTGGTCATTTCTTACAGAACAATAATATTCCATAATATTCATATACCACAATTTATTCAGCCATTCTCCAACTGATGGGCATCCATTCAGTTTCCAGTTTCTAGCCACTACAAAAAGGGCTGCCACAAACATTCATGCACATACAGGTCCCTATGAATATTTTCATAATAAACATTGTCTACATTCTTTTCACTCTACCCATTCCTCCAAATTCTTCAAGCTGGTGAAAAATTTCAAAAATAGTCAGTGCTAGGTAAATAGCTGCAGAAATTCCCTGGAATCAAAGTAGTGGTTAAGTATAAAATAAATAACCCAGCTCCAAAATGCTGTGATTCTATGATTCTAATGATATTCAGGAATAGGAGGCAGGATGACAGACCCAGAGGCAATTCTAAAGCTGCCAACAGAGCAGCTGGTGGAGCTCCCTGAGATGCTGCTGGCTGACTGTCTTTCACAGTTTGGCTCCTCTGACTGTAATGGGGGAGGAGGAAGAGGAGGAGGAGGAGGAAGAGCCCAATATGAGGGAGGACATGGCAGTGGACCTTCTCACTACCGTCTGTTTCTTTCCACTGATTAGGTTGGCACTTGGATATAAAAATGTATGTCTAAACCTATTTCTGGCTTAAACTTGTGTGAAAGAAACACATAACTTTTTTTTTTTTTTTTTTTTTTTTTTTTTGGTAAAGTTGAAAACAGGGACAGATGCCTCAAAGCGTATGCATTTTATAAGAATTCCTACTCTTTGGTTCTGAATCTTTGGAAGGAAAATGAAGCAAGATATGTCAACACCCACTAAGCTTTTTGATGGGAAAATAATGGTGACAAAAACGACCAGGCTGCTTTGGTAGTAAAGAAAAGAAGTTAAGTGGAATTAAACTAGTGAAGAAGTTGAGATTTAAATAAAATAGACATCCTCATTTATAGGGGGAAAAAATCAAAAGTGTTGACATGATAAGTATGTTCTTATGTAGAATATATTGGATGCCAACAATTCAGTTGATGTGAATAACCTTGCAAAATTAGTTTCAAACAGATGAACACATACAGATAGTAATTTTTCAAAGGTGTTAGGGAGTTTTAAAGTCACTTACATCATTTCATGAAGAGTCAAAAAGAACAAAGTAGAAATGAGAAAAATGGAAAAATGCAGAATGATAGCATAACCAATCCATTCCTGCAAATGGTTAGCCAATAATTTTAATTTCAAACTTAATACTGTATAATCAAGGAAAATGAGAAAGCAAATTATTCAGAAGATAATGAGATCAGAGAGCAATCAGCATAGACTTATGAGAGACAAATCATATTTGAAAAATGTGCTTGCTTTTCAAATATCACTATAGAATAATGAAAAAGATAAAAGATGAGAATAAATTTTTGCATTATGCTTAAAGAATTCCTATCCTGACTGACAGTGATCTAATTTTCCTTTGAATTGGATCTTTGAATTCTCAAATGATTCTATACTTATCTGAAGTATGAAAGACCCCCATGATGTTGGCTGGACTATACATTTGGAAGAATGTGGGCAAGAGTTCCATCTGAAAGGCAGGGAAGAATGTCTTGCAATCTGCATTGTTGAAAGGAATACCCATGGATCACAGACTCATCTGAGCATTTTGATTCTTCATTCATTATCTAACCAAGTTATGAAACTCTAACGTATAGAATCCCTTCTGGACAATTTTTTTATTTCCCATTTGTATTTCTCACTCAATCCCCAGGGAGTAGGTAACAATTTCTCACCTCAGGGGTAATAACCCTGAGGGGCAGGCTGGAATTTCTAGTACATTTGTATACGAGTCCACATGGGATATACTCCTTATTAGTTATCAGTCTAAGTGAATTAGCTTTTTGAAAAGGTATTTATTCACCAATTACATATAGTCAGTGCTGCTATAAGGTTTGTTTTGAGAATGCAAATTTGTTCCAACTTGATTGGTATACAAGGGAACATTTTGAGCATAATGTGAATTTTGAGTTGGCTTATTCATATCTTCTTCCTCAAGAAAGAGCAGGAATGAAGAAAACTTCACCCCTTCACAATAACTCACAAGCTGCAATCATATCAAGAAGCAAAGTCTGGTCTTTGTCCAGGTAAAGTGTTATTGTGTATTTTCTGGTATAATAGGAATTGTGAATGGAGGAAGGCTGGTCCTTTTCACACACACACACACAAAGACACACACACATCTCCTGGAATGGCCTTCGGGCCCCAAGGCTTGAAGTTGTGACTTGCCCAAATTGCATGAGACTTTGTCATTTCAGCTCATTGGAAACTGGGGCATAGGCTGACCAGCAGCCTGAAGCCATGGGTAGCCTGAGACTGTGAATACCACTATCAATAGTATTGTATTTATGTATTTCTTTTTTTTTTTTTTTTTTTTTTTTTTTTTTTTTTTTTGCTGAGGTAATTGGGGTTAAGTGACTTGCCCAGGGTCACACAGCTAGGATATGTTAAGTGTCTGAGGTCCCATTTGAACTCAGGTCCTCCTGACTTCAGGGCTGGTGCTGTATCCACTGAACCACCTAACTGCCTCTGTTTATGTACTTCTTGATCATTTAATATGTAGAAAATACTTTTTAAAAATTTAGGTCCCTACTTTTCCTACTTTTCACTGATAAAGTTTTTGATTGATGTAACCCTAACTCTGTTTTTTCTATGAACTCTTGGATTTTTTTTTTAAGCTTGATTTTGCATTTTTGGTTTTTTGAGCATGAATATGTCATGTTATAGTAGAATTGATTGTAAATCAAAGATAATTGTTACAGAAATATCTTCCCAAAGTAGAGAATCACTTTTCTCTTACATTTACACTATGCCTGGGGTGAGTGGGTTCAAACTCAAAGATGACGTATCTGGAGGGCAAACTCGTAGGTCCTAGTTATTAGAAGTCCCTTTATCCTTTCATGGAGTACTCATGGATTTCCCCTAAATGAGCTAGCTATCTAATGATTTCCTACATTCAGTGCCTTTGAAGAGTCCTGAAACTGCCTTTCCTCAATGTGTCTAGTTTGTTCTTTGTGTGTCTTTGAGCTTATAATACAAGACCTGCTGTAAGCCTGTTTTGGGGAAGTATTTCTATTGCTTTTGGTGGACACTGTTCTGGACTTCTGATCATTGGTGGGACCTTTAATGGTTCTAATGGATCTGCTGAACTCAAATGGTCATCCAGAGTGGAGGTATAAGACAGTGTTTCTCCAACTAATTCCCTCTCATTAGCTTGGGTGGAACTCTACCACTATAATCCTGGCTGTTGGAATTTGTGATGCTGAATTGATTGGTAATGTACACAGACCTAAAAGTGAGTTTGATTTTCTTTTTTAGACAGCCACAAAATTTTTCCTTCTTGGCATCATTTGTGTTTATCCAATGATCAAAACACTCCACTCCTCTTAAATTGATTAAGGACTTTTTTGTACCTGGTTGATGCCTTTGATTGAGTCAATGGAGAAGTTTGGCCCTTCTGTGTTTTAATTAATTAGGATGAATTTTCTTTTTTTTCTTTTTTCTTTTTATTTTTTAATAGCTTTTTATTTACAAATATATGCATAGGTAATTTTTCAGCATTGACAGTTGCAAATCCTTTTGTTCCAACTTTTTTCCTCTTTCCCCTCACCCCTTCCCCCAGATGGCAGGTGGACCAATATATGTTAAATATGTTAAAGTATAAGTTAAATACAATATATGTATACATGTAGGATGAATTTTTTAAAGGAATTGTGACTAAAATAAGAAATTCATCTTACAAAATTAAAATTAATTTAATTAAGGATTAGTTTATAAGATAAGGTTATTGGATTGTAAGAAAAATAATAACGTAATAATACAAAAACAATATAACTTGAAAGGAATTGATAGGCATAGGAATAGTTGACTCTGCTTTATTGTAAATAAAATGGATCAGTAGAATTTTACTCATAAGGATTGTTTTTAGCTTTTGGTAATTTTCATACTATAGGGCATTCAACAAAGTTTTAAATTCTAACCCATCTAAAAATAATATTTAGAACATTCATTCTTTAGAAGTTTTTGTTATTTTCTTAGTAAACAAGAAAACAATCAAGAAAGATTAAAGTGCATATTTCAATATTCCACCAATTTTTTTTTCCTCCAAGAAGTGTTAGCTATGTAATTCCCATTGCTATCAGTACCAGTCACATAGTGTGATGCTGACCATCTGTTTGAAGGATTACAGACACACTTGGGAAATCCACAATGATGAGAATTCAAAACTATCATTGGTTAGAGAGACACCATCAGTTCAAGAAGACACTACTTTGGCTTGGTTGTCTTCCTTAGAGGGACCATCTGGGTTCCACGCCTACCCATACCACAGACTGTCTGTGTGATAATAACGCATCACTTGGCTTTGTATGACCCATCATTTTAAAGTATAGTTAAGATAATGTCTACCACCCACAAGGATTTTGTGAGAATTGTTGAGGCAAGAGATATAATACATACTGAACATTGCAAAGATGAAAAGGTACCATGCCACTGCCCCAAATCATTATACACCCACAGATATGTATTTCTGAATGTCCTTAATATAGTCAAATAAAAGGGCATTCCTTGAGTTACATTTGAGTATATCAACAGTGTACCATATACAGGAAAGTATATCATCAATCCATAATCATAGCTATTCATATCCATCTATATTTCTTCATATCCATTTCCTTCCCATATCCCATACCATCATCATCATTATTTGTTTTAAAATGTTTTATACTTTTCTAAGAAAAATTTTTCACAATAAAAATCAAGATGTATTAAATAACTCCCGATACCTAAAGGCAGCACCAAGGACCCGATATGGTATTAGCTGTGTTTAAAATGGAAATATAAATATAGACCTAGAAACAGAAATTCTTTGGGGCTGCTGGAATTTCTTCTATTCTGGCTGGAATCTTAGGGGAAAAAGGAACCCAGAACTAGGTGGGTTATAGGTCTGAGATGGGAGGAGCTGCCCACAACCTTTTCTGTTCAAGGTAACTTCCACTGTTGCTTTGAGTGAGTCCACTAGAAGAATTTCAAGTAGTATTTTTCAAACAGATTAGAGTTAGGATGCAGATTCAGGACTCAGACATCCAAAGGAACCAACCTGTCTCCATGATTTCCCAGGGTAATGTTCCTCCTCTGGCATTCCTAGTGTGTTTCCTCTCATGCTTTTTCTTCTTTAGACTCTGGGGTTTGCTTCTTTGTCTGATCTGCTCAGCTTAGAATGGCAAGTAAAGAAATAGGAGTCCTTGAGCTAATTTTTTTCCCTGTTTAATCCTGAGAAGACCTTCTGCACAGCTCTCTTTGGACTGATTTCCTATTCTACCTTGTATTTTTTACCCCTATTACAAATGCAGGGATGGGACTTAGGGGGACAGGTTTTCCTAAGAACTCTTCATTTTTTTCCCCTGAGAAAATCTTTTCTTTTGTCCAGCTCCTTCTAGACTGGTTCCTGGTTTTCCTATCCCAGACTTCCCAATTTTATTCACCATGTCTACTTTTGAATAATCAGGACAGCGAGAGAGGAGAATGAATCCTTGTCTTAGAATTCCTTCTGGATTCTTAAGATCATCCCAGAGAAAATAGCATTTCCTGTGACTGATTCTCTGCCAGTACAGTAATTGTCTTAAAATTTCTCCTTCTTTCATCTGGAGATTGGTGTCATAGGTTGCATTGACAGATGGGTGACAGAGGTGACACTGGCAAATAGGTGAAAAAAGATGACAATGATTGGGAATACCTAAGGGCTATCTGAAACATAAGGAGCTGGCACATCATTGGTGACATTGGTGACATTTGTCAGGAGATAACATGTATAGATAGGTGAAAGAATTTACATTAGCATTTAGGTGACATAGTTGGCATTGGGAGACAGTTGACACAGGTGACATTTATCTATAGGTTACACAGGGCACCTCAGCGATATAGGTCAGAAAGGTGACTCATAGACATGATGCACAGGTGACCAAAATGAAACTGGCAGATAGATGACTGTGGTGAAATTGGCAGTTAGATGAAATAAAAGACATTGCAGAGATTTGACAAGAGTGCTATAAACAGATAGATGCTAGATTAAGAGTGCTCCCAGACAGAATGGAAGCAGAGTTAAGTAAGACAAACAGAACAAAGTAGTTATCTGTGGGGAGTGAGGAGCAGGGGTGGGAAAGGTATGTCACCTATGTGTCACCAAGGTGCCAGCACTGTGCCAACTAACTCTTTCTCTGTCTTGTGTTGTTGAATACACCCTAGTTCAGGCTCACCATTCACTCCTTTCATTCTCTGGATTTGAATTATATTCTTCCTGATTCCAAGCCTGGTGTTCTAGTCATTGTTATGTGGCTGCAACTCTGGCTTTCCTTGTTAACAGGAAAGTTTTGAATCTTAGCGCTGCCATCTACTTTCTTTTTTTTAATTAAAGTTTTTTCTTTTCAAAACATATGCATGGATAATTTTTCAACACTGACCCTTGCAAAACCTTGTGTTCCAAATTTTCCTTTCCTTCCCCTCATCCACTCCCCTAGATAGCAGGTAATACAATTTATGTTGAACATTTTAAAATATATGTTAAATCCAATATATGTATACATATATATGCAATTATCTTGCTGCACAAGAAAAATCAGATCAAAAAGGAAAAAAATGAGAAAGAAAATAAAACGCAAGCAAACAACAGCAAAAAGAGTGAAAATTCTGTGTTGTGGTCCACACTTAATGCCCACAGTCCTCTCTCTGGGTGTAGATGGCTCTCTTCATCACAAGATCATTGGAACTGCCATTTACTTTCTATGCCTCTTTGGCTAATTTCCATAGCTCAACTAACTAACTAACAAATTTGTATTAGGTGCCTGCTCTGAGCCAGGCACCCTGCTTGGAGATGAAGATATCCTCAAGTATACCACATCTCCTTGATAAGAACAACATTGTTAAGAATACTTAAATTGTCCACAGTTTCCCTAATGCAAGATACAACCAAGGACATACTTGAGTCAGCTGGTAGCTGTTCTTGAGAACTGATTATTAAAATTTCAGTGTGAGCATTTACACTTTGGAAATTTGCAAACACTACATAGCAGGAAGAGAAGTTAGGTGAACGATGGAAAGAGTGCTGAATTGGCAGTCAGAAACTCATCTTTATGATTTCAAATCTAGCCTCAGACATTTTTACTAGCTTTGTGACCCTCAGCAAGTCACTTAATTCGATTTACCTCACTTTTCTTATCTGAAAAATGAACTGGAGGAAGAAATGACAAACCCTCCAGTATCTTTGCCAATCTTTGTGGTGTTTAGAATTGAAAGGAATTTTTAAAGTTATTTAGTCCAAACTCCTTATTTTCTGGATGAGGAAAGTGAGTCTAGAGAAGATAGTAAATGGAAGGGTCAGAATTTGAATCCAAGACATCTGATTCTATATCCAGCACTCTTTTGACTTTACCACAAAGCCTCAATGTCTTTGTCATTATTAAATGTGTTTTACCATCTTCTAAATATTACTAGTCTCCCTAATTGACAAAATGTACAATCCTGTCTTTGTGTTGACTGTCATGCAATTTCTCCAGTAATTTAATTTTGCTTTTTGAATGTCATAGGTCCAAGGAAAACCTTTCCAGACCTGTCTGAGTAAAACACAATGGGCTGGAATCCAACACTTTATCTGAATTAAAATTTCTTTACCTTTTGAACAGATCTAGGTTTTCTCTCTTATTGTCAACTCTCCACTGAGAAGTGGCTGAATAACCTACAGGGGCTGGTTTCTGAATGAGGAAGTAGGAAAGAGGAAGACCTTAGTACTGATAACCTAATTGGTTATTAATATAAGAGAAATATTCATATCTCTCGAACTTTACAAGGTAGGCACTATTATCACATCCATTTTACAGTTGAGAAACCAGGGCTGACTTGTCAGGGTCACAATGCTACTGTCTATGACCACATTTTAGTTCAGGCCCACTTCTCTATCCACTACACCATACATCTGCATAGAAGTAATTAGCTATCTCTTTGAAAATCTGAAAAAATGATTTAGTTGGGAGACATAGGGATATTTTGCCTAGAGTAAAGAAGCTTAGGTTATAAGAATAGCATGAACATGGTCTCTAAGTGCTTGAAGACTTGTCACATCTGAGGGTGAATAAATTTGTTCTGCTTGGCCACAGAGGGCAGAACATAGAGGGAGGGTAGTGACAAAGAAACAGATTTCGGCTTGCTTTAAGGGAAAAACCTTGTTAACAATTAGAGCCAAAAGTAAAATGGGCTCTCTTTTCAGGAGGTAAGCAAGTTCCTTCACCTTGGAAACCTGCAAGCAAAGTCTGAAGAATGACTTATTAAGGATGATATAGAGGAGATTCTTTTTTGATTTTTGTTTTGTTTTGTTTTTCAGACAAGAGTTGGACTGGTTGGTCTCCGGGATTCCTTGAACACAGCGATTCTGTGTGTATAATAATAAATTGAAAGTGTGTCACTTAAATGACTAGACTTTTCATTTCTTTCACATAGGTCAAATAATTTTTTTTTCTTTTCACTTTATCAGCTTTCTGTATCTGAACTTATCATTAAGGTTAAACAACTGTTGGAGAGCACTGATGTGAAACACCTAACTCTGCCACTAACTCCTTGGTTATGACTTTGGGAAATCATTTATCATCCTTGGATCTCAGGTTCTATATTATTAAATGAGTGGATTCAACTATATGACCTCTAAAGTCAATTCTAACTATAAATTCTATGAAGATAAATTGAATGAAGGCAAATCCTGCTCTATAGAAGAAATAAGTAAGAAGATAAATAGAAGGATGCAAAAGACCATAATTGACTAGATTGAATTATGACCTTTAACATGAGAAAATTTTGAGCAAAGTCAGATGCATGTTCCTCTATTTCAGCCCAGTGACCTAAATGTATAGTGTGCTAGCACATTTACAGAAGGATGTCACTTCATCATGCAGGAAATAGTTCTATTTCATTTAAATTCTTGATAAGAAAATTAATGTTGACATTCTCAGGTAATATAACGGAAAAGAATGTTAACTGAAATAGCCATATTATGTAAGTCAAACCTGACACAATTAAAGAAATGGTCCTAATGCTGAAAACTATTTGAAAATCAAATAGGTTAAGTGCTTAACAGCAAAAATCATGCTGATGAAAATGAAAAATATCGTATCACAGTTATGCAAACCACCACATTTCCACATACAAGACATAAAAGAACTGAGAGAGATGACACAAAGGAAATATTGAAAGTGTATTCTTTCTTTTCAGTTACAATTTTATTATATAGTTCAATGATTTGCATTTGTGGGTATACTCTGAGTAAATTTTCCCAAAGATATATATTTTTGACCTATTAATGTGGAGATTAATAAAAGTGTATACTGATTGTGCAAAAAGCTAGGATACAATTAATTTTATGTACAGCTAAAACTTTTTTTAAGAAAATATTTCATTAATGCTTTTTTATTTTTATCTTTATGCTACTTTACAGTTAATTCTCTACACCCAATAGAACCTTCTATAAACAAGGTTTGTTGTTCAGTTATTCTTAGTCATGTCCAACTCTTTGTGACCTCATTTGAGGCTTTCTTAGTGGTTTTCTATCTCCTTCTCCAACTCATTTTTACAGATGAGGAAATTGAGGCAAGCAGGGTTAAGTGACTTGCCCAGGATCACTCAGTAAATGTCTGAAGTCATACTTGATGATCTTCCTAACTTCAGTCAGTTCTCTATTCATTATACCAGCTGGTTACTCCATAACAAGTATACTTATGCAAAATTTACTGATATGTTGATCATATCTACCAACATAGACCTCATTCTTCATCTCCATAGCCTATTGAATTCCACTAATTAATCATCAATTGACCTTTAATAAGATCCTACTGTGTTCTATTTACTGTGTTAAATGCTGGGAATAATAAAAAAGAGGTCTTGTCGGGAACTTACAATTTAATGGAGATGACAACATACAAAACAAACACATACAAAAGAAGTTATAGACAAAATAGGAAATAAATAACAGAGGGAAGGCACTAGCTTGAGATTTGGGTTGGGGCTTAAAGGAAGCCAAAGAAGTCAGTAGCTGGAATTGAAGAGGGAAAGCATTTCAGGAGTCTGGCACAGCCAGAGAGAATGACTGGAGCAAAGAGTGTTTTCCTCATGGAAAGCCAAGATGCCGGTGTCACACTCAATGAAAAACTGCCTATTGGGGAGTTAGGTATAAGAAGACTGGAAAGGGAGGAGGGATAAAGTTATGAAGGGCTTCCGATGCCAAAGTCTTTTGCATTTGATCCTGGAAGCAGTAAGGAGTCACTGGAATTTATTGAATAGGAGAGTGACCCAGCCAGACCAGTGATTCACTTTGTTGGCTGAATAAAAAATCAGTAGAAATGGGGAGAGACAAGATAGGAGAACCATCAGCAGCTATTGCAGTACTGCAAGCCTAGGAGGGTGATAGTGTCAGAGGAGAGAAGGGGCACATTCTGGAGATGTTGTAATGGTGAAATTGGTAAGCCTTAGCAACAGATTGGATATGAGGGTGGGGGGAAGAGGTGGGGAGAGATAGTGAGGAATATAGGATGACCTCTATGTCATATGATGGAGCTGAATCTTGAAGGAAGCGAGTGTGTCTTTGAAGCAGAGATAAAAAGAGAGGGCATTTTAAGCATGGGAGATAGTCATAGAGGTGGAGGTGGAATGCCTTGTGAGAGGAACAGCAAGACGGTCAGTTTGACTGAACCTTAGATCAAGGGAACAAAAGTAATGTACAATAAAACTGGAAAGTAAGTTGTACCATGGTATGCAATGATGAAAATATTTTGCAGAGGTACTTATATTTTCCAATAGAGGTGATAGAAAACCACAGGAGTTTGTATAGGGGAGAAATATGGTCAAACCAAAGTTTAAGGGAAGTTACCTTTTCAGCTGTGTGTAGAATGAACTAGAAAGGAAAATGACTTGAGGTGAAGGAGGAGATCCATTATGGATATTGAAAGAGTCCAGGTGGGAAATGATTAAGGGTGCAAACAATAGAGCGGTTTTAGGAGTAGTAAAAAAAGATTAGTTATGAGAGGCTGTTCTGCACTCATCATAAAGTTATAGGACTGTTCCCCAATTTCCCTCTACCAAATATAGGCTGATTTTTAGTTCCTAGTGAGAAACAGCATAATACAAAGGCAACTCTCCAAGTTCCTTCCTATAGTAATCATTTATAGAAACACTTTTTTTCTGTGGCAGCAAAGGCTTAGAAACAAAATAGATGCCCATCAATTGGTGAATGGATAAATAAGTTGTGATATATGAACATAACAAAGTATCATGATACTGTTAAAAACAACAACAGTAACAATGACTTGATTAATACAAGTAGCTTGAAAAGGCTTACATGAAGTGATGAAAAGTCAGCAGAATCAGGAAAACAATATACCCAATGACCTCAATAGTATAAATGGAAAGAACAGCAGCAGCAGCAGCAACAACAACAAAATAATTGAAACTAACTAAATTCTGTGAAATTATAATGACCAAGTTTGCCTGCAGAGAAAAGATATGAGAAAATACCCTACTTCTTCCTCTCCTTCTATTCTTTTGAAGGATGTAGAATATGGCATATAATGGCTGATTTTTTTCATGTTGTTTCATTTTGTGAATTTTTTCCTTCCTTTCTACCATTCTTTATTGTAGTGATGGTCCTCTGGGAAGGAGTCAGGGAAGAATATGATGAGAAATATAGATGATGTAAAAATAAAAGATGTCTATAATATTTAAATTTTAAATAAGTGTAGGAAATTATAGTAGATACTTTATCATATTCAGAAGATCCATAAGTTACTCAAATGACAAATATAAGGGTAGGGACTAAACTTGTGATTTCACTGGTTTAGAGGACCCCACAACAATATATAAGGAATAAGGAAACTCCTTCCACTGATGCAGAATGGCATCTTCATATTTGTATACACACACACACACACACACAAACACACATATACATATGCATAAATACATGGCGGCAGTCTTATGTAGCAGAGTATTTAAATTAGAACCAAATGTCTCAATTTGTGTCCTACTGCCTGCTAAGAACATGACTATGGGTAAGTCATTTAACCTTTTGAAGCCTTAGTTTGCTCATCTGTAAAATGGACATAATTCCCATAGAACTTGCCTTCCAAGGCCATTGTTAGAATCAAATGAGATCATTTCTGTAAAATCCTTTGCAAATTCTAAAGCACTACATAAATTCCAATTATTATTACATATGTTAAAGAAACTGTCACAAAATTAAACTTCAAATACATAAAATATTAACTTTATGGAAAAGAAAACAAATTCATTTCAAGAGCAAGCATTAATTAAATAACCTTTAAGTGTCAGGTACTGTGCTAATTGCCAAAAATATGAAGCCAAAAATGAATGAAAAGCAATTACTAAGTGCTTATTATATGCCAAACACTGTGCTAATTGCTATGGATACAGATACAAAAGAGATAGTTCCTATGCTCAAGGAGCTATATTTAAATTATTTTGATAACACATATAAAAGGGTTTAGCCTGGGAAGAGTATTTTGTTTTGGGAAGTCACAAAGACCATGTGGTGATGCACTTTCCAAAGTCATGCTAATTTCTCTGAACAAGAAGTGGAAAGTGTTGAGGAGGAGGAGTGGAGTATGGTACACAAGTTGTCAAGATTGAAGATGAGGATGTCTGGTTCTAGGGATCATGGGGTGAGTGGCTTAGCTCCTCCTCAGCTTGGCCTTAGGTGGTCAAGTAAAATAGATATAGAGCGGCATCTGTAATACCGGCAAGATAGAGAATGGTTCCAGGAATGCAGAGCTAAATGAAAATTAAACAATTTCTGTCCTCAAAGAGCTTACATTTTATGTTGGAGAGAAGTGATACATGTACAAAGATTTTATATTTACATATATGTGTGTATTTATTATGTATATTATATGTTTATATCTATATTATACATATATTTGTATTTTTTAACTTTATATGATGTTGTATTTATTTTTTAGATGTATTTTTTCTCCCCAGTTAGGATGTAAGCTCATTTTCAAATAGGAAAAATTTTGTTCTTTGTACTTATTTGACATTTAATAATTTAAAAAATGTTGATTAATTGTTTGATTGATAATATGTGCAGGGAAAATGCCAATCATTGATGGGGTCAAGAAAGCCTTCCTAGGCTTGAAACAAAGGGTTTCCAAAAGGTAGAATTGATGGTCAGATTTTCAAGTGTGTGTAAAGATAATGAGATAAAATGTCATACACAGAGAAACTCTAAGTGGGCCAATTGGCTGTAATGTGACAGATCTATTAAATATATATAGTGTTGAATCTGTAAGATTTATATGGGAGATATTTAACAATATAGTAACATCACTATTAAGAAGAAGATGAATTTCAACCCATAATCACTCTTACTTTTTTTCCCCAAGCACTTGGGGTTAAATAACTTGCCCAAAGTCTCACAGCTGGTAAGTGTTGAGTATCTGAGGATGCATTTGAACTCAGTTCCTCCTGACTCTACAACTGATGCTTTATCCACTTTGTCATATAGCCACCCCCATCATTCCAACATAGCAACTCCATGCTACGTAAGTAACAAATTATGAAAACTGAGAATATTTGTATGAAATTTACCACTCAAATCAATGAAACTTAGCACCAAAAAAAAAAAAAAAACTTCATTTGGAAGGAAGGATAAGGTAAAAGCAAAATCTATTAGTTAATCAACAAGTTGTTAAAGGCCTATTCTGACCTAGGAATTGTGCTAAGTGCTGGGGATATGAAGAAAGACAAAAGACATCTCATGCTTGAAAGAAGCTCTCAATCTAATGGGAAAAACAAGATGAAAACTACATACAAACAAGTTACATACAGTACAGAATAAATTGATTAATCAACACAGAAACCACTAGCCTTAAGGGGGCTCAGAAAAGAATTTTTTTTTTGTTGTTGTTGAGGCAATTGGGGTTAAGTGACTTGCTCAGGGTCACATAGCTAGGAAGTGTTAAGTGTCTGAGACTAGATTTGAACTCAGGTCCTCCTGACTTCAGGGCTGGCTCTATCCACTGCACCACCTAGCTGCTCCCAGAAAAGAATTCTTAAAGAAAGAAGGAATCTGTTTCATGTGCAATCATCCTTTTTTTATATTATGTTATGGCAATATTCATTTTATTCCATAAATTAAAAATAAAATATTTTTTAAAAGAAGAAAGCAAGCAAGAATGGATAGCCATGAGGCAGAGATGAGGAAGGAGAAAAGTACAGGCATGGGGCACACAGCAGGTGAGAATGCCCAGTGTCAGGAAATGGAGTGTTTTGTGAAGCAAACAGCAAGAATCCAGCATCCCAGATTTGCAGAGTAAATATCAAAAAGTAAGGTCTAAGAAAATAGAAAGGAAGGAGGGGACCAGGTTTTGAAGGGTTTTAAATAGCAAACATGTTACAATATGTAAGAAGGAGAGAGTGACATGGTTATATCTGCATTGTAGGAAGATTAATTTGACATCTGAATAGAGGGTAGACTGGAATGGGGAGAAACAATGTAGGGAGATGAGTCAGCAGGCTGTGATATGAGGAGGATCTGTATTAGGTTTGTTGTAGAGTCAGAGAAGAAGCATAAAAGACAAGTGTTATGAAAGAAAAATGGACAGGACTTGGAAACAGATTGGAAATGGATGGTAATTAAAGAGTAAGGAACTGAGAATGATCCATAAGTTGTGAACTTCGGTGCTTGAGAGGATAATGGTGTTCTCAGTAATAACAGAAAAAGCCAGAAGTGGGTAGGCTTCGTGGGAAATAATGATGATGATGATAAATGCTTTAAAAAGAAAAAAAATTGGTTAATCTGACTTGTTAAAGTATATTCGGGTTGTTGTATTGCATAATAACATTATATTATAATCAGTTGTAATCAAAGGAACATAGATCTAAAGCTGGAAGGAAAATTAAAATTCATCTAGTTAAACCTCTTCACTTAATTTTAAAATTTTATTTTATTTGTAGTCCCAAATTCTCTCCCTTCCTCCACATTTCTCTCACTTATTGAGAAAGCAAGAAATGTGATATCTTTTATACATATGAAGTCATGAAAATCACATTTCTACATTCTCCAAATTCTGATAGGAAGAAAGCAAAGAAAATACAGAAAGGGAGAAAAAAGCTTTCACCTATATTCCAAGACCATCAGTTCTCTATATGGAAATGAACAGCACATTGTATCATGAGTCTTTTGGAACTGTACAGAAGAAGTTATGATATAGAAATATGTTTATTGTGCTGTAAGAAATGATGAAAGGGATGATTTCAGAAAAATCTGAGAAGCCCATATGAACTAAGGCAACGTGAAATAAGTAGAACCAGGAGAACAATGTAGAGGGTAACAGCAATACTGTAATGATAAAGAGCAATAATTCTGATTAAACCTTTTCACTTTAGAAAAAAACTTTGAATTTTAAAAAATATTTTCATTTATGTTTAGAAGAATTGCACACGTTTAACCTATGTTGGATAACTTGCTATCTGGAGGAGGGTAAAAATGGGGAGGTAGGGAGAAAAATTTGGAACACAAGGTTTTGCAAGACTGAATATTAAAAACTATCTTTGCATGTTTTTCAAAAATAAAAAGCTACTTTTATAAAATATTTCCATTTTTATTTTTTATTAAATCTTTCTATTTTCAAAACATATGCATAGTTAATTTTCAACATTCACCCTTGCAAAACCTTGTGTCCCCAATTTTTTCTCTTCCTTTCCCTCACCCCTTCCCTTAGATGGCAAATAATCTAATATGTGTTAAACATGTGTAAGAAAAATCAGATCAAAAAGGAAAAAAAAATGAGAAAGAAAACAAAATGCAAGCAAACAACAATGAAAAGCAGTGAAAATGCTATATTGTGATCCATACTCAGTTCCCATATTTCTCCCTCTGGGTGCAGATGGCTCTCTTCATCACAAGACTATTGGAACTGACCTGAATCACCTCATTGTTGACAAGAATCCGAATTGATCATCCTATAATCTTGCTGTTACCATATATAATGATCTCTCGGTCCTACTCATTTCACTTAGCATCACTTCATGTAAGTCTCTCCAGGTCTCTCTGAAATCATCCTGGTGACTGTTTCTTACAGAACAATAATATTCCATAAGATTCATACACCATAATTTATTTAGCCATTCTCCAATAGATGTGCATCAATTCATTTTCCAGTTTCTTGCTACTACAAAAAAGGGCTGCCACAAATATTTTTGCATGTGTGCATCTCTTTCCCTCCTTTATGATCTTTTTGGGATACAAACCCAGTAGAAACACTGCTGGATAATATTTTCACTTTTAAACACTATTTTTACAAAAATGTATTATTTCTCCCTCTCACAGGCCCTCCTTAACTGAATAATAATAAGTAGATCAGCAAGCAAATAAATAGTTGAATCTATTTAAATAGAAAAAATATTACTTCAATGGTTTGATTTGAACTCAGATCTTCCTCACTTCAGGCCCACAGCTCCATCCACTGAGACATCTAGGAGTCCCCTTTTATCATTTTGGAAAGGCCTCTCACTTTTTTTTTCATTACATATAATGCTTAGTCTTGATTATAAATAGCTATACTCACTTCTCTATCTGAAAATATATTGCTAGAGGCAGAAATAGAGGAAAGGGACACAGAATGTAATCCCATCAAGAATCCCAGATATTAGTCTGAACTTCAGATTGGGGAAGAGAAAATAAGGAAAAGTGAAAAAGGGTTGTTTACCTTATTTCATAAAGACCTTATTACCATGGAGAGAAGACTAAAGACACTGGAGAGGAAAGACAATTCAATAAGAATGGCATCAACCATATATCTTAGGATGCTGAAGAGAAATGTATGCAGAAGGATGAGAGTTCTAGTGGGAGGGTAGGAAAGATGGGAGTCCTGTTTATCAAGGAACTTTATTATCTTTTTTGAACCTCCATCCCCCCCCAGGTATACATGAATACCTTCAGGAACCCCCAAATTACTAAACCCTTCAGTCCCAGTTTAAAAGGCTAGGAGAAAACCACTTAGTCATCTATTTCTGTTCCCACTTGCTTTCATTACACAATTTCAGATAAGACTTAAATGCAAATTTCTTGGTTTAGTTATCATATTGTGCTAAATGAGCATAAGTCAACATGTAAGTACAAATATCTGATCTTTCCTGTTTTGATAATGGTACTTGGGGGAGGTTAAAAAGGAAACATTAGCAATCTGCAAGAAGTAAAAAGCGGGAGACTGAGAAGAACATCTTTGAAGATTTCAAAATATTCTATCCTTATGCCTCAGCTCATCTGCAAATGTAAGTCAAAGAGAATGCATGCTCAAAATGTGTTTTATCCTTGAGTATTCCCAAGACTCTTTCAGGAAGTCAATAGGGTAAATTTTTTTCCTGTAATAACACTTATATACTGTTTGCCTATTAAATAATTTAAAATTAAAGTAAATGGGGCAGCTAGGAGATGCAGTAGATAGAGTCCTGAAGTCAGGAGGACCTGAGTTCAAATCTGGTGTCAGACACTTAACATTTCTTAGTTGTGTGACCCTGGGCAAGTCACTTAACCCCAATTGCTTCAGCAAAATTTTTTTTTAAATTTAAATTAAATTATATTAAAATACCTTTTCCTAACTACATATCTGTGAGACTAGATTTTTCTTCATATGCTTCAAAACAGCAGATTGCAACAGATTAAATGCAAAAGCAGATATGGAAATCCAGCTGTTTTTTTATTAAGCCAGATATAAAGAGATTTGTAAAAAATATGAAAAACAATACCACTCTTCTCACTTGAATTTTTTTTATTTTTAAAGATTTTTCACAAAAAATTATGTTAACATGTGTAGGTATGTTATCTTTAAATAAATTCATGTTTAAAAAATCCATCCATGTAAATCTCTGCATACTTAATTTTGACAGCTATAACTCACATAAGTTTCAATAATTTTTTAAGAGTCAGAATCTGAGACCAAAAAATTGAAAAGCCAATATCTGAACCGAAACTATGGTTCCTGGTTCCAGAAACATTTCTTTCTCTGAAACTTCATTTACTATAGGCAGAAATGGAGGTTACAAAAGTTAAATTTAGAGTTACAAAGTTTCCTAGTTATAACAGAAAACTGAGGACCAGATAGATTAGTTGTGGTGCTTCCATACCATTGGTTTGGCAATGACAGATAGTGTCAAACAGTGGAAGTTCTCTCTGCTAGTTAACCAACTCCTAGTGAGGAGTCCACACTAGACCATTCCCTTTCCCAGATCAGGTTTGGGAGGTTTATTTTCTTTAAGTATCTAGAAAAGTTGTATAAAGCACCCAAGTTCCTCAAAATAAGCCATTCCAAATAAAAGTGACCATTCACTTTAAAGTAGGGACTTGAACTGAGCCCCTGATTTGTTTCACAAAAGCAATAGAAAAGAGATTTAGGAATCTTCACTGAATATGGCTCCTGATGATCTTGTGAAACGTGTGATAGAGGTGCTCCCTTCACTTTGCTTCTCTTACCTCAAGCCCAAAGACCAAGACCATTTGAATAAAATATCTCTTATCTCCAAAAGAGAAACTCCACTTCTGTCTCATTTTATCTTTATATCCATACATTAAGGAAACATAATAAATGTCTCAGGTTTGGTCTGACAAAAGATTTTTATTATATTTTAAAGGCTGAGTAGTAAAGATGATTAAAGTTGCCAAATCTCTAGCTATCTTTTATTTTTAATTTTTCAATCATCCCAACAAGCTTATGCAGAGCACAGAGCTAGAGAATTTACTAGTGCCAAGAAAACTCACTATTCCCTGAAATGGAAAAGCTGTGGGAGAAAAGAAGGTATCACTGGCTTTCTTTTGGGGCGCATCCTTGATCAGCAATGCAGAGTTCATCAATCCAGTGTTCTTTCTCTAGTATTTCCCTCTGTCTCTCCACTGGTATCCCCTCCATGATATCAACTCCTCTGTGCCTCCTTTCAGCAGTTCCTAAAGCTTTTCTTAGTCATATTTGCCCCATGACAACTCTCTTCTATCTGTCTACTTCCCTGCTTGTTCTGACTTATTCCTTCCCTTTCCCACAAGCCTAGCCATCATCCAAGTCAGAACAGATTAGGCACTTGGGAATTTGCCCAACAAGTCAGTCCCCTTCCTCAAGTCTCTTTGTCTCTTATGGGTATGGCCAAGTAGGTTACACTTTCTAATACAAGAAAATGGCAGGGGGTGGGGGAGTCGGGGGAAGCAACTATGAACACTTGAAATGGGCATAAGGGAATCCTCTCCTGAGACTAGGCTAATGATGTTAAGAACAAATTTTATAGAGAGCATCATTTTCTCCACTCTTTGCCATTTACCCTTTGGCAGGTCAAAGAAAAAAACGTGTATTCAAAATACTTTAGGTAATCTAAGTATTTTGAAAGAAACAACACCTAATTCAATAAGAAAATAAGAATATACCTGACATCATTCCCTGCAAAAGGTCATTCAGTCTTTCCTTGAAGACCTCCAGTGATGGAGAGCCCATTGCCTTCTAAACTAGCTTATTCCACTTGTGCATACATAGAATTGTTACATGTACTCACATGTATACCTAATGCTCCTACATTTTCCATCTAGGACCAAGCAGAAGTCTAATTTTCTTCCCTTCCCAATAATAACCCTCCATACACGTGAATCTGTCATATCCAGTAAAATCTGCTCTCCTCTTCCACAGAGAATTTCCCATTTCCTTTAATCATTAAATTACAAGATCTCTAAGAAGTCTTTTACTATTCTTGTTGCCTTTCTCCATTTGTCCTTCATCTTACTTATATTTGGTCATTAACACTGGCAATTCTGCTTTGAATGATCTATTGACTTATTGTTGTGTGTTTTTAAGTAGCTGTTTGTATAAGAGTTATTATGGAGTTTAGAAATACATTAGCTTATCCAAATCTACATGTTCTATCTTTAAAACAATGAGACATTTTTAACCTGAGCAACTTCCCAATGAGTGAGTGAAGTCTCTTTGAAATCTATATGAATGAACCTTGAAAATCTTAAAAGCCAACTCATGATAACTAAAATAACATAGGTTTGCATAGAAGTTTACAGTTTTCAAAGCATATTCATTATCTCATTTTGCATTCACAGCAAAGGTGTGAGGTGGCCAGGGCTAGTACTATCATCCTTATTTACAGAAATTCTTAACTTGGGGTCCATAGACTTCCAAGAAGTCTTTGGTTAGATTTCAGTGGAAACACAAATTTGGTCATCCAAAGAACCAATCTTTGTTTCTATATAATTGGTTTATTTTGTAATCCTTTATGTTTCATTTTATAATATTTTAAAATATTATCATATCCAAAGTTTTTACCAGGATGCCAAATAGGTCCAAGACACATGTGCGTGCATACATACACATGCACAAACGTGCATACACACAAGATTAAGAACTTCTGATTTAAACAGATGAAGAAATTAAAACTGAGAAAGTCAAATAACTCCCTAAAGTCAGAAATAGTTTATGACACAGCTGGGACCAGACCCAAGGCTTTTGGCTTTTGTCCTTCAGCTCTCTCTAATCTAATGAAACAATTCTTGAAAGTAGTGACATTTGGGACAATGAATAAATAAAAAATTTTTTCTAACAATTTTCGTTTATTGAAATAAAACCTATTCTCTCTCACATTGAAGAGACAATGTAATTAAATAATATAAAATATAATTAATTTATATTTTAGAACCATCCTAATGCTCAGAAGAATGGAAAATTTTGTCTTTAAACAATGAAGAAAGCAAAATTAATCTTATTTTTTTTTTGCCTCTAGGGAAAAATTTCAAGAAAATAAAAGACATTTCAGATCAGGCCTAAACAATGCACAGCCCACTGGTCACATGTGCCTTTCTAAACAACTCTTGGCAGTCACTGCCCACCTCTAATGGTAGGAGCAGAGAACATATTCCTGCTCTGTGTGGATAATGGTGATGTAGTAACTCATCTCCCCCACTTTTCTCACTTGGTTTCTCCCTCACTACCCCCTTCAAAGACCTAATTATCTCCTAAAAAATATTGCTATAAAAGTTATATAAAGGTAACCCCCAAATTAGTTTGGCAAGCAGGTGATGTTTTTCCTATATCCACTGGTTATATAAATTGAAAGAGACTTTGGGAGAGAGAATAATAAGGCACAAAAGAAAGTGTTATAAGAAGGACTGAGTCTAGGATTAAATCCCAGAAAAGCAGAATCATTGGATTTCACAGTCAAATGCACTCCTGAGGTAATCTAAATCAACCCTTGTTATTTTCTAGATGAGAAGATAGAAGTCCAGAAGGGTGTCAGAGATTCCCAGAAGGTCCTTTAACTCCAAAGTCTATTCTCTCTCCTCCATATGGCCCTGCTCCCACTCTGACTTTTAAGGTTCTGTAATCTTTGACTAGTAGAATTAAAAGAAATTAAATAACAGACAAAGATCAATAAACAAATTTTTTTTAAAATGATAATTATATGGTTCTTTGTTTCTATGGCAAAATTCCATCACCATCCCAGAATTCTCATGTCCTGAGTAAGGACAAATGAAGGTACTCCCATCAACTTTTGAATTTCAACACATTTTTTAAAACAACTCAAAACACTTCCTCCTCCATAAAATCTTCCTGATCTGTTCATCCATGCTGGGTCCTTCTTGGTTTTCTTTAACTTTTGCTACATAATTGACCCATTCTCTAAAATAATTTTTAAAATGAATATTGAATTAAATTGTATCAAGACAATTATAAACTTTTTCTGTAGGAAAGAGGGAAGTATCCAGAACACTTCCTCTTAAATTAGAGCTAGTAGGAGATCCTCAATGGAGGAGAAAGAGACATTTCTGGTCATGCCAGGCAACTTGAAAGTATCTGAAAATCAGTCTTTATGACTTCAATGACCTGGGTGTGTTAGTTTCCTGCTGTTAGAGTTAAACAGTTCTTGCCAACTCCTGAAAAACATCCAATATATTTCTGGGTGCTAAAGGAACTGAACACCTGGTTTATATCAGTTGGAAAATTTTACATAACTCCTACACAACCATGCAAATTAGCATGGGATTATGAGCCTAAAGCCTAAAATAAAGGATACTAGATTTTAAAAAAATTAATCAGGATGCAGAAGTATGTTAATAAAAGTTCAAAATATCTGATTGGCAAATATAAGAAGTTTTGGAGAATATTTTAAAAACCAATAAATATATCTTTGTCAACTGGGAAAGTCACAAATGTCAAGGAGCCCTAAAGCAAGGTTTTCAATGTTGGAGGCTTTTGTTTGTTTTCTTGAGTTGAATTAACATGTAACTCTCTGACTGAAGATAGAGACAAAATAAAAAAGCAGTTTCTGCACCCTAAGAGATTGTTTTATGGAAGGTTTTATGTATCCTTCCATACATGTATCTATAGCATTTGCATACTTTCTATAACCCACACAGGTACAACTGCATTCAAAGTACAAACTGTGGCCCAGAATCCCAAAGTTGGTTTACATGGACCTGATTCATATTGGGGGTGGCATCCCAAATCATTCTCTCCTATTATTCACTGCCTTTGGAAAATCTCAGACTAGAATCCAAGCATAGTTCATATCTAATAATAAAAGAGTTAGACAGAAACAGTCAAGGTAATAACTACATACATTCAATATTAGTTAGCCTTTATTCCCTTTCACAGAAAATAAAGAAAACACATATAGGACCCACAGTAGTCCATAAATGATACAGTTTTTCTTTCTCTCAGATGATTCCTCCATCTTTCTGAAGTTCTAAAGTCTCCTTAACTCATAGCACCTCCTTCTATTTCAGATTTCCTTTGGAAGAGAAAGAAACCTTGCATTGTGAGGGAGTAACCTCAGCAAAACATTATGAGTTCTTCTATACTCCTAGACACCTGTAAGGGCATCCAGTCATGAGGTATCATGCTTTAGTTTAGTTCCTGAAGGAAAACAAATCTAGAGTTATTAGAAAAACATCACTGACAAGCAAATATCTACTCCTTGCAAGGTGTTGGTGCTAGGAAGACAGAGACAAAATAAAAAATCTTTCTTACCCTTATATTCTACTGGATAAAATTCATATCCAGGGAAAAACTGCAAAATTCTGCCAAAATAATTTTAATTTTTTGCCCCTTAATTCTAAATATTCAGGGCTTTTAAATCTGTAGAACTTTGACTTCATTTTCTTCAGTTTTCATTTAGATACTGACATGATGAAGACAGCCTGCATCAGTATAATTTTGTTTACATTTTCAAAATGTGAGATTTTAAAAAGTGAGAAAAAAGTCTGAATTTTTTAAACTTTGCTTTTATGTATATGCATATGTACATATATGTACAAAATAGATGTAGTTTCAGTTCCAAAATAGTTCCAGATACTAAACAGTTCAGGGACACAGAAATATAAGACCAATGATACAATCACAAAATCTTCAAATCTAGGAAGCTGGGTAGCACAGTGGATAGAGCACCAGCCCTGAAGTCAGGAGGAACTGAGTTCAAATCTGATCTGACACTTAACACTTCCTCACTGTATGAACCTGGGCAAGTCACTTAACTCAATTGCCTCAGCTTAAAAAAAATTCTTCAAATTTAAAGTTTGGAAGGTACTTCAGAAAATCTCTAATTTAACTGTCACATTCTCATTTTAATATATTCAACATGTCTTAATACAGCTGGAGGGCACTTTGGTACTAGATCTGGAGTCAGGAAGACTCTTCTTCAGGAGTTCAAATCCAACCTTATTTACTTATTAACTGTATGACCCTGGGTAAGTCACCCTGTTTGCCTTAATTTCCTCACCTGTAAAATGAGCTGGAGAAGAAAATGGAAACAAACTACTCCAGTATCTTTGCCAAGAAAACCCCAAAGAAAGTCAAGAAGATCTGAACATGACTGAACAGTAAGACTTTACATTTATCCCAATTAATTTCTTTTGCATTAAATTTAGCCTAGTAGTCCAGTTTATCCTTTTGAATTCTGAATCTGTTATTTAGTATGTTGACTATCCTTTCCAGATTTATCATCTGCAAATTTAAAGCACAAACTCTATCCCTTCAATCAATCATTAGTGAAAATATTTTTGTTTATTTAATATGTTATTTCCCCTCAGTTATATGTAAAAGAATTTTTAGTATTTGTTTTTAAAACTTTGAATTCCAGATTCTCTCTCTTCCACTCTCTCCACCCTCCCCCTCTATTGAAAAAGCACATGTGAAGTTATGTAAAACATTTCCATAAAAGCTATGTTGCCAAATATCTTCTTGCTCTCCAAATAAATAAATAAAATAAAAGGAAAAAGTATGTTTCAATCTGTATTCAGACAGATTCTTTCTCTGGATATGGACAACATTTTTCATCATAAACATTGACCAAAAAAAAACAGCACAGAACCAAGGATTGATCTTGGGAATTTTTAAACTATATAGAAAAAAAGCAACAAATTGTCATCTACTTAAAATTTAAATAATTTGTAATAAAATAAAATATTACTTCATCTTAATTATTTTCTTAAAAACAGGTTCTACACAGGATAGTTTACCTCTCAGACCTGTGGAAGGGGAAGGTCTTTATGACCAAAGCAGAACTAGAGATCATTACTGATCACAAAATAGAAAATTTCGATTATACCAAACTGAAAAGTTTTTGTACAAACAAAACTAATGCAGACAAGATTAGAAGGGAAGCAATAAACTGGGAAAATATTTTTACAGTCAAAGGTTCTGATAAAGGCCTCATTTCCAAAATATATAGAGAATTAACTCTAATTTATAAAAAATCAAGCCATTCTCCAATTGAAAATGGTCAAAGTGATATGAACAGACAATCTTCAGATGAAGAAATTGAAACTATTTCTAGTCATATGAAAAGATGCTCCAAGTCATTATTAATCAGAGAAATGCAAATTAAGACAACTCTAAGATACTTACCACACCTGTCAGATTGGCTAAGATGACAGGAAAAAATAATGATGATTGTTGAGGGGATGGGGAAAATTGGGACATTGATGCATTGTTGGTGGAGTTGTGAACGAATCCAACCATTTTGGAGAGTAGTTTGGAACTATGCTCAAAAAGTTATCAAACTGTGCATACCTTTTGATCCAGCAGTGTTACTACTGGGATTATATCCCAAAGAGATTATAAAAAAGGGAAAGGGACCTGTATGTGCACGAATGTTTGTGGCAGTCCTTTTTGTAGTGGCTAAAAACTGGAAGCTGAATGGATGTCCATCAGTTGGAGAATGGCTGAATAAATTGTGGTATATGAATATTATGGAATATTATTGTTCTGTACGAAATGACCAACAGGATGATTTCAGAAAGGCCTGGAGAGACTTACACAAACTGATGCTGAGTGAAATGAGCAGGACCAGGAGATCATTATATACTTCAACAACAATACTATATGATGACCAGTTCTGATGGACCAGGCCATCCTCAGCAACGAGATCAACCAAATCATTTCCAATGAAGCAGTAATGAACTGAACCAGCTATGCCCAGAAAAAGAACTCTGGGAGATGACTAAAACTATTACATTGAATTCCCAATCCCTCTATTTTTGCCCACCTGCATTTTTGATTTCCTTCACAAGCTAATTGTACAATATTTCAGAGTCTGATTCTTTTTGTACAGCAAAATAACATTTTGGTCATGTATACTTATTGTGTATCTAAGTTATATTTTAATATATTTAACATCTACTGGTCATCCTGCCATCTAGGGGAGGGGGTGGAGGGGGGTAAGAGGTGAAAAATTGGAACAAGAGGTTTGGCAATTGTTAATGCTGTAAAGTTACCCATGCATATATCCTGAAAATAAAAGGCTATTAAATAAAAAAAATAAATAAAAAAAAACCAGGTTCTAAATAATGCTTCCACTTGATACCTGTTTCTCTAATCTTCAGGTTGTTGAGTAGACTTCCATGTACCTGAGATTTCCTCATCTTCCTTCACAAACTTACTTGATCTCCATTTAGAGGGCTCCTTTAGAAACTCACATAAGTCAAGATCTGCAGAAGTTCAGAAGCACCATTTTAGATATTTGGTACATAAATTTGATATATGTACATTTTTGAACAGGTATAAAGAAAATTGCATCTGGAATTATAGGACATGGATCCAAATCTTGACTCTGCTCCTTCTGTTCCTCAGTTTTATCATCTGTAAAATTAAAAGACTAGACTAGAAATATTCTCTAGATTATTTTCTAACTTTACTTACAGCAATTGGGGAAAGGGCTGTCAGGAAAAGAGAGCTCTTTTACTCTCTCCTTTCTTCCATAAGGCTCGGAAAGGTACATTACTGAGTACAAAGAAATTTTTCTTTTATTCACAGCTTTGAATTGCAAGTACCTCAACCTCAGGTTTTCACTATTGAACCAGGCACCTCTGAGAGGTTTCCCTGCTACCTAAGTATTCTTTTTTTCACAAATGACTGCTAGGGAGGGGAGGGGGTTGCTCTTTTCTATTTCTCTCCTTTCATTAGAATCCTTGTAACACAATGGTGTATAATTTTCAGTGACTTCATAATAGCTGACAAGATAAGCAGAATAGCAAACTTCTTAGCAATTTGCTCTATTAGAGAGAGGTGGACATATCTACTCTTTTTTTAGGGTTTACAGGCTTTTAGAACATATCAGCAGAATTTGTTTTTCTAACACCAGCCATCAAACCTGGCAAGTCCCTTTTCTCTCTGAAAAATTGTATCTCCACTTTATGAACCTCTATCTGAGTTCCCATATTGACTGACAGAGCTGTGAAATGACTGTACTATTTGCCATGTAGCTGTCTTCAAGCCAGGTCACATCCTCCATTTACAATGATTTTCCACCCACAAGAAGCCCATTTGATATGGGTCTTAGGCTCAGCTAAAACCTTAATCACAGAATCTTTCAAAATATAATTGGCACTTCCCACATCTGCCAGAACATAGCATGAAAAAGTCATATTTGTAAATGCAAAAACTAGGACTCTTCAATTTAAAAAACACCATATTACCAGAACCCAAGGAAAATCATCATTCAAGAAAGAAGAGAATATAGAGGAGGAGAAGGAGAGGGGAGGGGAAACAGGAAGAAAAGAGGAAAGGGAAGGAGAGGAAAAAGGAAAGAAAGAAAGGAAGGAAGGGAGGAAGAAAGGAAGGAAAGAGAAAGAAAAAGAGAATACTAAGTCATTATTCTGTACAATATACAAATACAAGTACAAAAATAAAATATTTCTTCATATTTTGGGTAGTTTAAAATATAAACACAGTATATATCTGTTTCTAAGTAAGGAAATAGATGAAATAAAGGCTTATATGATGGAAACATTGAAATATGTAGTCATACACATACCTTTTAAATTTCTTTTTCTATTAGTTGCTTACCTCCTACCACTTAACCTCAAATTCTCAAATCTATTTACTTTTGACAAGCTATTCTAAAAATTAGAGCATATAATATCCCAAAAATGCAAATATTGCCTTTTAAAAAGATATAAACACCCACCAACATTTTTAATACTTCTGCTGTGCTTCGTAATTTGTTGCCAGCTAGTTCTATGTGTGAGTGGGTGGGCATGTGCGGATATCTACATATTTACATATATACTTATCAGTATGTGTTCACCATATATTTAGATATCAGGTTCCCAAATCTAATCATTTCCTCTACCCTCACCCCTTATACTGTACAACATCCTTGAATGTATGGACATTATTGTCATGAAAACAAAAATTTTCTTAGGGTGATTTGCATAATAAACTAATTTGTAGAGATAAAAGTGACATGTCACAGTATTCAACCTCCATGGAAAGGATTCAAAGACAAATGACCTATTTACTCAAAGGGGAAGAAGGAGCTTTGGAAAAATAAGCAACAACTCAAGCTTAATAAACTTTTTTTCCTAGATAATTCTTTTTCCAGGAGGAAGTTAACAATGACAGTTTATGTTACAAAAGGACACAGGATGAGGAAGCAAGAAAAAAAGGGGGGGGGGCATAGACTTGGCAAACCACTTTTGAAAGGTTGCCCAGCCTTTGCTAGGACACCATTTTAGATATTCTTTAAACCCTTTCAAAGACTTGTTAAAGACTAATCTGATCAATTTCTTGTAAAAGAAAAAAAATAGAAATTCTTCTTTGTTTTAGTCCCTGAACCAGGGAATAAATCTGGATAGAAACCTATAAAGTATTTATTTCTGTTGTCTTGTCATCATTTCTCACACTATGAGCCCACCTTGTCTCCAGAGTTTCATGGAAATTTCAAGACTATAACAAGAAATCAAAAAAGAATCACTTGTCTTTTAAAAAAAGAAACCAAAAAAAAACCTCCTTATGCTTCATCATATCCTCAAGCAAAGCTTAATGTCACACACTATTAACCACTCAAACTGATACTCTTTATTTTCTGACTCCAAAGAGAATATTATTAGAAGAAAAATGAGAAACCTTTATGACTAAGCTACCTTGCATCATCCCCATTCAAGAAAGTGTGGCATTAATAAAATTTCCTTAAAAAAAAAAAAAAAAGATCCTTAGAGGGAGGTCTGCCTGAGCACAATGTTCTATAGTAAGAGAAAGAAAATACATAGTAGATTACTGTGATTGGATTCAATTGAATTAACAAATATTTTTAAGTACTTGCTGTGTGCATGGCACTATGGTACTAGATAAAGAATTGAGTCCTAACATAGGATAGTTTACCTCTCAGACCTGTGGAAGGGGAAGGTCTTTATGACCAAAGCAGAACTAGAGATCATTACTGATCACAAAATAGAAAATTTCGATTATACCAAACTGAAAAGTTTTTGTACAAACAAAACTAATGCAGACAAGATTAGAAGGGAAGCAATAAACTGGGAAAATATTTTTACAGTCAAAGGTTCTGATAAAGGCCTCATTTCCAAAATATACAGAGAATTAACTCTAATTTATAAAAAATCAAGCCATTCTCCAATTGAAAAATGGTCAAAGGATATGAACAGACAATTCTCAGATGAAGAAACTGAAACTATTTCTAGTCATATGAAAAGATGCTCCAAGTCATTATTAATCAGAGAAATGCAAATTAAGACAACTCTAAGATACCACTACACACCTGTCGATTGGCTAAGATGACAGGAAAAATAATGATGATTGTTGAGGGGATGGGAAAACTGGGACATTGATTCATTGTTGGTGGAGTTGTGAAACGAATCCAACCATTTTGGAGAGTAGTTTGAACTATGCTCAAAAAGTTATCAAACGCATACCTTTGATCCAGCAGTGTTACTACTGGGATTATATCCCAAAGAGATTATAAAGAAGGGAAAGGGACCTGTATGTGCACGAATGTTTGTGGCAGCCCTTTTTGTAGTGGCTAGAAACTGGAAACTGAATGGATGTCCATCAGTTGGAGAATGGCTGAATAAATTGTGGTATATGAATATTATGGAATATTACTGTTCTGTAAGAAATGACCAACAGGATGATTTCAGAAAGGCCTGAGAGACTTACACTGAACTGATGCTGAGTGAAATGAGCAGGACCAGGAGATCATTATATACTTCAACAACAATACTAGATGATGACCAGTTCTGATGGATCAGGCCATCCTCAGCAACGAGATCAACCAAATCATTTCTAATGGAGCAGTAATGAACTGAACTAGCTATACCCAGAAAAAGAACTCTGGGAGATGACTAAAACCATTACATTGAATTCTAATCCCTATATTTATGCACACCTGCATTTTTGATTTCCTTCACAAGCTAATTGTACAATAATTCAGAGTCTGATTCTTTTTGTACAGCAAAATAATGTTTTGGTCATGTATACTTATTATGTATCTAAGTTATATTTTAATATATTTAACATCTACTGGTCATCCTGCCATTTAGGGAGGGGTGGGGGGTAAGAGGTGAAAAATTGGAACAAGAGGTTTGGCAATTGTTAATGCTGTAAAGTTACCTATGTATATATCCTGTAAATAAAAGGCTATTAAATAAAAAAATAAAAAAAAAAAAAAAAAAAAGAATTGAGTCCTAGAGTCAGGAAAACCTGATTTCAAATTTCACCTTAGTAGATATGATCAAATTACTTAATCTATGACTGAATCAGTTTAGTCATTTATAAAATGGAAGTAATGGTTGTTGTAACTTTCCCAGAGTTATTGGAAGACTGGATAATATTTGAAAAATACTATATAAATGCTAATTATTATTAGGAGGCAGGGAAGGTATATATGTATAGGTGCATGTATATATATATGCATATATATATATATATATGCAACAGTAATCTCAAGGAATTTAAAAGGACACACTCAGTCATGTGATATAGTAATTTAAATGCAAATAAGAGGCAAATTACAATGAGATTTTTGAGGAGAAAGAGGAAGGGAGAGGGAGGGACAGAGAAAGAGAGGAAGAGAGAGACAGAGAAAGGGAGAAAGAGGGAGAGACAGAAAGAGATGGAGAAAGGAAGAAAGAGAAACAGAGAGACAGAGAGAAAGAGAATGAGAAAGTCAAAGAGAGAGAGAGACAGAGATACAGAAAGGAAGGTAGAAATAGAGATGGAGACAAGAGAATCACATTCAGATAAATATAGCTTAATCTTGGCTTCATGGACAAATGGGACCTGAGTTGTTATTTGTCCTTCATTTTTGCACAAGAAATGATGCTAAGACACGCAAGTGAATTGGATTTAAGTAAGGAAGGGGGCTGTGTTAAGTCATCAGCCTCATTCTGGAACTGTCTGGGTCTAGTGGCAACATATAGATCAGGAAGACTGGAGATGGCCCCAGATGCAGTAGGAGACCTTGGCCTTTTTAGGCTAAGATCTTTAATGGGTCTCAGCTTAATTGAGATAAGATGCAATCAATGATTAAAGCTAGGTAAGAAATGAGGCAGTGTTGAGGGTCACAGACAGTGGGGAAACTCTGGGTGAGATATAAAACCCTTCAGCCCAGAGGGACCCTGCTGACAATGTCTGGTTTGGCTCCCCATCTCTCCTAAGGCTCTCAGCCTTTTTATAAAGTCAAGGGGCGGTGACAACCTTTGTTGTAGTTGAAGCAGAGTGATAGCAGGTGGTAAACTACATACAATGGCATGTTGTTTTTGTGGTCCCAGGTTAGCGCATGCCCAGTATTTTTGTTATGTGAGGGCATAAGGGTGTAAAAAGGGGAAAGTCCTTGAAATAGACAGACTCCATTTTTTCACCATCCTCAAGAGTCCCACCTCATCACTTCTCCACTAAGAAAGTATATTTTAATTACCACTGTGTGAGGGCTCTAGAAAGCACGGTACATTTTATCACCCCAACTTGGAGTCTCTAGAAAACAGGACGCAATATTTTAATCACCCTGGTATAGGGGGTCTAGAAAGCATGGTATATTTTGTCACCCCAACTTGGAGGCTCTAGAAAGCACGACACATTTGGCGCCCAACATGGGGCTCTAGATGAAGTCCTATACACATCAGCTCGACTGATGTAATTGGCCGAGTTCAGTGGAGAAGTTCCTGTGACCCAGTAAATAAAAGTAATAAAAGAAAGAGGGAGCCACAGGTAACCCTAGAGAACTTCTAAACTTAACTCTATATTAATTTTTTGATTTTTGATGGAGATGCCCTGGCTCCGGCAGACAGGTTTTATAACTCACCAGAAGGGCAGTGTCCAGTATAAGCAGCTCCGCTATCTTTAGATAATTGCCAGGTGATGTGGAGAGACCCAGAAAGTGGTGAATGGAAGGGACCAGATAGGTTAACTGCTTGGGGGAGAGGGTTTGCTTGTGTCTTTACAGATGGAGAAGGAATCAGATGGGTGCCAACGAGCCATATTCGCTTTGTCCATCAGAGAGAGACGGAGCAAACCCTTGAAATGAAGGAGACCCAAGAAACATTGGATGGTTCCATTGTTGGCTGAGCCCACCACTGAAAGATCCTGGCAGTTAACCCTATGTGTATGGCAATTGACTCATGAACATCAAAAATAATTGTTAATGAGACTGATGCAGGACTTCATAACCTGTAGTAATCACTGGATTTCCTGACACGTGAAGTGATGGACAATAGATTGCTTTTGGACTATTTCTTGGCTGCTGAAGGAGGTATATGTGTGGTTGTGAATTGATAGTTATTTTTTACACCTTCCTTTTGGGATTCATGGAAATCTTTATAGTATTTTGTTTTTTCATATTGTTTGCTATGTTACTACTTGCTTGTGTGATATTACAACTTGTCTGTGTGATTCCTCCCAGGATGATGGATTTAACCACTGATATATACCTGCTTCAATTAAAACAAAAGAAAGGGCGAGATGTAGAGGGCCACAGATAGTGGGGGAACTCTGGATGAGGTATAAGACCTTTCAGTGGAAAGACCAAGTTAGCAAACTGGATACCTTAAAATCAGCCTGAGTCAGGATAAGCAAAAGTCCTTGGTCTTTATTCTTGGTCTTTAAAGGTAGAAGTGGAGGGGATGGACACAGAATCTCCACAACCTCCTTGTTCCTCGGCCACTGCCAAAGTGACCAGGGTCTTACTCCACCCCCTAGTCCCTTCTACAATTCTCTGTATACACCAATTATAGAGCCAGCACGGGATAGTGGGAAGGGCCATTTTCCAAGCACATGCTTATAGAGTATTGTCCAATCAGTAATTAGCCTTAAGTGCTCTAACAGACCTCAGTGTATTGACTCAAGAGTTCCAGCCCTTTACATCTCATCTCAGAGGGAACCTGCTGACAATGTCTGGTTCGGCTACCCATCCTCTCTATGGGCTCTAGGTCTTCCTGAGAAGTCAGGGGGCAGTGATAACCTGTGTTGTGATTGAAGCAGAGTGATACTAGATGGCAAATTACATACAACAGCAAGTTGTTTATGTGGTCCCATGTGCACAGTATATACTTGGCATGGGGCCAGTGTTTTTGTTACATAAGGGTATGAGGAATTAAAAAGGGGAAAAGTCCTTGAAATAAATGGACTCTATATTTCCACATCCTCAGGAGTTCTGCCTCATCATTTCTCCACTAAGATGGTATATTTAATTACCCCAGCATGGGGGCTCTAGAAAGCAGGATTCAGTATTTTAATCACCCCAGAATGGGGGCTCTAGAAAGCATGGTATGTTTTGCCACCTTAACTTGGGGGCTCTGGAAAGCAGGACACAACAAGGTAGAGAATGACCTTTTTTATCCAGTTTTTTTTTTTTTAATTTAATTTGGGAAGAGAAACAATAGCTATTTACATTCACTCTGAGTCAATTGAGATGTAAAAAATGAGAAAATAGGGCTTGGTCTGGGACCTATTGTTGGTCAATTGTTTTGGCCAGAAACTCTAAGGATTTTTCCCCTCCCATATTGATTCCTCATTCATTCATTCATTCATTCATCTGCCTATCTATCTATCTATCCTGAGCAAAAGAGGCCATTTTTTTGGCCTCATTTATTTCTTACCTTGGTGTTAATTGTTAGTTCAAAATTAGCACAAAGAGCAAAAATTGAGTCTATACTTTGTTGCATCTCAGCTTTGGAGGCTGCATTGAGTGCATAATCATCTGCAAACAAACAAACAAACAAAAAAAAAAAAACATGGATCAACACTCTTTCCACTTTAGTTTTGGCTTGTAACTTTTCAAGTTGAAAAATTTATCATCAGTGTTAGTTGACTTTGATGCCATATTTGTTTTCATTGAAGGCATTTGGCAACGAGGTTGAAAATATCATGTTATAAAACCAGGTGACTGGAAAAGCTCAAGAGTGTTGTCCATTGTTCAGAACCTCAGCAAGCAAGTCATCATTAAACTGACAGACCATACTGATGAACTTCTCTGGGCAGCCAAATTTGGACATAATTTTCCATAAGCCCTCAAGACTAACAATACCAAAGGTCTTGGTCACACCTACAAATATTGAATACAGACCTCTGTTCCACTCCTAGCATTTTTCCTGGAGTTGTTTATTGTCTGTTCCTCTGCCTCTTCTGAAGTCACATTGCCTCTCAGGTAGATGACCTTTTTCCAGGTGTAGCATCAGCTCATTAAGGATGGCTCTGGTAAGAATCTTGCCAGCAATGACTAAGAGAAAGACACACCTCCCTCCCCGTGTGATTGTCACAGGACAAACTATTCCCTTTATCTTTAAAGAGATGTTCAACGGAGACCTCCTTGAACTCTTGGGGCAAAACCTCCTCTTGCCATATAATCTGGACACTTTCAGTCAGCTTTTGCATGAACAATGGACAACCCATCTTGTAAGTCTCATTTGGAATAGAATCAGCACTAAGTGCTTTGCACGCAAAAGTAGCCTGATGGCATTCAAAACTTCTTCTGTTGGAATTTCAGCTAGTGATTGTTTTCAATCTGAAGTTCACAGTCACCACTGACCTGTTAAAGATCTTATCTTAAAAAGGCCAAGGTCTCTCCCACAGTATCCAAGGCCATCTCCAGTCATTCTAATCTATATCTGGTCACTGAAACCATGGAGGAGAAAGTAAGGCTGGTGACCTTGCACAGCCTTCCCAAATCCATTGCACTTCCATGTTGTACCACCTACCTGATGCTGTGGTTGTCTTCGAGAATAAAGGACAAATAATTTCTGTGAGTAGGAGCTGCCTCTCTAAACACTGGGCAAGGAGCAGCTAGGTGCCCAATGGTTAGAGCACTAGCCCTGAAGTCAGGATCTGAATTCAAATCTGATCTCAGACACTTAATACTCCCTAGCTATGTGATCCTGGGCAAGTGACTTAACCCCAATTGTCTTAGCAAAAAAAAAAAAAGACTGGGCAACACATCTACTTTCTTCCCTCCCCCCCTTCTTCCCTTCCTCCCTTCCTCCCTTTCTTCCTTCCTTACCTCCTTCCTTCCAATTCAGGGCCAAAACAAAAACCAGCTAGACTTGGCCTGGGACTTATTGTTGACCAATCAAGGAGAGCTGAAGTGATCTGGGTTTATGTAAAATTTACATTTCTTTGGGCAAAGCATTTGCAGATAAGGGCATGATACTCTGTATGGACAGATGAAACTGAAGGGGAAAAAAGGAAAAAAAGAAGAGAGGGGAGGAGAAAAGGAGGAGAAGAGAAAGGAGGAGAAGAAAGGGGAAGGGGAGGAAATAGAAGAAGAGGGGAAGGGAGGGAAGTGGAAAGGAGGAAGAAAAGAAAAGAGCTGTGTTGCCCAATAGCCAGTTCTAATTGTATCCCCAGGAGAGTATCTCCTACTATTACTCACAGAGGTTATTTATCCTTCATTCTCAAAAACTACTATGACATAAAGGAGGTGATGGTGATACCATGACATGCAAGTGAATTAGATTTAAGTGAGGGAGGGCTGGACAAGATCTCCTACCTCACTTTTTCTTCTGAAACCATATAGAGATCAGGACCAGATAGAGATCAGGACGACTAGAGATGGCCCCAGATGCAGTGGTAAACTTTAACCTTTTTAAGTGAAAGTCTTTAACAAGACTTAGTTTGACTGAGGTAACACAAATTCAATAATTAAGCCTAGGTAAGAAATGAGAGGAATGGTGAGATGGCATAGTGAAGTCCTGAAGTCAGGAAGACCCGAGTTCAAATCCAGCCTCAGACACTTAACACTTATAAGCTGTGTGACTCTGGGCATATCACTCAACCCCAATTGCCTCTCTAACAAAGAAAAGAAGCAGAGAATGATCTCTTTTACCTGGGAGAAAAATTATATATCAGTCTGAGAGGAGAAGACCCTCAGGGTTTCTGGCCAAAATAGAAACAATTGCTATTTACATTCATTCTGAGTTAGACTTTAAATGAAGGAACTTTAATTGGATGATAGAGAGGGGAAGAGTACATTTTAGGTCAGAAAGACAAGCAAAAAATCCCACAGAAATGGACATGAATGGAGTTTAAAGAATTCCCTAATTTAACTAGAAATAGAGTTCACATGGGGGAGTAGTATGAGATAAAGCTGGAAAGGTAAATTGAAGCCAGATTGTAGTGGGCTTTGAATGGCAGGACCAGTTTTTGCTTTCTGACTAAAGGAATGATAAAATCCCATGTTAGAAAATGTGCTTTTAAATTCACTGAAGAAGTATTTTTCTTTGTTTCAGAAACTGTGCTATAGATGTATTTTCTTTTTTAATCAGACCTCTAATTTTATTGCCTTAGGGAACTTCCCTTCAAAAACTATTTCTACCAATATAGGTTGGCTTTGCTATTTAAAATCTTAGCTTTCTTAAAGCTGAGAGTCTTAACCTCTAGCAAAGTATGTAACCTTTCTCAGAATAATCTTTTCAAATGCATTGTATTACAAAGGAAACTAATAATACTGAAATAAAGATGTAATATTTTTCCATAAAAATTTACAGGTTCTTGTGAAATCTTTTGAACCCAGTTTATGAAACTTTTCTTTAGAAAAAGAAATGAATTATAAAAATTCAGATCTACTTCCCCAGCAAAACTTTATGGGACATATTTTTACTTATGTATTATTTTTGTATAAATATCCCCATTTCCTCCCACATTTAAGAAAGATAAGAAAATATTTCCATAATTTCTTCAGAAGAAACTCTTTTATGCTTTGAAAGAGCAATTATGATTATGAACAAAAACTTCTCTAATCTGAAGGCACTTTGGACTAGTTAGGGGGGTAGTCAACAGATTAAATTAAAGGGTCAACAGGCTGATTATTATTATTTTCTTTGTTGCTATTGCTATAGGACCAGCTAAATGGCAAAGTGGATAGAGCATGGGGTCTGGAATCAGGAAAATTTATCTTCCTTAGTTCACATCTGACCTCAGATTCTTACTAACTGTATGACCTTGGATACATTACTTAACTCCGTTTGCTCATCTGTAAAATGAGCTGAAGAAGGAAATGGCAAACCACTCCAGTATCTTTGCTAAGAAAACTCCAAATGGGGTCAGGAAGCATTGGATATGGCCAACCAATAATAAAAGCTACCTTTAAAAATTATTATTATTCCCACTGTATAAACAGTGGGAAAAGAGAGCCAATCAGCACTTATGCATCCTTTATCTTTATTTAACGCAACTACCTTTATTTCCATTTTTTTCCTCTTTTTCCTGCTTTCCTAAGACTGAGGATAAATGATTATTTTCATTGCAAATGTATCTCCAAAAAGCTAGGTTTACAAGCTCTGACTCCTTCCCCTGAATGAAAGATGCTATGACCTTCATACCTAGAACTTCAGGAAAAGAAAATCTTAAATAAAAACCTTCAAGTTATTTACAAATCACCTCTTTCCTTTCTTTCACAACTCAAAGCCAAAAGCATTTACTTCTAGATTATTTCCAGTTGTTTGTTTTTATGTTTGAGGTAACATGATTTGACCCTGGGTGAGAGAAAAGCAGAGAGATTTGGAATGGCGAGAAACAGCAAGGAGAATGGTTTGGCTGGCTGGAGATTTTGTGAGGGGAATAATGTAAAATACATCAAGAAAGAGACAGTGGAGCCTCAGCTACAGGGGTTTAAATGTGAACTAAGGAGTTTCTGTTTTGCCCTAGAAGGAATAACAAGCCCTTGGAACTTCTTCAGCAGAACAAATAATGTAGTTAGGCCTATGATTTAGGAAGAATATTTTGGCAGTTGTGTGAATGATGGATTAAAGAGGAGAGAGAGACTATACAGAGAGACCTGTATGTAGGAGGCTATTGAATATCCAGATGAAAGGTAACAAAGGTCTGAACTAGGGTAGCCCCACATGAATAGTGAGAAAAGGATAGAAGGGAGAGGTATTCTCTACATAGAATCAACAAAACTTGGCAATTGACTTGATATAAGGGGCAAAAAAGAGGGTTGAATGAGCAAGTCTCCAAGGCTATGAATTTGAGTAAATAGAAGAAGGGCACCGTCCTTGAAAGAACTGATAAATAGGGTATATGTATAGTGTGACTTTATATACATTCATATGTATATTTGTATATAATAGTAGCCTTTTCTAGGGAGAGGGGTGGGCGGGAAAAAGTATATTAAGTACACAGCAGAGAATTTTAAGAAATATAGAAGAAAACAGAAACCAGAGTAACTTTGAAAATGACAAGTAATATTTGATGGTTTAAAAAAAAGGAAACAGAGTAAAATGTCAATTCATGGTTTTATGGCTGAATCCTCTTTTTAAGTTGTGCTATGTACATAGAAATACTCTTTTGTTGTTTTTATGTATTTTTAATGTATGTTTTATATTTATGTATTTTACATATTTCTTCAAGTATTTACTAATTTGATTTTCTTACTGTCCAAGGGAATCTCAAAAGATTTCTCCAGTACCACAGTTTGAAAGCAGTGATTCTGTGCCACTCAGCTTTTCTTATAGGGCAGCTCTCATAAACATACATTGCTCCTGGAAAAATCTTAGTTTTGACTATGCAAACTTTTCTAAATAAGGTGATATCTCTGTTGTCTAATATAGATCATATTGTCCATAGCTTTTTTGTCCAAGGAGCAAGTAAGTATCTTTTAATTTTATGGCTGCAGTTGCCATCTGAAGTGATCTTTGAACCCAAGATTATATAACATGTGGCATTGCTTCCATTTCTTCTCTTTCTATTTTTCAGAAAGTGATAGGACCTCTTGCAAAGATCTTAGAGTTTGTGTGTTTGTTTTAATGTTAAGCTTCAAGTCAGTTTTTATGCTCTCCTATTTCACCCACATCTTAATTGCACTTTACTTTCTTCCATCAGAATGGTATCATCTGCACATCTGAGATTGTTGATATTAATTCCAGCTTTTGATTCATTCAGCCTGACATTCTGCATGATGCTCTCTCTACATATAAGTTAAATAAATAAGGTCATAACATGCATCCTTGTCCTTTTCCAGTTTTAAGCCAATCAGTCATATTATGTTTCATTCTAATTTGCTCCTCAGATTCCTCAGGAGACTAGTAAGAGGATTTGGAACTCCCATCTCTTTGTGGCAAGCAAAAGTAAATTTTTTTTCTGGAACTCCCTTACTTTCCTTATAATCCAATAGCAATTTGGTCTCTAGTTCTTCTGCCTCTTCAAAAACCAACTACTTGCATGCTAATTCTAGTTCACATACTGTTGAAGCCCAGATTGTAGAATCTTAAGTATAAGTATAAAGATATTAATTAAAATGATGGGAACTGATGAAATCATAAAAAGAAAGTAAAGAAGAAAAGAGAACCCAGAAAAGAATCCTATACAGTCAGGGAACAAGAGATGGATAATAGTGTTACTAAGGAGAATGAGGATTCATTAAATTGGTAAGAAGAAAACCAAAAGAAATAAGTATTCCAAAAGTTCAAGAGGAAAAGAATATCCAGGAGGATATTCAGAAGAGTTCATGAGGTTCAAAAGTTGTAAAGAGATTAAGAAGGATTATAAAAAATTAAATTTAGACATTAAAAGGTCATTGTTATCAATGAGAGAGAGTTTTCGGTTGAATGGTAGGGTCATAATTCAGATTGCAAAGGATTTTGAAGTGAGTAGGATGTGAGAAAATAGAGGCAATTAGTAAAGATGGTTGAATACCACCTTTTGTTTTATGTACAAACAGCAAATATTCCCTTTCCTCCACCCCCAACTCTCAAAATTGAATTATTTAGTCACTCAACTGAGTTGTCGTCTGGATCTAGTCTTTAAGCTAAATAATTCACTTGTTATCTTTGCTTTGTAACCTGAAAAGCATCTCTTCATGAGGTAAATAAAGTCTCCAGAACAGCTGTCCTCCAACCACTAAAACCTCATTCATTTTCTGCAGAAGTCTTCATAAAATGAACAGTTCTTATCTCCTTAGAACTTTGCAGAGCTCTTTTCTGATAACAACCCTGGGAAGTAGGCAGTGCTAGCATTATATAAATTTTGTTTTGTAGATTCATTTATTAATTGATTGTGCAGGATGGGCATAAGCTTATGTTTTTCACTCTTCAATGAAACCAACATTCTTCTATAAAGGATTTCACACCTAGTTGTGTGAAGTTGAATATTTCTGCTAAAATATTCATAGATGCCTAATCTAATCCAGGTTTCTTTGTGTCTTCTTCATTTATATTATTATGAAAGTGGGGAATCATGGTTACTATTTTAAAATCATATTAAATTATATTATTAATATATATTAAAATTATAGTCTGGTAAATGTACATAGGATCATTGGATTTTAAGATGGAAAGATGCTCTTTCCCTTATCTTCTCTTTGTCTCTTCCTCACAACCATAGCTGCCTAGACTCCAAGCAGACAAACAAGAAGAGTAATTTGACTATTCATGCAACTTGGATGAACAGAGAGTCACTGACTACAAACCTTCCAGTGAGTATTTGTAAAACTTCCAGGCTTTAGCATCTTTTCTGTTAAGCTCTCCAGAGCTCTGGACACTATAATTTGTCTTCTGGATCCCCAGAACATGGTCTGGGTCTTTTCAACTTCCATGCTGCTTTACCCTTAGGACTTTAAATTCTGTTACCCTAATTTAACAGCTGAATTATTTTATATGCATTGTTTCCTCCAATTAGAACATTAGTTCTTTGAGATTAAGAATTATATACTTTTATTTTGGTTTTTTTCCTATTTGTATCTCTAGTGCTTTTTACAAAATAAGCATTTGAGAGATGATTTTTCATTTACTTTTTATTTTTATGCCTTCACTGTATATTTAAGTAAATAGGTCTAGAGAGATAAGTGACTTGTCTACATAGGCAGTAAATAGCAGAATCAGAAATTGTGACTCCAAATCTAATTTTGTTTCCACTATATTAATCTGCCTTTCTCTCTGCAATGCTTCTGCAACTCAGATGTCAAGGCAATTCTGTCTGACAAGACTGGATTATAGTTTTGGAGGACTTCTCACATATACAAACTCTCTTACTTGTACAAATCCAGAAAAACCCTAGCAATATCACTATGTGGCTCATTTTGCTCTCTCCAAAAAGGCTTTCAGGCCTCTGCATGTGTGCAGGGTAATAAGAAACCAAATATAGAACTGGTTTTATTAAACCCCCCCCAAAAAAAAAACACAGAACAAAATCATACCCATGACCTTTGACTATGGTTAAAAAAACCCAAAAAACAAAACCCTATTCCCTTTTCTGGAAAGTATTGCATAGCTTTCTCTTCTGGAGGTAACACCTTTCCTAATAGCTATATAGTTCCTACATCTTAAAATCCCAGTGAAATTATTGCATTTTAGAGATGCTGTTCTATATTTTTTTATAATATCAAGAACAAGTTCATAGGGTTTATTCATTCTCATTGTGAAAGTATGTCTTTGCCACTCTTCAATGTCCATGGTTCCCTGATGCAACAATATTTCCCATACTAGGTTTACTTCTCTCTGTTGGCCTTATTACCATTTCAGTGTTTCCATGTGGTTCCAATGCTTCCCTTTCTTGAAGACTGTGCAAGTTTTTTTCTGGGTCCATGTATAAGGGTCACACATTTGCCTATAAGGAGTTGCCAAGTGAGTTCCTTGTGAATGAAGGGAGAGTGGACTATCTGTATGTCTGAGGTCTGAAATCTTCACTTAAAGTCATATTTGCATTGATTTACTTGCTTTTGTGCAGAGTAAAATAGAAACAAACTCACTCATTTATCTTTTAGGAATTGTCCTAAATCCATATGAAAAGTGACAAATAAAGGGCCTAAGCAGTAGCATCACTTCTTATTTATGCATCACTTCTCTGGTCTCCATCCATCTGTGTGAGACAGAGGCAAAGACCAAGAGTGACGTCAGATATTTGGAGAAAGGAGCCAGTTCAGATCATCAAACAACAGGTAGTATCTCATACAGGGATGAAACAAATATACAGGTAAGCTAGAGAATCCAAGTGGGCATTCTCTTACACCATCCCATCTCCAAGTTTCTTTCCTAACTGCACATTTCCTGAGAGTGAGAAGGCAGTTAACACATTATAGTCCAGCGGCTTGGGTTATGACAATATACAACATCTAGATCCATTTTCCGGAGCCCCCCTCAAACCTGCCCACCCCACCCCCCCAATCTTGATAGGCACTGCATGAGCTGTAGCCATGCACATGCCCACTATGAACCACAATGAAATGCATGCCATGTTTTGTACTAATGAGAATAATCCTCTTTTGGATTTGACTTTTATGGTAATCACAGAAACCTTTCTTAATCAATAAGAAAATAGCACTTCTATTTTCCAACTGAGTTTGATTTATATGAAAAGATTACAAAGGACAACCCAGCACATGCACTTTGCAGGCTGCGATTATCTCCATGGTTCTGCCAACCTCCCAAATCACACTCTCACCACATGGAAGTTGTATCTCAATAGTAAACATAAGAGAAGCTTTCACAACAAATTCTTTAAGCATATTCATGCTATCCACACAATATTACATTCAATTAGGAGACCCTGATTGGGGCTACATGCAGCTACTACTGTAATTAACTTTCCCTTTTCTGTACATGTTATGTCAGATCCAAGGAATGATTGTTTAAGGGGCATGTTTCAGTAGAAGTAATCATACCCTGGACCCTGGAAGTTGGACAGCAACTAAAAAAGAAAATGAAAAGTTTCTCCCACTGCATAGACAAAGATAGTGGAACAAACTGTGCCTGAACCCTTATTAATACTAGTTTTCTACCCACTCTTCATTTTAAAAGAAATTCAATCTTTTCCATGCTTTGTTTGTTGTCCGAGTAATTTTACTTGTTTCATGAAAGCAGTTTAGAGAGATGCTTCTGTGCTCCTGGAGACAGTAGAAGAGAAAGGCAGAGAATAAGAATCATTGTTCCTGTCTGTGTTATGGTGTTTACCTGATCAATGGGACGCCTGGAAATGTGGCAATAACCAGAGGAATGGGTGCAACAAAATGGAATGCAATTCTGATGAAAATAACTAGGAGCTAAGCCAGGACTACACATGGTTTTTCGCTATAATATACATGAAGGTGATAGGGCCTCATAGTTAGGATAGAAAGTATTATGTAAAGCCTTTTCCAATATGTAAATGAAGGTATAACCTTTCCTGATATCTACAGTAATTTTTTAAAAATGAGTTTACCTAAATAACTTCCAAAGAAGGAAAGAATTCTGGGGAAGGAGCAGAGCATATATAATATAGAGAAATTAAATGAATTATATATGTGACTCTAAAATGAAATCCATTTTAAAATTAATCCAAATCTCAGTAGAATATCATTATCTTGAATACCAAGAGATGATGGTAAATTCACGTTTACATAGTATTTCCTGGCTACAAAGCCATCTACTTCATTGATTTATTTATTTTTACTCCTTCTCTGTACATTTTTCATTCATTGGTACATTATGCTGTTTGCTCTTGCCAAAAATCCTGGGAGGTAGGAAAGTAAGATATTAATAATCCATTTCATATATGAGAAAACTGAGGCTCAGAGAGATTAAATAACTTGCCCCCAGACACACAACTAGTATACTGTTTTCAAGTACAACATGCTTTCCAGGATCTAACACTGCCACACCAATTTATCTTTAAAATGAAATAAAGAACAAGATACATACCCCAGTATACAAAAAGTCAAAGGATATTAATTAGTAGTTTCCTAAAGAAGAAATACAGACTATCAACAACCATGTGAAAAAAAAATTCATATTACTAATGACAGGAGAAATGCAAATTAAAACATTTTCTAAGGTTCTACTTTGTATCCATCAGTTTGATAAATTTGATTTTAAAAAATTATTGGTGAATTGATCTGTAATGAACAGAACTAGCTACATCCAGAGAAAGAACACTGGGAAATGAGTATGAACCACAACATAACATTTCCATTCTTTCTATTATTTTAATTTTTTTCTTCTCAGGTTATTTTTACCTTCTTTCAAAATCCGATCTTTCCTGTGCAACAAGATAACTGTATAAATATGTATACGTATATTGTATTTAATATATACTGTAACATATTCATGGGACTACCTGCCATCTAGGGAAGGGGATCAGGGGAAGGAAGGGAAAACGTGGAACAGAAGGTTTTGCAAGAGTCAATGTTGAAAAATTACCCATGCATATATTTTGTGTATAAAAAGCTATAATAAAAAATAAAATTTAAAAAATTGTTGGTGAAGGGCTATCAAACTGTGCATACCTTTTGATCCAACAGTATTTCTACTTGGTCTGTACCTCAAAGAAATCATCAAAAAGGGAAAAGGATTCACATGTGCAAAAATGTTTGTAGTGGGGAATGGCTGAATAAGTTATGAATGTAATGGAATATTGTTGTTCCATAAGAAATGATCAGAGGATGATTTCAGAAAGGCCCGCAGAGACTTACATGAACTGATGCTGAGTGAAGTGGGTAGAACCAAGAGAACATTGTACACAGCAACAACAAGATTATGTGATGATCAATTCTCATGGACGTGACTCTCTTCAACAAAGACATAACTACACACCTCTGAGACTGGCTAAAATGACAGAAAAAGATAATGACGAATGTTGGAGGGAATGTGAGAAAACTGGGACATTGATGCATTGTTGGTGGAACTGTGGAAAAAAACATTCTGGAGAGCAATTTGGAACAATAGCCAAGTGTCTATCAAATTGTGCATCCCCTTTGACCCAGCAATGTTTCCATTGGGATTATATCCCAAAGAGATCTTAAAGGAGGGAAAGGGACCTGTATGTGCAAGAATGTTTGTGGCCCTCTTTGTAGTGGCCAGAAACTGGAAACTGAGTAGATGCTCATCAACTGGAGAATGGCTGAATAAATTGTGGTATGTGAATATTATGGAATATTATTGTTTGGTAAGAAATGACCAACAGGATGATTTTGGAGAGTCCTGGAGAGACTTACATGAATTGATGCTGAGTGAAATTAGCAAAACCAGGAGATCAATGTACACAGCAACATCAATATTATACAACAATCAATTTTAATGAATGTGGCTCTTTCCAACAATGAGATGATTGATGCCAATTCCAATGATCTTGTGATGAAGAGAGCCATCTGCACCCAGAGAGAAGACTGTGGAAACTGAGTGTGGATCACAACATAACATTCTCACTTTTTTTGATGTTGTTCACTTGCATTTTATTTTCTTACTAATTTTCTTTCCTTTTTGATCTGATTTTTCTTGTGCAACAAGAGAATTGTATGAATATTGGATTTAACATATATGACATATTGGATTGTTTGTCATCTAGGGGAGGTTGGGAGGAAGAAGGGAAAAATCTAAAACACAAGGCTATGCAAAGGTCAATATTAAAAAATTATCTGTGTATATATTTTGAAAATAAAAAGCTTTTTAAAAAAAGAGTTGTCTTGAATCATTGTATTGCTGAGAATAACCAGGTCATTCACAGCTTATCATCTTACAATATTGCTGTTACTTTAAATAGAAAGACTTATATGAAATAATGAAAAACAAAATGAGCAGAACCAAGATAGTGTTGTTTACAGTAACAGCAATATTGTTTTAAGAATGATTTTGATGACATTATCTGCAGTCAGAGAAAGAATTGATAAATAGAAGTATGTGTAGAACAATTTTAGAAAGATAGATAGATACCTATTTGTGTCTAATAATAGCCATCTCTAGAGTGGGGAAGAGGGTAGGGAGGAGAGAAGAATAAAAAGGAAAAAAAGAAATTTTCATGTTAATTTTGTTGTATATTTGACAGGAATAACTAAGTTGTGCATAGTAGATTTGCAAAAAATGTTTGTAGCAGCCCTTTGTGTAGTGGTAAGGAAGTGGAAACTGAGTGTATCTCCATCAGTTGAGGAATGACTGAATAAGTTATAGAATGTGAATGTTATGGAATGTTATTGTTCTATAAGAAATGACCAGCAGGATGATTTCAGAAAAGCCTGGACAGTCTTACATGAACTGATGCTAAGTGAAGTGAGTAGAACCAAGAGAGCATTGTACATAACAACAATAAGATTATGCAATAATCAATTCTGATAGACTTGGCTCTTTTCAACAATGAGGTGATTCTGGCCAATTCCAATAAATTTTTGATGGAGAGAACCATCTGCATCCAGAAAGAAGACTATGGGTACTGAATGTGGATCACAAGACAGTATTTTCACCTTTTTTGTTGTTTGTCTTTTGTTTTCTTTGTTTTTTGTTTGTTTGTTTGGGTGGTTTTTTTTTTTTTTTTTGAACAGGCAATTGGTGTTGTGACTTGTCCAGTGTCACACAGATAGTGTTAAGTACCCCTGAATTTGAACTCAGGTCCTACTGACTTCAGGGTTATGCTCTATCTACTTCAACACCTAGCTTCCTCTTGAGTTTTTTTTTTTCTTTCTTCTAATCTTATTTTTCTTGTGCAGCATGGATAAATGTGGAAATATTGTACAAGTTTAACATATTTTAACATATATTGGATTACTTGTTGTCTAGGGGAAGAAGTAAGGGGAAGAGAAGGGGAAAATTTGGAACATAAGTTTTATAAGTGAATGTTGAAAAGTATCGTTGCATATATTTTGAAAATAAAAAGCTATTATTTAAAAAAGAGAAAAGAAAATATGTAAACAAAAGTAGTTGCTGTCTCCTTTGGGAATAAGGCAAATGGTAGATTCCAATTATATCTGATCTTATGGAATGAAATAAACAAGAGTAACCATTCAGAATTATCTTTAATGACACAAACATTTTCAGTCAATAAATACACAGATTATATTATATAATATAAGCATAAGAATTTACTGAACTCTTTTCAGGATTACTAATTTAAATTTAGTGTTTACCTGTCACCCAACTCTCAACTATTATGGCTCCAAGAAGCTGAAGCATGCACAGGAATCATTCTTGGTAAAACAGTACCACATACAAGCTAAACTAGGTTGAGAGCAATCAACAAGCTTCAAAGCTGCTTGTGAGGTAAAAGAATGTCTACCACAAGCATGTGAAAACTTACCCTAGTAGATTGGGTGGACTGGACAATTGGTTTTAATGACCATTAAGATGGTTGAAAGAGGCTGTGTATTATGCTTAGACCTTTGTCAGACAATGAAGACTCCAAGATCATCCCTTGTATCCCCGGCCATTGCCAGTTGTCCTGATTTTCATATTGCCGCTGGACTTTGATGAGTCTAAAAAAGAGAATGATACTGATGACTTTGTGAAACCCTGTCTCATTTAAATCCAATTCACTCCCAAGTCACATCACAAGGACCTGTGATGTCATTGGTCCTTTTCCAAATGAAGGACAAACAACAACTCCTAGAGTAGCCCGTGTCCTACCAGGACAAAGCATATCAGTCAATGTTGTCACTTCATAGTCTCTAGCTTACCATAAATTAATACCTCCATCATTAATTTCATTCATTAATTCTTGTTTTCCCCAGGAAAATTTCTTTCCTCAGCAATTTCATTTCCTTAAAGTGTACCCTTTAAATCTTGACTTTCACCCTGCAAACTCCTCAGGTTCTGACCAGATCTGAGTTTTCTCTTTCTTCTTGGGGCTATTCCCAATACTGAGTTCTTGCCCCTTTGTCTGGTCTTGTCTACATGAAATGGTTCCCTGCTGCTACTTAAAACAAGAATAGATGTTTTCTCAGTTGAAAATAGGCCCAAGTGAATTTTCAGGGACTAAATTTAGGATTCAGTCACATTAAGTGCATTAGCCCAATACAGTTCTTTACCTTATATCATTCATCCTCCATATCAAATTAATCAACAAATCTTACTGTTTCTAATTTTTCTTCCTACCTAAGTCAACAAGATACAATCCTAGTCAGAGATCATACAAGTGTCATCATCATTTCTCTCCATTCACACAGCCCTAGATGCCATCCAGGTCCTTACCACCTCATCAGTATTGTTGTCAAAAGCCTCCTAGGATAAAATAAAAATTTTTTAAATTTGTTTATTTGTTATCTCTGGGATCAAATATAAATTTCTCTGTTTGGCATTAAAAAGTCTTTATAATCTGACAGCATTCTACCTTTCTAGCCTTCTCACACATTACTGCCCTCCACATTACTGCCCTCCATGTATTCCACAGTCCAGTCATAGTAACTGACTTACTGTTCCACATATTCCCATTTCTATACCTTTGCTCTCTCACTTCGTCATTTCAGGAAACCCCAAGAGATCTCTGATGCTTATTCTAACAAGCAACACTCTCAACACCTAAGATTTTTACATCTAGCACCCAAAGAGTCTCCATCTGTCCTCTCAACTTACTCCCCATTCCATTATCTTCTTTATCACAGTGAAATTAATGAGATATTTCTCAAGGCAGAATTTTCACCAAAGATTCCATGATTTTAAGTATAGTATACATAATGCATAAGTGTAGTATACATATAGTATACAGTATTTTTGAGCTTGTCCCCACTGAATTGTTCACTTTTCCTCCTGATACATTCTGGGTGTAGCCTATGTGATCTTTGGGGGAGCCCATTCCAATTCCCAGTCACATTGATAAATGGGATCCCCAGAGGGCAATTACATCTCTCCCTCATAAATCAGAAGCTCATTCTCTCTCTGCTCCTTCACCTAAAGACAGGAAAAAACAGACAGGGACAGAAGCAACAGCAGAGCCACATGTTCATAAGCCATGTGTCACCCTAGGTGACACATCTACTCAGGTCCTCCTGACTTCAGAGCTCTATCCACTGCACCACCTAGCTGCCCCTTTTTTATATATATATTCTTCTATTTCAACTCAACAGTCAGCCAAAGGACTGTTTCTTCCCTTCAGTAAGTGGACAGAACACCATCCCAGAATACCTGAGCAGGTTCTAAAGGGGATAGTCAGGCACCTCCATTCCATGCCTTCACATACTTTAAGGATAAGATTCACCAAGTATCCCCATGGATTCCCTGAACATACTCTCCAAACCCCATACATGTATATCTGCAGAGGAAAATAGCAATGTAATAATAATAACTAAAATTTATAGCTTTCAGGCACTGCTTTACAATTATTATCTCATTTGAAACTTACAATAACCCTGGGAAGTAGGCTGTCATTATTTTCATTTTACAGATGAGCGAACTGAGGCAAAAAAAGGTTTAAGTGAATAGCCTAAGGTCACATAGCTGAGAACAAATTTGGACTCAGCCCTTCTTGACTCCAAGTGCTATCCCCTGCTCTACAGGATAGCCTTCATTGACCTCCCTCAATTTCTCAATCATTTTCTTATACTTAAAAAGCTAATTCTCTATTCTCTATTTTCAGACTCCTCTATTATGTTTCTGATTAGGGTAGGCAGCTAATGAATGAAAAGTACTCCTAACTACATACAATTATTATTGATGTTTTCCCTTTGTCATAAAACGCTGAACTAAAGTGAGCTTTACAGGGTGTTTATTTACAAAGAGACTGTCAAATTTCTAGTGGTTACTGATTGGGGCTTGTCTAATAGAAAGCGTCTTGAATTTAGAAGCAGAAGACCTGATTTTGGTTGCCAGTTTTGCAATTTAATAGGTGGTAAAAGTGAGCATTTCATGTCATCTCTGTATGACCTTCACTTCCCTCATCTATAAAATGAGACTCTAATGGGAGAAGTAGTGGATAAGCAGCATGAGAGATATTCTAATTGATAAGCAGCCAATCTCAGAATTAAGAAGATCTTGGTTCAAAACCCACCACTGATATGTACTAATTATATGAGCTTGGAAAATTGTAGAACAAGTGCTGGCCTATATTTATAGAGAGAATTTCCTCAATGGAAGAGTCCTATATTATTGGAATTACAAGAATGGCTTCAAAAAATAGTCAACAACCATTTACTAAGTGCCTACTATGTGCTGGAAAAATACACTATCAACCCTACAAACCTGTTGTGAATAAAGTCTTTTGTCAGCTATAAAATGTTATAAAAATGTCAGTCAAGTTAGCAAGTATTTATTAATCAGCTACTCTATACTAAGCACAAGAAGTATTTTTTAAAAAGTCAAAAAAAACAGTCCCACATCTCAAGTATTTCACAGTCTAATGCAAACAGGTATGTTCAAATGATATAGGGAGAATAATTGGGAAATAATCAAAAGAAGAAAGGCTCTATCATTAAGGGGAATGGTGAAAGGCTTCTTGTAGAAAGGAAAAATTTTATCTAGGGCTTGAGGGAATCTGGGGCAGCCAAGAGATAGAGATTAATAAAATAAAATTAGTAAGAGAACAATATGTGTCAGGTGCTGTGTTAGGTACTAGAGATATAAAGACAAGATTGAAACAATGTCTGCTCTCGAGGAGCTTACATTCTATGGGGAGAAACAACATCTACATATATAATGAGTACTACATACAAAATAAGCTCAATGTAATTTTCAGGAGAGGCATTAGCAATTGGGGAAGGAGCTGTGCTTTGAAGGAAACTAAAGAGATAGCAAATTCCAGGCATATGCAAAAATGGGAGAATGGGAAAGAGAATATTGTCTTTGAATAAGTCTGAAGTTGGACTACAGATTGAATAAATGGGAATCATATTTAAATCTGGATATGTAGATTTGGTCCAGATTATGAAAGGGTTTTAAATGAGCATTAGAAAAAATTATATTTAATCCTGAAGATAATAAGTAAATAGCATTTGAACATTGTGGATGTATGTCAACCTTGACCCTGTCTTAGCATAGTGTATGGCACATAGTAATTGTAAGTCATTGTATATTGCTACCACTATATGTAAAGCACATTGACAGTAAGCTGATTGATTCTATTAAAAAATTTAAGACAGTTTTGATCACTTGAATAATTTTATAGTGATAACTCTATATATTACTGTACTGTGTTCCTTCTCAGGTGATTATAAGGCCATAGATTTCAAGCTAGAAAGGACTTTAGAATTCATTTATTTTATAGATGAGGAAACTAAAGCACAAAAGAATTCAAATGTCTTGCCCAGTGTCACTTACTATAGAACATGCCATTTCTTTATTCCTGGTTTGGGGCTTTATTCACTAGATCAAGAAATGCTGCTCTGTGAGTATTGCTGTGATAATACATGAGAAGAAACAGCAATCCCTGGGAAAGATCACAGATGAGGGTGTGGTAAAAATCCAGAAATTGTGTTCCTCCCTTTGTGGGTCAAGCATCTGGCAACATCCTACAAATAGGTCCTCGAGCCAGGATCTACTGTGTAGAACTCATCTAGTTCTCACAAAGGCTACTATGAGATTTTTGGCAGCTGCCAATTTTCTTTTGTAAAGTGGGTGTTCTAACTCCTCATAAAAGTCTTCCCTCCCACTGTACTTTTTTTTCCTCTCCTCCCCCGCACTCCACACCCTACTTCACACACCCTCCCACTTCTGCACAAACACAACTACACTCACCCCTCCCTCATACATATTTTACAAACAGCCCCCACCCGCCTCCGCCTCTGCTTATACCCACGTACTCTCAAATACTCAATCCCTCTCTCCTCCACCCCATGCACCCAGATATCACACATACAGTTATCTTTCTCATGGTCTCATTCTTTCCATTTCTCAACTTTCCCATAACCCTTGATCTTACCCAGACCCTCCTTCAGCTTACAGTCTCCTCTTTATCCCAAACTGATACCCATTTTAATTTCCTCTTTAGGTCTGGGACTTCAGAGACTGTGATACCGATTTAAGGATTCATACCCTGAATATCCCAAAACTGGAGCTGTCACAAGCAGGAAAAAAGCCAACATTCATGTGCCTGCCTGCTTCTTCCTTCTGCTAGATTAGGAGGTAGCCTGGAAAGAAGTTGGCACTCAGCCATATTTCTGTGAACTAGAAAACCTCCTCCTTTTCTCCCTCTTTAACTTCCTGTAGAAACTATGCCAGGATCTACAGTGGCAGAAGCCAACCTCAGTCCCTTTTTCTTGTCTTACTGATAATTCTCCTGGATTTTTCTCAGACTATGTAGTACAAAGTCTGCAGGAACAGTATCTAAAAGCCTATAATCTATCCAAATGATCATGATGCCACTCAATTCTAAATTGTATAACAAGAAGGAAAGGCAAAGACTAAAGGTAGGAATGGGATTAGATTCAATAAAAAACTCACAAATACTAATCTTGAAATGAGTTATTCTCATAATACTTATTGATCAACATGGTGAAACTTATTAAAGCCTAAAAGTGGATGAGTCACCCAAAGTGGACAGAACACCATTGTTTACCATGTCTTTATCTGCCATAGTATTTGAATGACCCACTAGGTCTTCAAATTAGTCTCTTTGGACATATAATTTCCCACTGCGATCTATCTCATTGTTTTTACATTTTCTTGTTGAGGCTGCTGGGAGTGTAATTAGAGGCATAGGAAAGTGTAATTATAAAGAAAAATATGTACTCTTTCTTTCACACTAAGGTCATTTGTAATTTTCCTGAAAGACATTCACTTCTGATGAGTAGATGCTCCAATATTTATAAGACAATTATTGTTTTCATTAAGTAATGTTTTTCAAGCTAAATACTAAACACAGCCAGCAGCATTGTAATAGAGTTAATAAACTTTAGTGGATTTGTAGTTCATCAATGAAGGTTCTCCCTCCAGTGATGCAGATAAAAATCATCCTTCCCCTCTTTGTTTGTTTTCTTATAAATCTTCCATAGAACTTTTTCTCTTTACACTTGAAGGTACTAGTATATCATTTGGGCTATCCATTTCTTGTCCCTTAAGCTTATATATAATCAACCCATCTCCTTTTCTGGTAATGCATACTATAAAATTCAATAATATCATAATTGGAAGTGATCTCAAAGGTCATCTACTCTAAGAAGTAATTATCTGATTATCCAATAATTCAAAAAAAAAAAATCTGAATTGTCTATTATGTGCCAAGCTTGTACTAAATGCTAAGAATTCAATTAATAAAAAGAAAGATAGCCCTTGCCTTCAAAGAGCTACTGTAATGCCAAGAAACTGAGGCAAGATAGAGATTAGAGAATTATTAATATTTTATTTGAAAGGAGAATTGTGCTGGGGGTATATTGCCTCCAGAGCGGAAGTCCAAAGTATCCAGCAGAGAATGTGAGTTCTCAATGACATATTTATAAACAGTAGCTAAACAAAGGCAGGGGGATGGAGTCCAAATTCTGGTGAATAGGAATCTCCAGGCAGGAGCTATCAATCTGGTTCTGACAGGTTGGGCCATAGGACCATAAATTCTAACAAAATGGGAGTTAAGGATGTGTTCAGCTTAGAGTCAGGAAGTCTGGACTCCCCTTTATATTGAGTTTACACATTGACAATTTTTAACCTCTGAGTTATATCAGTCTTAATGAACCTGAGGGGGTGGGGGGGCACAACTAAGGGGATTGAGGCAGAACAATTAAGGAAACTGAGGCAGGACCAATTAGGGAAACTGAGGCAAAACAACTTGGGGAAACTGAGGCAGAACAATTTAGGGGAAATTAGGCAGGACAATTAGAGAAACTGAGGCAGGATAATAAAAAGGAACTGTGGTACAGCACTACAAGCAATCTAAAGGGGAAGATCAAGAAGAAGGAGGCAGGAAAGGTGGGAGGAAAAGAAAGGAGTGAAACACTGGGGGTACCTTGCTCCATGTAACTAAAACCAGTCAAGGCAACATACTCAACATGGATTGAGCAGAGAGCCCAGTCTGCTTTGGGTGGAGTGTAATATTTTTGCCAGTCAGAAAGGAGAGGAGAATAAAGGAAGAGGTATTAATCAAAATTTGAGCTAGAAGTTGCTAATTAAGAAGTAATGAACTTAACCCAGGAGGGACATCTTGTTCCATAGAATTGAAACCAGGCAGGGCAGCAGATATAAAGTGTAACACAATGTCCCTGGCAAGTGATCATCCAGCCTCAGTTTATCCTCAATAATAATAAATCATTCTCATTTATATCTTGTTATTGACTTCAGAAGAGAAAGTGAAGCTGGTGACTTTGCACAGCCTTCCATCATTATAATCCAATTCACTTGCACCTCCCTGATATCATGGTCTTATTCAAGAACAAAGGACAAACAACAACCCCGAGGAAAAGTAGGAGCTGGCCCACTGGGGACCCAACTGGAACATTTGGGCAACCCACCTAATTTCTTTCCTCCTTCCATTCTTTTTCATCCTTCATGCTTTTCTGCCATTCTTCCTCCCTCCCTCTCTTCTTTCCTTTCTCCTTTTCTTCCCTATCCCTCTGTCCAGGAAAGAAAATTTTGATTACTGAAATCTCATAAGATATTGAGATTTACAGGCTACGTTCCTTTCTCAAGAACCATACCTTAAACACAAATCACTCGGGCTCTCATTGATTGGCCAACAATAGATTTTAGATCAAGTTGCACTTCGTCATTGTTTGGGCCCTAATTGGCTTGAAGTGAATGTAAATAGCAATTGTTTCTGTTTTGGCCAGAAACCCTAAAGATCTTTCCTCCTCAGATTGATTTTTCTTTAACTAGGTAAAAGAGGCCATGCTCTTAATCACATAGGTGGTTGCCTCAGTTAAACTGAGACATGTTAAAGTTCTTAGTTTAAAAAGACCAAGGTCTCCCACTGCATTTAGGATCATATCTAGTCATCTAGATCTAGATCTTGCCACTGGATCCAAATAGCTCTGAAGGTGAAAGCAAAGTTGGTAACTTTGCATAACCTTCTCACACTTAAATCCAATTTACTTGTATATCATAGCATCACCTTCCTGATTCATGGTCCTCTTTGAAAAAAAAAAGAACAAAGAAATAGCAACAATCCTCAAGGTACTACATATGAGCTACGTTTGGAAATGTGCTTCAGGTTGGTGTTTCAGGCAGAAAGGCTTATTTATGAATTAGCAAAGATGGAAACATTTCATTTTGTGTTTGCAGTGTGGAGGGATAAGTAAGAGAGTCAAGGGGTAAATAGGAAACTATTTGAAGAATAAATATTACTATATGCCCTTGACTCAGGAAAGATCTCAGAAAGAGATGAGTTTGTAAAGGATCTTTGAATAAATAGCATTTTTTTTTTTATCTTGTGAACTATACAACACTTTTGCTTAAATAGCAATACCCTCTTGGAATTTTGCTCATTAAATCTTTGTTGTGGTAATCAGTAGCCAGCAATGAATAAATGTCTGATGACTCTAGGTGGTGCTTATTCATTCTTTCATGTTTTTAGCTGATTGATGATCAGCAGATTTTCTTTCTGTTCCTCTTAATAATAACACTGTGGTATCTTTGCCTTTGCATAGGCTGAACCCAATACTTGGAATGTACTCCCTCATCATTTGCACTTCCCAGCATCCCTCACTTTCTTTATAGTTCAATTTAAACATTATCTTCTTATCCTTTCTTGATCCTTCCAATTACTAGTACCTCCCTGCCCTTAATCTATTTGAATTTTCAAAATGGATCAATGACATCACAGGATGATCTCAATTCTTAGGTGAATTGGATTTGAGTACAGCAGAGTTGAACAAAATCATTAGGCTCATTTTCTCTTCCAGAGTCATCAAAGTCTAGTGGCAAGACAAAAATTAGACATCTCATATTGTCCTGTGATATCCTAGTTGATTTTTGGCATTTTTAATTTCTGACCAAGCTCTAAGCACTTAAAGAGCTTGCTTCAACCATCTTCATGGTCATTGGAACAAATTGTTCTCATTTATCCATTTACCAGGGGAAATCATCACCTGTTTGTGCTAGACACCCCCTAACTCATTTAAATTACCCTTAATCTGGTTTAGCCCATCTGCCTTACATGGTTTACTGGGGTATGGCTGCTGTGCATGCTATAGCTTCTTAGAGCTATAGGTAAGCTCTAAGGTAAGAGTTGAGTGACAGGTGGACACCAAATGTAGATGAGCTGCCCCAAAAGGGCTCAGCAAGTCATCATACCAGAGCTGATAGTCCTCTTTGAACACTCCATATATTCCATTTTATATGTGCTTATATAAGTATATACCTCCTCTATAGAATTTATATAGAAATCTCAAAGAATGAGTTCTCCCTTCTTCTTCCTTCTTCTTTCTCTTCCTCTTCTTCTTCTTCTTCTTTCTTCTTCTTCCTTCTTCTTTCTCTTCCTCTTCTTCTTCTTCCTTCTTCTTCTTCCTCCTCCTTCTTCCTTCTTCTTCTTCCTTCTTTTTCTTCCTTCTGCTTCCTCTTCTTCCTTCTTCTTCTTCCTCTTCTCTCTCTTCTCCCTCTTCTCCCTTTTCTCCTTCTCCTTCTCCTTCTTTTTGTCTTTATATGTCAGTGTTTGGATACTTGTTGATTGATGCACTTAGAAACAATATTTAGCACTATTCTTTTTCAAAACAATCATTTATGAGTTAGGCATTGTCAAGAAACTAATAGGTTGCTACCACAATGAGTAGTCAAAACAAATAGATACCAAGTTAATATGTCACAAGCAGAAACCTGTACTAGACCCCCTAGTAATTAAGTTACTTCATCTGCAACTCACTGAATTATAGAAATACCTCCTATTTGATATTCCTGTTTCAGTTGCTTCCTTCCTGTAAAATAACTTATCTCTCTCATGCTTAAATTTAAACACATACATTTATACTGAGCACTTTCTACTATAACACAGGCAAAGTGGTGGGCTGATTCTAACTCCATTATAGTACTTTGTAGCTCTTACCTGGACATGTAAACACATACTTATTTTTTTAGCTTAGTTTGCTTCTGAAAATCTGATCTCATTAGAGCAATTCTAGATTCACCATCATATAGTTATATTCAAAATTTCTCAGTGTTTTAGGGGTGACTAAATTGAGAGGAAAATGTATTCTATTTACTCAAAACCTTAGCTAAGTCCCCATCAGTGCACTTCTATTTACACAAACTAAACAATTAATTATGACACTTTTAGAGCTTAAATAGTAACTCATTTAGTTATCATACTATATTTAATTAGAAGTAAGGCAAGAGAGATAATAATAACACAGATGCTTATATATTAATCAATACTTGAATCATCAAATACATCACAAGTCATGTGTAACTTTGGGCATCACTCTTCCGCCAATATACTCAGAATCTATGGAAAAGAGTGGATACACTGATACAATGAATCTGGAAGGGAAGAGCATAACAGAGGAATATCTAAATGCTCAGAGTAATTTTTAACTCTAAAATATAAGCTTTGATGTGATCTAATGAAGAACCTTTGTACCACATGAAGCTACTTTGCTGCCAAAAATTTACCTGTCGACCCTCCTCTCTCCAGTGAAGCAGCTATCCTGCTGACTCAAATCAAATCAAGTAACATTTACAAGATCTTTCAATTTACAATCACCTTTAAAAGGGTGTTTAAGAAAATGTTATCTCTTCATTAGGATAGCAGTTCTCTTGAGTCAAAGAACTGGAAAGCTCATCAGACTGGCTATCTTTAGGCTATAAAGACCAAAACAGACATTCATTCACCAAAATGTTACCTAACATTATACTAGCTGAAAAGGAGAGAGTTCACCACAAAAATTCATAGAGGTTGCCTCTCTAGGGAAGACAAGCCTAGCCAGCTCTTTTAATATAGCAAAGTGGCTGTAAGACCTGTCTTTCTCCTTTCTCTTTTTCCCTCTCAAAACAGAAGTGTCATTAATTGGAGACAGTAACTACAGAGAGCACCTTTTAAAAAAAATTCCAGGTATATTAAAGGCCAATCACTGGGATTACAATCTTTATACACCTAATCACAAAGCAGTAAAGCTGCTTTTCTCATTTCCTGCTATTTCTTCAATCTTTGCTTGTCTCCACCTCAGACTCTTCTCATAGACCTCTTATGCCTTTCAATGGCTTAAATTAAAGCATCCTGGCATTCACTGACTCACCTTTCACTTAAAAGGGTAACTGTACCTAATTTTCCCTTATGATATCAACAATCCTTTTTAAAATCATATTTTGTTTCCAAATATTATGTGTGTATATATGTGTAATGAGAAAGAGAGAGAAAGAAAGAGAGAGAGAGAGAGAGTGTGTGTGTTTTAAGCTCTTAAATCTTAAACAAGTTATATACAAATGCTGAGGAATAGTTCTTTATATTATTTTCCTAGTTTTTAATAAATTATCACATTCTTTAAGTCTTTCCAAACTATTAAACAATTTACATATGCTTGAGATGCCCTTCTACATCTTTTATAAGATGATTTAAGTTTTTATCTACTTCATAGTTCATTTTCTGTCCCAAACTGCTCAAATTCTGTCTGAAAGCTATTTCTCTTTGTAAACTTATTTTTGAAGTTTTTTTTGAAACCAAATTCTTTTTCCAGATATTAAAATATTTATCTATAATCATGGTGATGGCTTACATCCTTAATTAATTGAATTAACTCTTTTCCTTCACACAAAAGTATTTTTTTCTGTACTTTCCATTACTTAACTACCTTATATGAAAAGAATCTTTAAAGACTATACTTGTTACAATTTTATTATCAGTTGTAATAAAATGTTACTAACGTAGCTTCCTTCAAACCAAAAAAATGGACATCAACTAAACATTGAAACATATATCTCTATTTAACATCATTGGATGGGTCTATACAATGCAGAGAATCTGAGAGGCAGATAGGTAACCCACTGGATAGAGTTCCAGGCTTGAAGTCAGGAAGACATGAGTCTAAATCTGGTCTCAGGCACTTACTAGCTGTGTGACCCTGGGAAAATCAATGCTTTTAGGCTTCAAGTTTTTTTTATCTGTAAAATGGGGATTGTTAATAATACAAAATGCTTAGCACAGTGCCTGACATGAAGTAAGTGCCATAGAAATGTTAGCTATTTTTAATAACCAGCCAGCTCCCAGTTCCTAATTGGTCATCTTCTCTGGCAATGGGAATTAAGAATAGTATTAAAAGAAATAATTCATATGAACTAGGATGGTGAATAATTGAAATCTGCAGAAGATGCCCTGTTATTACTGGTCAGTCATATTTGATTCTTCATGACTCAATTTTTAGGGTTTTCTTAGCAAAGATACTGGAGTTGGTTTGCCATTTCTTTCTCCAGTTCATTTGGCAGATGAGGAAACTGAAATAAAAAAGGTTAAATATCTTACCCAGACTCACATAGTTAATAAGGCTATTTGAGATCAGATTTGAACTCAGGAAGATGTCTTCTTGATTCCAAGCCTAGCATTCTATCCACTGTGCCACTTAGCTGCCCAGGAGTTACCTTAACATCATTTAAAATATTGATTTCATTCTACTTATCTTTCTGTTTTATTAATTACTCACACTAGTAGTTCACTAGTAACAGTTTAAGTTTAACCTCCTTTCCTTGTCCTTCTGCCCTTCTCTGTAGAAAGGTCATAATGAATAATAAAATGGCTTATTAGAAAGATAACAAAAGAAAAGCAAAATGAATCATATTAAAAGGAAATACCAAGCTTAGTAAAACAGGGAGGAAATAGATATAATTTATCGTGTCAGTATCTTTGTGTCTTATACCTAAGCTTTAAATGATAAATACCTGAGAAAATTTTTGAGTTAAATAGAAGTGTGTGTGTGTGTGTGTGTGTGTGTGTGTGTGTGTGTGTGTGTTTGGGGATACAAATCTCACACTGACATCTGCAATCTGAATTCTAGCACTAATGCTACTTCCAACCCAATTCAGTCCAATTTTCCTTTCAAAAGCATATCCATCTGAATTACTCTCAAGTATGCTTTAAAATGTGCTTACCAACTCCAGCTTAAAAAAAAAAAAGGATAATTGGATTCAAAAGCTTCCTCCCTTCTCCCCTCCCCCCGCCCTCCCCCAAGTATGAAGGGCAGGTTGAATGGCTATTACTGCATCTCAGATTAAATGTAATCTTGTTTCCTGTAATGAGAAGTTAATTTCTTGAACATCGAAGAGGTAAACATGAAGTCTATAAAGTGATATGAACAAACTTTACAAAATGAAACAAGCAAAATATAAGAAAGTCTCACAAAACTCCAAGGAAAAAGATTTATGATTTCAAGTTGTCCCTAGAAGCAAAAAGAATTCTTCCTTTTAAGAAACAAAGAAGACTAAAAGAAGTTTTATACCCCAAACTCTTTGTAACCTGTGCTGGTGACTTGAACTCTTCCTTAAGAATTATTGTTTGCCACTGGACTCAAATTTGGAGGGCAAGGAGTGCTGAATTTGGATACATTCCCTTACCAGGAGTCTTGGGTGTGCACTCTCACAATGAGGCAAGAAGCTGCATGCTAGGAAATGGAGAGGTAAGGTACTACAAGATCTGTATGTTGCTTTATGAGTCTGGGAACTTATTCCTCTGTTGTCCTTCAGAATCTGAGGCAGATATGCACAGAGCACAGCTCCTCGGGGGAAGAAATGGTCTTCCAATGTCTACTATTATATCCAACCCAAGCTCTATGGATGTCTCTGGATTTCCTGCTTGCCATGGGAAGAATTGCAGTTAAAAGCGATTGGGGCTAGACTTGTGATCAGTATGTGTCTGAGTAACTGTTGATTATTAAAGTTGAACTTATATGCTTCCATGTGAGCAACAGCAAGTGCTCTCATCTGATATTGTTGGATCAGCCAACCCAGATACAATGCAACCCACATCAGCAAGGAGAGATCACAAAATCAATCACAAAAGCTCAGTGTCAAAAAATAATTCTTTGCTCATTCATCAATGCAGAAAAGAATATCTTCCTCTTACCTCTCTTTTCTTGATTTCTCTTGGTATAGTCCATGACCTGGAGTTTTCAGACACAAATTTTGCTACTATTCCCTTTCGACAAACTAATGGGATTAGTTTAGGAATTTTCTCCAGTAACAAGTAAAAGAAAGTTTTGAGGAGATGGTTCCATAGAGAATCAAATAAGTTTTCCCTCCCATTTTTGCTTTGATCAATAAACTATGTAGCCATACTATGTTGAATACTTTCTGTGAATGTGGAGGGTAGAGAACAAAAAAGGAGAGTTGGAATTTTAGTTTATAGACTTCATATTTTTAATACTTTGAGCAACATTTCATGCTATGCCCTTGCTAAATTCTGAAATCAAGCACTGTGAGTTTAAACTACTATGCATTGGGCAACATCTGCCGGGGGAGAGTCTTCTGGAGTCCAATTGTCTGTGACATTATTCTACGTAGGCATCAGAGAGGAACTAAAGTGGTTACTGCTCCAATGGCTGAAGAAGAGTATCACCTGATAGGCGACTCTGACACTGCACTCCCCCCTATAATTTAATATAGTAATATTAAGCACTTAGCACAGTGACTGGCACATAGTGGGTATATAACAAATGCTTCTTGATGAACTAATATACTTGTTGAGTCATTCAGTTGTGTCCTCTCTTCATCACCTCATTTGGGGTTTTCTTGGCAAAGATAGTGGAGTGGCTTTCCATTTCCTTTTCCAATTCTTTTTACCAATGAAAAACAGTGTTAGGTGACTTGCCCAGAGTCATACAGCAAGGAAGTATCTGAAGCCAGGTTTGACTTCAGGAAGATGAGTCTTCCTGACTCTGGGTCTGGTATTCCATCCCCTGTTCCACCTAGCTCTCCCCAACTAATACACTCTCCCCTATATATTTAAGGACAGAATCCTCTGCGACGGTTTATTTTACTCCTACTACTCCAGTATCCTGACTGTCACATATGGCAATTTAGATATCATACATTAAAAAAAAAGGGGGGGAGAGGGAGGACTAAGAAAAAGGTACTATAGTTATAAGCCTAATGCAATTTAAAATGAAAAAAAAAATTCTGTAAATCACTTGCTTTTCTTAAATGAGATATTGATTCTTTTTTACTAAATACTATTTTTTTCTGATTACATGTAAAGATAGAATTATTTGTATCTTACAAAAATGAACAGAAAAACTATGTCTTTCCTTCCATTCAAAATCACAGATCACAAGTTTCACAAATTTGCTTTTTTTCCCTAATCATCCCCACAACACAGAAATTAAAAACAAAGGCACTTAATGAAATAACAAGAAGAAAAATATCAGTAGAATATTTCCCACACACATCTAGGGTTCTCTATCCTACAAATATACATACCACCAAGGATATTAGTAACTATATATAAATAGCATAGATAGAAGAAATATTTGTGGTCAGAGCACAAACATAACTATAAAATTACTTGCATCTGGAGTAGACTATGGGTGGGGGGAGCCACATATGAGAAGATGACACTTCGGGGGTATATATAGATACAAAATAGAGATTGAATGACTTTATCTACCAGGGCACACTCTTTAGAACACTGGCCCTCCCCCAAACTTGAAATTACCATATCAGTCAACAATACTCTTGTCACACTATAATGCTAAAAGGAAGAGAAAGTTGTAGACTGGGAAAGGGAAGAAAACATCTGGATACCTAAGTAGATTCATCCTAATTAGGATACAAGCCACTGGCTCAAGTTGCTGAATTTCTAAAAATGAAATTTCAAGGATTGTCACAATCAAGTTGAGGACTTATTCTTTTTTTTTTTTTTTTTTTTTTTTTTTTTTTTTTAAAGTTCAGCTTCATCCTAGGGCCTTTCAAATCATAACTAAACTTCTCATTAGGCAGTCTCCTAAATGGTAAGTAAACAGTTGACAAAATTCTCCAGAAAGGTGAGTATCTTTGAGCTGTTGATCCTATTTTAGTAATAGACCTTAAATGTTCTGATATCTTTAAATATCTTATTATCCTGGTCATTTACATTTAAATAAGGGTTATCAATAAAGATGACCAGAGTCCCTGCACCTTGTCAGTGCACCACTTCCTTTTTAAAATGTGAGGGGAGAATTTGAAGTTTTGAAATATGTAAGGTGGAAGTGGGAGAGAGATAAAATCTCTTTTTATTTTCAAAAGTTCTCCCTTGAATTCCCATTCTATTCTAGGAGGAAAGGAAAAACTAATTATTGTACAGAGTTTGTGCAATGGGGGTGGGGAAAAAAACAAAAATCTTTCTTTACCAATGATCTATTTGTGTATGAAGCTTATTAAGAAAGAACATAATGGTCATCAAGCACATTACAGCTTTTTTTTTTCTCTCTCTCTCTCTAGGCCATTCTTCAGCTTGTCCCACTAAGTGTGGGAGTGAGAACAAGTCCTAGCATGTGAATAAGATAACAAGTGAGTAGGTGGACAGGTGGGAGAATAAATGAGAATGTGGGTGTGTGGGACGGCAAGCTGGGGAGAGTCAGGCCAGTGGAGAAGGTCTGGCAGGTACATGAGATCAGGTGGAGGTGAGCTGGGGAGAGAGTGATGAGTGAGTAGGTGGATGAGTGGGAGAAAGAATAAACAGGAACAAAGACCACCTTTCTCAAAGTAATTTGAAGCTCTTAAGGGACTCTTCCCACTGAATGTTTCTTTAAAACATGGAAATTTTGATGTTTCTTTCAGGAGACTATAACTTGAAATCTGCTTGCCCCAAGATCATATAATATTTGAACTTACTATATTATGAAAATGGATTTTGCTTTCTATCCGTTTATCCTCTAAAGTACACTAGATTTTTTTGTCTTTTTGTTGCTGTTGTTAATGCAGCAAGCACTGTATATTGGGAAGAAAATTTGAGTCATAAGATTTGGACTGGAACCCTTTCTGCCACTAATTAGCAATATGACTTTAGGTAAGTATTTTAAACTCTTTGAACCTCAGTTTCCCTCCTACCTACTTCACAGGATTATATTAAGGATCAAATGAGAAATCATTTAAAAAAACATTGTTCAAGCACATTATAGTCAGTAAAATGAATGCAAATGTAAGGTGTTTTTATTATAGTTATTTAACTTCCTCCATACCTTGGAAAGTATACATAAGGACTGAAGAATTTGAGAATAGATTGTAAGATATGGCAGAAGACTATCTAGCATGGACATTCTGCTTTGTTCATAGAACATACCTGTGCTCTATGAACAAAGCAGAATTGTAGTAGCTTAAAAGTAACATGAGATGGGCAAATTTAGAGACATCTCCACTCCAAATGTTCATGTGAACTCTTTCTGCTTGACCTATAATAGAGCAACAGTCAGCTATGCTGTATTTTGATCCCAACACAGTGATGCCATTTTGATCCTCTTTGAGCACCAAGGATAATAACAAGCCAACATATGGAATGAATAAATCTATCCAAAAATCAAATATATCAACTCTCATTTCTCTTTGTCTATTGACCTTCTTTCTACTCATTCTTTAAAGCCCAATTCCAATTCTACCTCTTTCAGGGATCCTGCCTGGAATTACCTACCTTCCAGCTGGCAACAACTCTGCCTACTCTCCCACATTGTTTTGTACCTTTCTAGTGAATTTATCATATAAAATTGTGCATGTATTATCTATGTGGTATCTCATCTACTCTAAACTGTGAGTTCTCAGAAGTCAGGTAATTGTGTCTTATCTAAACTTTGCATCTCCTCAAGTCCTTAGTACAATGGACTATAGAAGAGCTTAATAAATATGTGTCACTGCTATTGTTAACATTTTATAAAGAGATGATTTTACTTTTTTTCTTTTTAATATTTAGATTTCACTTAAAATCAGAAGGAATACTTGCCCAGAAAGAAAATTTTAAAATTCAATCAAGTTGTCTGAAACTAAAATAGAAAAGAAATCTAACATATACATATATATAAACAGTTATGATATTTACTCTAATTATTATTACATTTAGGAAATCATGCCACATATGATGTTAAAAAAGTGTCTGAACTCAGACACTTAACACTTCCTAGCTGTGTGACCCTGGGCAAGTCACTTAACTCCAATTGCCTCAGGAATTCTTTAAAAATTAGATCTTCAGTTAGTATTCTTTCAGTGTTCTTGGTCAGATATCCCAGGTAGAAATATAGGACTGAAGAGAACTGAAATAAGCATGATATCAGATAGCACAAGACCTGGACTGCTACTGACACTGTACATATTATGTATATACCATTCATCAGTCAGAAGCTCTTGGCCCTGATTTGACGTAGCCCAGAGAATGAAATGTGGCTAAAAATATGGTAAGACCAATAGGAACACAACTGAGAGACTAGGTGGAACTAAGAAAAAGGATTGGGCAAAGCTTCAAATTTTGTAGGAGAGTGAGTGAGGAGGTTGGTAGGCCTTAATTTTTTTTTTTTTTTTTTCCGTTGAATTCCAGGTTAAACTAGATATCACTAAAGTAGTATAAAAACCAATCCTTTCTCACTTCCTTCCCCTTCTCTGCCTTCCCCCCATTCCCTCCCTTATTCCTCCTCTCCCCCTCCTCCCTTTCCTCTCCCTTTTTCCCTTTCCTCTTCCTTCCTCCCTCTTCCTCCCCCTTCCTCCTCCTTTCCCCTCTTCCTCCTCCTTTCTCCCCTTTCATTGTCCTTCCTCCCCCTTCTTACCTCCCTACCTCTCTTCCCTACCTTCTTCCCCCTTTTCCCTCTTCCCCCTTCCTTCATCTTCTTCCCTTTCCCCCTTCATCCCCTTTTTTCCCTGTCTCCCTTCCTTTCTTCCCTCCTTCTCCCCCATTGTCTTTCTTCCCTCTACCTACTTCATTCCCCTTCATCCTCCCCCTCCTTCTCCCCCTCTTCTCCTTTCCCCCTTCTCCTTCTCCCTTTCCCTTTCCCCTCTTTTCCTCCCTCTCCCCCTTCCTTCTCCCCCTTTCCATCTCCTCCTTTCTCCTTTTCCCTCTCCCCCTTCCTTCTCCCCCTTTCCATCTCCTCCTTTTTCCTTTTCCCTCTCCTCCTTCCTTCTTCCTTTCTCCCTCTGCTTCTCCCCCTCTTCCCTTCTCTCCCTCTCCTTCTTCCTCTCCCTCTTTCCCTCCTTTTCTCCCTCCTTCCTTCCCTCCCTCTCTCTCCCTTCTTCTCCTTCCCTCTCCCTCTCCTTCCTTCCCTCTCTCTTCTTCTTTTTCTCCCCTTCTCCCTCCTTCCCCCCTCCCTTTTCCCTCTCCCCCCCTCTCCCTCTCTCTCTCCCTCCACCTCTGTCCATCTACCTGTCTGTCTCTCTCTGCAAATGGACAGACAAGTGATATACACAAATTTTAACATCTCCCCCATGGTACAGAATGAAAACTATTTTTATGGCCTAGGATATAGCTAGGGTGAAGGGACCAGGGACTTTACTTCAGGGTACCTGACACCCAGGGGTTGTGCTTCCTTGGGAAGTGTTGCCATACCTTGAGTTTCTCTGCCAGCTGCATATTCCACACCTGCTGCATGACCACCAGCTCTGAGCAGTCACCTCTCAACAGTGTCATCACTATTTCACCCATTTCTTTGGGGATCAATATATAGCAGATGCTTTTGTGCCCTATGAATTTTGTGGGGAATTTCATGTTATTTTCAATGGCACTTAATCCTGTGATATATCACTATGCCTCCTAAATTATTTCCTTTGAATTAAATTATCTGCGGGGGGAGAGGGAGAAGGAAGTGTCACTAATACACATTCTCTTCCTTTACAGATGTGCTACAGATACCTAGTACAGCTTCAGTAAACCTAGAACAACTATTGGATGCCCTCTAGGGGACACCTAGAAACTTTTATTCAGGAGAGAAGGCCCAAAACAACTGCAGTAGCAGCTTCTTGATGCCTCTTCCAATACTAAAGAAAAAATAAAACAATTAAAAACATGACAGTGTTACTCATGATAGTGTCACATGTGGATTGTCTATAAGTTCCATGTGGGTCTAAATCATGTTGGAAAGCTCAAGGGAAAGCACAATGAATAGGAAAGGATCTATGCAGCAGGTAAAGCCCTGGGCCTGGAGTCAGGCGGATTCATCATCCTGATTTGGAATCTGACTTTCAGATACCTACCAGCTGTGTGACTCTGGGCAAGTCACCTAACCCTGTTTGCCTCAGTTTCCTCATCAGTAAAATGAGCAAAAGAAGGAAGAAAAAGCAAATTACTCCAATATCTTTGCCAAGAAAACTCCAAGTAGTGTCACAGTGTTGAACATAACTGAAAAAAATGACAAAAAACCCAAAAAACTAAATATCATATATGGAAGCCAAAAAGTTAATGCATCTTGGGCTGCATCGTAATTTCCACGACTAGGGAGTTGATAATCCCACTGTTCTCTGCTTTCATATCTGTTGTATCATATTCAATTTTAGGCACCACAGTTTAAGAAGGGAATTCATAAGCTCAAGAGGTTTCAAAGGCATGAGGGGAGAAGGGGAACCAAAATGGAGCCCTAACAATGAAACTCTAAATAATATTTGGATCAAAGAATAAATAATAAAAGAAATTGGTAATTATGTGAAAGAAGCAGGGAAGGAGGGAGGGAAAAAGGGAGGGAGGGAGAGAAGGAGGGAAGGAGGGAAAAAAAAGAAAGGAAGGAGGGAAGGAGAGAGACTGACTTGGTTTCAGACACTACCACTAGGTGGCTGGGGGACCTCGGACAAAAAAGAAAGAAATGAAGGGGGAAACCATCCAAGATTTAGAGGAATTATTTTAACTAAGTTGGTTAATTATCACTAAGCAAAAAAAAAAAGGAAAGTCAGCAGAACACTGTTGACATGGGTGGTTTCCAGTGACACACCTGCCCTGTGGTAAGAGTGGGCAAATTCTAACCTGCAGTTCTGAGGACAGAAATGGGACTCTGCTTCCTTCTTTCCTTTTGGCTGCTCCTTGAAAATAGAATAGCCTAGCCTGTCTAAGCATTCCAGGAGACACCCTGGGGAGATTAGAAGGGTGGTAGCCCATTTAACTTAGCTCTCTGACAGCTTATGGCCTCAGAGAGCTGTGTGACTCACTTGGCTCCACCTCCTTTTTTATGTCTTTTTTTCTACCACATTTTTTTATATTTCTCTTAATTACTTCCCTAGGTGGGGCCCCTTAACTACATTTCTTTCTAACCCTGTCATATAAAATGTTTGTTATTTATGAAAGTTGGTTGATTAAAATGTCCTTTAAAGTATTTTGAAAAATCTAAACAAGAGGAGCCATCTAGGGAAATAGAAGCATTGGGAGTGGGGGGGAGGGTGTTGGGTCCTCACTCTGTTTCTAAGGACCTATCTAGCTTGAGCCCATCCCTTCACTTCTGACTCAGTTTCTTCATCTGTAAAATGAGGAGGTTAGATTGTATGACCTCTAAGATTTCCTCTACACAGCAAGTATACTAACAAGTGCTATTCTTCCATCTTTTCCTTTCAACTCTAAATCCATAGCCTTAAGTAAATAGATGAGAGAAAAAGTGAATAATTAAGCTGAGTGTTTGGCCTTTTGATTCAATATGCAAATACCTGAGAGAATAAATAGATTTGTCATAAGTACCGAGCAAAGAAGAAAATTCATTTATAAAAACATTTCCAGATGCTATTTTTCATTTCTATCTTTATTTTCAATAAAGGTTTTGGTAGGTGACAAAAAGATCGGTATTAAGAAAGACAGCATCCTCATATATAAAAAGAGTGGGTTGAACAAGATGATAGTGAAAATTTCTTCCAGTTCCAAATATTCTATTTTAAATATAATAACCATAAAATTACTATGTTGATTATCTTCTTGGCAGCTACCTTAGTCTCTTTCATAAAGTTAGAATCTTTTTTAAGTCCATCAAACAAATATACTGGTCAAAAAATCATGGAATATTTCAAACTAATCTATGTAGGCAGCTGGTTGGCTCAAAGAATAGAGTGCTAGATCTGGAATCAGAAAGACCTGAATACTCTTCAGCATCCTGGGTAAGTCATTTAACTTGTTTGCCCCAGTTTTCTCAACTGCAAAACTGAAACTGTAATAGTGCCTATTTCCACAGGTTAGTGTGAAACCCAATAAAATAATCTTTGTAAAATGCTTAGCACAGTGCTGGGCACATGGTAGATACTTAATTAAATGCTTATTTCCTTGTTGTTAAGGACCATGCCTAGGTGAAGGGGAACGTCATTTCTCTCAGAGCCTCCACAGCTGTGTAACCTAACACTTGAAGGAGTTGCATAGCAGCCTTAACTAACGCAGATGCTCCTTGTGGATTGAGAATGAAATAAATTGTAGGCAAGAGGGAAGAGGAAAGAGGTCAGAGAACGCAACTGCCTCTCAGTCTCTTTGTGTCATTATTATCCTCTCACATGAAGTAAGAAGTCTGAATTAGACCTCCAGCAGCCACTGGCAGGTGGCTTCCATATCACAATACCTTGCCCCTTCAAACCTACTTTTCATCCATTAACCACAAAGACCCTGCACGAATCAGATGTAATGATACAAGTAATTTCATGTAAGTCAATATACAAAAATATACCAAAAAAGGTAAAAATTGGGAAATGAAGTAAGCTAAAATACTAATATTTCCCCATTTCCAAAATATCTTTCTAACCATAATTAAATAATATAGAGATACATGAATAAATGAAAATGCATTAATTGCATACTAAGTTCTTGGCAACATGTAGGCAAGAGATTCAAAAACAGAAATAAGACAATCCCTGCCCTCAAGGAGCTTATATTGTAAGAGTGGGTATGACACACATATAAGGGGATGACAGCCAGGGAGTACAGGAGTTGTTTGGTGAGTCACAAGATTTATGAATGAAGCAATAAAGCAGCTTATTGTCTTTTCTCTGCCAGAAGCAATGGTAATACTGATTTGATTACTGTTCTAAGAACAAAAAATAGGAAGGTAGGTGGGGAACATATGTATGTGTGCAAAGTTCAAAGCAAAATATCCTGGGTTGTCCAGGGGGAATGAGGCTTGTTCTGGGGCCAGTTAAACATAATCCTTTATGCATGTTATGGTTTACCCAGTAGCCAATAAAGAACCCACAGTGTTCTAAATTGAATAATTTAACTCATCCCCAAAATTAATATTTCTGCTATTGAAATAGGTTGACAAAAAAAAGCAAAGTAGAACTTTTGTCATTTTTCTTTCATAAAATAAAATATTTGGGCTGCAAATCTCCTAATTGCTGCTCTACTTCCTGATAGTCCTCTCCCACAATAATGTACAAATTCAGCATTCATGATGCCCATCCAAGATATATGACATTGCTTCTAATTATGTAACAAATCTATATTCACAAATCTAGACAAAGAGAAGCATCCAGGTGGCACAATAGATAGAGTTCCAGACCTGAAGTCAGAAAGATTCATCTATTCAAATTCAAATCTAACCTCAGACAAATCTGTGTGACCCTGAGCAATTCCGTTTGCCTCAGTTTCCTCATCTGTCAAATGAACCGGAGAAGGAAACGGCAAACTAGTAATTTTATCAAGAAAACCCCAAATGAGGAAACAAAGAATTGGACACAACTGAATAACAGTGAGCAAAAAGAGAGAACATTCAAACCAGAACAAAGAAATTATCTTGTGTTTGCAAAATTCCTCTTTTTCAGGCTCTTCCTTTTCTGGTTAAACTTTATGCAATCTTTTTAGTTGATCATGATTTATTTTTAGAAAAATGAAAAGAGGAGAATAAGCTAAAGAAAAGTTCCTTTCAATCTCTAAAATTATATGATTCTAAAACTCAAGAAGCATTGAGATAAAGAGAGTTTAAATATTCTTATCCTAGGAACTGTGAATGGAAGCTAAAGGAGAAATCCCATGTTAGAAATGAATTAAAAATTCTGAAAAAGGCAAATTGGGAAAAGGACCTAATTTAAAGGACAAATTCAATGTTCAACACACATTTATTAAGCACCTAGTGAGTGCCAGGCACAGTGTTGAGACCTTGCCTTCAAGAAGTTTATGAGGGTTAGCTATAGACAGAATAACTAGGAAATGATTAAAAGTGGGAAAGTTTTGGAATTGAGAGTAGTCCAGATCCCAGGCATGCTAATATTTATATATCTTTGGAAAGTCAATTAACTTTTCTTTCAGTCTTTTGTGCTTTCCTAGCTCCCCAATTCCTTGCTTGTTCAAGACTTCTATTGATCACTTAATTGTAGTGTGGAATCTTAACTTTCCTTAAGCTCTTACATTCTGGAAACCTCTTGGTCAGTGGTACCCACTATCCCACAATACTCTGTGGAAACCCAACTTTTCAGCATTTCCCACATTTCTAAGGGCAGGGAGTGGACCACATGGTTTCTGAGGTCCCTTTCAGCTCTAAATCCTATAACAAAGAGGGGAAGTAAAAGCAGGAATCTAATGGAACTGGTTTTTATCTGTAAGAAAAAGTCTTAGACTACACACAGCAACAGTCAAGATCATAGTAGCAGAAACTCTAAACTCAACTTACAACGTTATCTAAGAGAATAATGGTAGAAAAGATAACTATGGCAACAACACAGAAAGGGATCAAAATAAAATGAAAATGAATGATAGAACTCATACAGTGCAATACTTATGATGAGTTCATCAGAGCTCCAGGCAACTTTTGGTTTCTTTTACTATAACACATTGATTTTTTTAACTTATGTCTAGCCTAAAATCTTCTTGCAGCTAGATGGCACCATAGTGTACAGAGAGTTGGGCTAGGTATTGAAAAGCCTTGAATTCAAATTTTTACTTTTAGGGGCAGCTAAGTAGCACATTGGATAAATCCTTGGCCACATGGAATCAGGCAAACTCTGGGTTCAAATTCTGCCTCAAATACTTACTACCTAAGCAAGCAATCACTTAGCTTTGATTGACTCAAAAAAAAAATTTAGATGTTATGGCCAAATCTGTAATCAGTGAAGATGTTATCAGTGTCTATCTCCCCAAGGTTGTGGTGAAGATCAAATGAGGTAATATTTGTGAAGTGATTGGCGTGTCTGGCACAAAGTATCTATATTCCCTCTCCAATCCACTTGTGTTTTTGTGTCCTATCTCCTTACAAAACTATCCAATCAGTCAATGAACATTTATTAAACACCTACTGTGTGCCAGGCACCTTGCTAAGCTCTGAGGATACAAAACGAAAAAAGTAGTCCTTGACCTTGAGAGGTCCATAGTCTAATAGAGGAGACAACATGCAAATAACGACCCACAGATTGGAAACAATCAGAGAGGAAAGACATTAGGGTTATGGAAGATCAGGAAAAGCTTCCTGTAGAAAGTGAGATTCTAGCTGGAATTTGAAGGAGACCAGAAAGTAGAGACAAGAAAGTGCATCTAAATTTAGTTCTTGACATTTTTTTTTTAACTTGATGCATAAGTTCTGAAAATAGATATCTAAAGAAGGGGAAATGATGATATATAATCTCTGTTATCTTAATAGCACTCACAGGTTGTACCAAAAATAACAGTCTCAATCTTTTATCAAAGAGCATGCAGTAGTAGAAGGATGTCTAATACTTACTGTAGCACCTGGGAGTTACATCTCATATCTGATTCATCCTGTGTGATTGTAATGCTGTGACAGTTATTGAAAATTAATTAGCTCTGAAGTGCAAAGAACTCTAAGAATAAGAATATAGAGGCTCGAAGTCAAATTGTGATTTCTTTCACTAAAAGTAAAAAGCTGAACAGAAGAACTAAAACATTCAGTCAAAATAATTCTGAAAAGGTTACTTACTTTACACAAATATACACATTTCTGTTAAGCATATTGTCATATGTTATCAATATAAATTACTTAATTTATAAACAATACAATATTTTCACCTTGATTAGAGATTTGTCAAAACTGACACCCACTATACAAGCATGAAACTAACAAAAACCTGGAAGTGAAAATATCCCTAAGAAAAAGATGAGACAACAAAACAGTTTTCCAAAGAAATAGTCATGGTTATTCTAGACAGCACTGAAAGGGAATGTAAAAATTGTCTAGTGCAACCCTCTCATTTTATGTCTCAGAAAAATGAGCCCCAGAGAGATCGTATAAGTTGCCCAGGCTCATAGCTAGTTAATGAGAGAGCCAGAAATATATCTTAGATTCCCTGTTCAATTGTGGGGAGTTTTGTATTTGGGTTTGTTTTTTTCATTCTGCCCGACTAAGCTATGTTTCCTAAAGGTGTATCGTCTTAATGAGCTCTAAAAAAAAAAAAAATTCACACCTGTATGTGACTTCTAAAAATCAATGTGTTATAGTAAAAGAAACCAAAAAATGAATGTTATAAAAATAAATAATATTAATAATAAATTATGTAGTTTTAAGGGTTATAAAATAATTTGCATACAGGACCAAGATAGGCAACATTAAGTATTATTTATCTAATTATGCAGATGAGGAAACTGAGGTTCAGAGAGATGAAGTGACTTACGAGGTAACAAAAAAATGTCAAAACCAAGATTCATATTTCGGTGACCTGACTTTGAATCATATGTTCTTACCACCATTCTGTACCACCTTCTCAAGGGAAATGAAAGTGAAAGTGAATTTAAAAAAAAAAGTAAAATGAAAGAGAAAACCCTTTTTATCAATTTGGAAAATTGAAGAAGAATAACCACTGGCAAACTAAAAAAGAATGATTTTTAAAAGGTGGTATACCCAAAACTCCAGTTCTTTAGGAAATCAGAATAAGGAAAACATTCTCCCTAAATTGATGGTTATGTATGTAATTGATGTAAGGGTACCACCAAGCAGTGCTCTGGATCACCCATTCTGCTTCTAATAAGTGTGAAACATGAGAATGCCGGATGAGCTTCTATACGAGAAAAGGATTGATTCAGTGATTTTTGTTACTACTCTTAGCTGGATTATCAATCAATCTACAATGTAGGCATCAATATAAATCTGCAGATATCTTTGGGCATGTACTCCAACATTGAAGGGTGTCAGGGAATCCCAAAATGGTCTCTGAAGGGCAGAAATAAGAATTGGAAAGTTGGGAAATTTCAATGCTACCAGAGATGTAGCATCTCTGCTCTGTTGGAGAAAACCCAAAAAGAGATAAATTCATTTGACTGATAGGAAAGGCTTAGAACCCACTGCCTGAATGTCATGACTATGACAGATTAGAACTATCCTTGAGAAATTCTCACCTTTTTGAAGGTCATTCAGATATATGATCTAGGGATACCAAGAAGTCTAGTCTAAATCTCCCTTGCTTCTTTGCCATACTTTCTTCCCATGCACCTTCCATAATCCTCTTTTTGCAATGACCACTTCCCATTAATACAGTCCAGAAAGACAATCCTACCCTCTGCCCAATTAGCAAAAAAATTACTACCACCGCTCTCCATGAGCACAACAGAGAAATTAATCTTTTCAGCTTTAGAACTCCCACTCTGGAGTTGAATTGTCTTGATTGGTAAATTAGTGCAGACCACTCCATCTAGGCAAACCCAGACCAGACCATACTTCAAATATGACTATTCATCCATGCTACTGCATTCAAATTTAACCCAAGAATTTCAACTTTTTATTCTGAGAGCAGTAATCAAATCAACTTCCAATTTCTACTGGAATGATGTCAATTAATTGCTCTATGAATCAACTAACTATCCCCGTGTCTCCCCAGATCAAAACTTTCTTTCTTGGCTATCACTCTCCCTCAGACATTGAATTCTATTAAAATGGGAACTGAATCATTGTATATATATTCCTAACCATGTAGTGCAGTTCCTGGCATTAAGTAAGCACTAAATATATGCTTTATCATTCATTCAGTTGTTCTTCTACTCTTTTCTTCATTAGTCTACAACTACCTACAATGAATGCAAAAGTCAATTGTTCCCAAGGGGCTTGTAACTTAACAGGTATCTTATACCCTCTCACTGGGACTGTCTTGATACCTTCAGATTTAACTTGGTCTAGCTTCATTCTTTGAGTAGTATAAAATTCCCAGCTTGTTTCTAAAGCACAACATCAAGTTTTGTGTAAGGCAACCAGGGTCTACACAAAATATACAAAATGATGAACTCAATTCAGCATTTACAAAGGGCCTATTGGATGCACAAAACTCTAGGTAAGATACAGAGTTTAGACAAGTCACAGTCTTTGTCAAGTTTACAATCTGATTTCCTATTCATCTCACAGGGGTAAATTTATACAGAAAATATGTTCTGGTCTTTAAAAAAAAATCAAAATACAACACATAAATGGGCTTGGCAAGAGATTTCAGTCTTGGCTACGGCCTGCTTACTTGTCCTGATAAATATGTATTTCTTTCCTAGCTTCTTGCTGACTCACATTAGGACTTACTTTATCACACCACAGAAAAAACCTCTTGGAAGCTCACCTCCCTCCTGGCCTGCTCACACTGGAAGTCCAGGCCAAGCCACCCCCCCCATCCCCACTCTCCACCACACACAACGATGTGGCTTCCCCTTCTGATTAGCTCATTCCTTCCAAAACCTCTCATTTAAGGAGGAGGCCCAGTTTAACCAAATCTTTATTCCTATACAAACTATATTGCTGACTCATCTCCATAGGCTTTCTTTATCATGACTCTACATCCTTGCCCTTTTACAGCTTTCTTTTTATGTTATTTTCCCTTATTAGAATGTAACCTCTTACAGGGCAGGAATTTTTCTCTCTATATTTATATTTATGGCATCTATTAAGTTCTAAGTAAATGTTTATTCAGTTACCTGAGTTTGTCTTTCTGGAGAGAAACTAGGATTGATAGAATACTAATGTACAAAGAGTGGGGTTAAAAATTGAAAGCAAATGTTTAGGTCGTTTAGGTCGAGGTTCTGTTGTCTTGTTCTCAAAGAGAACCGATGATATTAGAGGGTGATGACTTGCAAGTGAACTAGATTTAAGTGAGTCAGGAGTGTGCAAAGTCTCATGGTCTCCTTCAGAGTCACTGGAGTCCAATGGAATGGCAAGACGTAAGTCAGAACGACTGGGGCTGGCAGCTGTGGGACATCCTTGCCACTGAATGCTAAATCAAAGAGGGATAGAGTATTGTTAATGGACATACCTGCCCAGAAGGGGTTAGTGGGAATACCTGCAGTCTATAAACTGAGACCTAGAAAAGACTTTAACTTAAAAATGTGGGTTTCCCACTCTGATTTCAATCATTAATTCTACCAATACTCAAACCTCTTCAGACTTTCCCCTAAATTGATTTGCATGACAAATAGGACTAATTTTTTTTTTTGGGGGGGGGAATACTGAAAGGAAATTTCTTACCCTAGCTCCTTTACAGTTTTGCTAAGTGGAGTCTTTGGGATAATCTAAAGAGTTGTAGGGTAGCAATTCAGGGATATCCTAGAAGTTACAGGAAATTTTGCACCATAACTGATAAATTTAGATTTTGATTAAAAGGCTCTGAGAGGAATTTAAAAAGGGCTCTAAATTTGGGCTTTCAAATGCCTAATGATTTCTCCCACTGGCTGGATGCAGCTGTCTGGGGTTGTTTTAGCAAAAAAGCAGTCTCTGAAGCTATCAAAGTGGGAAATTCCTAACTTTTAGCTCCACAGGTAAAAATCAGCTGGTATTAGCAGACTGCAACAAAATTAACAGCTTAGTGAAGAAGCCCAGTCACAATAAGCAGAGGTCAATAGCCCGTCATTTGATTGAATGCTACCCCACTATTAAGGAATTCCTCAAACTAGAAATCCCAAAATCCTCCTGGAAAATAATTCTCACCTTGGTCCTTGTAACTGGAGGTCAACAAATCAAGAAGCAAGGCAATAAGATAAAAAGTTTAATTAGTATTAAGTTTTGTATAAGGACAGAATATCAGGTTATTTGAGGGGAGAATATCTTAACTTTGAAGTTAATTGTTAATTGTTAACTTTGGTGTCCTAGGAGTCAACAAAGATCAAGTTTATTTTGATAGGGATGAGTCTCTGCAGTTAAAACCAAAAGACCATCATGGTTAATTTCAACTGAATATTGAAATAAGACTGGAGGTCTTCAAGATGGTGGAGGCCTCCTTGAAGTTATTTCAGGGGGCCTATCCTATTGTTGAATAAAATACAGATTAAGAGTCTTATCTATTTATGAAGAGGGGACCCTGAAACTCTGAAAATCCTTGAAGGAGAATATCTCCTTCAACTCTATCTCTGTGAGGGACCCTGCCTCGAGGGACAAACAGTTTCATCCTTGTTAGTTAACAAGCCATAAAGTGCTTGATCACAGTGTGCCATTGAAACTGTCCCTTGGGGCAGGGTCCCTCACAGAGGCAGAGTTGAAGGAGATTTTCTCCTTCAAGGATTTTCAGAGCTTTGGGGTCCCCTCTTCATTTACACAACTCTGTAACTTTCTTTCTTTGACCTCTAAGGCTAATGTTTCTGGGGAGATGTTCTCTCAAAATCATAACACAAGTTTTATCCCTTTCCTCCACACCACAAAGTACCCCAAATCCAGGGTAGATGCTGGGGGTACCCAAACATAAAGTGGAGACCGATATATTATACAATATAATTACATATAATTTGAGACTGTTAAGATAAAGGATCAATGTCTTTCTACTGGGGAAACAAGCTAATTGATAGTATCAAACAATTTTCACAAGATTATAAATATGATAACAAATATTTCTCAGGCATTGGCTACCTGTTGTGCTATGCTTTGAGGGAGAAACAAAGTTAAGCTAGTAACCAGTCCCTAAACCTAACAGTAGAGTAGTAGGTTAAAACACAAACATAAAGGCTAGAATACACATTACATAATAACCTACATTAGAGAATCACATAGCAAAATACTATGTGAGCTTTAAGAAAAAGGTCATTACCAGTTGGGAGTGGAGATTAGGGAAGAGTTACTGGAAGATGTGACATTTTAATTGGCTTTTAAAGGATTGGAAAGAATTCAACAATCAAAGAGGTTAAGAGGAGATAGTAAACAAATAATCTTAACAAAAACAGAAATTTGAGAGCACAGTGTATAGGCAAGAAGGGAGTGATATAGACAAAGCTAGACAAAAAGTTGCCAAGTGTCATGCAAGGTTGTAGACTATTTTGAATATTATGAAGAAATTATCTATTAGAGCAGTGATTCCCAACCAAAATTCTACTTTAGACAAGTAAAATGTCTAGATTTTGTAAAGTCCTTAAGGGCAGGGACTATTTTATTTAAAAATAACAGCTAGCCTTTATATAATTACTATATGCCAAGCATTGTTCTAATAACTTTCTTTTTTTTAATTCATTCATTTTTCAGTTATGTTTGGCTCTTTGTGAGCCCATTTGGGGTTTTCTTGGCAGAGATTCTGGAAGGACTTACAGTTTTCTTCTCCAGCTTATTATACAAATAAGGAAAGTTGTATAAGTATATACAACTAGTAAGTGTCTGGGGCCGAATTTGAACTCATAATCCATGTGAGGTTTTCTTGCTAAAGATACAGGAGTGGGTTGCCATTTCCTTCTCCAGTTCATTCGACAGATGAAGAAACTGAGACAAACTGGGTTTAGTGATTTGCCCAGAATCATACAACTAAGTGTTTGAGGTCAGATTTGAACTCAGGAATATGTGTCTTCTGACTCCAGTGAAGCACTTTAGCTTCATAGTTGCTCCTATAAACACATTTGATTTTCACAATAAACCTGAGAGATAAGTGCTATTATTAACTTTGCAGTTGAGGAAACTGAGGCAAACAGAGGTGAAAGGATTTCCTAGTATCAATTAATCATTTCTTGAATGTCTACTGAATGCCAAGAATTGTGCTAAGTACAGAGGATACAAAAGTGGCAAAAGAGTTTCTGCCCTCAAGAGGCTTATGATTTGCGTAAGTCCCATAGAGCTAATTAGCCATCTGATATCTGAGGTTGAATTTGGACTCAGATCCTTTTGAAAGAAGACCCAGCACTTATCCACTGTACCATCTGGCTACCAATTTTGTCTTTGAACAGTAAATATTTTACAAATGCTTGTTGATAAATATACTATCTATAGCAGACTTCATTGCTCTTGGCTAGGAACTTGGGAGAAAGGATTCCTGAGTGAGTGTCACAATTAATCAATCAAAAACAGTTATTAGGCACCTGCTATGTATAGGTACTAGGAAAAGCAAAGATAAACATCCTGGAAGTCTCTAACCTCAAGTAGTTTATATTCTAGTAGAAGAGACAACATGTATGTATATATATGTATAAATACAAAATACATACAATATAGACACAAGATAGGGATGGCAGTAGCTAAGGGTGAGAGGTTGGTGGGAGGTATTTCTATTAGTGCATCAGGAAAAGTTTTGTTCCAAGTTGTGTTGAAAGTTCAAGTAAGGAGGACTGTGAGACAGGAGAAGGAGGGAGGACATTCCAGATAAGAGGGACAGCTAGTACAAAAGACAGGAAATGGAGGCCTGTGTGTGAGGAAGAGAGGATAGTTGGGAAGGACTGTAGCTTACAGGAAGAGAGATGCTGTATAAGGAAGCTGAGGAAAGTCATGTTATCAACAAACAAGCAGCAGAGGGGGAAAAAAGTCATTTTTAAAAGTAACTGGAGCACCATTGACCATGGAAGTTTTGCTGACTCTAAGTACATGGTAGTTATGTGACTCAGTGGATATAATGCTGGACCAGGAGTCAGTCAGCTCTAAGTTCAACTGTGGCCTCAGACACTTACCAGCTGTGTGAGCTTGGGCAAGTCACTTAACCCTGCTTGCCTTAATTTCTTCAACTGTCAAATGAGCTGGAAAAGAAAACAGCAAACCACTCCAATATCTTTGCCAAGGAAACCCTACATGGGGTCATGAAAAGTTGACACAATTAAAAAAATATGCTAAAGATTTCCAATTGAAAAGCCATATACTAGATTCTAAGTGCTTTGAGGAGAGGACTAAGTCTTTTCTTTGTGTTATCCATGTATTTAATGTAAATATTCAGTATATGCTTGTTGAATAAATCTAGGAAGGAAAAAGATACCCACAGAATATAATTACTTCTAAAAGTTTATTCATGGTATAGAAACTTGGAATTCATTGCTCAAAACTTAGTTAAAAAACAAATACTCTTGCATTAAACCTTATCCAAAATGATGCAATAATAAATATTGTACACTTAAACACTCTCTAAAATATATGTATTTGTTTTATTAACAGCCTTTGGAGTAGTGGGATGATTCTATTCATTCCACTCTATTCATAATCTTTGACAAATATTTACTAGGCAAGCATCCACTATGTGAATGGCACACTATCAAGCACTTTAAATATCCTTTCCTTATTTTTTGGTACATTGCCTTGCTGCCTCCCACTCTGCTGCCATTCTAGGCACACCTCCATGAAAATCACTTCGTTTTTCAAGATATCACCTGTTTCTTTTTGCCATTCGCCACTGTGATATCCTAATTCTAAAAATTATATAAGTAAATATGGCTAGACTAAAAAGGTACCCACCTCAAGATGGTATAAACACAGAATAACAATTACATAAGAAAACTACACAGTTTTGGAGCTAGCTAGGTATGTTACAATAGAAAGATCACAGAATATGCAAAATCGTGGCACCTTGGTTCAAACCCTGACACTACCACTTGACATGTGCGTACCTTGGGCAAGACACTTCACCTCTAATCCTCAATGAGGGTGTTATGCCAGTCTTCATAAATCCTACAGTCCATTACTCTTAGATCTATTGGAATTGATCTCTTGACTGTTTTGACTATCGGGACCTTTTCATCTCTGTTTCTTGCATTCTCTCTGGCTGAGCCCCATGCCTCTAACACTGTCCCTCCTCTGATAACTGACAAACTCCCTGACCTCAAATGCCAGCTAAAATCCTATCTTCCATAGAAAGCCTTCCCGAAACCCTTATAATTCCTATCTATCCTGTATATAGTTTGCTTTGTATAGAAGCCTGCATGTTCTTTTCCACTAGACGGTAAATTCCTTGAGGGCAGAGAATGTCTTTCCCCTTTTTTTAATATCATCGCTTAGCCCGTAGTAATCAATTAACTAATTTTATTAAGCTACAGAGCGTGATTGATTTTCATTAACTCCTAAATAGCTTAATAAATATTGATAGATAAGTTTTAGGTTTCTCTTCAATACAAATATGTGATCTCATGTGAAGGTATAGCAGAACAAAACAAAACAAAAACGGTGTGAGGGTTTTAATGAGGAAAAGGGAAGGACAAACACAAAAGCCGCACTTGCTAAAAAGTGGAAATAGGTTTCCACAAGGTGCCAGGCTGTTCATAGCCCCATTAGCCCAGTTCAACCTTGGGGATTACGGTCAGGAGAGAACCGCTGGTGGAGAAGCGGACTGGCTCTCTAAAGGGAGTCACTAAAGGCTGTCATGTAGACTACAAAAGTAGTGGCGGTTCTCGGGGCCGCCTCCAGGCACTGCCTCGGCCAGGAGAGGCAGTCTGCAGCTCGCGAGCTCAATGGGCAGTGTCGCCTGCTGGGGTACCAGTTCCCATCCAGCCTAAACCTGGGACCAAGGCCCGCAGCCTGGTCCTTCCTGGGGATGCTGCAGGGTCTCAGCCGCCAGAAAAGCCTCGGGCCACGGAAGGGGAGGTAAAAAGCCCGCGACCGCAACAACTACAATAGCGGCAGTGGCTGGGCGCGGCTAGGGAGGGGCGGGCCAGGCGCCGCAGTCTCCCCTCGGGCTCCCTCAGCAGCCCCCTCCCCAGTCATTCCGGTCCCTTCTCGCTCTCCACTTCCGCAGCACCAGATTGGGGTGGTTGCTAGGCGGCGACAGCGGCGGCGGAAGCAAAATGCAAGTTTGGGGCTGAAAAGGGGCCGGAGGAGGAGGAGGCGGTCCCAGTGAGCGGCGCGACCGGGCGCAGGATGCGGCGGCGTTCTAAGCTGCCGCCGCTGCCTTCTCTAGGCCAGTGTCTGCGGCTCTTCTGGCTTCAGCCGCTACCCTTCCTCCTCGTGGGCCTGGCGCAAGGGGAGGAGGTGGCGGCATTGTCAGGTAACCGCGCAGCCTTGCTCGTTCGCCGCTCTTTTCTGTCCGTGCTTCCTTTCCCCCGCCCGGCTCGCAAGGACATCTTAGCCGTTGTGCGCCTGCCCCTTCCGTGGGAGGGGAATTTGCTCTTCCAGTGGAAGCCCAACCCCTGATAGCGGGATTTCTGGAGGCGGGCTGGTCTGGTTTGGTTCTGTCCCGCCTTCCCCACCTGGCCAGTTTCCCTTATGTAGGTAAGGGACCCCAGCCAGATTTGTTGGAACACCTGAGGGTAGAAGATGGGGTGCAGCTCTTTTTTTTTTTTTTTAAACCTCCTCTATCTCTCCTTCCCAACCTGCAGTTAAACGCACCAGCTTAAACGGCCTCTCAGCCCCTTTCCTGTGTGTAGCATTTCTCACAAGCCGATTTTTTATGTTGCCCTTCTGTCTCAAAAGCCTAGACTCATCCTGCTAAGTGTGGTGTCTCCTTTATTAAGTTTCACTATATGGATGTGTCAGAATTTTGAAGGCCTGGGTTCCAAAAACCTTTAATCAGTGAAGCTTCCTTCCTACGTCTCCCAAGAGCTGTCTTTGGCCCGTGACCAAGCTGTGCAGAACTAATGGACACCTGCCTTCCGGACCCCAGATGACAATCTGTGGTTGGGGCAAGCCGGTTTCTAACCCATTGGTTTTCATTCCTATCCAGGTCCCGGAAACCTCGTTTTTTCCTTTTAACTTTGGATTGGGGACAGTGTTCACCAGATTCATTGTGTAAATCACCCCTGAGAATCAGTTTTTGCATCGTGAGAACTTCAGCAGTATGGCTTTTGATCACCCAGATTCGGGGTTGAATTAAATGATAATATCATTTCTGGCTCTTAAAACTTTTTGGTGATTTATTGTACACTCCTATTTGCCCAGAAATTCCCATTCCAAGAAATGGGAAGCATCCAGGCAGGCCTCCACAAAATTTCCTTACTCAATTTGGAAGGAAGCCAGTCAGTTAAACAGGAAGAACTAGAGGCTGGATGGCTGTAGAGAACAGAAACTTTAAGTGGAGAACCACCTAGGCTTTTCAGTAAATAGGTGGAGTCCTTAGAAACTGAGGTACTTAGGTGTCTGAGATGTTCAGTCTGTGTTGTCGGTGAAATTCACACCAAGTCATTTTCCATTTCTTAAATTTTTTTTTTGTTGACATCTCTGAACTGAGGAAGTGTGTCTTTGAAATTGAAAGCAGATCCCTGGGCACATCAGTTTCATACTTTCTATAATAAGTCCTCTGGAAAAATAAAAATATTTAAAAACATCTGTTTAAGCAGGTTAAAGAGAAGTCATAGAGATTGTGAAATAAATATAATTTAGCATGCATTGATCTCACTTGCCATCTTGCTTTCCATCTCTCTTTAATAGACAAAAGACAAACATCTCCCAAAGTGAAACCCAACCAGTGAAGAAACCAAAAAACATTTAAAGTACATTTTGATAATCATTAGATTCTTGTTTTTGACTTAGTCATATTTTAAAATATCTATTTTACATATTAAAAAAACTTAAATTTTATGAAAGTACTTTACCAAATCATCTGAAGAAGTAAGCTCAACCAGTGAAGAAACCAAAAACATTTAAAGTACATTTTGATAATCATTAGATTCATGTTTTTGACTTAGTCATATTTTAAAATATCTGTTTTACACATTAAAAAAACTTAAATTTTATGAAAGTACTTTACCAAATCATCTGAAGAAGTAAGTTCCAGGATTGTTCTTGTTGTCACAAAGACTTGAATTCAAGACCTCTCTTTGACACATGTTAGCTATAGGATCATAAACAAAGTTCTTAACCCCTGTGGTTAATTAAGAACAGTGAGTCTGGAGCATAGAGTGAGGCTGAGGACTTTGTGTAGCTCTGCCCCACTCATAATCCAGTCCAAGTACAAGTCAAGACATCACCTTCATGATGTCAATGAACCTCTTTGAGAGCAAAGAATAAAAAAACAACAAATTACATATGAGGTGCTGAGATGAATGTGATGTCTCAGTGGAGTGAGTTTCCACACTGGTATTCTCTACATTTACAGAAATCACAATTTCTGCACCAAAAAACCTTGACTGAAATTTTTCAGGAAGTAGTTTTAAGGTTGCCTAAACTTTGGGAAGTATCTTTTTTTTTTTTTTTTTAAGATATCCAAAAACTAACTAAAACTATTATTTCTGTAGTTTTGGCTGAAGCTTTTTTTTTATTGAGTTTGAATGAATTTTAAATATAATTTTGAGTAAAATAAATAGAATAGTAATAAATAGAAGCATATGTTGAGAATTTTCAAACCAACTTCCCTAATTTTATTCATTAGGAAACTGAAGCATAGGGAGGTTAAATAAAGATGTCAACAAATATTTATGTTTGTCGACCTACTCCTGTGAGCTCCTATTATGAGCCTGGCACTGTAGTGAGAGGTAAGGATGCAAAGAAAGACAAAAATCAGTCTCAATTCCCAAGGAATTCACAGTCTAATAAAGGGAGACAGGCCACATATTTGCAATATAGACAGGATAAGACAGGATAAAGAGAAATTATTATTGGGAATAATCTCAGTGGGATAATGCTAGCATTAAAGGTAAATCAGGAAAAGCTTCTTGTAAAAAACTGGATTTTAGTTGAGATTTAAGAAAAGCTGGGAGAGGAAGATAAGGAAGTAGATTATTCCAGGCATGGATGATAGCCACTAAAAAGGCAAGTAGAATCAAAATGGAGTATAGTGTGGGAGGAACAGTAAGCTTGGAGGCCAATGTCACTGCATCTCAGATTGTGTGGAGGGGATAAGAAGTTGGAAAATTTAGGAAGGGGCTAAATTAATGCAGAACTTTAAAAACCCAAGAGAAGATTTTATATTTGATTCTGGAGGTGATAGGAAGTCATTTTGGTTGACCTTTGTTTTAGGGAACTTAGTTTGGCAGCTGAGCAGAAGATAGATTGGAATGGGAGACTTGAGGCAGACCAGAAGGCTATTGCAGTAGTTTAGGCTGAGTTTAATGTGTTCCTGCCTCAGGATGATGCAGTGTCAATGGAAAGAAGGAGTTGTATATAATAGATGGGAGGATAAAATCAACTGGACTTGACTACTGATTGAATATGGGTAATAAGAAATAGTGTGAAAAGTTGAGATTTTGAGCCTGAGTTTAGAGGATTGACTTCCAAAGGTCACAAGGCTTCAAACTCAACACTTTCTGGTTCCAATTTCAATGCTATTACTACATCACAAATGAAGAAGGTGCTTCAGAGAGATGAGAACTTATTAATTGGTTGATGAGATTTATTTCTGAAAAAAAAATGTGAATCATAAATAAGTGATTTAGGGAGGGCCTTACTGTTTAAAGAAGACCTGAAATAAATAATAGTGAAATTAATTATATGTATTTTGGAAGTTTGGCTTTATTTGGGATTTATCTATACAAAGATTTAATGAAAGGATAGGCCTAAAGAGCCAAGTCAGAGGATGAGATGTGATTGACTGATCAGACATGATGTGTTTGGTGTGTTGAAATTTGAACAATGAATTTGAAGATGCTGGATTCCTATCACTGATACTTACTCACTGTCTTCTCATGATCATTGTACTTATTTACATTCTTTAAGTTGTTCTTTTTTGGAGTGTTTTAAATCAAATAATTTGCTTATTTTATTTATAGAAATACTTTAAATGTACCTTCCCTTTGAACTTTCCCTGTTTTTTTTCATTATTTATTAGGTTCATGTTTACAAGGAATGTCATTTTGGGTTGTGTCTTCAGTTCCTTTATCATTCACCATCTTTTATTATTACATTCTTTTCTGAGATTTCTCAAGAAGGCAAAATAATCTTGTGTTATTTGAGAGTTTTTCCTTTGTCATTGAAGAGCTTCTTCCTGGCCACTTATCTTTTTAACTGTTACTCTGTCTATCTACTTGTTTATTTGTTCATTCATTTAATTTATTTATTGCCAAGACAATCAGGGTTAGATATCTTGCCCAGGATCACACCACTAGTAAATGTCAAGTGTCTGAGGCTAGATTTGAATTTAGGTCCTTCTGACTCCAAGGTGGATGCTCTATTAATTGTGTCACCTACCTACCCTGCCCCTGCCCATTTGCAAATTTGTTGCTAATCATTGAAACTGTTAAATACTAAATATCTTGAAGTTTAAAGTGTGGTTTGTTTGTTTTTCCTAGCAGTTCTTTATAGGTTTTGTCATTCCATGCTTTGTTATCCATAATCAAAAGTTCTGGATAGTTTGCTTTTATTATTTCTTATATGTGGCATTTGATTTTGGTTTTGTTTCTTTATGATAAGACCTTGGATCTAGAGCTGGCACAGACCTTAGAGACCATCTAATCTAGCAATCTCATTTTGTAGATGGGAAAATTGAGGCCATGTTCATACAGTTCCTATGCATCAGAAACATGAACTAAAATAAACCCAAGGGTTGTTAACCTGCCTCTGCTTATTTTCAAGGTCAGCATGAAATTCAGGGAGCATTGTAGAGAGTGATTTTCCTGGAGTTATAAAGACCTGAGTTCATGGCCTCATTCTTTTAACTTTAAAATGAGTATAATAATAGTACATAGGATTGTTGTCAGGATCAAATGAGATAATATTTATAAAGCAGCCTTAAAGTGCTACTTATTAGTATCATTAGCATTGCTATTATTATTCTTTGTAGTGAGAGAAGAGATAAAGAGACTCAGAAAAATTGATTAATGGGCAAACTGGCTGATCATGTCACCAGGATTCCCTATTTATTTGTCATAGCATTATCATCCTTGTGACATTCAAAAATTGGAAACCAGTCAACCGATTAATAAGCATTCATTACAGATTTATTAATCCCAGATAGAGGATACCTATTGATGTTCAATCATTTTTCAGTTGTTTTTGATGCTTTGTAACCTCATTTGGGTTTTTCTTAGTGAAGATACTGGTATGGTTTGTCATTTCTTTTTCCAGCTCATTTTATACTTGAGGAAATTAAGGCAAAGAGCATTAAGTGACTTTTCTAGGATCATCAGCTAGTAAATATCAGATGCTGGATTGAAGTTTAGGAAGAGAAGTTTTTCTGATTTCCTGACTCCAGATCTGGCACTCTGTTCACTGTACTTCCCTGTCAACTAGGGAATGACTAAACAAATTGCAGCATTTAAATAAAATGGAATAAGATTGTACTCTAAGGAATGACAAATATGAGGAAATCAAAGAGATTTATATGTGTTTGTGCAAAGTGAAAAGAATAGAACCAATTGAACAATATGCATGATAACTACAATAACATAAGTGAAAATGACACAAAATTGCTGTGCCTTAATTGCAATGACTTATGTTGGTCCCTGTCTAAAGAAGAGGAGAGTTGATAAAATGGGGGCTTGGAGTCAGGAAACTCTGAGGTCAAATACTGCCTCAGACACTTACTAGTAGGTTGACCTTGAACATGTCACTTAACTTTCTAAGCCTTAGTTTTCCCATCTGTAAAATGAAGGTGTTAGTTTCATTGGCCTCTAAAGTCTCCTCCAACTCTGAGTCTATTATCTTATGATCCCTGTAGAGTACATGGAATTTGGTTATACAGTAATGCATATGCTTCTGGATATGATTACTTTAGTGATTAGGTTTTGGAGGATTCAATAATGGGGAGTATATCAGGGAATAATTTTAGTATTTTTTCAAGGGGTATAAATAAAGATTATTAATGGGCAAAAAATGTAAATCTTGGCTTGGCATTTGAAATAAGCAGTAAGCTGGGCTCAGAATTGAGTAGGAAGAAGGGATCAGTTTAAAACTCATTTGGAAATTTGTGTAGTGCTGTCAGTGATCTGTCTGCTGGCTGCTGCAAAAGCTCGTCCCTTTAGCACCAGTCTTCCCCCAGAAATACCATATAGCTCTAAATCACAGACCACTAAGTTCTCAGAAGAATTGAAATTATAATTAATCCAAAGGTCAATAGAAATACACATAGTGGGAATGAGAAGGCTGTAGCATGTTACTAATAATGACTCCTTGAAAGAAGTGGTATAAAAGACATTATTGACCAAGTGTGAGGAATTTAGGTTAAATGCAGTGTGCCTTAAAATAATGAAACAATTGTTTCAAAGGTAAAACATCTTAAGAGGCAAAAGGGAATCTTCATCTCTATTTTGGGCATGGTTGGGAGGAGAACATGACAGAAGGAGGACCTTTGAAGCTTTCTAGGTGTAAAGTCCTAACACAGATTAGTGATGAACCATCTGAAGCATCATCTTTTCTAATGATATAGATTTGCAGCAGCCATAATAGAGAACTGACCTAAACTATAGGCATCTATGCAGTCTTTCCAAAGCATTTATTTAGAATATAGAAATCTAGATTTAGAGCTAAAAGAGACTTTAGAGGCCATTTAGTCTAAATCTCTCATTGTATAGATGAAGAAACTGAAACTCAGAAAGTTTTTAAGGGAAAGCTTCCCAAGGCTGAGTAGATAATACAATTGGTACCCACTTCTCATGATTCCTTCAGAACAAATATCTATTACCAGAAGTGATCTCAAGATCAGTGCTAGGAGTTGTGAAGTCCTAGGCAAGAAGTTGACCTTAGTAGTACAGTTGATGTTGATATCGTTGTTTATCACTAAAAGAGCAGAAATGAAGGGTGCATTTGAGATATGAATAGCTTATTAAGAAACTAAATCAGAAAATAGGATTTGGGGATAAAAGAAGTGATGGGCTCTTTACGTAAGGATGGAGGATCTAATGAGGACAAGTGAAAATACATTAAAATGGAAGAGTTTGGCAAATTAATCTAGATAGATTTTTTAAATTTAAAATTTTTCTTTTTAAAAAATCTATGTAGTTTTAAATGCTAAAGGGGAGGGAGAGGGAGGAAATTGTACATATATGTATGTATATGTGTATATATCCACCTGCCAGATACTACAATAGAGTAAAAATCCCAGCATAGGAGAAAATTAATAGAGATCTTAATAATTCACAAGAAATGAACCTGAGATCTTAATGAAAGGAATTTAATTTTATATCATAGACAGAGACTATAGAATCATAGATTTAGAGCTGGAATGAACATAAAAGTCCTGCCATCTCATTTTACAGTGGAAGAAATTAAGACTTAGTTATTATCTATAATATTTTTGTTACAAAATTACAAATATTTTTAATGTTGACAATATTAAAAAAATATTTAAGGGTGGCACAGTAGATAGAATGCTGGGCCTGGAATTAGGAAGATTCATCTTTCTGAATTCAAATCCAGTCTTAGACACTTACTAGCTGTATAACTGTGGCCAAGACACTTAACCCTGTTTGTCTCAGTTTCTTCATCTGTCAAATGTGCTGAAGAAGGAAATGGTGAACCAGTGCAATATTTTTGCCAAGACAATTTTAAACCGGGTCTTGGAAAGTTAGATAATTGAAAAACAACTGAACAATAAATACTACAATTATTAACATAGGTAATACTTTGTAGAGTGTTTGTAAACCTTAAAGTGCAATATTAATGCTAGTCAAATAAATAATATAAATTTGTGTATAAAACCTTATGGGTTATTCCTCCTTAGGAGGAATAGATACTGATAAGGATCCAACACTATATATGAAAACATAGGCAATGACATTCCTTGTAAGTAGATGATCTCTATTTCTAGGTTCACTAGCTATACAAATAAAGTTACTTAAAAGATACTAACTTTACTCCTTTTGTTACAAAAGACCTGGATATAATATGTAAATATACTAACTACATAATTCCAAATTATACACAGAAAGCAGTGTATGTTAAATGAATAGTAAAATATGTTTGTACTTCAGTGAATGTTCTACAATGAAGTGTTAAACTCAAAGTAAATAATAAAACTAATGAAAATTAGATTTCCCTTTGAGATAATACAAGATAGTTCTTAAGTTACACTCCTCTAAGAAAATTATTGCATCAAAATTCTTCTTTTCCTTAAAACAAAACAGATGTTTCTGACTTTAACATTACTAATTAATAGATTTATACCTTGGTCCCACAAACTTCTGCATTATTGTTTAATTATTCTCTTATTTTGAAATATAAGATTAATAACCTTGTTTTATACATGAATATGTACCTATTAAGGGGCAGATGACAGTCAATTATATATCTACTTAATTATTTAGAATATGAAAAAGATTATAATTTCAGACAAAAACAATAAGATCTTGTATACTTGTATCCTGTAGCAGTACAAAAATGCTGGAGTATTGTAACAATGAGATTCTTTATATTAAAAAAATTAAATATATATATTTAAAATATTTTTAAAATTATATCTAAAAAAATACCTGCCCTAGTTAGAGAGATTTATTATGAAAGGAAAAAGCAGCAATATGATTATAAAGCATCAAAGCTAATCCTCCAGGCCTAAACCTAAGGATATGGAATGACTCAACACATATATAAAAGGAAAAAAAACACCACCCTTATTTCTGCTGGGTTTCAAGTAAAAGTCATAGTTGTATGACAGGCTATCACAGTAAGCACAGAATTAACCAGGTGGGAAAATTTCTTGTATGGAAATTGACTCCAAAGGGTTCTACCAATTGGAAAACTAAATACACTTGGTATAACTGTAAACTGTTCCAAACATTTTAAAGAACATTATATGCCAAGAGTTCTAAAACTGTGTTTGTCCTTTGACTCAGCAATACCATTATTAGATCTGTTTACTAAGGTGATCAGGGAAGAAAAAAAATAACACACACACACACATATAACTTTTTATTTTAAAAATATGTGCAAATATAATTTTCAATATTCACCTTTGTAAAATCTTGAGTTTCAAATTTGTCTTCCTCCCTTCCCCTTATCCCCTTCCCCTAGATATCAAGTAATATTTTTCATATTCTTTTCCTAAACTTTCTTTTACTTGATCAGTTCAAAATTCTGTGTCTCATGCTATCTATAGAATTAATCTTCTTGTCACTGAATTTCTCCTTTATAATTTTAGCACATATTTTTAAACAAAACCAGTGACTTATTAAACTTTTATGGTCTCTAAGTTGCACGGTTTATTTCAACTCCGGCAACTTTGCCATTAATTTACTTATAATAAATTCTGTTGAATTATTGCTAATTATTTTCAGTTCTATTATTCTCTCAGAGATGAAAGCATCTCATCTTTCCCTCACTGTCCAGAAGGGAAAATCTTAGTCCTAGTCCTAATCCTGATTGCATGGCTGCAAACTTCCATTAAGATGTTCTTAGCAATTATAAAACTCTTTAACAGTTTATTTAAGCCTGGTCTATTCAAATAACAATTAAATTCTGTTATATTATCTACAGAAGTAACACAAAGTATTTTTTCAAATTGAATTTCACTTTCAATCAAGTTGTTCCCTTAAGTAAACTTTTTTTTGTGTGTGCAGACAAAAAGTAAGATACTTCTTAAAAATTCAAAATGTAAACTTGCTTTGAAATTTATTCCAAACTGATTTTTCCCTTCTTTGCTCTGTACCCTTGTGATATTGAGTAGCTTTCATATATATATCTGTGGTGATCTTCTTAAATTTGTCTATACCCTTCTTGTACCACCTAAAACAGAACCAGTTAAGAATTAATACTAGGTAGTTCCTAAGTACCACTATTTAAATGAAAGCTGCAACCTTTTTTTTTTTTTTTTCACTTCTAAACCTCAGTGATGTAGTTTTCAAATCTGCTTCTTTCTAATCACTAAAATGACCTAGCTCTCTTAGCTGTGAGATATAAAAAGCTGACACTCTTTAGAGGAAGAGTGATAAAGGATTCATTTACCATTCACAGTTATTAATTTCCTTTTAAACAAAATGCTAGTCTGAAATTTGCTAAAATATTTTAACTTTTGTAAAAAAACATTCAAACCACATTTTCACAGTAGAGAACTTACATTTTAGTCACAAACTCAGCTTTTAATTAGTTTATGATGGCATTGCTGTAAATTGGGGAAAATATCCTGTTTTCCTTGTCTGTGCTTCTTATGTGTCTTCTTACATGGCCTATTAAAAAAGAGAAAGTTTTTTTTCCCCAAGAAAAGTTTTTACTTTACTTTTACTCTTCAGGAAAAGAGCTAGATTGACTTTTAAACATAAATAATATGACAAAAGAGACATAGAAGTGCTTGTTCCTTATCTTTCCCTAGAAATTTATGAGAGTTAAGCCTCTCCTAGCAGATTGAACTGTTTTAAAACACTTTCTGGCTCTGTCCAAGAGCATGTATTTATTTAAAAGCCACACAGAAGCACATACTTTCAAATATGGGACTTAAGAGCAAGCAGGTTTCTATTCTCAATTGGTTTATTAGATGGTTCCAAATATCATGCTATAAATGCACAGAGACACAAAGACATGGAGCTCCTAAGAAATTAATGTATGTTAAAGATCTCTTGTCAGGCTGATTCTTAGACTTTTCTCAGTATTTTTTCATTGCACTCCATCCTCTTCCCCCACCCCCGCTCCCCCTCTCCGCCCCAGTTTTCCCTGATAAAAGCTGAGGGCTAGTCTTTGAAGGAAAAAAATCCTCCCCTAGATATCCAGGAGCTTTCCTTGGAGAATGAAAAATTCTCCATGGCTTGAATTCTCCACGGTTTTGGGCCTTCCTCTAAGGGCTGCCTTTGGGGAACAAAAAAACTTTCCCAAAGCTTTAATTCCTTAAGCCTTGAAAAATCAGTCTTATACTTTCCCCCTGTACTTAGATCTGTGGGGAATAAAAAAAAAAAAGTTCTCTGAGGAAGTAGCTAAAGGTTTGTCTCCTTGGCTTCCCCCCCCCCCCCTTCCCCAATCTCTATATTGTTAGTTATTTCCAAATTATCACATTGACCACAAATAAACATACAAGATATAAGCAAACAAAAAGCTGCAACTTTTCTCAACAATTATTATTGTTATTAATTATTAATCTACTTTAACCTTAGAGTTAAAGCTATGGAATTTGAGGTTGAGGGGAGAGCCAGTTCTCTCCCTTTTCAGGTAAAAAGGAAGAAGTTTTCAAGAAAAGCCTTCCTTTCAGGTGAAAAAATTTCACCAAGGAATGCCTCCCTCAAAAAAAGGGTAAGGAGTATGAACCTCTTTCCTCCAATTTCATTACTGCCACCAGTTTGTCTCAATAAATTTATTAAAAGTAAACTGAGATACAGAGGTCCACACTTTTACTGATTTATTAGCAGAGCACAAACTTATTAATAAAGTGGATCAAATAGCTACCTCAGGCCAAAAGATCCAGAGAAGGAGGCACAGCATCTTATTATAAGCATAGAGCAAAGAACAGAACAGGGTAAATGAGGAAAATAATATATTGATTATAGGGTTGGCAGCATTGTGGGGTTGAAGACAATAGGATGGGTTACATTAAGAAGAGTGGGCCAAGCAGCCCCCTGCTTTTTCTTAGAGGAATGCTCTGTTGATTTATGAGACCCATCTGTATCCTGAGGCCATTGATAGTGGACCAGGATAAGGTTCTCTTTAATTGTGAAAGGATAGGCAAAGACCCAGCAGTATATTTTGTAGAAATGTACCAGATCAGTTTGTAGGCCTTCAAGGTAACAAACAGATATCTTGGAGTTTTTCAGGAGCTGAAGTTCTGAAAGTTCACTAACTCAGAGAAGTAGCTAAACTCCTTTGATTAAGAAATATACACTAAGCCCACTTGCAAGTTTAAAAATAGGGAACCAGATTCCCTAATGTCTACCTGCATCCCTCTAGGACAGCAGATTTCCTTGAGGCAAGAATAGAACAGTGATTAGCAGGAGAACTGAACTTCTGAATTTAGTTTGTAGAAAAAGAGACAAAGAAATGTGCCTGAGCAATCATACAAAATGGGGCTGAACTATAGAATAGGATTAATTACACAATGGGCTCAATTATAAAATGATAATTAATTTATTGTAATTCATCTTTGTAATTCATCTGTATTTTTTTTTCTGACAAAGAATCCACCCAGTGTACTACTATTGACCTTCCTGTATGTCCTTTTTTATTAGAATGTAGTATTTTATTTTTCCCAGTTACATGTAAAACAATTTCTTTAAAAATTTTATTAAAGCTTTTTATTTACATATGCATATGTAGTATATGCATGGATAATTTTTCAACACTGACCCTGGCAAAACCTTCTCTTCCAAAATTTCCCCTCTTTCCCTTTAACCCTTCCCCTAGGTGGCAGGTAATCCAGTACATGTTAAATATGTTAAAATATATGTTAAATCCAATATATATTTATATAGTTATCTTGCTGCGCAAGAAAAATCAGATTAAGAAGGGAAAAAAAAAAACAGAAAACAAAATACAAGCATACAACAACAGAAAGAATGAAAATGCTATGTTGTAGTCCACGCTCAGTTCCTACAGGTCTCTCTCTGAGTGCATATGGCTTTCTTCATCACTGAACAATTGGAACTGTTTTGAATCATCTTATTGTTGAAGAGAGTCATGTTTATCAGAACCCATCATCGTATAGTCTTGCTGTTGCCATGTATAATGATCTCCTGCTCATTTCACTTAGCATCAGTTCATATAAGTCTCTCCAGGCCTCTCTGAAATAATCCTGCTGATCATTTCTTACAGAACAATAATATTCCATAACATTCATGTGCCATAATTTATTCAGCCATTCTCCAATTGATGGGCATCCATTCAATTTCCAGTTACTTGCCACTACAAAAAGGGCTGCCATAAACTTTGTAAACAATTTTAAACATTTGTTTTTAAAACTTTGAGTTACTTCCTCCCCTCCATTGAGAAGGGACTTGTGATGTTATCCAGAGTATTCTATAAGTTGTGTTGCGAAAGAAAAAAAAAAAAAGAAAAGGAAACATCTCCCTCCCTGCCCCTGTCAAAAAAACTTCAAGAAAAATGAAGTAAAAAAAAAAAGTATGCTTCAATCTGTATTCAGACACAGTTAGTTCTTTCTCTGGGTATAGTTAGCATTTTTCATCATAAATTCTTCAAAAGAAGTCTTGGATCATATTATTGTTGAGAATAGCAAAGTCATTCACAGCTGATCATCCCACAACATTGCTATTGCTTTGTATAGAGTACATTTCACTTTGTGTAAGCTCTTGGAGGACTTTTTACTTTTTCTGAGGCCATCCTGTTCATCATTTCTTATAAAACAATAGTATTACATCATAACCACAGTACAGAATTTATTTATTTTCCATTTGATGGGCATCTCCTCAGTTTCCAAGTCTTTGCCATAAGAAAAGAGCTGCTATAAATATTTCTGTACATATAAGTCCTTTTCCTTTTTAAAAAATCTCTTTTGGGATACATGCCTAGTAGTGGTATTGTTAGATCAAAGGATATGCATGATTTTATAGCCTTTTGGGATATAATTCCAAATTTCACAATTCCATCACTAATGCATTAATGTCTCATTTTTTCCTGCATTCCCTCTAATTTTTATCATTTTTCTTTTCTGGGTCATTGGCTATTCTAACAGGTATGAGATAATACTTCAGAATTGTTTTAATTTGCACTTCTCTAATCAATAGTGAGTTAGAGTATTTTTTTATGTGGCTACAAATAGCTTGACTGGTTTGTCTGAAAACTCTTCATATCTTTAAATAATTTATCAATTGAGAAATGGCTCTTATTTTTTATACATTTGACTCAATTCTCCATATATTTGAGAAATGAGGCCTTTATCAGAGAAACTTGTTTCAAAATTCTTTTCACAATTACTATTGCTAACTGTATCTTCCCCTATTTATCCTCTTTCTCCTTTCACCCTCTCTCTCCTTTCACCCTGCTTCTTCTCAAAAGTGTTTTGCTTCTGACTACGTCCTCCCCTTTCCTACAGGGTAAGATAGATTTCTATACCCATATTGAATATGTATGTTATTTTCTCTTTGGCCAATTCAGATAAGAATGAGGTTTACTCACTTCTCCTCTCCTCTCCCTCTTCTGTAAAATCTTTTTTTTGCCTCTTTTATGACAGATAATTTATGTATTCCATCTCCTCCTGATCCGGCTCCCCTAGAACATCCAAGTTTGCTCTGCCCTAGGATGCTCCCTAACTCTTCCCTAACTCTTTAGACCCCACACTTGCTTCTTCTTTCCCTCTCTTGCCTCTGACTTTTAAATAGTGCCTCTTCACTTTCAGTCCCTACTAGATCTTTTTTAGTTAATCTGTGTGTTTTTATGAAGTAAAGTGCTCCTTTTGGCTGTGAGAACTCTGTGAGTTTTTCACATTCTAAACTGCTCTCCCAACATAGTGCTTCATCAGTCTCACCCTGTTACTTTCGATCTCTTCCTGTCTAGGGGCTCTTTCCAAACCTGCAAACAAACTTATGTCTCTCCAGTCTTGAAAACCCTGACTTAATCTTTTCACCTCTGCTATTGTTCTACATCTTTTCTTCCCTTTATGGCTAAACTTTTCTGTCTTTTATTTCTGAAAACCTATTATAGATGACTCTACTTTCTCTTCTCTTGCCCTCTTTTTTTTTAACTCTTTACAATCTGGCTTCTGATCTCATCATCCCACTTAAATTGTTGTCTCCAAAGTTAAATTGTCGAATCCTATGGCCTTTTCTTATTCCTCATTCTTGATCTCCCTTCTGTCTTTACCACTGTTGATCACTTGTTCCTTTTTGAAACTTCCTTCTAGATTTTTGAGATGTCATTCTCTCTTTGGTCTTCTTTTACCTATCTGATCCTTCCTCATTCTTCTTTGCTGAGTCTTCTTCCAGTTCATGCCCTCTAATGTTAGGTGTCCCACAGGCCTCTATCCTGGACTCTCTTCTCTTCTTCCTCTGGTATACCACTTCCCTTGGTAATCTCATCAAATCTTTTGGATTTAATTACCATCTCTATACTGAAGATTCTCAAATCTGCTATCTTACCACAAACTCTCTACTTACCCTGGAAAGGCATCTCCAGTTGCCTTTCAAATATCTCAAACTGTATATCCAGCAAACATCAGGTCCAAAATTAAAACTAAACAGGCCAAAACAAAAATCACAATTTTTCACCCCCCAACAATCTTTCTCTGCCTGCCCCCCCCCATTATTGCTGAGGGAAATATCATCCTTCTTAGGATGTCTTAGACTCAAAATCTACCTCTTATCCTTGACTCCTTGTCTACCATACCTCCTATCTAATCTGTTGGTGAGTCCTACCAATTTTACTTTCTCTCCAAAAAGGCTCTTTTCCTTTTCTGACATAGATTCTACTCTGGTACAGATCTTTATCACCTCTTTACAAGAGTTTTTAAAAGGTCTGCCTACCTCAAGTCTCTCCCTAAAACTGAGTGGGTGTCATCAGTTGGGGAATGGCTGAATAAGTTATGGGATATGAATGTAATGGAATATTATTGTTGTATAAGAAGTGTTGAGCAGGCTAATTTCAGAAAGGTCTGGAGAGACTTACATGAACTGATGCTAAGTGAAGTAAGTAGAACCAAGAGAACATTGTGTACAGCAACAAGATTATGTGATGATTAACTCTGATGAACTTGGCTCTTTTCAACAATGAGGTGATTCAAGGGAATTACAATAGACTTGTGATGGAGAGAACCACTTGGGTCCAGAAAGGTGACTATGGGAGTGGAATGTGGATCACAACATAGTTTTTTTACCTTTTTTGTTGTTTGGTTGCTTGTTTTTTTTTTTTTTTTTCTTTCTCATTTTTCCCCCTTTTGATCTGATTTTTCTTCTGCAGCATGATAAATATGTATATATGTTTAGAAGAACTGCACATGTTTAGCCTATATTGGATTACTTGCTGTTTAGGGGAGGAGGGTAGGGAGGAAGGAGGGAGAAAATTTTGGAATACAAGGTTTTGCAAGGTGAATGTGAAAACTCTTTGCATGTATTTTGAAAATAAAAAGCTATTATTAAAAAAAAAAATTTAAGCCCCTACTCCAACTATCCTCCATTTAAGCATCAAAGTGATTTTCCTAAAGCACAGGTCTGATATCACTCCTCTATTCAGTAAACTCCAGGATAAAATACACCATTTTCTGTTTGGCATTCAATGTCCTTTAAAACCTGGCTCCCTCCTACCTTTCCATCATTTTACACCTTACTCCCTACCATGTATTCTTTGATTCAGTAATACTGGCCTCCTTTCTGTTTTAGAAACAAAATATTCTAGCTCTTGGCTCCAAATATTTTCTCTGACTGTTGCTCCTATCTAGAATGTTTTCCTTCCTCATCTATACATATTGGTTTCCTTTTTAAGTCCCAAATAAAATCCCATCTTTAACGGGAAACCTTTCCCAACTCCTCTAATTCAATGGTCTTCCCTCTGCTAATTATTTCCTATATTTCCTGTATATAGCTTGTTTGTATATATATTTCCCCAACTGATGGGTATCCACTCAATTTCCAGTTTGCTTTTTATCTCCTACATTAGATTGTGAGTTCCTTGAGGATACTAACTGTTTTACTTCTTTTTGTATCCCAACTACTTAGCCAGTGCCTGGCACATAATAGGCACTTAATAGATGTTTATTGACTATTTTCTAGCTATTCTTTGTAACTTCTTCTTACATACCATTTCTGATTTTTAAAATAGCACTTCAGGGTCTGATTTGATTCCAAATTTGGCAAATTCTCTGTTACTGATAATTAAAATAAATTAGTGTAGAAATACACTATAATTAATTCCATTTTCTGACTCTTTGTTGCCCTTTAACTATGAGTTTCACCTGTGAATGTTTTAGAGATGATGTGACACATTTGAGTTGCATGTCAAGCTTTTTGTGGACCACTTGTCATTTTTAGGGAAAGTATCTTCCTGACTTTAAGTTAGGAATACATGTCGATTCCCGTATGTAATTTTTGATGGTGGTTTTCCATAAGCCTCTTTAGAGAATATACTCTTCATGTTTCAACTATGCAGATAACTGAATAGAATTAGTAGTTATATACTTTTGAATAGTAGTGCTGGTTAAGGAAATCTCTTGATTTAGAAAGGAAACATCGATTTTGATACATTTTCAAGATAAAAATATAGATTAAAAATATTGTTACAGAGACTCATAGAAAGAAGAAAAGGAAAGTAAATCGAGTTTACTAGTCATTATAATACTGTTTTAGTGATAAGCTGTGCCTGACATAGTACAGATTTTCATATCGGAAAAATGCAATGTTGTTATGACAGAAATGGTAGACATACATATAGAAAATTCCTTTGAATCAAAAATATTTTTCTTAGCTATAATTTTATTAATCTTAACTATACTTTTTATAATGAAATGGGGAAAACTTGCTTAGGAAAGATTAATGTACTTAATTGATGAGTACAAGAATTTGTGATCATTTAGCAAGTTTTTATTAAACTCTGGCTAGTTGCTAAGAATTCAGATATAATTAATGAGATCATTCCTCTATCAAGGGCTTTACAATCTGGAAAGAAAATAGGAAGTGTATGAGTATAAATAGAATAAATATAAAGCAAATTAATATAAAGTAGTTAAATATAAGATAACTAGCAGTTACCAGCAGTTCAGAGAGTTAGGAAAAGTTTCACATCAAAGATGATACTTGATTTACATTTTTAAAAAATTTCAATAGCTTTTTATTATTCTAATTACATGTAAAGATAGTTTTTCAACATTCATTTTTGTAAGATTTTGAGTTTCATATTTTGTCTCTCCCTTAATTCCCTCTCCTCAAGACAGCAAGCAATCTAATATAAGGTATACATGTACAATCATTTTAAACCTATTTCCATATTAGTCATTTTGTAAAAGAAAAATCAGAACAAAAGGGGAAAACTACAAGAAATGAAAAACAAACAAAAGATGAAAATAGTAAGCTTCAATCCACATTCAGTCTCCCTAGTTCTCTTTCTGTATATGGATGGCATTTTCCATCCCAAGTCTATTGGAATTTCTTGATCACTCCATTGCTGAGAAGAGCCAAGGCTATTATAGTTGGTTATCACATAAAGTTGCTGTTACCATGTACAATGTTCTCTTTGTTCTGCTCACTTTCCTCGGCATTAATTCATATAAGTCTTTGCAGGCCTTTCTGAAATCAGCCTGCTCATCATTTCTTATAGAAATTACATTCATAAACTATAATTTATTCAGTCATTCCCCAACTGATGGGTATCCACTCAATTTCCAGTTTCTTGTCACCATAAAAAGACCTGTTACAAACATTTTTGCATATGTGGCATTTTTAAGGGAAAAAAAAATCTTTGAGTTTGAAATGAAAAGGGAAATATGTTCCAGATAATGCAAAGACACTAAACTAGGTGATAGAGTACCTTGTGCAAGAAACAGGATGCAGAATTGAAGCTTAGGGGACAGACTGGGACTGCATATTTTAAAAAAACAAACAATTAGGAGTCATCAGTATAGAAATGATCATTTTACCTATGGGAGCTAATGAGATCACCAAGTAGGAGTATAGAGAAAAAAAAAGTTGGGAATCTATCAGAGAGCTTTGAGTAATACCTGGAGTTTGCGGGTATTCAACCGCAATTGTTGAACCAACAAAAGAGACTGAGGTTATGCGAGGTGTGAGGAGAACAAGAGGGAGCAGTGTCATGAAAAGAGAGGAAAGCGTGAAGAGAGTGGGATGAAGCAGGTAGGTCAAAAGTTTTTTGAAATGCTATGGTTCCCAAAGCCATGGGATTAAAAGGGAACATTTCTTAAACATTTGTTTTTCATGTTGTTTCAGTTTCTGTTTTATCTCTCTTCTTCCCCTTCTCTTCACCAGCACCATGTAGAATTCTGAAAGAAATAGATATGATAAAGAGTTTAGAATCAGTCTGTTACTGCTACAACCAACTTGCCCAAATGGAGTGGAAATACATTTGGTCAACCATTCAGGTAAGGCTCTACTTTTAAATCATAAATGCAGAGGGATGAAAAACAAAAACAAAAATTTTGTAAGAGGACCACTTTTTGGTATTGAAGATGTATTGCCAGGTTAGCAAGCAAACTTGACTATTTTGCTGCTGCTGCTCCCCATCATTGGGTGACCCTTACCTCTTCCCCCCTATTAAAGAACAGCAAACAGAGAACACAGCATACATTGGCAGCCAGGATTTCAAGTAAATTCTTAGGGAACTGTCACCATCTGCCTTACTCTATAGCAGATGAGTCAGGAAGATTTTAGATTTGATACTGGTGCCTTTCTAGTAGGCTTGGAGTAGAAGGGAGAATTGGTATTTTATCTTCACTGAAAAAAAAGAACAAAAAATCCAATCGTTGCTTTTTTACGCTATTAAAAAACAAAATAAGATAAAAAAAAACATGAATCCTATCCTCCTATAGTCCTGACAATGCTGCCCATCTTTTATTACCTGGTGCTATGTTGATTAACTAAATGATCATAAAAGGGAATGTTTGCCTGCAATGTATGTCCTTTTTTATTAAACACATGTCCATGGAAAATTCCCAGGATTTCATATTATGTTACTGTATGTATTTTCTTCTTAATCATCTGATTATGGATTCTCTTTGTTTTGCCCATTAGCTTCAGATTTCTTGACTTCTGTTTTAAAGAAACTGTTAGCATGCTCTTCTCCCTCTTCCTCTCTCCCTGTATCCCTCTGCCTTTCCCTCTGCTTCTCTCTTTCCCCTTCTTTTCTCTAGTTTTCTTCTTTTCTCTCTTTATGCCCTCCTCCTTCTTTTCCATCTTCTCCTTTTCCTTTTCCTTCTCTTCTTTTTCTCCTTCTCTCACTCTCTCTTTTTCTCTCTTCCTTTTTTGATAGGTGAAAATTACCAGCTCAGACATGCTCAGCATTGTCTTTTTCATGGAAGAATATGATTGTCAGTATCCAGAAACTCTCCTGGCTTTTATCAAGTGTACGATTCATGCCTTTTGGAAACCAAAGGAGTCTAATGATATAACCTTTAATATTAATCCATATCAGAAGTCTTGGTGTTTCTATGTGAAGCCTGCCAAAAACATATTTCCGTATACATTGAGAGTGAATCGAAATAGTAAGTCAAGTTTTTAATATACATGGTAATGATAATATTTAATCTATCATTTCATCATAATTAACTGCCTAGATTAAACATTGAAAAGTTAACATTTTAATACATTCTGCCCCAAATCTTAATATTTTCTTGTTTTGTTTTGTTTTAGTTGTGGATACAAAACTATTTCTTCTGTTTGTGACAGGGATATTCCTTTTCTTTAAAGCAAAGACCTTGAGTAGGTAAGTCGAGTTTCTTTATTAATTTTGGCAATGAGCATAACTTATAATTTTAAAAAATTTCTTTTGTATTTTCCAGAATTCATTTAAATTCAACAGATTTTTATTGTGTCAACTGTATACAGGTTGCTGTGCTAAGTAGTAAATATAACTATGTATATCACCTTCAGAGCTTATAATGACATTGAAGTTGATTATATGTACTTTATTTTTTCATTTTATTTCATTTTATTTTTTGCTGAGGCAATTAGGCTTAAATGACTTGCCCAGGGTCACACAACTAGGAAGTGTTAAGTGTCTGGGATCAGATTTGAAATCAAGTTCTCCTGACTTCAGGTCTGATGCTCTTCTCACTGCATCATTTGGCTATCCCATTATATGTACTTTATAAAGCTGTGTTTACTATTTTTGCTCTTTTACAAGTCTTCATTAGTATGAATTCATTCAGTTCCAGAGAGATAAAATTACTTGCCCATGATCATAAAGATATTAAATAATAGAAAGTAACTTGAACTCAGGTTTTCCCCCCACCCCACGCTTGGATCTAAATTCAAAGCTTTTTGTTGTTATTAAATAATATCAAACTGTAACTAAAACTTATTTAGGAAGTCATTATTCCACTGGTAAAGGTGAAGGATGAAAATCTCTTCACTACTATACTTTTGCTCTTCTTATCTTATGCATCAAGAAATGACCCATTCAAATTAAACACATAATAGAAATAATTGAAATATCTCTTAAAAGGCCAGTTTTCAAAATTTTCAAAATTTAAGCATTTTGGATATCTTTGTCAAATGATTGCTTATTTTCCAACTTTATCAAACAGAGCATATTATATTTAGTTTAACATTTTCCTGCTGACTCAAGATCATCATAATGAATGTCAATTATTATACAGTATATTTTCATAGTCTGTTCATTCTTTTAGGGCTTTTGGACCCTTCCAAAAACAGTTTTGTGATGCTGTGCTTTTATGATTATTTTGTGTTCTTTTTTGTAATTCTTCTATCTTCTCTTTCCATAGTTTAATATCATTTCCTGTCAATGTATTCTTATGGCTTCTATTTCATATAGTGTTCATAGGTTTTAAATCAGTAGAGTTGAGTTGAATTTCATGTCCATCCATCCTATGGAATAAGAACATAAACTGTGTGATAACTGCCACCATTCTTTTCCCCTAACTACTGAAAGATCTTTTTGCCTTGAGGTTTGGCAGTATGTAATAGGTGACTGAGTTTGCTCTAAGTCTAAGCTCTGAATAATGGGTGTAATTATATTATGATCCCAATCTTCAGCCACTTCTTCTAGTGAGATGCCCATCCTGCTTAGCATGTTAATCAATTTTGGACTTAAACTATATCATATTAAATTATAAATATGTGCTATATTTAGCATCAATAACATTTCTCTTTAAAGTCACAGAATTTAATGCATCAAAGGCGAGCAAATATAGTAAATTTCAGTCATTGGTTGTATTCCTATTAAACAAAGAGAGGCATATTTAATATGATCCGCCACTCAAATGTGTAGTTTTTCTTTTAGGATTTTCTTTTTGATTACCTGAATATAGGTCAAATATCTGTATTTTGCACTTGAAAATAATAGTTATCAAGTAAATAGTATATGACTGTTTATCTCCAACAGGAGCACTGTTTTCTATTATTCTGCTGGAACCATAATGGGCATTCTTATGACCTTAGTCTTTTTCCTGCTGCTCATGAGAAGATATATTCCCAAGGTAGGTGTGCTATTTATAAAATTAAAAATGGTTAATGCACTAAGCATCAGGACCTGGGAGGGAAAAGGTTATTTCATTTATTTGATCCTACCAGTTCCTTATTCCATACTATATTGCCTCATTCTAGAAGCTGTCGTTAAAATGTTTGGATTTTCAACATATTTGGTAGAAAATCTCATTATTTTTTAACAGCTGAAATGTGTTTGTAGTTGGGGTATTCCTTTTGACATTCTTTGAAGTAATCCTTTTTTTACCTTTAGGAAAAAATTTAAATTACATGCTAAAATTCTCTTCCTTATTGAAGGGTGTGGGGTATAGTATCTTCACTTTAAGACTTTAAATTATAGTTTTCCCCACACCAGGTCATTGTATTTTGTCACAGTACATTTTCATACTGCCTTGGTATGTATTTATTTAGCAATCAGTATGATTTCCTTCTTAGGGGCAGTGGGAGGGTGAGGGAAGGGGAGGATTTGACATCAAGACCCTAAGTTCAAATCCAGGTTCCTTCACTTATTCCCTTTTTGACATTTATTTAGGCTACATTGTCCACCTTGGAGAATGAGGGGGTGTCACAGATCCTTGTGACAATCTGATGAAATCTATGGATTCCTTCTTAGGATAATGTTTTAATGGCATAAAATAAATTACATAAAATTACGATTATTGACTACACACATACACACACACACACACACACACACACACACACACATATACTTATATATAATTATCCAAATATTTAAAGAAAAAAACAAATAAACAAGTTCACAAACTTCAGGCGAAGTATCCATGAACTAGGCAATTTCCAAGGTCTCTTGCTGATCTAAGTCAGTGCTCTTGTGGCCAAGTGACAGGTAGTTCCATCAAGGCCTAATAGACAGCAGCTGTCTTATCAAAACTGCTAAAACTTTGCCTCTATCCTGGTTTAGACGAGATTTCAGGTATTACACAAACTCATTATTGAAGGCACTTCCCTAGCAATGCAGGTCTTGTAGCATCTTTGCCTTTTCATCAAGAGCTAATCTCATCCATAAATCCTGCAACAGTTCATTCTTCCAACATGTTGGTGGTATTTTTCTAGATTCTAAAGGAGTACATGGGCTATCTATCAGTTAACTTTGTTATCTCTATGTGATTGGCCTGGTCATATATTTCTTTGTTGGCATTTTTATGCCATTTCTCTTATTTAATTCATTACTAGCCTAATTGTGCCCACTGGATGCTATCTGTTGTCCTTTGATTGTGGAGATTGGAATATTCCATGACTCATAACCATTTAGTATTACCTGAAGAATATTGTTTAAAAAAAGAAGTTGAAGTCATTAAAGTATTTGGTTGGGAGCTATTCAGGCCATGTGCCTTTTTTCTTCTACCTGGGCCCATTTCATTGTCCATCTGCAATATCTCCCCAAAATACCACTGTTGGACCAGTCACTGGCTCAGTTTACAAACATTTGTCAAACTCTATGCAATGCAAGTACTAAGGATATAGAGAAAGTAAAAATAAAAAAATTCTGGTCCCTGCCCTTCAAGGAATTCACATTCTGATGGCAGAAACATGTCTAAGTACATGCAAGATAGATACAGATTATTTGAAAGAAATTGCAAAGGAAAAAATTAGCAGCTGGGGAGACCAGGAAAGCCTTCTTGAACTGACACTTGAAGGAACCAGGAGAAATATTAGAGGCATAGATGGAGGACAGAGCATTCCAGGTCTGGGAAGCAGCCAGTACAATATTATGGAGAAGGAACTTGTTATGAGATCAGTTTTATAGATTGATGATTCACTAATCCCAACTAGTTTTACATATCATAGCCTGGGGAATAGATATTCCTCAACTACAGACAGCTGTGGATAATAAGGTCAAACTATTTTGATCTTTGATTATGGATTTCATATAGGAGGCTTTGCAGGGATCAGAGGCTTGATACAATCAGCCCAATATCATCTTCAAAACTTTTCTAGGGAATCCCTCTTCTATTTAGACTCCATGTTGGACATCCTCCATCATGATGAACAACACCTTTTGCCCCACTTAATATGAATTATCAGAGGGTTGTTGACCAAAATTATCTCTGTCATGGCATCCTTCATGGAATATTATGTTAGTCTGACATACAGCTAGAGGATAGACATCTTTTAGGAGGAGTCTTCAAGGCTTTATTCCATCAAATAAAATTTTTATCATCAGTGGGTTCATTGTGATCTTTATATTCTTTATACCTTTCCATCAATTGATAATGAAGTCTAATGGAACAGTGGTTTTCATTTAAGGTTGAATAAATTGGACCATTCTTTATTTCTTTCCTCCCCCACACAGTTTAGCACCTTTGGGGCCCTCATGATTGGTTGTTGGTTCGCTTCATTTTACCTCGTATGCCAGTTAATGGAAGAACTAAAATGGCTCTGGTATGAAAACAAAACATATATATTAGGTAGGTAAATTGAAAGAAACATTTAGACTCTTATATTTATGAGACAAATATGGAGAGGGATTGTCCTAGTGACAGTTTTGAACATTAGAAAGGAGAGTTTTGAAAGAACTTTTGATAAGGAGCTTAGCTCAGATGGCGGGGAGAAATGGGGAATGGGGAGTAGGGAGGAACTTTCTCTATTAGCATAGGTCATAACCTTTCTAAAATTTAGGAAGTTGTCTTCACGAGTTGCTCTGGCCCTATGGTCAACTTGGGGATGAACTTTTCTAGAATTTAATCTGGGGTTCAGATATCATATACATAGTCCGTTAACAATCCCATGGAAGAAACTTTTCCTTTTCCAAGTAGTAGGACTTGGTATAATCTTTGAGAACCTAGAGTTTCTTTCATATTGATTCTGTAATGCATTGGAGTGGAAGGGTCTTGAAAAGTCTTACCAGATTTTTATGAGTGTGTTTTCAGAAGCTATTTTCCTATACATATATCTTCTACCTCAAAGCAGGTTTGTTTTTTAAAAATGTCTGGCTACAATTAACTAAAAAACTTAAATGATCTAATATACTTTCTGCCTACTATATTGGAGTTGAGCTCTAACCCAGATCTTTATTGTAGTTCAGAATCATTCTTTTAGTGTGACTTTATGTCCTTTTTTCCATTGACATAGTATGAAATCATATTTAACAACTTATGCAGTCATCTGTTGACATCCTAGTCTGATACTGAAAATTAAATTAAATTTTACCTCTTAGAAAAATGAGAAGCTGCCTAGATACCTGTCATTTATCTGACTCCCTGAGAAATGTCTCAAGTAAAACACCTTGTTCAAAGTCTTCACTGAAGGAATTCCAGAACTCTTGAAGGCTATCAGTCAGCAAGCATTTATTAAGCATTTACAATGTACTCAGTTCTGGAAATGCAAAGGTAGAAAAAAAAAGCAAAAACAGTCTTGCTCTCAAGAAGTTTACATTCTAAAAAGTTGGCAGTTTTTGCCAGTGGACACAAATTCAGGAAATTCTTATCAACATGGAAAAGCTTATGACCTGAGACTTTGTGAATATAGAAATGGAAGACCTTTGAAGTTATCTAATTCATTTTACAATTGAAGAAAGGAAAGACCTGTCAGGTCAGGAAAAATGGCTTGCCTATGGTGGCAGAGCTAGGATTTGAGTACAGATTCTCTAATTGTGTAGCCAGTATACCTTCACTGCCTCTCATGTATATCGTTGTCTGAGAACCCATAACCATGAGTTGGTCACCAAGTAATGACATTTTTTGACCAAAGCAACTCAAGAAGACAGTTGTATCAAAGGCATAGATTGCGGTCTGCACTGGGAAGGGGAGAATTTACCCACATTATAATGAAATCTGAATTCTTAACATAAGTAACTTGGGGCACAATATGGAATGGGGAATAATCTTGAGCATTCATACAAAAATCAATTTGTTGGGTCCGGGTTTTAAACTTTTGCATACTATAAGCACTTAACTTCTTACACAAGAATTTAAGAATAACCTGAGAAGGACCAAGCTGCATCAATTGATATTTTTTTGGTAATCCATAAAGCACAGAAAATAAGAGAGAAGATGGAACACTTTTATTTCAAAGTAAAATTTTCATGTCATGACAAACTTGATTCTCTTGCTATTAACCCACAACTTTGAAGAGCAATTTCACCTTCCTACTGAATAAAAGAAAATCTTGGAGATAATGGGTTTGTCTCCCAGAACTTTCAGAGTAACAAGTTGCTTGGCCGGAGAAATAAACCAAGACATCTGCTGGCCTGAAAAGCTTCTTGGATGATTATACCATTCAACCATGAATTTTAGGACAACTAGCCAGAAATACTTTCTCCCTTCTAGATTGGTTTCGATTGGCACTAACAAAGGGAAGTGAAAACATGGATTTCCTAACGTTATTCTGATGCTTTGGTATCATCTTACATTTGTGTTCCTCATATATAGTTTCTGGGGTCAGACTTTTCCTACCATTTTCCAGGCCCCTGTCCATGGGCTGATTTTTCTATCCTTTTGTGCTTTCCCAGGCTACATTCTGACCATTGGTTCCATCAGCTTTGCTGCCTGTTACAGACATGGACCACTCGTCAAAGAAAGGAGTATAAATCTCTTGACACGGATGTTACAGCTTTTATCCTTGGTCATAATTTACTTTGGTGTCACTACAGCCCAGGTTGCTTATGCAGTGATAGTTCTCCTGATTTCTTCTCAGGGTCTGCATTATCCAGTCACAGCGTTCTGCTGTGTGGGCAGGTTAGTACATCACTCCAGTGAATTTGACATTTTAAACCATGATAGTTTGAAAATAAACACTGGAGTTCTATCCAATTATGCCATCATATACACATCTACATATATGTCTGTCTGTCTGTAGCAAAGAACCTATTTATTATTATAATTATCCTCCCTCCCCTTCTCTTTCCTTGATACTTTTACTTTAAAGCAGCAGGAAGAAGAAATGCAAGCATTTGGTTTTGTTCAATGATTTACATTTTATTCAGGTCTCTCATTTACTAGGAATTGTGTCTCATTCAGAATGCAATGACAAGTTATTTGAAATCTTTCCTTCAGTAATTACATAAACTGGTTGACTACTTTAAGATAAACATGTGTCTTTCTGAAGGAGAAACTAATAGAGGAAGATTAATTTTACAAGTAAAATTAATATAATAATATAATATAATATAATACACTTGGTAGTCCCTTCCTTTTGAATTTTAGGTTTGATTTTTAATCAGTTGGTTGTGAATAGAAGAACTGAGAATGTGCATTTAGTGCTGACCCTGAGAGTCTGACTTGTAAATTTTAGACAAATCAGTGAATTTCTCTGGCCCTCAGTTTGCTCTTCTATATAATGAAATTGGATTAGATGTTCTTTGTGGCAGCTAGGTGGCACAGTGACAGAGCACTAGGCTTGGTTTCAGGGAAGGAAATGGCAAATCAATCCAGTATATTTGCTGAGAAAACTGCAAATGGGGTCATGAAGAATCAGACATGAATAACAGTCCAGCAGTGGTTCCTGGCAGTTCTAAAATTAAATGAATCAGTGATTCAGTCAGAGAAAACAAGGGGGCTGCTGCACCCCCTGCTGATAGCTTCTAGATCAAAGGGATATCAATAGCACTGTTCTTAGTCTAGGGCAGCAGTTTTCAAAGTATGATCCAGAGGTCCCTAGTAGGTCCCCAAGGTCCATGTTAGGAGGTCTACAAGGTCAAAACTATTTTCATAATAATAATAAGATGTCTTAACTTGTAATAGATATAACCCACAAACACAAACGTTCTTTGGGAAGCCCTCAATAATTTTTAAGAGTGCAAAGGGTATTAATGCAGATCAGCAACTATTCTGCAACTTATAGTCTCAAAGAGTTGCTGGAGGTTTGGAGAGATTAAAAGATTTGCCAGTATATATTATAAGCAGGACCTGAACCCCCAGATCTTTTGGATTTCAAAGCCATCTCTATCCATCATACACACTGCTTCTCTCTGTAGCTTTCTTTCCCTCCTTTCTTTCTCCTCTTTTTCTCTCCAAGTAGGTAGGTAGGTAAGTAGGTAGGGCAATAGTTAAGATACATAGTCTCTTTAAGGACATATCAGTCTGGTCAAGTTACTTCTCAGTGCATATTCTGAGCAATTCTCTTAAAACTCTAGATTTTAGAGATCGTGCTGGCCCATTTTTGTAGAGCACATTTCCTCCATCTTAGAGTTCCCTATACCATTGAAATGATAAGTCTAATCTCTACCCTGTAAATATGCACATATATGCACAAATAATTCTTTTATAGGAACATCAAATCAGCAACAATAAAAATATAACTCTGAATAAATAATTGTTATAATATCTTTTATAGACATAATGCCTTTCTATGAAAATACTGACCTGACAGATTTTTAACTAGGATTATTTCAATATGTGAAATGTATGATATCAAAATATAGGATTGTGAGTCTCTTTGGCATTATAGTAGTTTACCTGACCCTCCCATTAATTATTTAGGTATGGTTTTGGCTATGATGTTTATTCAGTTTTTAATTTTACTAATTATATGTGAGCAGGTAGTTGACACAATAGATAGGATCTTGGGCTTGCAATTGAGAAGACCAAAGTTCAAATTCGGTCTCAGATACTTACTGACTTAATGATCTTAGACAAGTCACTTAACCCTCCCTGTTTGCCTCACTTTCCTCATCTGTAAAAGGAGCTGGAGAAGAAACGGTAAACCACTCTAGTATTTTTGCCAAGAAAAGCCCAGATAGAGTCATGAAGAGTTAGACCCGCTTGAAAAGACTTAACAGCAACAATTATATGTACTGCTTCTGGAAAGCCCAGGAGAAAACATGAGAATCGTTAGGCTAAATCTTGTTGTTTGCCATATTCTATTTATAGATTGCTTTGAAATAGAGGGTGTTTGTAAAAAAAAAAAAAAATTAATAAACATTATCAAGCATTTTTTTCCTCTTTCCCATTTTCCCTACCAGCCATGGACAATTTTTTAAAAAATGATTATCATGGACTTACAAAAGGAAGAAGAGAAAAGATAAATTAGTCCTTGTCAAGTTTGAAGGAAACAATTAAAACGCTTTTTAAAAACTCACTGACTAATGTCATTAGTAACTTTCTAAACCTGGTCATTCCAAGTTTTCATAGTTTCCCCTTCAAGCAAACTAGATTGTGTCTTTATGCTACCTAGATGTAAAGAGGACACAAATATCTAGTCCCCTTCTCCACTCCACTGCTATTACACAGACTCACTACCACTAGGTGGAGGCTATACCCCACATTATCCTCTAGGCCTGAGGCCTTTGGTTAGCATGTGTGATTTGAGGAACTTGTGGTGAAATGTTTTTTTTTTCCCTATTACCTACTTGTTTCCCAAATAAAGATTTCCTGAGTGTTCTTCTTCCCTAGTGCTGCTAGCCTGTTTCTTTAATACTCCAAGGAAGAACCAGATCATATGTAGAAAAGCTATTATTTTAAATTCAAGATGATGAAAAATTATTAAAAGAAGGAAATTCTATATTTTCAGATTCTGTGCTTAAAGAACAAAAATGAAAACCCTCAGGATCTCATTTGTTTACAGGTTAGTCTAAAATGGTAGTGGTGGTGGTGGTAAGGCAAAAGTATAAGTAGGACTCAAGCTCAGTATCTGGTTTGAGGCCCTAAAAATTTTAAGATGATAGCAACAAAAAAAGGAAAAGTATAGATAGTGGAAAGCAGGGGTTCTCAACCTTGAGTCTGTGAATTTTTTTAGAAAATATTTTAACAACTGCATTTCAGTATAATTGGTTTCCTTTGTAATCCATTATATACTTTTATTTGATGGAATATTCCAAGTCTCATTGAAGTTTTATAAGCATGAAGAATTTTGGAACTCCCTGTATATTTAAAAACATTATGAAAAGAGGTTCGTAAGTTTCACTGGACAGCCAAAGGGGCCAATGACACAGAAAAAAGTTTGTAAAGGTATAAAGGTAATTTTTGAACTTCAGAAGACTGATACTAACTTTTCAAGCAAGTATTAGGAATAAGGGATGACCTTTATTTTTATAGCATTGTAAAATTTCCTAAGTCTCTATGATGTTTGAGCCTCTGTGAGATAGGTTCTATAGATATTATTTTGTTTTTTTCATTTTTTTTTTTTAGTTATGTCTGCCTCTTTGTGCCCCCCACTTGGGATTTTCTTGGCAAAGATAGTGGGTGGTTTGCCAATTTCCTTCTCTCATCTTACAGATGAGGAAACAGAGGCAAACAGGATTAAGTGACTTGCTCAGGGGCACATAGGTAGTAAGAGTCTAAGGTCAGATTTGATCTCAGATGGCCTGACTAGGCCAAACACTCTATCCAATGTGCCACTTACTTAACAATATTCTCATTTTAGAGATGAGGAAACTCAGAGAGCTAACTCATCAACTAATTCATAGCTATGGTCAAGATTCTGACCTAAATCTTCCTGACTCCAATTATAGCTTATTTTACATTATTCCAGAAATGTTATATGGGTCACAAAAATTGTAGAAGTTATATATAATTTGCATTTTCCATTTTGAATATATGACTTGTTTTTGTCATTTTAGAAAAGTCAAGGAATATTATCAGTCAAAAACACTGGTAATTAGGCATCTTACTGAAGAAGAATATCGGGAGCAAACTGAAATTGAAACAGCCAAAGCATTGCAGAAGTTGCGAGAGTTTTGCCGTAGCACAGACTTCCCATCATGGTTAACCATATCCAGACTCCAGTCTCCAAAAAAGTAAGAGAAATTTTCATGCTTCTTAAAAGCTTTCTTTGTTTGTCTAGGTAATGCAGTTGGATTAGATGGTTTCTCTGAGTTCCCTTCTATATCTTGAGCCTTTGATTCTCACTGGGTTAGTTAGATATCTGGGAACAGTATGATTTGTGTGTTATAGCCATTTCAGATAAAAAATATAAGCTAGACTATATTTAGAAGAATTAAACTTGTTTAACTTAGTGGAACGGAGCAGGGACACAAGGTTTTGCAAAGGTAAATTTGAAAACTATCTTTACATGTATTTGGAAAAATAAAATACTATTAAAAAGAAAATATGGAGTAGATTAGCATGTCTAATATTTTGTTTTCCATTCAAAAAAGAAGAGACTAAATACATTCTTTACTCCATTTTTCCTCAGATTCCTTGACTTCCTTAAATATTAGTTTGATCTGCTTTTATAGGGAAGATTTTAAAAATAATTTTCAGATAGGGAGAAGTAAAGTTGGTGGGTTATAAAGACTGTTAGCTTCCTGAAATATTGGAAATTACCTTTGAATTCATAATGAATATTCTTTCTCCCCTCCCCCAACTTTACCTTAACCTCTTTGGCTCATACTAAATGTCAAAAAACTACAATTAAAAACAAATATGGATTAGATCTGAAATGTCATTGTTATTAGGAATTTTCCCAGGAGGAAAATTCCTAATGCAGCCTGACACTTGCTTTTGGAAATCTCCTGGTATTGCTAAAATCAAATCACTTATTCAGGTTTTGAAATGGCCAATAAATGTCAGAGGATAAGTTTGAACCCTTGCTATTTTTTTTATCCACTGTATGTTGTTAGTTTAGATTTTATTTTTTATTGTTTTTAATAAATAGAATAAAGTTTAACCTTTGACCACATCCAATATTAATGTTTCTTGAAGCTTCCCAGGATACATTTCTCTAAAAGTCACCTAAACATCTCCAGTTTTTTACTCCCACTTTAAATGACTGAACTAAAGGCAAATTTAATCAAAGAGCTGTCAAAATACCCAGAAAACATATTATCTGTTGAGTAACACTTTCGATTTTAATGTTAAACTTTGTGTAAATTTTTTTTTTTTTTGGCAGATTTGCAACATTTGTTTTGGGAGGAAATCACCTGTCACCTGAAGAAATTAGAGCCCATGAAGAGCAGTATGGTATTGGAGGCTGGTTCTTGGAAGAGCAGCTCTTTAGCCCTGGAGGTTCCCAAGAATCCAATCAACAAGATAATTACTCTCAGGAAGATGAAGTAGTTGAAATTCAGGGGGGATCTCAAAGGGAGGAGGAATTAGTAGAGGGAAACTGAGGCTACAACATTTTCCCTGGAACACAGATGGGTCCCAAAGGAAAGGGAAATTAAACATTATAAATATCTTTTGTGCCTGGCAAGTTCTGCTGTGCTGTAGGTGGCAATCAAGATTCTTTGAAAGATTCCTTCTGAGTTTCCTAGAATGGAAACTCCCTGGGAACAATGGGAGACTTTCTTTCTGTTCCTCAGGAGCTTAGCCAGCATGAAGAGGTGCCTTGTCAATGTTGCATTAAGTCTTCTTAATCCTCACAGTGAAAGAGACTGTCTTCTTCCAGCAAATCTCAGTTCTCAAGTAGAGGAAGAGACCTTTGATAATGTGACAAATAAGTTTTGTACTCCATTTTTTATTTGATTTTTTTGATTTGTTTTAGGTGTTTTGGATAAAGGTTGATAACTCTGAAAAAGGAAAACCCATTTTCCTAATTTTTTTAGGTTTATTATAATATTTTCATGGAATATAATTTTATGATATCAGAATTACTTTTCATATTTTACTTACTGGTAAAGTTCAAGTAATGTTTGAGCATGTTTACAAACTTTTAATATTTGTACCATTTTTTTGTTGTTTTTTGAGAAAGTTTGACAGAGTGGGTAGAGAACTTTCAAACCAAGATCCAGGGTCAAGTCCCACCTTTTGCACATGCTGGCTATGTGATCCTTGACTAGTGCAACAACTTCTCAGAGCCTTAGAAAAGTCACAAAGACTAAAGAAGTCAATCTACCTTGATAGAGGAAGCTTCCTCACATGGAAATTCCTTATATCAATTACCTCATCCTATTTTTGTAGCAGCATCCCATGGATCCATGGGGAAAGACCTTTGTTTATGATTTTATGACATTAAATCAGAGAGGAAGGAAAATAAATGATAATATTTTTATAGTGAAGAGTTAGAAGTCTGGAACTGAAAAAATTGTACACAGGCTAATGGTCCAATAGCACTTATATATCGTAGTATTAATTCCCTTTTATTTTTTGTCCTAGACTTTTTTTCCTCTTCTAAAATTCACAAACATTTTGTTATGCTTTCTTAAAGAATCATTTCCTCTGGAAAGAAGGACAAAAGGCAGGAGTACAGTGGGGAAAATTAAAGCTGTGTTGCATCACTCAGCCAAGGCAGAGTATAATTTTACTCTCAGTGGGTAATGCCCAGAACTAGGGACTAATGCAGAAATGAATTTTTAAATGGTATTTCCTCAGCAAAATTGAATGTTTCTTTTTATAAAACCTTTGGGGTTTTTTGGTGATGATTTAATTTTTTCCCTCAATGACATGTAGCAACAATTTTTAACATTCCTTTTAAAAAAATTTGATTTTCAAATTCTCTCCCTCCCTTCTTCCTTTCTCCTGCCCTTTATTAAGAAGATAAGCAATTTGATATAGGTTACATATATACAATCATGCAAAACAGCTCTGGGTTAATCATGTTGTGAAAGAAAACAGGCCAAAAAGAAGACAAAACAAAGAAAAAGTATGCTTTGATCTGCATTCAGATTCCTCAATTCTTTCCCTGGGGATGGATAGCATTTTTCATCATAAATTCTTCAGAACTATCTTGGATCATTGTATTGCTGAGAATAGCTAAATCATTCACCTAAACCTTTTATTTTTAACCCAGGCAATTTATAATTAGGCAAATTAGCATATGTAAAACACACTCAGTCCCCTCTTTTCTGAAGTAGCATTTGTCAGTAAACCAAAACAAATATTTTCTTTTCTGACATGATCAATACAATCTATATCAGTGTGCACAAAGCACAGAACCATGGGAGTCATTATCTTAGTTTTAAATACAAAATGAGACCTGGCAATGTTTCCTGTTCCTGAAATGATCGTGGACAAACACCTTGATGGGAATACAGAATACCTTGATGGGAGTATATGGTGTAGTTCAGAATATTTGGGATTATGTGACCAGTTTTAGTATTTGGATTATATTATAGTAATTGGTAGTATTTGGAGTAGTCCTCATCTAACCTTCCATCAGTCCAACTAGTGCCATAACAATCCCTAAGACCTTAGGAAAGGGAAGCAGGACAGAAGAATAGGTTTGAGAGGATAGAAAGAAAGCCCTTTAGTTTCTGAGAGGCTAGTTCTATAAATAACTGTTTTAACATTAAGATATGATAACTATTATGGGTAACTATTATTTACACTTGAAATTCTGAAATAACAAAAAAATTTAACATTCTTCAATAATATATTTTTTATTTTTATCTTTACTTGAACAAATTTACTTTGATTACTATGAAAAGTTGAATAATTAAAATAAAATGTGAGTGATTTTGTATGTGTGTTTATGCATTGTTTGCTTGTGCTGGAGGTTGGGGAGACTATTATTTTTATCCTCCCAATATGACTCATTACAGGTCAACCCCTGTATCTCACAAAAAGTCATGGGTAATAGTCTTAATAAGGGACGTTTTTGATATTAGTGGAGGGTTTAATGACCTTTTGAAATAAAGCTCGCCACCTCCACTCTTCATGGGTGGTTGAAGCACTTGGTCTCATTCCTCACACCACCACTGAGGTGTGCAATTAGCCAGCAGAATTGCACCCTTTTTCATGTGACACTGTTTATACTAGGTGCCTCACAAAGACTTACTGTGGTTAATGAGCTGGAATGTTTTACATAAAATGCGTAGGTAGGCTGTTGCGTAGGTGGCTGAGCTTAAACAATTGTGTCATTCAAACATTATTTTTAAAAAGTTCTTAAATTCTATTTTACATGTCACCAAACTGTTCTGTGAATCAATTATCTAGTTTGTTAATAGTATATAGGACTAACTCTTAAAGGGTTCTTTGCTTTGACTTTGGGGTAGAGTCTTTATCATTTTTTATTTATGTAGAGCAGGGGTTCTTAACTGTTTTTGTATCATGGATTCCTTTGGCATTTTGGCAGATTTTCATCATAATGTTTTTAAAGTAATAAAGTAAAATATATAGGATTACAAAAGAAACCAATTATATTGAAATTGCCATCAAATTTTTTTTTTAATTCACAGATCTTTGATTTAGAATCATCCAGAATATAATTTTTAGACACTAGGAAGTAAATGATGAGACTACAATATGCCTGAGCCTGTGAAGAAGTTGTAATTGAGAAGGAAGATAAAAGAAAGGAGCAATAATGAGGCATTGGGATATAGGGCAAAGAGAATTAACTCCAGAATCTGGAGAGAGGTTCACATCCTACCTCAGATACTCCCTGTATGATTTACAGCAATTTACTCTCTGAACTCTCTGGACCTAAGTTTTTCTTATCTGTAAAGTGAGAGTGTTGGACTAGATAGGTTCTTGGACAGGTTTGTGCTGGTAAAGGTTTAAAGATTTATAACTTTCTCTCCAGCAGCAAAAGAAAAGAAAAAAGTATGCATGACAATTTAGATTGAATATACATTTTTAACATTTTCTCCATCACTTTCTTAAATCTAGACAATCAACAACACAATAAATTGAGCCTGGGTTTCTATGTAGCACTCACCAATTTGTGAAGTGTAAATGCTCATGCTGAAAATTTAATAATTTTTTCTTAGAAGCCAATACAAGCTGATTCCAGCAAACCACTTCTTTTGGGTACTTTCCAAATCTGGGGCTCTGAATTTATGTTATTGCAACACTTAGCACAAGCAGGCAGTCAGCATTTATTAAACACCCAGGCAGCTAAGCAGCTCAGTAGATAGGGCACTGGGCCTGGAGTCAGAAGAACCGAGTTCAAATGGAATCTCAGACACTTACTAGCTATTTGATGAGCAAATCATTTAAGTCTCTTTGCCTCAATCTATTGGAGAAAGAAATGGCAAGCCATTCCAATATCTTTACCAAGAAAACCACATGACAGCATTGGGGTGCTCGGTCCACAGGGTCAAGAAGAGTTGGACACAACCGAACAATAGCAAAGTGCCTTCTATATGCTAGGCACTGTGCTAAGTGGTAGAGATGCACAAAGTGGCAAAAGATAGTTCATCTCCTCAAGGAGCTTGCAGCCTACCAGGGGAGATGGCAAACAACCAGATAAAGATTGCCTAGAGACAGATTCTAAAGAAATCATTTTTTAAAATAAACTTTTCATTGTCCAAACTGATGGAGGGAAAATATCAGCAGCAACAAGGTAAAATAGCTGATTAATCTTTGATAATTAGGTAGGTGTTTGCTATTATAACTTATCAGGGCCATCTCCATTCATCTTGATCTATATCTGGCCACTGGACCCAGATGGCTCTGCAGGGGAAAGTGAGGCAGGATTCCTTGCCTCCCAGCCCTCCCTCCCTTGCATGTCATGATCCTTTTTAAGAACGAAGGACAAACAGCAACTATGTATTGGGCCTGGTGCTAAGCACTTTATAAATATCTCATTTGATCCTCACAAAAAGGCAGACAAACCCTGTTTTTCTCCATTTTACAGTTGAAGAAACAGGTAAGTAGAGGTTAAATGATGTACTAGGATCACACAACTAATAAGTTTGTGACTCCAGGCCCAATGCTCTAACCACTGTATTACTCAGCTGTTTCTTAATAAAATTCACTTTTTAAAGAAAAATGGTTATAGAATTAATTCCAGTATTTTTCTGTTTCATCAAATTTATTTTGAAGGTGGTGTTTTCTTCAATTTCTTTGTTTCCTTTTCTAAACTCTCCTGCAAAACTAATTTCTTTTCCCCAGTTTTCTTCTATTAAGATCCTTTTTGAATTCTTCCAAGACAGCCTTTTGAGCTTGAGACCAGTTCATGATCCTCCTTTGAGACTTCATTTGGAGGCATTTTGCTTTAGTTTGTGTTCTTTTCTTCCCCGTATCCAAAGTAGCTCTCTATGGTCAGGGTTTTATACTTTTCCCTCTGTTGTTTTTAAAGGTTAGAGCACAGCCAGCCTGTTCTGAACTTCCTTTAAAGGGCAGCAGGGCTTCTCACTGCCCAAGCTAGGGCCAAATGGTGCTGTGGGCTTCCTTCCCTGCTGGGAGGGGGGGGGGGGGCAGGGGGCTGGCCAAGTCCCTCGCATTAGGCTAGAGTTCAGGGACTTACTATTTGCCTTCTGTAATTGCGTTGGAGGTCTCACAGCTAGCCTGCTGATCCACTGGCCTTCTGAACCAGGACAGATTAGCCAACACACAATATTTTGGCTAAGAGCCTCCCATTAGATTCCCAGAGTTGGCCTGGGCCACATTCCCTCCTACGGCCTGCCCAATTGAGGAATACCTTTCTTGAAATTCTTCCAAGGTATCTTATGCTGGAAAATTATTTCACTCTGAATATTTGTGGGTTCTGTCACCCTAAAATCTATTTAAAGGCTTGATCTAGTGTTGATTCTGAGGGAAACTAAGAAGAACTTAGGCAAAGTCCTGTGTATTCTTGACCATAGGCTCCATCCCCTATAAAGATGATTCCAGATGTTAAGTAATACTTGAAGATAAAAATAAATTGAAATTGCAGAATTGAATAGCCTAAAATCCTTTATCTTAAATTAACCATGGTTACCCTAGAATCAATTCTTGAGTTTTTTTCTCCATTAACTAATTTTGCTTTATAAATACCCATTATTTTTCCCCATGATCTTTCTTCTGGATTTCTACAAGACTTTGCTTTCACCATTTAATGACTATACAATATTTTGAAACATAACATTGTTCTAGAATTTCTAGATATCTTTCTAAGGAAAGTATTCTTTAGCAAATCTTGAAGTTTAATATAGGTGGCATAGTGAGTTAGTGCACTGGATTTGGTGTCAGGAAGACCAATCTCAGAATAAAAAACCACCTCAGATAATTAATAGTTATGTGGCCCTGAGCAAATCACTTTTCAGCCTCTATTTCCTCATCTATAAAATGGGGATAATAATAACATCTCCCTTGTAGAGTTGTTGGGAGAATTAATCAAATGAAATAACACATACATGGATGTGCAAATCTTAAAGTTCTATATAAATACTAGCTTTTGCTATTATTTATTTTCAGAATAGGAGAGAAATCAAAGTTTATATTCATAGATGTATTGTTGGGTCTTGGAAATCTAGAAGTCAGAGCCATGGAAAAATGAGAAGACTGTCCAGTTACTATGTGGCTTACTATATTCCACTGTCTGTCATTTAATTCCTGGGTCCCACCTATTAATTATGGACATACTATATTGAATTACATATCTCTCCCCTAACATATTTATTTTCATAGAAAGTAAAAAGATCCCCTTCCTCCTTTAAAAATAGTTAAATACTTCAAGTCAGTACTTAAGGCAGCTAGGTAGTGCAATGAGTGGAATGCTAGCTACCTACTCTGGAGTTCAGGAACACTTATCTTCCTCAATTCAAAAGTGGTTTCAGATACTTCCTAGCTGTATGACCCTGGGAATGTCATTTAACTTTGCCTCAGTTTCCTCACCTGTAAAATGAATGAGAGAAGGAAATAGCAAACTATTCCAGTATCTTTGTCAAGAAAATCCCCAAAGGGGTCACAACTGAAAAATGACAACTAAAAAAATAGCAAAAGCTTCATAAAAACAATATAATTGTCCTTGCCAAAGCAAGAAATGGATTCTCCTAATCCCAAACTTGTCTGTATGACTCCTTGTCTGCCTGCCCAGGTACCCACCTTCATAGTTCTGGACTGGTTTCATTCTTGTTCAAGGAGTCACAAGAAATTGGACATGACAAACAGGAACAGCACAAAACCATTAGCTTGGGCTAATCTTCCAATATTATGAGAAACAATATTCTGAAACCCTCATTTTATAACATATCTATATTATTTCCAGTGATTTAAAGAATTAAGTCTCAAAATGCTCAAAAATTAATTTGAATTTGCTTGAATATTAAAAGTATCACACTGAGGGATAGGGGGAATAGAGGGGAAACATCATCTCACAAAATCAAATTAACCGTTTGGGTATTAACTCCTAAAAGGCGATTGCTGCATTGTCAAGAAAATAAAGTTAAAAGTTGGAATAGATGTTTAGTCAATGGAGATGTCTTTTTAAATGTATAGTTGGCCAATCTGAATCACTTAGCAATTATTTTAAAAATGTGTATTTATTTTTATTTTTCCAACGTGTCAATGGTGCATTTCCAAAACAGCAGGCGTTTCAAAGGAATAAATCAGAAGTGTAAACACAGAATACAGTATAAGCTATAGACTTCCTACAGTGTGACAGTCCACATACTGTACATTCAAAGGTGAGGTACAGCCCATCACCTATTTCTTCATTTCCATAATTATATAAACACAATAAATACATCTGATTTTAAAGGTCACTTAAAATGAGTCATGATCATTTACAGTACAGTACGTTTTTTCAAGTGCAAAAATAACTAGTGGGCTAGTTCTATTTCTCGAAGTTATTTAACTTTTAATGCTGTGTTTCACTGTGAAGCCAGACATTCAAGGGCAGACTACCCTTCCACCCATGCAATCTTGGGCAGGAAGTTATGGAAGATCCCAGACTTAAGTTACATCAGAGGACCAGAGAGTGGAACATGTCATTTTAAAATCTGTCCATTCTTTCTGTCGATACTTCTGTATTCAGAAGTACAGAACTCAGAGTTAACTTATCTGTGACTTTTATTTATTTGGCTGACTGATTTACAGCAGTGTCTTCCACCTCCTTCTCACAAGGCTGGCTACTAATTTTAACCTGCCTTCTAGCATCAATTTTGGTGTGGAGTATTCATTCAGCTAGAGTTTTGGCAGCAAAGGTGATAATGTCTGAATATGCAAATACCGATATCTGAACCTTCTAGTGTCTATGTCTAGATTGTAAAAATGGACTGTGACTTTGTTTCCTTAGTTTGGAGAAAATGTGTTATTTTGTTTCCTTTCTTTTTGCTCCTCATTCCTTCTTCCCTTCTCCCACCAGGGGAGTGGGGAAAGCATTTACAAATAACCCAAAACCATGATATAATAATTTCTTATTAATTTTACCTCACCCCAGGCACTTAATTTCCTACTTCCTTTATAAATTGCCTCCACAGTACTGCTTAATTAAAGAAACCCTTAGGAGATTAGATGAATTTTTTTTTGAAATTGCATCAGCTAATTAGGGCCTTTGTAAACAGTGAAAAAGGCTAGTTTACATTTTACAAACTTATCTAGTAACCCTTGTCTAATAAGCTACAGTATACTGAATTGGTTTATTTTAAATAATCTCTCTTTTCTGGTCTTTCTTAAAGCCCATTTGGGAAAAAAAAGAAAATAAAGTAAAAAATGCTTTTTAAAGCTCAATATAGCTTGCAGCAGCTTTACTTCTCAAAAAATTAACTATTTATACACCATCCACCTAGAAAAATATATTAGCTAAAGATATTCAAAGTGTCTGGTGAAACTTTCCTTTCTTATTTTTTTTTTTTTACAAAACAATTTCTATGTTACTAATTTTCATCTGGTTCCTCCTTTAGTATTTCACATCATTTTCTGTAATGATGTTTCTCCTCAAGAGAAAAATAAAATAATTACATTCTATCTTATTGCAATTTTTTTTCAGTAAGGATGAAACAAAATTCAAATAATTGATCACAGAAGGGGAGAAATTATAAAAGCAAACAACCTGAAAGACTTTCCCTCCTCTTAATGTAACTGCTGGTTTCAACTCTTCTTGACTTGGCAAAGAAATCTTGTAATATAAACCAAACTTTAGCAAAAGATCTGAGAGTTCTCTCTGTAATTTCTTTTTGTTCCATAATCTCCCAAAGAGATTAAATTTCCTTTCGAATATGTACTGTAGTTAATATACATTTTCATGTTAGTGATTTTAAACATTTAAAAGCATGTGTTGTATTGTATTATAATCTTTAAGATGAATAGAGTCCTAGGTTTGGATGCTTCCCAGGGCTTTTTAACAGAGGCCCAGAGTTCCTTCCATGTAACATGTAAAATGAGAGGGTTTTGTCTCAATGTGTACTAGTAGTGGGTTGAGGGTGATTTTCTTTAGGAAGGTGTTCCACTACAGAGGATGCAGCAACATGAGCATGACTGTCTTTGGGAAAGTGATCCACAACCGGGGAAGGAGGGTTGGTTTGGGATATCACTTCAGGGGTTGGTCCATCTCCCGACAGATTGTAGTTAGTCACATTTGGGGAATGTCTCGCTGCGCAGGGTGGTGAAGTTTCCTGGTTCTCATTGGTCCCCTAGAGAAGAGAAAACAACACATTGTAGAAACAGAAAATAGTCCACATAGAGAGGATGGATGCCCAACATGTCACAAACTGATGGCAAGCATATACAGGTGTCCCCAGGAGCCATGTTTCTATAAGCCTTTTCAATGGGATGTGTAAAAATGGGTAGTAGCCCTAAAGTGAAATGATGACTGAATACTGAAGAAATAAGGGTAAAATGTCTTACCTTTCATTTCTTTTCCTATCTGCCGAGAAGCCGCATGAAAAACATAAACACTATAAGTAGACTTATTCTTGTACACAGACCAGGCTATTCATTATTAATGAAATGCCCGATAACATCGTACTATATTATATAACCATGGATCACCAAAGTGCAAGGAACTTAGGATATTATCTAGTCCAACCCCACAGACTCTCTTGTACAGATGAGGAAACTGAGAACCACAATGAAGTGCCTTGCCTAAGGCCACACAGCTAGTCATTTCTCAGACTCTGTAAATCAGAGACAGAAGCATGTCTCTGGTAGTTGAAACCTATTCTCAGACTTTCAGAGTACACATCTTATAAGAGAAGTACAAAGTAGCACTTGAGAAAATGGGAGCACTTATTGCCAAAAATGTCCAAAAAAGACCAAATTTGTTTTTTTATGAGCCATAAGACATATCCAAAACATCAAACTGCCCTCTGATTTAGTACCTATGAATTTAAAGGGGCAAGTTCAAGGTTAACATAAGAAGACTTGAATCTGCCTTGGAAAGCTTCCTTACAATTCAATGTAGCAATATGGCATAATGGTCTATAGATCTGGGCAATCTAAACAGCTAATAACTTGAAGCAATGTCAATTAATTTCCCCAGACACACAAAGATGAACATGAGCACCTAATTTAATGTAAAGACTTTTTTAAAAAAAAAAAGGTGCAAATGATATCCTTGTGCTTCTTTGTAGGTTTCACAGTATCACAGTTTTGGAGGATGAAAAGAATGTTCTTATCAAATGGAAAAGACATAAATGAAAATTTACAGCCATGACAACTGTGTGAAGAGAATTTAATAAACCTTTTATAAAATTAAATGCTCATTCCAATAGACTTATGATGGAAAGTGCCATTCATATCCAGAGAGAGAATTTGGAGAATGAATGTGGATCAGTGCATAGTATCTTTATCTTTTTGTTCTCATTGTTGTTTGTTTTTTATTTCTCTTTGTTTTTGCCCTTTCTAATTTGATTTTTCTTGCACAGAATGACAAACATAGAAATATGTTTTTAAAAATTGAACCATGGTTAACCTATACTGGTCTACTTGCTATCTTGGGATGGTGTTGGGGAGGAAGCAGGGGAAAAAAATTGGAACACAAAGTTTTGTAAAGATGAATGCTGAAAACTTATCTTTGCATGTATTTGGAAAAATAAAATGTTATTAAATTTTTTTTAAAAATTAAATGTTCCTTTTTTCTTCTTTATTTCTCTTTCCCTTCCTTCTCCAAGATGTTTTCCTCTATTTTCTCCAAGTATTCTCTGAAATCATCCTGAAACTTGGTCCAGAATTATGGCACTTAGAAGAAGGAAATCATCAAAAGTGCCCTGCCAGCATGATTTATCTTCAATTGGGAACAACAGTCCAGAGTCAAAGAAAACTCATAATTTGAGCTGCTTTGATCCTTTCTCCTGTTTTAGGAGGTTGCCAGCAAAGCTACCAAATCAGCTGAGGTTCCTCTAACAACACCCATGCATGACTTTTTTTGTTGTATACTTTGAGCAGGAACCATACAAAAAATCTATCCTATTCCTGAAATGACATATTCCAGCACTAGAAAGAAAAGCTACATGGAGATTTATTTCAGTTATTTAAAGATGATGAGAGAAAATGTAGTATAGTGGATAAGATCAGCTTTAGAATCAGGATAACCAGGGGTCAAGCCCTGCTTTTGTCACCTATTAGCTAGCTGTGTGACTGTAGGCAAGTGATATAACTTCAGTGTTTTGGGTAGCTCATTACAGGGGAGTAGCCAATCTACATTTCTCATAAAAGGAATTCCCTGTATAGATGAAATTATAGGTCTATACCACCCCTCAACATCTCTTGCCATCTTCCTGCTCTTGTCAAAATGAAAGACTATGATATAGAACTACATTTCAAAGATAATGTTAAAAAGAGGGTAATAGTTTAACATTGGGGAAAATATTTTTAAATCAATATATCTTTTTGCTTTCAAAACATATGAATAGAGTTTTCAACATTCACCCCTGCAAAATCTTGTTTTCCAAATTTTTCTCTTTCCCTTCTCCCAACCTCCTCCCTTAGACAGCAATATATGTAAAACATGTGCAGTTCTTTTATATCCATTTCCACCATGCTGCACATACACACACAAAAAAATCAGATCAACAAGAGGAAAAAACTGACAAAAATATATACATATATTTTTAAAAGAGCACATTCATATCTGTGGTATAGGAAGCATTTTACCTGTAAAGGCTGAATCTCAGAAGCCCGGCTAGTTCTGGTTAGTTGTATCATTTCTTTAATTTGATAAAGCGCATAGACAAAAGTAACCCAAGGAGAAGAGCTGACCCCCCATGCGGGTTTGTTCACATCTTCCTGTTCTTCCTGGTGTCTGGTTTTCTTGGGAGGAAGTCTGGGTTCAAGGCGAGGCATGATATCTTCTGCCTGCTGTTGCACTAAGTCAATAGTTGCTATGGGGACAGGGCTGGAAGGAACCGGAATCCTTTCTGCCAACATTGTCTTATCTGAAATGAAAGCAAAGTGAAAACAACTCTGAAGAGTTTTCTTTATAGTATAAATCAAGTCATCTGTTTTAAGTGCTAACTATGTACCAGGCTCTGGGCCAAGCACTTTCTTTTATACAAAAAAAGATTCCCCCCACCTCCAAAAAAGGGGATCTGTTCTCTAGATGCTTACAAACTAATGGGGAAGGCAACAAACAAAAAGTATGTGCACACAAAATACAAAAAGATGAATCAGAGATAATGAACATGAAAAAGCACTATCATTGAATGGTATTGGGAAAGGTTTCTTGTGGAAGGTAGGATTTTAGCTGAGATCTGAAGGAAGTCAGGGAAGGCAGGAGGGAGAGATGAGAGAGAGTGAATTAGTGTAGTTTATATAAGCACATTATACTCAGACTCCCAAGTTAATGGGATTTGCAAAATTTAACATGTTTTCACCAAGTAACCCATTTGTCTAGTATGTATTGTTGAAGTTGCAAACTGGAACTTTTTCTATGAAAATTCTATGAATATTATGAAAACCTGATCTCCATTTCTCTTAATTTCAAGAGGACATCTGAAAGGCAGTTTCAGGAAATGATACTGTGTCCCCACATCACTTCTGTGAGACTGATGTTCTGAATTAGATAACTTGATACATGTGAGGGGAATAGGAAGAGAAAATGTCATTACCCTGAAGCAAGGCTTTTAGGGAGCCAGGTGACCCAAGACAGATCAGTGGAAAAAAATAGAGATTTGCTTTTTATTGAATTAAACTCTGTTAAACTCAGTTGCTAGAATTTCAGTAACACTTCTGGTTCTCTGAACAGAAATGCTTCAGTACATCCAACGAGGAATGAGAAAACTTGGCCAATAAGGAAGTGAGTTCTGTCCTAGAACCCAGTTTTATTCCATGGCTTAGTCATATTTTATAAGGTAGCTATAAAATCAATAAAACATGACACATCTTAATCAAACCTCCATATTGCTTTAAAAAAGATTCCATCTTGTTTAACACTTTTATTACCTTAATCCGGGACAGAGTTGCATCTCAGAATGAAAATTTCATAACTTTTAAAACAAGATAGGAAGAAATATCTTCCTGAGTTCAAATCTGGTCTTAGATACTTACTATGTAACCCTAAGCAATTCACTTAACCCTGTTTGCCTCAGTTCCTCATCTGTAAAATGAACTGGAGAAGGAAAGAGAAAACCTATTTTTTATTCATCTTTGCCAATAAAACTCCAAAACGGTGTCACAAAAAGTCAGATATGGACAATAACTGGAAGTCAAAAGGCATGGCTTTCGATAGCTCATTAGATGTGCAACTCTGGAAAAGTCATTTCACTCTTATGAACCCTCATTTTTTCCTCATCTGTAAAATGACCATAATAGGAAACCATCATTCTAGTATCATCTTTGCTGGTAACTCAGAGGATGACCTTGATGAAATCATTTAACTTCTGCCTAGGCATCCGTTTTCTCAATTGTAAAATGAAATTATTTCTAAGGGGCCTCTTTCAGTTCTAACATTCCATATTCTGATAAATTCCTATCTGGTCAACTTCAAGCCATTATTGTGATGATCAAGTCAGATATCATACACTGTAAATTACAAAGTGCCATGTAAATGGTTCTTAAAGTTATATGTATTTTTCCTAATGAATAAAATTTTATTTTCTTTCTCCCAGCCCCTACCCTGGGAAAGGAGGCTTTTGGTAATAAAATATGTATTGTTAAATTAAATAAATTTCCAAATGACCCTACTCAAAAAATATTCATCTCACTCTGCCCCCTGAGTCTAACACCTTTTTTTTTGTCAGGAGGTGGGTAGCATACTTCATCAATGATTCTCTGCAATTGTGGTTTGTTATTCCTTTGTAACTTTCAAAGTGTTTGTTTTGTTTTGCTTTGTTTTTTGGTAGCTTAAATTGTTCTTTTGGATGTGTATATTCATTTTACTCTGAATTAGCTCATATATTTCTTCCCAAGGTACTCCAAAACTGATACCTTCTATAACAGTATTCCATTCCATTGCCATACAGATGTCACTACTACTCTGTGGATCCAGTGAATGGATTTCCAGAATTTTTTTTTTTTTTTTGCTGAGGCAATTGGGGTTAAGTGACTTGGCCAGGGTCACACAGCTAGGAATTGTTAAGTGTCTGAGGCCAAATTTGAACCCAGGTCCTCCTGACTTCAGGGCTAGTGCTCTTTCCACTGTACCATCTAACTGCCCCTGGCCTCCAGATATTTTAAGCCTTATACACATCAGCTTGATTCACTTTAATGCAATACTGAAATTTAAAATCTCTCCCAATTCTGTTTTTGTAATTCACGTTTCAGTCATGTGAAATTCTTCATAATCCCATTGGGGTTTTCTCACCAAAGATACTACAATAGTTTGCCATTTCCTTTTCCAGCTCATCTTACAAATGAGGAAATTGAGAAAAACAGGGTTAAGTAGCTTGCCCAATTAATTACAGAGCTAGTGCTAAGGCCAGATTTGAAATTGGGGAAATAAGTCTTCCTGATTCTATGTCTGGCTCTCTATCCACCATGCCACCTGGCTGCCCAATCATACCTCTATCCAAAACAAAAAGATTCTTTTGAACAAGAGCCAGTTAAAACAAAATATCTGAGTCTGAGACTAACTGATTAGGTGACCTAGGTCCTTTCTAGTCCAAAATCTATAGCTGAAATAGCATGAACTAATGGATATATTCACTAATAATCCCCCCCCCCAAAAAAAAAGGTCCACACACCAATAAAGAAACATCACTAGATTTGGGAAGAATCAGGGATGCAAAATTTTGCCAGATGGGTATATTATTAGTCTGTCTGGGTCTCTAAGAGCTATGCATGGTCATTCATAAGGTCCAAGCATTGAGGAATGGCAGCAAGGACAGAACACCTACCTTCTTCCTCATCTGGGACTGCAAGCCACTGTATCAGGGCAAAGAGTAAGAGGATCACTAGGCAGGCCATTCCAATTCCTCTGAAAGTTGCAGCAGCACCTATAAAAATTAGTCAACAGAATTCTTAGATAAGCACAAAATGCAAGGAGGACCGTATTTCTTTTTCTAATACCTGGTTTCCATCAGTCACACACACAGTGAGACAAACTCAAAGAGGAAAATGTTTCAGAATGATAAAGCAGAAAATGGATCAGACTAGGGGTTAGGACCCTACAGAACTATGTGATTTGAAACAAGTCACTTTCTATCTACTGAAATGAGTTTCCTCATTTGTAAAGAGAGCTTTGCAAGATGATTTCTATGGCTCTCTTCATCTATAAAGAGAGTTCCTCTGACAGATCCTCGGGGTGTCCCTATCTATTATCTACTTGAGATGGCAAGGAATATATTCACAGATTATAGGACTTTGAAGCCTCTGGTTTGACAAACTTTCACCTTCCGTTAAATAATTTAACAATCAAGATTTCTGCAGCAATTTTCATTCCATCATTGCACATATGAGAAACTCACAGGCATAGTAATTAGAGAGTCGATTTCCAAGTCAGGAATATCAGAATTGAAGTTCCAACTGGTCAAATACCAGCAGAATTATCCTGGTCTAACTATTTTACTTTTCTGTATCCCTAAGCATATTCTTTAAGACTACACATTGTAGAAATTGCTAATTTGTTTTAGTAGAGGGAGTGTCTTCACTTGGAACTCCCTGTACTGATGTACTCAGTCTAAACAAAATAATATAGCATTTGAAGGTTTTCAAAGTATTTTGCAAATATTAACTGATTTTATTCTCACAACAACCCTGTGAATCGGTTCAATTATCCTCATTTTACATATAAGGAAACTGAAAAAGACACAGATTAATTGATTCAGCTAGTGTCTGATACTGAATTTGAATTCAGACCTTACTACCTTCAAGTCCAGTTCTCTATCACTTTCCCTAACTAGCTGTTCCCCAAAGCTGCCTAATTAAGTAGAGCTGATAGATTCCCAAAGTACTGCCTGATACAATGAACAAGACATCAGGACTGTGATACCAACAGAAACTGGGGTTATGTAGGGTTTTTTTTTTTTTATTTAAATTCTAACTGAATTACCTCTCCTTCCCCCTCTCCCCCTTATATGTTTTGAACAGTTTGCAAGGCTACTTTAACTCAAACCAAACATATTATTTCTCTGCTTCCTTATCTGGAAGGACCCTCTTCTATCAAGGAAATACAGACTTCAGTAAGCAGCTTGGTCTTACATGACTCATTCTCAGTATAGTTGGGCAGTGGATAGCAACTAATAAAAAGTTAGCACTTATGCCCACCCACAACATTAGGAAAGTCTCCTTAAATTATACTAGCACAATATACATCAAAAGGGAATGAAGGGTCAAGAAAAATAAATAAAGGGGAAAAAAACCCTCAAATAATTCATAAAGTTCTTTTGGAATGTCTCTAAAAAATAATAAGCTATTTGAAAAAAGCTAAGAAAAAGACCACTACTTACCAAAGTAATTGACTAAAACTCCACCAATCATAGCTCCACATCCTCTTCCTAAACCCAAATGAAGTCCCTGGAGAATTCCCTGTGCTGAAGTTCTCAATTCTGGAGGCACAGCTGCACTGAGATAAGAAATGCAAGCAGCCCAGATAGCTGCATGGGTCACACCTAGGGTAAAAAAAAAAAAATAAAGTAGAAGGGTAAAATTTTTTGGCCCTTCCCTTTTTTTTTCCTTACCAGAGAAGAAGTTTGATTTTTTTCTTTTTCTTTTATGGGTGTTTACAATCCTTATTGTAAAATTTGGATTGATATTATATAATATTAAACAGATATTTTTGCATATCTAAGTTTCTAAACTTTTTTCTCTGTCATCTGCTGGCTTTCATATGTTGTCTGTGGCTTCTGCAAAATTCACCCAAAATTCTCATTTCATTTCTTATGCTGACCTGAAATACATTAGTATCACAGGGAAAGCTGTGATGTAGAAGGGCTAACTGTACCATCAGACCAGCACTCCTAGCTGTCCAATCAATAGATATTAAATATCTGTTCTGTGAAAGGCATTATACTAGGTATTGGAGACAGGAAGATAAAAATAAGTTTTAGCTCCTCAGTATCTTCATATGCTGGGAATCTTAAAGGGTTTTACATAAACTGCTAAGACTCTTGCTTAGTTTCTGCATGTTGTTCTGTGGTTCAGTCATATTCAACTCTTCATGACTCTGTGGATATAGCCCATCAGACCCTTCTATTCTCTACTACTACTTCCCAAAGTCTGTCCAAGCTCATGTTCACTGTTTCCATGACATTATTTATCCATCTCATCCTTTGCCATACCCTTCTCCTTTTGCCTTCAATCTTTCACAACATTAGCAGTTTTCCCAATGAATCTGATCTTTTCATTATGTGGCTAAAGTATTTAGGTTTCAGTTTCAATATTTGTTTTTCCAAAGAATTGTCTTTATTTCATTAATTATTGATTGATTTGATATCCTTGCTGATCAAGGGACCCTCAAAAGATTTTTGCATATGAGGAGACAATTTCAGTCCTTCCTAAGTCTAACTAGTTACATGGACACCTGCATATGCATCACTAGCAACAGAAAGCCTCTATTAGTTTCCCAAATATTGACGGTTGTATGAGAAGAGTCTGAGAAATAAAGCTGTCACTCACAGATACAAACTTAAAGGCCACAGGGAACTGTATCCTGAACAAATTCACTAAAACATGATAAAAATAAATAAATATAATAATAATAGCTATATAAATAATATGGTATAAAGTATAATAAAACTTCATTATGCAAATGAATTCCAATAATTCAATGTTTCAATAATGCAAATTGTTGAATCTAACAGATTGCTGTGCAGTTTTATGAATTTCTGTAATAGTATTAGAACACTTTAATCTCTTAAAGGATTGGGACTAAGTTTCACAAAGTAGATCTGTGATTGTGCTCTATGGGCTCTGACATACTCATATATAATATGAGGGGATAGGGTTAGATCAGGAATTTTTAAATGAAAAGTGACTTAGACTATTCTAAGTCATATTATAAAGTCTTCTGATCTACACTCTTTTTTAATTCCAGCAAAATATGTAATCACATTTACAAGCCTTTGCTAAGAGAAACAATTATAGTGGTTAATGGATGTGTTCTTTAAACATAAAATAAAAACCATGGCATTTCAAGTCTGAGATTAAATGACTACTTTACCACTAAAATATCCTCCAAAGATCAATGCTTGAATAAGCAAGTGAAAAGGGCACTGGAGTACAAGTCAGGAGAACAATGTTTTTAGTTTCAGTTCTGAGTCAGTAACTGATTATAAACTGCGGCAAATCACAACCTCCTGTAACCTCAGTTTCTCATCCATAAACTTAAGGTTCCATTCAGCTCCAGTGATCTATAAATCTGATTTCTTTGTACAGTCCTGTCTCACTTAAATCCAATTCAACTGCAAGTCAAGATATTATCCTATCTGAAGTCATAGGTCTTCTTCAAGAATGAAAAAACAAACTTGATTTAAACATTGATTATGATAGAGATATGTACTAAGAGGTGCTTAATAATATATAATGATTACCCTGGGATTCATATTGAAGAAACCTACACAGTTAAATATTGTATGGTTCTTTTGTAAGTAATTTGGAAATCAGCTCTTATTATTACTCTTTGTTGTTCTTTTGATAGACAATTTCCTTTATAGCAGATTTAGTCTGATTTGCTTAAGAGTTAGAAGAGCTGGGTTTGAATCTCATCTCTAAAACTTATTAGTTGTGTGAACCTGAGCAATCCAATTCTATCTAGAAAGTAATTTGGAATTATGCTTTTTAAAAAAGTAACTAAAATGTCAGTTGAACTAAAACATCCTACTGCTAAGCAAATACCACAAGGGAGTAAATGACAAAAAGAAAATCCTTATAATGTAATAAGGATTCTGTGTCTCCCTAATCTTTGTGGAGAGTGGGCCACCTGGCCTGGGGAAATTCCTAAAAATGATCCCCACCCTCCTACCTGGTTTTTACTAGAATCTCCCACTTCCCAATTGACCTGGTAATCACTTTGGTCTGGGAAACAATCACCCACCCTTTATTGATTTGAAAGTTAACCTCTAATTGTTCCCTAGCCCTAAACCATAGAAGGCTAATTAAAAACAAACAAACAAACAAACAAAAAAACAAACAAACAAACCCAAGATTCTGTACCAAAACCTTTGCTAATTCCTATCAGGAAGTAGGCCACTAAGGGAACTTCTCAGTGTAATAAAACCCACTTTTTTTTTGTTTTTTTGTTTGTTTGTTTTTTGTTTTTTTGCCAAAGTACCTTACTTGGAGATTGGGACTGCAAATTCTTTCACCAACCTGTAGGTTGTCATTGTAGGTTATCTCTCACCTCTCATCTCTCACCTTTCAACATTTATATATTACAATATATTTAAAGCACCATATTTTTGTCATTTCAAAGAAGGGGAAACAATGCAGATGCCCATTATTTGGAGATATAGTTAAACAAAATGTGGTACAAAAATACGGCAAAATGGAATATTACTATGATATAAGATGAATATGAGGAATTAAAAAAAAAAAACCAGAAGATTTGCATGTACTGATATAAAGTGAAACAAACAAAATCAGGAAAACAAGGTCTCCCAACAATGCAAAAGAAAAGAACAACAAAATAAATGAATCTGAATGCTATGAAAGTATAATAATACCCAAGCTTGATCCTAGAGAAGTGATAGAAAGTAGCACCTCCCTTCTTTTTCTGGAGAAGTAAAAGACTAGGATTATGTTAACATTGTATATAATATGTCAGACTTGACTGATATATTGGTTACTTTTTCTGAACATTTTTCCTTTTTTAAAAAAAAATTCTTGTTACATGATTGATATGAGATGGTTCTCTGAGAGAGGAGGAAATGTAGATGATTGAAAAATAAAAAGATATAATGAAATTTCGGAAAAAATGAGTATCAGCTTTCACCACCAATTATCAAAAAATGAATTTACTATATCAGCGCTAAGCAATTATCCTTTGCTGGCCAGACTGTATAAATCCAATATCTCTTGGCTGCCAAGGGTTTACTAGTCTATTCACAATTATAATCTTGTCTTTTGAATCAAATACATCCTAATATGCTATTGCTTTTATCAATAGTTTAAAGTTACAAAAATTGTCTTCTTGATGGGAGTGAATTATTCTTGATTTTTGGAATGATCCCTGAAACTCTCCTGACAGGGACACACCTTTCTGGGCAGTTAAGTGGTTTCATTAAGATTGTCCTAGGGACCTGTATGTGCAAAAATGTTTGTGTCAGTCCTTTTCATAGTGGCTAGAAACTGGAAATTGAAGGGATGCCCATCAATTGGAGAATGGTTGAATAAATTGTGGCATATGAATATTATGGAATTTTATTATTTTATAAGAAATGACCAGCAGGATGAATACAGAACTGATGTTAAGTGAAATGAGCAGAATCGGGAAAGCATTATACACTTCAACAACAATACTATATGATGATCAATTCTGATGGACGTGGCCATCTACAACAATGAGAGGATCCAAATCATTTCCAATTGATCTGTAATGAACAGAACCAGATACACAAAGAGAAAGAACACTGGGAAATGACTACCGACCACAACATAACATTTCCAGTCTTTCTGTTATTGTTTGCTTACATTTTTGTTTTTTCTTCTCAGGTTATTTTTACCTTCTTTCTAAATCCGATCTCTTTTATGCAATAAGATAACTGTATAAATATGTATACATATATTGTATTTAACATATACTTTAACATATTTAACATGTATGGGACTACCTGCCATCTAGGGGAGGGAGTGGAGGGAAGGAGGGGAAAAGTTGAAACAAGTTTTTGCAAGGGCCAATGTTGAAAGATTATCCAAGCATAAGTTTTGTATATAAAAGGCGATAATTTAAAAAAATTTAAAAAAAAAAAAAAAAAAAAAAAAAAAGATTGGCCCAGGCCCACTCCCTACTTAGCTTGAACTTAAGTGGTCTCATTTAGCTGGAGATGGGGACCTGATATTTCTATTGAGTAGCTGCACTCTCTATTGAGCTGAAAATTAGTCCAGGACCACTCCTACTTAGCTGGAACTTAAGTGATCTTATTCAACTGGAAATCTAGGCCTGGGGACAGTGACAACATTGAAGTAATTTCATTCAATTGAAACTAAAGGAAATTTGGGGCTCATTTCTTTGCAGAGTCCCCAAGCAGGACTGCGCCTTGTCAAGGAACCTCTCTCTCTCCTTGACATAGGTGCCTGTCAGGACTCCTGTCCACTATGAAGACATTCTCTTCTCAGTGTTAACACCTCTGTTTATCTCTCTGCCAGGATTTCTCTGCTAGGACCTTTATCTCCCTGCCAGGACTTTTGTCACTTGGAACTCAGTCTTAGTAGCAAAAGCTGACTTCTGCAGTGCCAACAATAAACTTCCTTTTGTCATGAATTCTTTCATGTTGAATCTGTGCCGACCAAAGAGGGGTTCCCACTACTCTCTGCACTGCCACTGACCACAATATTTGGTTCCCTAACAACATCATTATGGGTGTCTAATACCCAGGCAAAAATGATTCATGTTTGATTCACTTTTCAGAAAGTCATCAACAAAATTAATCCCTATCCTTGGGCAAAACACATCCCTTAAAATTTTTATTTTATAAATTTCATGTTTCAATTCATACAACCCATATACTATAAACATGCTCCTGATGTTTGTATTCATAACTTAACAAGGTAAGAATAATTCTTTATTATTTTGGATAAGAGAATTAAGAATAATCAGCAAATAAATATTCTCTCATGGTATTCAAGTATTAAGACCAAGAAGTACAAAGTTTAAAAGATAAAATAATCATTTTATTTATCTCTACACATTATTTCTGTAGGAAAGGTGAAGCTGTTTTAACATCATTTTGCCAATCCTAATACTTTCTTAAATCAAATAATTGATGAGATTTCTTTTTAAAAATTTTTATTAAAGCTTTTATTTTCAAAACATATATGGATAATTTTTCAGCATTAACCCTTGCAAAATCTTATGTTCTAATTACTCCCCTTTCCCCCCTCCTTCCCCTAGATGTCAAATAGTCCAATTCATGTTAAACATGGTAGAAATGTGTTAAATCTAATATATGCATACATATTTATACAATTATCTTGCTGCACAAGAAAAATCAAATCAAAAAAATGAGAAAGAAAATAAAATACAAGCAAACAACAAAAAGAGTGAAAATGCTATGTGTGAACCACACTCAGTTCCTCTCTCTGGGTGTAGATGGCTCTCTTCATCACAAGATCATTGGAACAAGTCTGAATCAAACTGATGAGATTTCAAAGTCAATATATTGGAAATAAATTTACAAAAACTAACTTGTCCTAGATTATAGCTTTAGGGTTAAAAGGCCCTTGGGGATCATCTAATTCAACGTCCTCCTCTCAAAGATAAGGAAAACAAAGACCAAGGTCACAAATTAAGCATCACAGCAGGATTCCAATTTGAGTCTTGTGATTCCCAATTTCAGCCCTTCAAATGCAGTGTTCTTTCCCACTTTGAGATGAGTCACATTAAGCTAACAACTAGAACTTTTAAAATGTCTCCAAAGAAATAAATTACTTCTAAACCAAAAATACCTTTGATGTTCTTTGGCATATTTCATAAATGGAAATTAGTATAATTTGTCTTTTTGATCAATTGCACATAGATCTAAAAAAAAAAATTTAAAAGCATGGACCTATATGAAAAGTGAGTCATTTTTACTAATCACCTTCACTGTGTTGCCCCTGGGGATTGAAAAATGGCATAGTGATGAGACATGCATACAAATAATATAAATTTCTTGTTGCTGAGTTTTCAGTATGTTCAGTCTCTTTATGACCCCATTTGGGGTTAAAATATGATTATATATATATATGTAAAGTCAAACAAAGTCATATAAGAGATTCAAAGAGGTGAGAAGCAAAGCTGACTCGATTAAGCAAGGGAAGAGATTGTACTAGGTGTACTTGATGGATGGGAAAGAGCTACACTAGGCAGAGTTGTGGGGGACAGGATGCACTCCAGATCTAGAGGATGGAATCTACAAAGCCATCAAGGCAAGAATGGGTAAGATGAGAATGGGAAAAATGAATCATTGCATATGGAATGTAGAATGTATGAATGAAAGCATCATGAAATAAAGAGAAATCAGAATGAGGGGGGCTTTGAAATGTCCTTGAAAAGAAGTTTTTTCTTTTCCTCAGCAGGTAATAATGTGGAATCAGTAAAGTTCTTGAGAATGATAAATTCATGACTGTGGGTGATGATATAGAAGGGAAGGTTAATTTTAATATGCTCTTGGTATAAACCAAGATGAAAAAAGGCTCTTACTCTAAATATGGAATGTTGGATATACATAATTTTTCTCACCAAAGATAATGTAAACAATTTTAAAAATTGGTTCCTTTTAAGAGAAACAGTAAAACACCTTGCATAAGATATAACACAGAGTGAATTTCAAGGCCACTTAAAATTTATTAGCAGCTGAAGATAGAATTTACTCTTAATGGATCACTGATATTAACTGGCCATCAGGAAAGATTGTAGTTGATTTCCAGGGCTTAATGATCAAATTACAGTGTTGAGTACTCCATGACTTGAAAGGAATTCTTACATGGTAGCCTTGGATGCAGTGGGTGAAGCATTTCTCTTCTAGGATTGTGATTTATAAGTACAGATAATACAAAATGAAAGAAGAAAGACTAAAGCTACTGAAAAGAAAAATAGCCAATTATATTGTAAGTTATTTTCTCTGGCAGCGTGTAGATCCAGTTGCCAAGAGATTGAAAGAAACCTGCTACAACATCTAGAAGCCTTTTTATATTGCAGATATTGAAAAGATACATGGTGGGCAGCTAGTTGGTGTAGTAGATAGAGCACCAACCCTGAAGTCAGAAGAACCTGAGTTCAAATCTCAGACACTTAACACTTCCTGGCTATGTGACCATGGGCAAGTCATTTAATCTCAATTGCCTCAGCAAAAAAAGAAAAAAAAAGAAAAGATACATGAATTTAAAAATATGTAATTTAACATTTTACTAACAATTTAACATTGAATATATGAGCCATTAAACTTGTGCAATAAAGGTTTAACCAATGGTATAGTGTACAGAGAGCCTGGTTTTGAGATCAGGAAGATAGGGGTTCAGGTTCCATTTCTCACATATTCTAATTTTGTGATCCTAGGCAAGACACAGTTTCTCAGTGCTCTAGGCACTTTTCTAAAATGATTAGATTTTTTTCCCCCTCAATCATATTTTAATTTTACTGTTCAATTCATATAAAAATAGTTTGCAGCATTCATTTTTGTAAAATTTTATGTTCCAACTCTTTTCTCCTTCCTCCCCAAGAAACAAGCAATCTGATATAAATTATACATGTACAATCCTTTTAAACATTATTCTATATTAGTCATATTGTGCAAGAAAAATCATAACAAAATGGAAAAAAAGAGAAAAGCAAATAAACAAAAAGGTTAAAATATTATGCTTTGATCCACATTTAGTCTCCTCTCTGGAAGGTGGATAGCATTTTCCATCTTAAGTTTATTGGAATTGTCTTGAATAAAATGATTACTTTTACAGCAGTTGCATAGCAGTCATTTGCATTGACAGAGGAAATAGCTTCACCCAGAAGTTCTCTATTCTCCAATGAAATTATAGCTTTGGTCCAAACCTGCCCCCCAAAACTTCAATGTAAGGTATAATTTTTAGTTACTCCCTAAATTCTCATTAGAATTCTTTCTTAATTCATTCTCATTCATCTTTCTTCATATGTAGTCATAATTGAAACACTAATTTCTACTTTTATCTTTGATCCTATCACCTTAGAATGCCTTCAGCAGTTTGCCCCATAATCATCTCTGGATAATCTTCAGCCTTTAGTTTCTTCCCTGTTGCCTATCAACAAGCCCAAGTTTCTTCATTTTAAAAAATTCCCACTTGATCTTGCTGCCCTCTGATCTTCTCTAGGGGTCCTCAAACTTTTTAAATAGGGGACCAGTTCACTGTCCCTCAGACTTTCGGAGGGCCAGACTATAGTAAAAACAAAACCTTTGTTTTGTGGGCCTTTCAATAAAGAAACTTCATAGCCTTGGGTGAGGGGAATAATTGTCCTCAGCTGCTGTATCTGGCCCGCGGGCCGTTGAGACTCTTCGTTCTGCTCACAGCCCAACTTCAAAAAAACAAAAAACAAACAAAAACTTTCTATTCTTGTTGCCTCTGCTTCTTACACATCTCAATCCTTGGCCATCTGGCTTCCAACCTTATCATTCAACATCAATACATCTCTCTCTGTTTTTTAAATTGATTACCTTTTTTTTTTTTTTTTTAAACAATTCTCAATGTTCTTGATTTTTCTGCATCACTTGACACCAGTGATCATTCTCTTTTCCTGGACCTTCTCTTCTCTATGAATTTTCATGGAACTATTTTCTTGCTACTTCTACCAGACTGAGTTTCCATCTCAGTTTCCATCTTAGTTTCCTTTGCTAGGTTATCATTTGTATCTCATCCTCTAATTGTGGGTATATTCCATGGCTATGTCCTGAGCTCCCTTTTCCATTCTCAACTCCCTCTTTCTTGGAGACCTCATCAACTCTTATGGGTTCACAGATATCTCTATGTATATGGCACTAGATAAATAAAGTCAACTCAAGTCATCCTTCTTAGCTCCAATTTTTTTATCACCTTTATGACTAAAGGACATTACAAACTAATGGACCCTAGTTTGAGACAGGCATCTCAAATTCAACATGCCCAAAACAGAAATAATTATTTTCCCCCCAAAATCTCACTCCTCTTCTGAATTTTACCTATTTCTATAAAGAGTACCTATCATCCTTCCATTCACCCAAGTTTGTAACCTTAGCGTAGTCCTCAACTCCTTCTCTCTCATCCTCAATAGCCAATCAATTGCTAACTCTGGTTAATTTTTATCACAACATATCTCATATTCATCTCTTCTTCACTCTACTCACATGGCTACCCCACAGTTCAGAACCTCATCACTTCTTCAGTTCCTTGCACATGGTAAACAATACTTTTTCATTCACTCATTCAACATCTACAAAGTCAAAATAAATGACACTTGAACCCATATGAAGGAATGGGACAGGAGAAAAAGCAGTGTATTCTACTGGACAAGTCATTTTCCCACTGGATCTGAATTTTCTCACTTGTGAAATGAGGGGCTAAATTAGATTTCTTAGTTCTCTTCCAGTATCAGAATACTTCAATTTTACTTCAAATAACTGGGTCTCTAATGGGAAGAATATTCCTTCAATTTACAAAAATCATTATTATTCTATGCCCTAGCTCTTTTGGACAACAAAATTCATTACCTAGTGGCCAATGTTTTCGTGAAAATCCTTTCTGAATTTGACTAGTTTGATTCTTGGACACAATTTTTTAGCTAGAACCATCCAAAAAGCCTCCTCAAGCTTAGAAACACTTGGGATCATACCTCCTCAACAAGAACCTTACTCTCTGATTACCTTCCCTGTTCTGGTACCATAGTTGTTGTCTCTAAAAGGTATGTTTTTTGCCTTGGCTTGTAGAGAAGCAAATCACTGTCACTTCTAGCAGTCTACATCTACATCATACTTTTTCCATCTTTTCCAACACTTCCCTATGTGTTGTCTTCCCCCATTAGAATGTAAGCTCTTTAAAGGCAGAGACTGTTTTGCTTTCATTTATATGCCCAGCACTTAACATAGTAACTGTCACACAAGCAAGTACCTAATAGATCTTATATATAATTTTACATGTAAGGAAACTGAGACCCCAGAGTACACAGAAAATTAGCAGCAGAGCCAGGACACAAATAAAGATTTTGTTAATTTTTAGTGAGAACTCTACCTACTATATCAAATGGCCAGAACTAATATCCCTTTTATGGACACAATCTTTGAGAACCCAGTTTTGCTTCTTTGCCACTATGATACAGTGAAACAAAACATCATTGAAGATGATTCTGTATCATAAGGAAAAAAATTTCTCATATTGCCATCTGAAAACAATTCCTAATCAGAATATGAGTGGCAAAAGATACTATATACTAGAACAGGAAAGAAAGTAGAGGGCATTTTCTTCCTTATAGCGGTGGGGAAAAGTAGCAGATGATTATATTGAATGTATTTAAATAAGGATGCTAATTTATTCAGTGACATGAGTAAAATGTGTTTATTTAGGAGCTATAAATTTTAAATTTCTCAGCTAGACAGGCTAAAAGTTATAAGGAATTAGAGAGGTGACGAATATTTTAATCCTCAGATAGCAGTACTAACATACAACCATCAATTGACTCCTTCTGAGACAAAGACTAGGGGCCATATTAATTTCCTTTCACTGGGCACATGGGTCACCAAAATAATAAATAAATAAAAATAAAAATAAAAACCATTCAAGGGAAAAAGTATGATGTAGATGTAGACTGCTAGAAGTGACAGTGATTTGCTTCTCTACAAGCCAAGGCAAAAAACATACCTTTTAGAGACAACAACTATGGTACCAGAACAGGGAAGGTAATCAGAGAGTAAGGTTCTTGTTGAGGAGGTATGATCCCAAGTGTTTCTAAGCTTGAGGAGGCTTTTTGGATGGTTCTAGCTAAAAAATTGTGTCCAAGAATCAAACTAGTCAAATTCAGAAACCACAAAAACCAGAAGTATTAAATGACAATTTTTTTTTCTAAATTTCAGCAGCATTTTTATTTGAATTTTTACTTTATTGATCAGAAGTATCCATATATATATTTTAAAAACAGTCATACATGTGTGCAAGACATTATTCTGCCTACAGAATGTATACTTGCTTATTTATCATACTAAGCCATGATGCACATTCTGTCACTGCCAAATAAAGTTCAAAATGATTATGCTTGGTGCCCACATAGATTCGTAAATCACTAGAAATAGCTTGGAAACTTCTAAGAGGTCTACAGGCCAACAGATTGAGAAGCACTGTTCCAAATTAAGCTGATCTCCCAAACAAACCATTAGTCAGACAATTCTACATTAAAAAAGCAATTTGGGGGGACCTATCATTCACTTTTAAAATTCTGAATTGAACAAATACCAAATAAGATGAACATTTATGTAAAATACTTAGCAGAAGAGGGGAAAAAAAAAGATTAACCATAGAGCTGTGAATCTATACTATTTTTTCTATTTAGCAGTTATTTTTAAAATTGTTTCATTTGTATGTTTCTTCCTGAACTTCCTTCAGTTTTCCTCAACACATTTTAAACAATGCTTTAATGACACTCTTTAAAAATTTTTAAATTCAAAAAATGAATTTTTAACAAACTTATTAAATGCATTGCTAATTCTTCCTCCTCCGAGTTTCCTCTACAAAATGAAAGAAACATAAAATCCTTGTATCAAATATTCATAGTCTAGAGAAACAAATTCTAACATTGGCCATTTAAAAAAACTATCTTATTTGTGTTCATCACTTCTCTATCAGAAAGCAAAAAGAATGTTTAATCATTCTGCATTCTCAGATAACAATTTAAAGACTAAGTGAAGCAGTGAAGCTTGAGAATCCAACTCCTGTTTCCTCCTTCCTAAGTGCTGGTCCCTGAAAATTACCATATGCAGACTGCCACTGATAAGAGTATAACCATTTGGTGTGTGAACAACTCTAGTTTTTGATTCTGTCTAAACACAATAAAACATACGTGACCAATAAAAACCCACCCTAAATGAAATGCTAAATACTTGTTTCTTTTGTTTTCCACAAAAAGCTATAGCTTGGCTTGATTGCTAATCTCTATAGAACCAATTTCTCGAAATCTAAATGTTATGAGTAAGAATATGTCTGCCAATAATGGCAGAAATGATATTCATCTTGCCATCATTTGTTAACATACTCCATTTTTTAGTAGCTTCCCTTTCCTCTCTTAGTTGTTAATATGTCATGTGGGATTTATTAAGATTTTTTTATATGCTGGGAAAATATTTCCTTTAAACTTACATGCCAATATTAGTTCCTGAATCAGCAGTATCCATCTCACAACTGTATAATCTGAGCCTATAAAGAGGGCACTAATGCAATAAATACTTCATATTAGCAAGAAGAAACTTGTATTCTTGAGCAGGTATGTACATTTCATGCTGGGACAATGGCTCTTTTGACAAGCACATGATGATGGGGAGGGTTGTGACCTGGTAGATTGGGCAATGGATTTTTTTTTGGTCCCCTTCCAGTTCTACCTATTGACTTAGATTCACAAAATCCTAAACTAGGACAGACCTAAATCCTCATTTTGCACGTGAGGAAACTGAGGCATAGGACATTCAAGTGACTTACTTCAGATTACGCAGAAAATTTGTGGCAAAGTCAAAACTTGAATGCAGAACATATGAGTAGACAACTGCTAGTGAGGAATTTACCTTCTCTGCAATTTATAAGCTTAGGGAGTTGTTTTGATGCAGAGACACATTATCTGGATTTCCCAGAGTCATAGTATAGTATGTGTCAGAGTCAGGTTCAATGACGTTTCTACCAGTGTAACAAGGCTGCTTTTTGTGCCCTTTAAACATGAGGTATGTAATTATTCTGTCTCTCCTGTAGTGATCTCAGAATTAGTTGTAATGAATTTTATTCTAAGGGAAAGTCACTGCAGTGACCCAATGAACAATAATTTCAAGCCATGAAGGGCTTCTACAGAATGCTGGGGAATAACAGCCCCTGCCAGACCCTCCCACCCCCACCCAGTGTGCAACAAGCTGTCACATGCTGGTCTTTTACCAAGATTTTGCTTACAAGGGTAGACTATGAAAACAAATACCCAAGTCCCAAACAGCTACAGGCTATTAGAGAACAACTATAGAAACAGCAATAGCAGAAGTTTTCTTGGTGGATATAGAACATGTGGAAGTGACTGCTAATTATATGCTTGTTGTTTTACATTCAGCAACACCCTTATGCACACTCTCCTGAGCCTTGTCAGTAAGGAGCATCACCTGTATCCTACAGCATCTTGGAAGATGGAGTTCAGAGAATCTCAAAAGTCACCTAATCCAATTCCTACCCAACCAAGAATACCATTGCTACAACAGCAAATTCTGGGGAATCCACTATGAAATTTGTTATTCAGTTGTGAATGACTCTTTGTGAACCCATTTTTGGGTTTTCTTTGTAAAGATAATATAGTAGTTTGCCATCTTCTCCACCTCAGGATACTGAGGTAAATGAAGTTAAGTGAATTGCTCAGTTTAAGTGTCTGAACTAGTTAAGTATCTGAGACCAAATTTGAATTCAGGAAAAGGAATCTTCTTGACTCCAGACCTGTCATTCTATCCACTCTGCCACCTAGCTGCCCCACTACCAAATAGGGAGGTCTACTTTTTAGAAGTTTTTCTTTGCATCAAGCCCACATTTGCCTCTGCCATACCTATTCCATTCTATCTCCTGGATAATTAATTAATTCTAATTTTCCAATTTAAAAAATGAATTAAACTTGGCAACCATATAGATATTACTACCTAAGTAAAAGAGAGGTATAAAGAATTGTTGTGCTGTTTTTTAAAGGATATATCATGGTGGGAGGGGAAAGAAGAACGTTCAGGATCTGTGATCAGGGTGAATGAGATGATGAAAATGGACAATGGAGGAAAAAAAAAATTGATTGCTTCTTTTTTTGCTTTTTTTTTTTTTTTTTGCCAAGGAGAATGGTATTTAGATTGGTTACTAAAGAATAAAAATGGATAGAGATTTAAAACTGACAAAAGCAAGGGGTAGAAAGGGACTATTGTAGGACTGGAGAAGGGCAACTTTCTTCCTGATTAAAAAAAAAAAGTTGGAAGATAAAGTCTGAAAACAAAGCCCTTGAACTGAACTTGTATTGAAAACAAAAACTCTAGAATGAATTGTGAAAAGAAAAGTGACTATCTAAAAAAGAAAATGATGATCACAGAAAATCATGGCTTCATCAATAAGTCATACTAGAGCAGGAATATTAGAAATCTAGTTTACTTTGATTTTAGCAAAGCATTTGATAAAATCTTGTGTTTTTCTTACAGGCAAGATAAGGATTTATAGGGACTAGATATGTCAAAGGACATTATTAAGTGGTTGGATTTTTGTTGTTTTTGCTTGTTTGTTTGTTTTTACAATTAGGTGAATTCAAAAATGGCTAAACTTTTATCCCAATCCCAAAGGATTATTAATAAATAATTCAATGTCAACTTTGAAAGAGGTCTTGAATGGTATGCTATTAGAGGAATCCATGGCTGGCCGTATGATGTTTAACATTTTTATTAATGTTTTCAATAAAAATGTAGTAGGCTTATTGAATTTGCAATTGGTGCAAAATGGTCTTGACTGAATCAAGATCCAAAAATCTAGCCAGCTAAAATGTTGGTTCCAAACTGTAATGCTGGAGAAACTGAGGCAAGATAGAGATTAGAGAGAGAGCTTTAATATTTTATTTGAAAAGGAGAGATTGTTCTGCCCCCAGGACTGATGTCCAAAGCATCCAGCTGCTAATGTGTACTGCCCATGAAGTATATATGCATATGGCTCCAGGTTACCAGGGGATAGATTGAGGCAGGGGAGGAGTCAGAGCACTGAGAGTGAAAGGGACTATCAATCTGGTTCTGACACGGTGGAAGGGAGGCACCAGACATTCAGAAAGTTGGGATCAAGAAGAACAACTGACAGGATGGGGGGTTAGGACCATAAATTCTTGATAACTTAGGAGGATTGGAGCCAGGAAGTCTGAACTCTCCCTTATCTTGAGTTTACACATTTACAATTAGAGTAACTAGCCCTGAGTTATTTCAGTCCTAATGAACCTGAGTCAGAACAATTAGGGAAACTGAGGCAGGATAATAAAGAGAACTGTAACACAACAAAACCTAATAAAATGAAACTGAATAAGAATAATAAAATTTGTATTTGGGTTTTTAAAAAAATCAACCTTGCAAGTACCATATGGGAGAGACACAGGGCTATACATAGTTTACCTGAGAACAATTTAGGGTTCTCATTGAAAATAAGTTCATTAAGAATGAATTATATAGAGTAGAAGAAAGAAAAGCTATTATGATCTTAAGCTGTCTTAACAAAGGTCAGATAGCCCTCAGGCTCAGGGAGATGGCAGCCCTGCCATTCTCTGGTGGTCAGATAATTTCTGGAACACTATATTCAGGTCTGAATGTCTCATTTTTAAGAATAATGATTGACTGATAACTTGAAAGAAACCAGGGGAGAGCAAGTGGGATGATGAAGTCTCAAGATATGAATTAGAGGTACTGTATGTATGAATTAAAGGTACTGTGGATGTTTAGTTTATAGGTAAAAAGACTTATGGGAGACTTGATAATTATCTTTATGTATTAAGTACCATAACTAGAAGAGAAATTAAATTTGTTCTGTTTGGTCTCATAGAACTCAATGAGAATTAGTGGGTAGAGGCTGAAGAGAAGTAAATTTAAGTTTATTATAAGAAAACAAGTTATCTAGAAGTGAGCTAATTTGCTTTAGGCCGTGGAGGATTGTTCCTCATGAGATCTTCAGAAAAAGGTAAGTGGCCACTTCGAAGTTATAACTGAGAGTTATTCTCTCAGTGTACAGAGATTCTTATTCCAGTAAGTGGGGGATTAAATGACTTTAGAAGTACCTTCCAACTCCTAGATTCTCTGATATAAATACATAAAAGGGACAGGGAGAAAGCTGGGGAAAGAAGAGGTGGGAGGATAGAAATGGGACCTGAATTTCTGAATCAATTCTACAAATTTCAATTCACATGAAAAGATACACCTAAACACAAGTAAACATATTAGTGTGCATAAAGAAGAAGGAAAGGGAGAGAGCAAGATATGGAAAAAGAGAAGTGACAGAGGAGGGACAAAGGGGAAAAGAGGAAGAAAGGAAAGGGAAGAGGATGAAGGAAAGAGGACAAAAGAAAGGAAGAAGAGGGAAGGGAAGGAGGAGAAAGAAGAAGAAAAAGGAGGAAGCAGTAAGAGGAAGGCATAGGAAAATCATAATGAAATGATTCTTTCAGAGAGACTGTTATGAGAAAATGTCAGATATTTCCTCTATAACTGAAACTTAGACTTTTAATACAGTGGCAAAGTAACAACTATACTACATAAAGACACTTAGAATGTGCCAGGCAGGGGATCTTGGACTTTTTTGTGTCATAGATCCCTTTTGAGAACAATGGTTTTACATAACTGAAAGAAATACCAAATTTCAGTCAGAAAAAGTTGACAATAGGATGTATTTTTTTCCCCATTCAAATTTAGCTACCCCATGAAATATATCCATGGACTGCAGGTTAAGAATTCCTGATCTAAAAGATAACTTGCAGAATATACAGCAAGGTACATTTTTAATATTACTTTTGATGTATTCAGTAACTTTGCAGATGTTAAAGCAAGAATTGGTATTGTCATCACTCAAAAATTCATAACTGTATCCCAAAATAAGCAAATATTTTGTTCTACTACTCTACTTTTACACTGAGTCAAGAGATTGTGTGGAGAATTTCACTGTGGAGGTAAAAACAATTTTAAAACTTTGCCTAGAGCCTAAGTTAAGTGCTATGGTCATTTTAGAGAAGATCCCATTTCTAAATGTATTTTTCAAGTTTGCTGTATAGCTTGATTTTTTTAAAGTTAAGATGTTTATGTTTTTCTTTAAAAATTTTTTTAAAGTTAAAAAAAAAACTATGTCCATATCAATAAGCAAAAATTATGATGCTTTTAAAGTCATCCTATAAAGTTGGTGCTATCTCAAATAACCAAAGGTATTTTACTAAGTAAAATATAACCCTAAAAATTATTTTTAAAAATAAAAAGTAAAAAATATCAAGGGATATACATTTCTACTAAAGAAGAAAGGATTGAGGGCTTGTCTGCTACCAGATTTTGAGCAACAAATATTAAATATTAAATAACAAATATTAATGCTAGCTGGTACTAGATAAGAACTAGAAAAATATGTTATTAAAATAACTTAGACAAGCAAGATCCAGAAACTTATGTGCATAGCAGTTGATCAAAAAAGAATGCCAACTACTAAAAGTAAGAATCTTTATTCAACAAGAACTTCTGGGAGAAGTGGAAAGCAATTTGGCTAAAAATAGTTTAAGATTAGCATCTTATACCACATATCACAAATTCCAAATGCACAAATGTTCTAAACATAAAAAATTGTACTAAAAATCTTAGAAAAGCAGGGGAGATTATATCTGTCATAACTATAAAGGAAAAGTCATAATCAGACACAGTATAACTGTATAAAATTTAAAAGCCTTTACATAAATAAAATCAATCCAGCTAGAACCAAAAGAAAAGATATGGATTGTGAAAAAAAAAAAAAGCTTTATATTCAATCTGTAATAAAAGTTACATACCCAAAAATATATAGGGAAGTTGCAGAAATCTAAAAAAATGAAAATCCATTTTCCAAATAAACAAGAGCATAAAAAATATAAACAAAGTTTTCAAATTATGAAATAGAAATCATCAGTAATCCTCTAAATCCTCTAATGTCCACTGATCAAAAGAATGACAAAAGATTGGAAACTCAATGTTAGAAGCTCTTGTGGAATGTTAGGAACCCAAATTCCCTGCTTCTAGAGTTGTGAATTGGTTCAATTATCCTAATAAATAAATTTTCCTTGTGTAAATTATTATACTCTTGAAGAACAGATACTAATTTCTGGGACTCTGATCCAAGAAAATTTCTGATTGCAAGAAAAGAATCATGGATGTATGCTGAAACACATAGAAAGCAGTATTATTTTGTGTTAGCAAAAAAGCCCAAAACAAAATGTGTGCCTGATAATTGAGGCAAGATTGACCAAACTGTGGCATATGAATGTAATGAAAAAAGCTACATATATCATTATAAGGAATTGCAAATATGAAAAACTCACAGCAACATGAGAATACTTAACATCAAGTGATTCAGACTGATGAAAACAGCTAAAAGAACATTATACACAATTACTACAATATGAATAAAGTTAACAGCAAAAGACAACAAAACCCAAGACAATGGTGCAAAATGTCATAAAAGAGAATCAATTATCCACTTAACAGTCTTCAATTCTACTTCCAAACATTTTTAAGGCATAAGTTCTGGACAAATTGCTCAATCTCTCAGATTCAATTTCATCAACAGTGTAATGGGAATAATAATGAGATAATCTGTGTAAAGCACTTCTAAACTAAGGTTCCATAAGTATGACTGTAAGTAGTGGCAGTCATTATCTTAATGGAATTACAGTGCTATCATACTAAAATTAAATGACATACTCTTTCAGTTAACAATCAAATTGTTTTCAGGTAATGAATTTGTATGTTTGTCTGGGTGTCTACAAAGGCGACAATTGTTTTAAAAAGCAGTTATATTGGTGAGTTTAAATAAATATTAAGTCAATCTGTAGGTATTTACTGAAGACTACTATATTCTGGGAGACCTATAGGTATAGGCAGGAATCACTGCTCTCAAGAGGCTTAGAATCAAATGGGGAAAAGAAATTAACATCCATAAAACAGAGAAGTTTGTGGTCCCGATTGTAAATGCAAGTGGAATTTAGAAAAGGGAGAGATTAGCATTGGATGCAAGAGGAAGTAAGGTTTGAGATGAGTCCTAAAGAATAATTATTTATTTTTAAAATTTAAAACTATGTCATGACTTTTATTAACTATCAAAGAATATCTAATGATCAAGTCCAGCCTATATTATTTGTTATAAATATTGATATTGCATTATGGTGATGATACTGAGAAAATTACTCTTAAAAGTTGCTCATAAGGGCAAGTCCCTTTTAAGTTATTAAGTGGAGAGCTCTTTTTAGAGTTTGTGTCCATTTATTCACATTTATTGAAATGCAGGCTGCCTGCCAACAAAGGGTTGAGAGAGACCTTTAGCAGCAAAACCAGCATTTGGGTACTTTGCAATATGGATTGTAACAGACATGGATCATGGCTAGAATTTCAATTGTCAGGGTTGAACAGCAATCCCCCAAACAGTTTTCTAGGCCCTCCAATATGGTATAGCAAGGAAAACATGATTCTTCTTGGCCTGAATAAACATGCTAAATACGATAGATCTAATGCTTTATAAATGTCAGTTGGAGCCCTCCCACTGCTAACATTAAAAAACCATACTTTATCAAAATCTTAATCCTGCTCCCCCTGATTCTGAACCCTGTATTAGAATGGTACTAGTGTCCTGCAGAGAAACTGTCCATAGTGGATGATAATAAGAAATGGGAATTGAGCTTCTTTTCACTCATCACTGCCCAAAGCACTAATTTAAGTAACTTGCAAGCATCCCCTTGGTTGCAGTAACCTCCCTGCTGGAAGTGGGGTCTCTCTGATTCAAGCCTCCTCTATCACAAAACCATTTTAAGTATTAAGAGTCATTTTCCTTCCATGCTATTTTGACTGGGGTCATTTCTGCTAGCAAAATCCTGTAGCAAATCATCATTTTTCAAGTAGGTAGCCAAAAGAGACTTGAGTAATCAAATCAAATCAAGCTTTAAATCCCTGACCCTAGTTAAAGGTATTTAAGTTTTTCCTGTCTCTAGTGTCCTCCTCTCCTCCACTAACTTACCTGTTTAATATCATTTACTGAATGTTCCAATATAACTGAATATATTCTAAATACTTAAATGAGAACTGTCTTCTAGAATATAGCAAGAAGGTGATCTGAGTCATTGGATGTGGGAAGACAATAAGAAGAGCCTTAATCCTTCAAAACCAACATTATTATGTAATATTTATTATGCAACAATAAATGTATAATGTAAGGATAATGAGAAATTTCATTTGAAAAATGAGACTTTGTCTTTAAGATAGCAGAAACTATGAAAGACTATTTTCAGTCTACAGAGATTCCCTTTAATTTATCTCCTCTGTAGCTAACTATTAAGAGCAGAGTCCAAAATAGCAGGAAAAATCAATTTTCCCCACATCCTCACCTACCAATTAGTGCACAAACCACCTGAGAAGAAATACCACCTGAGAAGAATCATTGTCCTGAAAAAGTGACATGGTAGAATAAAGGCTAGTTTGAGAGATCTGCTACCTATAAACTGTCACTGAAAAACTCTGGGTCTCAGTTTCCTCATCTTAAAAACAAGAGGATCAGACAAGACAATCTCAAAAATTACATCTACCTCTAAATATATAATCTGATAAATTATTGACAAGAGGTATCAGAAATAGAAGGTAATCAGAACATAAGCATTATTGTCACCTCGGGAAGCCAAAAGGATACAAGTGGCAATTGGGGATGAAGGTGACATTCAAAGACCTTCATCATCCTACCAAATTCTACTTCTCCAGTTTTTTTATGCCTTGAATACTCTTTGATCCATTGTTAATATCCATCCTGCTGTTCCACAAACAAGGCATTCCAATCTCTTAGCTCTGGACATTTTCTCTGGTTGTCTCCCATGACCGACATGCTCCTCTCCTCAAATCTACCTCCTGGCTTCCTTTAAATCTTAATTAAAATCCTGTCTTCTAGAGAAAGCCATTTCTATCATCCCTTAATTCTAGTGCTTTCCTTCTTCTAATTATTTCCTATTTCATAATAGCCTGTTGGTACATATGTAGTTTTTTGTTGTCTCATTCTTCAAGGGCAGAGACTGAATTTTGCTTCTTTTTGTATCACTACCACTTAGTACAGTGTTTGGCACATTGTATATGCTTAATAAAACTGACTGATAGATATGTTACATCTTTTGTTTTCACTATTTCCAGATGCTAACCCTGGGATATTAGTTCATCATATCACAGAATCATACATCCAGAGCTAAAAGGACCCTAGAAGTGATTTAGTCCAGCTCCTCCCTTTTAGAGATTAAGAAACTGAGGTCCTTACTACCCATGGACAGTAAGCAAAGGAATTGACATTCAAATTCAAGCTCTATGACTCCACAACCAGTATGCTCTCTCTGCAATTATTGTAGCATTTGTTCTGGGAGGAGGGGTAGAATGGAGATGATAGAATGAAGAATATTAATACCACAAGCTAATAATTTTTAGACCTTCCTGCTTGGATAAAAGGGAATGAAGGCCCGGGAAAAATAATGTTTGTATCTCCCACCAGTGATCATAGGGGAATTCTTATGACCTGGTCCTTCATCCTTGATACTTCATGACCCTTTGGTTAGATAACTTCTGTAATATTGTAAGCCAAGATGTAAGGGGTTTCCCTCCCTTCCTGAATTGGGTAAGGAGCTCTTTAAAGCTGAATTCTAGTGCTTTCCTTCTTCTAATTATTTCCTATTTCATAATAGCCTGTTGGTACATATGTAGTTTTTTGTTGTCTCTGGCATTTATTCATATTCTAATGCCTCTTCTGAATCCTAATTAAAACTATTTTTTAAAATATAACTTGTGATTTTACTAGTTTAGAAAACTCATGGAAAAGGAAAGTTCCTCTATCAATTCAAAGCTAAACCTGCCCAGCAACTTTCAGTCTTATTTTAAAAATTAGCTGGAGCATTAAGTGATTTGGCCAGGGAAACACAGCTTTTATGTATCAGAGGCAGAGCTAGTTCTCTGGCTCTGGGGCAAGTTCTCAATCCATTATGTGACATCTGCCTCTCTATAATGCAGTTATTTATGTGGATCAACAACAATAACAGGCCTAGAAGGGACTTGAAAGTTATAAAATGGTTGTAATGAAGGGACAATTCAGACCAACTCAGCTAATCTCTTTATAAATGATTTACTGTGGTCTCACAGCTCATGCTATGGATAGATGAAATATAACTTTCCATGGGGTCATCAGCAGATCAAGGGAAGTCTGACGGTTTGGGTTAGTTCAGCCAAGTGGGTCCACCCTCAGACCTTCAGGGAATGGAACCATCTTGTCCAGTTTTTGAAACAAAAGTGGCTTTGTTGAAAGCTGTCACATGGATTTTTCTGTTTGAATCAGCAGGCACTAAGGTCTGACTCTACATAGTTAGAGAACCTCCTTTTAACTTCTGTGAATTATTAAGTGTGGTTCTACTAATGCCAGACAAAAGAGATCATGATCCACCAAACCACAATTTATGAACTGAAATTCAGAAGAAAAAACTGTAACTTGTTGTAAGGAAACAGAATTTTTTAAAAGTTTTTTTGGTTGTTCCCCTCCCCTGATTGGTCACTGAACAAAAATGTTTCTTTAGGCCCTAGGTATTCCCAGTGGGAACACTGCTATTATAAAATATTATCTATAAACAGTCTGAGATTCCCAACAAAAATCAAAGTGAGAAATTTATCAAGAGATCAAGGCATATTTCTTTGCCCCTCTTTTTTTCCTGTACATTAGTTAAGCAAAATTGGAAAAGGATATTTACCTTTCATGACTAATATAATCAAGTTATCCCTTCTTGGATAGTTCATTTTTTAAAAATAGCATTATTTTCAAAATACATGCAAAGATACTTTTCAACATTGACTCTTGCAAAACCTTGTATTCCAAATTTTTCTCTCCTCCTTCCCCCCCCCCCCACTCCCTTCCTCTAGACAACAAGTAATCCAGTATAGGCTAAATATGTGCAATTCTTCTAAATATATTTCCACATTTATCATCTTGCATGGTTCATGTTAATTTTTTTAAGGATAGAAAGTCCTGAAGAAGAAAATGTATGAATCTAGGAGTCTTTGTCTTATGCAACATTGTATAGATTCTAATATACTATGACAAATCAATCAATAAATATACTATGTTGGGCCTGATTCCCCACCATGGTACAGTGGAAAAAGTACTGGCTTTAGAGTCATAAGATTGAGGAATAAATTAATCAATAATGAGTTGACAAATATTTATTAAGCATTTACTATGTGCTAGGCACTGTACTGTGTTGGAGATACAAAGAAAGGAAAAAGGAAGTTGCTCACAGCCTAATGAAGAAGAAAACATTCAAACCATCAAACTACATTATCAACTATGTTAAAAACAAGCTACTAAGAAATAAATTGCAGATAATCAAAAGAAGGAAGGCACTAGAATTCAAGAGTATAGGGAAAAGCTTCCAGTAGTAGGAGGGATCTTATTGTTAGTCTTTCATTTATGAAGAGGATCAATGACATCAAGCAGATCAATGACATTAAGAGGATCAATTGACTCATGTGAAAACTGAATTTAAGTGAGGCAAAGTTGCACAAAGTCATCAGTCTTACTTTCCCTCCAGAGTTACTGAAATCCAGTGGTAAGACAAAAGTCAAGACTTTTGATGTTCTGGGATGCCATAGATGACCTTGACATTTTTGATGTCTGAAAAAGTTCTAAGAAATCCACAGTGTCTCTTTTAGTTGCTTTCATGGATATTGGAATAAATTGTTCTCATCTGTCTGTTCCAATGGGGGGAAGTCTTCACATGCTTGGGACAGACATCACCCCAACTCACCCTCAATCTGGTTTAGCCCATTTGTTGAGGCATTTTCACCAGGGTGGGTCCATTGAGCATACTAAAGCTTCTTAGAACCAGAGGTGAGAGTTGGGTGACAGAGGGATATCAAAGGGAGATGAGCAGCCCTGAAAATGACTCAGCAAGTCCTCAGTTCAATGGGGCTAGTTCTCCCTGGACACCCGCATATTTTAGATGGGATCTGACAGAAGCCATGGCAACTAAGAGGAAGACATGAGGAGGGAGAGAATTTCTGGCAGAGAGGACAGCCAGTGAAAATTTCCAGAGTTAGGAGATGGAATGTCTTGTTCCAAGAACAGCAGAGTCACTGGATCACAGAGTACAAGTGCAAGAAGACTGTATAAGAGAAGGGTCACAAAGGGCTTTGAATGCCAAACAGAGGATTTTATGTTTGAACGCAAGTGGTAGGAAGTCATTGGATTCTATTTGGAATGGTGGTGATGGTAATATGGTCAGATCTGTGCTTTAGGAAAATCACTGTGATAGCTGAAGAGAGGATGGACTGGAATAGGGAGAGAGTAGGCAAGACATGAGCAGGTTATTTCATATCCCAAGAATGAGGCAAGAAGGGTCTGCACTCAGGTGGTAGCAGTATTGGAAGAGAGAAGAGGGCATGTGGGAAACATCTGGAACCTTTGTAACAGTGGGCAAGTCACTTGACCTCCATAGGCATTAGTTTCTTCATTTTTAAAATGAGATGGCTTAATCTGATATTTAGCGATCTCTATCATCTCAATGTCCATGATACTATGATGTTTATACATGTGAAAAGCTCCCTGAAATTTTGTTGCAGAGGATTATGAAGGATAAAGATAGAAAAGTCCTGTTTGCCATGTGACCCCTTTGAATAAATCTTTTCAATAATACAGTACACTAAGTGCCTTGTTTAGCTTTAAATGACATGTAAGTCAACCAATCTCCTTCCCTGCTTTCTTTCCTTCTTTCTTCCCTTCCTTCCTTCTTTGCTTCCTCCCCTCCCTTCCCCCTCTTACTTTCTTCTTTCCTCTTTCCTTCCCTTTCTTTCTCCCTCTCTCCCTCCCTTTTTCCTTCCTTCCTCCCTCCTTCCTTCTCTTTTTTCCTTCCTCTCTCCTTCCCTTCTTTCCTTTCTCTCTCCCTCCCTTCCTTTCTATTTTCAGGAGTTCTAAGTCAGTTTCTCTTACATTCCAGTTCAAAGCTAGTCATGTTAAATCTCTCAAGAGAAAACAGTACAGTGAAGCAGAGATGAAAATTCAGGCTAGAATTTCTTTTAAGGTAAGGAAAATAAAAGGCTAAAATTTTCTGTTTAAAACTTTAGTTATAAATCATTAGGCAGGACTGAATAATACTTATGTGCATAAGGTGAATAACTGTATGTGTATGTGAAACTTTTTTCTCTAAGTACATTTAACCCTTTAAAATAATGCAAATTCAATCCATTCTATTTGAACAATAAAATTACTGGTCAGCTGTTTCAGAGGAGGGCATACACTGGAAGCTACACCTATAGATTTTGTCTATTGCCAGAGCTCCCCAGTCTTTGTTTAATAACAAGGGTGTGGATCACATTTCACTTTGTTTAGATCAATAAACAGAACAATATTCAGGGCAACTGCTGAACCCTGACATCACATCTTCCATGGCAACTGCTGTAAAATCATATAAAACAGTGGATTCTTCCTGCTTTTGTCTAGTCAGATACACAGAGCTTTAACGATCAAGGAGGCTCAGGGAATCAGATAAATAATTTCAAGACTTGGCTTTTTGCAGAAATTTCTTAATTCCAAATGTCTCTTACCTTGAAGGACTTCCATTGGGAGAACAGTCCAAGCATTTTCCAAATAGGAGATATAAATATAGCGAGCTGTATTGCAGGCCAGGCCAATATACAGAACCCTAAAAAAAATTTTAAAAAGTAATAAGATGAGGAATATAAACTAAGATTAGAGTTTGAAGCACAACATGTACAAGAGTAATTTATTTATTCCAAAAACTCACCAACAACAAACTTACCAAAACAAACATTCTAAACTTAGGCACTAAAAACTCCTGGATTTAATCATGAAATCCCAAAAGAAAGAGCATTGCTTCTAATATATCTGCCCTCAACCTTTCCAACATGCTTGTTAATATAAAGGGGAACATCTTCTTTCCTGAAACTTAATTAGCAGCTAGGAGGATGCCTTTTTAAAGGCAGTCTGGGCATTCTGCCATCAGTAATGACACTATTGGCTTCAGTCCAATTGGTTGTAGGGTAAATATGCATAGAACTGTAGGCAATTCACTAGACAGTGGGAAGGGCATTATTAAAACGAGTATATATATATATATATATATTATTCACTTATATACAATAACTAAAACAGTCATGTCACAGTATAGCAGAAAGAATGTTTGATTTGGAGTGAAAGGATTTGGGTTCAAATCCCAGCACTGACATGGTGAACACTCAGTCACTTAGCTAGTCTAGTCCTCAGTTTCCTCCCCAGTTGAGTCAGGAGATTAAAGCAGATGATCTCCAAGGTTTCTCTTCCAGCCCTAAACTATGAACCTAGTAAAACTACTTACCAAAAAAGATTAAACTTTTTAAAACTTCTCACGATGAATTTAGATTGTCTAGTGAACAAATCTGTATCTGAAAATTACAAATTTACTCTTGTTTCTATAATCAATAAATGTTCAGAAGGTTTACTTAAAAAAAAAAAGCCTTATCCTAATTACACAAGCTTACATAATTGCTTAAAAAAACAAACTTTTACTTGAATGTTTCTCCAATTCTTCACTCCCCCTAAAGTGTTATTCATAAACATAGAGTTGAAAACCTATCCAGTTTTTAACCAGACCAGCTGGTTTGGAAACAGGTAATAGCTGGAAGGTTAGATTTAATTTCAGGAGAAAAACTCAAGCAGTTAAAACTCAATCCTAATGAGCAAGACTTTCTTCTTAGCTCGTCTCTAATTTCTGCTGATTTTTAAAAACTCTTATTATTTTCCTGTCTTTGAGCCTGGAAAAAAGAAGCCAGTAGATCTACAGGGAAAGCTGAGGCATAAATAAGTAATTATTGTTTCTTATTAAACTGGAAATTGTATAAGAAAATCATCTCTTTAGACATAATATTCCCTTTCTAGCACAGGGTCAAGGCATGGAATCAAACTGAGGCTCTTGGCTAGTAAATATTTAAATAAATGGCAAGAAAAGAGAGAAAAAGAGAATGAGGTATATAAGAAGGGCTATTGGACAGAAATAGCTGTTTCAGAGGACGCAGGCATGCTTTCTGAGGGGTCACAAGATGTATAAATGTGGTTATCCCTAAACAAATATCATATCCAGTTCTTTGTACTTTTTGTGCTTTGAGCAGAAGATACCGCAATCCTGCTTAACAAAATGTTCAATTAGCCAACATGGGCTGGCACACCAGAACACCTGACCCATAAACTTTCCCTTGCCAGGAGAGCATAAACCTAAAAGATAATAAAAGTCAATGCAAATATATTTCATTGTCTCCTCTCAACTTTCAAGCCAACTTTCAGGCTGACCTCTAAATGGGTCCAGTTCAAAAGTAGCTACTCCCTGGCAATACTTTTCTCTTAGGCTATTAGCAAAACTGGTTTTGCAACCTATTCCTTCCCCACCACCTCCCCCTTTTCTACAATACCCATCCTAAATCTTTTTCCTGAGTCTACCCCAGATTCATGGTCGCCATGACTATGACATTTCAATCTAGGCCACAGTCCAAAGCCCCTGACCAAAGGTAACTTGCTTCAGTTTATAACATGGCTTTATCTATACTTTCAGCTCACAATCCATAGACAGTGACATCTTGAATTGTTTTATCTGTGAGCATTATGATCAGTACACCAGGGGGCTTGGAGCCCATCCAATCCTTTTCTTTATCCTCTTTCCCCATTTCTTCTTTTCTGATTGAGAATATTGTAGAGGTGACTGTCAAGATTTTTGAGAAGGAAGAAGTATCTAGGTACTCTATTTTCTGACCAAGTTATAAGATCCTGAGAAAAAACTGAATTATATAATTGATGGAGGGGGTGGGGAAGTATGGTCCCTACTCCATGCCAAGAATTTTTATTCTAAAATAGATATTGTCGTCTTTGAGTCATTAAAAAAGAAAGGAACGGTACTGATGCATAACAAGGCACAAAGATAAACATAAAGATCTACTGTGCAGTAACTGAGTAATGCTTCAGCTACCAGGGCCCATCTTTAAAAAAAAGAAATAGGTTTTATGAATTGTTATGGTCCAAAAACATACCTATCAGTTGTCAACTTTTTGGCATGAACGTCAATCTAAGATAATGTAATTCCATAAATGAATTATCACAGTTAAACCTTTCCAGTTTGAGAATTTACACACCACCAGCAAGAACTTTGAAGGATCAGAGTCACCTCCATACCATGAGGGATTATAACAGGATGGTAGTGAGAAATTACTTCTACTAATAGTTCTCATTTACAAGTCACTCTTTGCACTTTGTAAGGCACATTCTCCACAACATCCAGTGGATTTGATAGTATTAGCATCATTACCTCATTTTACAAATGAAAAAAAAAAATTAAAGTTCATTGTGATTAACTGATAGGCCCATGACCACATGACAACTAAGTGTCTGAAGTCAGTGCTTATTCCATTATATCACAATTACTCCCTTTTTTGTTAACCAAGTTTTGAAAAAAAAATCTACTTTTGGTATTGTTCACTTTTTTGAAACTGGCAACTATTGTAAACTATATATGTGTTAAACTATTTAAATACAACCAACAATTTAAAAGATCAAGTTGCTAAAAGAGTTACCTAAAAGAATTTGGGGGGGCATTCTATCACACAGTATCACTAAAGGGGTAAAACAGTAGTCTAAAGAAACCAGTAGTTTTAAGAAAGTTTAAGAATTTTTTTCTTTTTACTCATTAGAAGATTTCTAATTCTTAGTGAATTTTTGGATTTTGACTTAACAGAAAATTTTACTATATTGAAAATCATATAGTTTGAATAGGCAGAAGAACACTATTGTTATGGAAATAAGAAAAATTATATGTATTGGCAAACAGAAAGAGACCCAAAAACATCACAGGACAGTAAAAAGAATAAATGTATGTGTTCAAGCACTAATTACTAATGCCATTATTGTAAAGTTAAAGATAAAGTGCTTGTGGTTTGGAAGTAACATTAATGGGTTCAGTTTTGCTTACCTGGGAGAATTCTAACCAAATAACTGTATGAAATAGTGCCTTAACACAATGTTAAATTGAAAAGGTAGGAGAAAGAAATGGAATTTAATTTAACCAGATGATACTACTCTTTGGTACCTTCCTTCACCAGAAACATGATGAACACATAAAAACCATAGAGTTCTATTCTATTTATATAGTGCAGTTGGGTGGCACAATGGGTAGGTTGGTGGCACACTCTATTCTATTCTATTTCTCAACCCTGCATAATCAGAGAGATCAATAACAGAACCCCAGTGAATGATTCCTGAGCAAACTATATTCAACTTGACATTGGTACATGTTTGTGTAACATATTGCAAGAATTCTATTAATTGCATTTGTCATTTCTGTGGCTACATTGTAAGAGACACTGAGTTAATGTAGAAAATTGGCTTTTCAATTTATCTATTTATGTTTTAATAACTATTTTTATGTTGATGGTTTATTCTGTAAAAGGGTTAAAGTGAAAACTAAGCATTATTACTGATTTTGATGAATTTCTTATTTTACAGTCTTAAGATTTTTCCCTCTAAGCCTTTACAAACTAAGAAGTGGTTGAAGGTCTAGTAATCAAGAACACAGCCATACATCGCCTTGTTGTTGTTCAGATGTTTTCAGTCATGTCTGACTCCTCTTGATCCCATTTGGGTTTCCTTAGTAAAGATTCTGGAGTGGTTTCTTCTCCAGTTCATTTTACAGATGAGGAAACTGAGGCAAACAGGGTGAAGAGACTTGTCTAGTTCACACTATTAGTAAGTATCTAAATCCACATTTGAACTCTGGGGCTAGCGCTCTATCCAATGAACCCCCAATCTGCTCATTGTGCCACCCAACTGCACTTTAAAAGCATAGCTCACATTTTAAGGTGTACAAAATACTTTTTTTTTTTTTTTGCAACAACTCAAGTTTGTTCATCTCTGTTTTCTTCATCCAAATCCCCATGATTCTATCCCCCAAAGAGGAACTTCTACCAAAAGAAAATGGAAATTAGTCATCAATTTAAAGTCTCAGTTAGGTACCTAGAGGCAGGGTCATAATCCCAATAATATCAAGATTTGAACTTGACCATTCCTAATTGAAGGCAGTTCTCTCTCCTCTCAGATACTGTCTCTTTATTTTCACTTATAAATAAGAAATTTCCGTCACAGGATGGTTAAATTACTTGCTCATCTATGTACACACAGCTATGCCTCCCAAATTCAAGAATAGAGGTCTATCTACCACCTCATACTGCCATACTTATAATCTGATTGATATTAGAAAAATCAGGAATATCCTGATCACAATTCTTTTTTTTTTTTTTTTTTTTGTAATTTGCAACAGTCTATTTATGTCCATCCCTGTTGGGGTACCCAGTTTTTTTCAGAGACAGTAATTATGATCTATAAACATACAGAATCATCATAAGTATACTTACATTATAAAAAAGATGGATCAGGGGCAATTAGGTTGCATAGTAGATTGAATACTGAACCTGAAGTCAGGAGAATCTGAATTCAAATCCAGCCTCAGACATGTAGTATAGATGTATGATTCTGGACAAGTCACTTAACTCTGACTCAAAAAAAAAAAAACCAAAAAAAAACTGGGTCTTTGGTTGAAGGGACTGTATGGGATTACTGAAGTGCTATGTGATTTACAACTTAGTCTGCAATGGTAGGTAGATGTTGTAATGAATAGAATGTCAGACCTGGCATTGATCCATACTTAACGCCGTACACCAAGATAAGGTCAAAATGGGTTCATGACCTAGGCATAAAGAATGAAATTATTAATAAATTAGAGGAACATAGGATAGTTTACCTCTCAGCCCTGTGGAAGGGGAAGGTTTTTATGACCAAAGCAGAACTAGAGATCATTACTGATCACAAAATAGAAAATTTCGATTATACCAAACTGAAAAGTTTTTGTACAAACAAAACTAATGCAGACAAGATTAGAAGGGAAGCAATAAACCTGGGAAAATATTTTTACAGTCAAAGGTTCTGATAAAGGCCTCATTTCCAAAATATATAGAGAATTAACTCTAATTTATAAAAAATCAAGCCATTCTCCAATTGAAAAATGGTCAAAGGATATGAACAGACAATTCTCAGATGAAGAAATTGAAACTATTTCTAGTCATATGAAAAGATGCTCCAAGTCATTATTAATCAGAGAAATGCAAATTAAGACAACTCTAAGATACCACTACACACCTGTCAGATTGGCTAAGATGACAGGAAAAAATAATGATGATTGTTGGAGGGGATGTGGGAAAACTGGGACATTGATGCATTGTTGGTGGAGTTGTGAACGAATCCAACCATTTTGGAGAGTAGTTTGGAACTATGCTCAAAAAGTTATCAAACTGTGCATACCCTTTGATCCAGCAGTGTTACTACTGGGATTATATCCCAAAGAGATTATAAAGAAGGGAAAGGGACCTGTATGTGCACGAATGTTTGTGGCAGCCCTTTTTGTAGTGGCTAGAAACTGGAAACTGAATGGATGTCCATCAGTTGGAGAATGGCTGAATAAATTGTGGTATATGAAAATTATGGAATATTACTGTTCTGTAAGAAATGACCAACAGGATGATTTCAGAAAGGCCTGGAGAGACTTACACGAACTGATGCTGAGTGAAATGAGCAGGACCAGGAGATCATTATATACTTCAACAACAATACTATATGATGACCAGTTCTGATGGACCAGGCCATCCTCAGCAACGAGATCAACCAAATCATTTCTAATGGAGCAGTAATGAACTGAACTAGCTATGCCCAGAAAAAGAACTCTGGGAGATGACTAAAAACCATTACATTGAATTCCCAATCCCTATATTTATGCACACCTGCATTTTTGATTTCCTTCACAAGCTAATTGTACAATATTTCAGAGTCTGATTCTTTTTGTACAGCAAAATAATGTTTTGGTCATGTATACTTATTGTGTATCTAAGTTATATTTTAATATATTTAACATCTACTGGTCATCCTGCCATTTAGGGGAGGGGGTGGGGGGGTAAGAGGTGAAAAATTGGAACAAGAGGTTTGGCAATTGTTAATGCTGTAAAGTTACCCATGTATATATCCTGTAAATGAAGGGCTATTAAATAAAAAAAAAAAAAAAAAAAAAAAAAAAGAATGTCAGACCTGGAGTCAGGAAGACTCATCTTCCTGAGTTTAAATCTGCTCCCAGAGATTTAGTAGTTATGTGATAGGAAGCAAATCACTTAATCCTGTTTTCATTTAACAAATGAGCTGGAGAAGGAAATGACAAATCCCTCGAGTTTCTCAAACGGGGTCATGAAGAGTTGGACAAGACTAAAAAACCAACTGAACAGTTTAGTCTGCTACTCTCTTCCTATTATTTGATCTTAGGATCTATTGATTAGTTAGCTAAGAAACAAAGTCTAAATTTAAATTTTCAGTAATATTTCACAAGCAAGTTATTATAGGTGCCATAATTTCCAAAAGTGATAGAAATGTGGATGAAAGCTATTTAAATACAATGAACACACCATCTGTGCTGGGGTGATGAGGTCATTATCAAAGATTAAAAAAAAATTAATTGGTAAATAGCCCTACATTATTTTTACTCATCCTTTATGACTATCTCCAGTTTAGAATAAACAGACCATATAATTTGGGGGAATAAAGGTGGAGGTGGGATGGAAGGTATTAACAGCAGTTATCTGTTTAGGTTTAGAAGAGATATAAGGTAGAAAATTGTGAAACTCAAAATAATCAGATAAGATCATAGTTGATATTAAGCCTTGTAAAAGAGACTATGTAAACCCTCCTGTCCCACAGGAAGTGGTTCTCTGCCTAATTTGAAACCATCTTTTAAATTGCAACCATGGCAAATGGCCCTGCCCTCTCTGTTATCTGATTAACCTTGCTTCTCAACAAGCTGCTTGTCTGCGGCTCAGAGCACTGAACATCCAAGATACATTGCTTGACATGTCCTTTTCTAACTCCCTCTTTTCCTTCCTATAATAGATACAATAGACTATTCATTAATGATTCATTTAAAATGTAAGTATTAATACTCAATTAAAGCAAAACACACACCTTTCTCAGGTTGCTAGCCTAACTGCTATCTTTGAATTATATCCCTAATTAGGTAATATTTTAAAATTTTATTTTAGAAAAATCTGTTTTCCAAGAGGAAATGATGCAATGGACTCCCCAAGAGTAGGGTCCTGTTTTTTAAAACTGTTTTTCCAATGATGATTATGAGCAGGCACAGGGCTATCCATATCCTCCTCCAGTTGACTCCCAACCTAGTAGTGTGCATTTGCAAAGCCTCATCATCTCCATACTATCATCAACCTGTGCCAACTGTCCCTGACTCCATTTTTAAATGGCAAAACCACTTTGCCAAAATTTGTATATCTTCTATGATAAGAGAAATTTTTACAGGACATTCCTTGCTGCTGTTCAGTTGTGTCCAACTCTTTGTAACCCCCTTTAGGGTTTTCTTGACAAAGACACTGCAGTGGTTTGCCATTTTCTTCTCCATCTCATTTTACAGATGAGGAAATTAAAGTAAACAGGGTTAAGTGACCTAAGTGATATCTGTAGCTGAATTTGAACTCGGGATCTACTGTGTCACTTGTTTGCTGTAGCACAGCACCCCACACTTGTGCAAAGGGCTTTCACACACATAAATCTTATTTTATCCTAACAACAAAAATTCTGCAAAATAGGTGGGAAAAGCAAAATCTCACTTCTTTTCTAAAATAGACGACAGAGATATTCAAAATAGTAAATGAACAGATCCAAAATAACCAATCTAGTAAAGGAGTGAAGCCAGGACTAGAATTCAGGTTTTCTAATTCTCATGAAATAAGATGATGTTTATTACACTATAATAAATGTTACAAATTTGATGGGTAGATTTGTTATAGTTTCCTCTGGTAAGAAAGAATATTCCTACACACATTTTAGAAGGATTTTGTTGAAATGGGAATTTCCTATAGCTATACATCATAAGCTATCAATGCAGTGTTTAAATCATAGACACACTGAGGCATCAAGAAATCATTTGCCCTTGGTCAAGAGATAGTAGGTATCAGACTAGGATCCTGGTCTTACTGACTCCACGCTTCTTTCATTCATTCCTTCATACATGCTTTCTTCTACTTCTTGGCCACAATTCTTTGTCAGTAACTTGTTGCACCCTATTTAGGGCCATCATTATTGAATCACCAGTTGTTTGTGTTTTTTCTTCACAAATGTAATTCTCCATGATTCTCACCAGCATCTAGCAAAGTATCCACTCTACCACACTGCCTCTCATGCAGATGTTCCTCTTCAGTAGTTTCTCCTCCCCTTCCCCCCTCAGTATGACTGCCTTGAGTGTCAGCATTTTCTCTCCTCAATCTTCTGGAATCTCAAGGCTTTAAAGTGATTTAAAAAATAGCATCTCCTTAGTTTCTCCCACCCCCCACCCCGAGGCAATTGGGGTTAAGTGACTTGCCCAGGGTCACACAGCCAGGACGTGCTAAGTGTCTGAGGCCAAATTTGAACTCAGGTCCTTTTGCCTTCAGGCCTGGTGCTCTGTCCACTGCACCACCTAGCTGCCCCATCTCCTTAGCTTTAAAAAGTCTGAGGCCCAAGGCATGAAATAAGGGAGCCCTTAGTAGGTCAGCTTAAATTCAGAGAGGATGATTATCATGGTGAGGTTGACCACAGGCTGGTGAATTTTTCAGCCACAGGAACCCACCAAGAATGCTGTCTAAGGCAAATAATAGCTGAGTCTTGTGCCTGGAAGAGGATCAAAAATTCAGAACTGACTGGCGGTCATCTGGTCCAGTGCCCTCATTTTTCACTTTAGGAAACTTAGGCAGTAAGAGATGAAATGATTTGCCCAAGATCCCAGTGGCTGCAACAAGAAAAAGCATCATTTGAAGCTGGAGTTTCTGACTCTAAAAGGATACCCAACCTGCTTCAGAAGGATCCACATAACCAGATCGTATGTCTTTGCAGTAAAATGAATGTTAAATCAACCTCCCTTGGATAATAGTAATACTATCCTATTCTTATATGTTAATATGTATGATATTACCAGCTCCTTAGTCTTCTGGCTCTTTAGCAACAGGGAAACTAGAAAATAATAGAATAAATTTTCTCTGACTTTCACTTTCTTAGGTTAACACCTGGAAGGGATTGGAGATATTACTTACTCTAAGGCAATAATACTGATGAGGAAGCCAAGGATCACAGAATTTAAATGACTGGGTCTGAATCATGTAGGTAGTAATAGGATTTGGGCTAGGATTTGAATACAGAACTTCTAATTCCAAATCCAGTAAATTTACAATACCATGGTGCTTCAAACATTTTATCCTGACGATATGTTTTATCCAGCAGACAAATTTAGGGAACTAAATACTAAAATTTCCCTTAGCTAGAGTTTAATTTAACATTGGCAGGTCACCAGGAAGAATTTTTCTAAAGGGTTCCCTTGGCAAGATAATGAACATTTGGGTGTTAATGAGGAAATTCTTTCAAAAAAAAAAAAAATACACAGTCCAGCCAATTGTTTGTTAAAAATAACTCATCTGGTTTCAACTGTATCCATGGTCTATTTGTTTCCTTTCTCAGTCTATACACAGTAGCTCTTATTAGGTAAATTTTTAGCCTTGCAAAAAAACTACTTCATTTGGTTGTCTCTAACATCCTATTCTTCAATAACAAACCTTTCTCCAGAAAGGCCATCTACCTCCTTATCTCCATCCTGATAAAATCAAAGGCTATATTCTACTCAAGGCTGGAGATGAATAAAAAATTAAGAAAGAATATTTATAAAAGATGTCATTCTATCTTTCATAATATCCTTATCATTTCAGCATAATTAAGCAAACAATATAAATATGTAAATATAAGTGGTGTAATAGAGAGACATCTCTGGACTTGGAGTTAGGAAATTCAAATCTTGCCTCAGATACTTACCAGCTCTATGGTCCTAACCTCTCTTTGTTTCTGTTTCCTTATGTAAAATTATGATAATAACAGCACCTAGCATATAGAGTTGTTGTAAGGATCAAATGAGATAATATTTTGTACAGTATTTCAAAAACTTAAAGAACTATAAACATGCTACTATTATTTTCATATATATTCTGTCTACATCTGTCCTTGGGATCACTTTGGGAAGTAATGATACTTAAATTAATTTAGGGGTAATTTCTCATAATTGAATTTTTAGATAATTAGTTAAATAGTTAAATGAAGAAACTATTAATTTAAGCCATTTGGTGAAGGAATCTTTCCACAATGCAATATGTCTCTATATTCATGACATATTCTATGTAAGTCTTGAGCATAGTTTGGAAGGTGAAAAGAGAGCTGACTTTGAAGCCTAGAAGACCTACGTTTAAGTTGTACCTCTGATACTTTCTGGCCTAACTCTGGGAAAGACACTTAATCTCTTAGTACTCACTAGATAACTCTCTAAGATTATAAATTATAGACATCAGTTACAGGCAATCAATATACATTTAGTAGTGCCTATGTAACCAGCACTGTGCTACCACTGAGGTCACAAAAAGAGGCAAACAATAGTCCTTGTCTTTGAGAATCTTACAATGTATTGGGAGGGACAACATGCAAACAAATATATAGAAAAAAGTTATATATAGAATAAATAGGAAATAGATTAAAGAACATAATAAATAATTAAATGAAGAAAAGGCACTAAAATTAAAAGGAATTGAGAAAGGCTTCTGAGAAATTCTCATTCATTCTCTCTCTCTCTCTCTCTCTCTCTCTCTCTCTCTCTCTCTCTCTTTTTGTGCTGAGGCAATTGGAGTTATGTGACTTGCCCAGGGTCACACAGTTAAGAAGTGTTAAGTATCTGAGATAAGATTTTATTTTATTTATTTTATTTTTTAATTTATTTAATAGCCTTTTATTTACATGATATATACATGGGTAATTTTACAGCATTAACAATTGCCAAACCTCTTGTTCCAATTTTTCACCTCTTACCCCCCCCCCACCCCCTTCCCTAGATGGCAGGATGACCAGTAGATGTTAAATATATTAAAATATAAATTAGATACACAATAAGTATACATGACCAAAATGTTATTTTGCTGTAGAAAAAGAATCAGACTCTGAAATATTGTACAATTAGCTTGTGAAGGAAATCAAAAATGCAGGTGTGCATAAATATAGGGATTGGGAATTCAATGTAATGGTTTTTAGTCATCTCCCAGAGTTCTTTTTCTGGGCATAGCTAGTTCAGTTCATTACTGCTCCATTAGAAATGATTTGGTTGATCTCGTTGCTGAGGATGGCCTGATCCATCAGAACTGGTCATCATATAGTATTGTTGTTGAAGTATATAATGATGAGATAAGATTTTAACTCAGGACTTTAGGGTTGGTGCTCTATTCACTGAGTCATTCTAGCTGCCCAAAGAAACACTTCCTGATAGAAGATAGAATTTTAGCAGGGGCTTATTGGGAGTCAGGGAAGTCAGTGGACAGACTCAGGAAGGAGAGCATTCCTGCATGGAAAGGGAGAAAGAAAAAATGCCTAGAGCTAAGAGATGGAGTATTTGTGGAACAGCCAGGAGGCCATTGACACTATATAGAAGAGTATGTGATGGGGAATAAGAAATAAAAAGAAGGAAAAGGAAAAGGCTAGATTATGAAGGGCTTTGAATGCCAAAGTATTTTGTATTTGATCCTGGAAGTGAAAAGGAATAATAAGTTTATTAAAGGGCTAGGGAAAGGTTTGTGACATAGAAAAAACTGCATTTCAGGAAAATCAGTTTGGTGACTGAATGGAGGACAGATTGGAGTAGGGAAAGCCTTGCAACATATCCATCATCAGGCTACTACAGTGGTCCAGGTGTGAAGTAAAAAGAATCTTCACCAGAGGGCAGAAGTATCAGAGGAGAAAGGGGGAATATATCCAAATGACAGGACAAAATGAAACTGACAGACCTTGACAACATATTGGACATGGGGGAAAGTCAGATAAAGAGAGCTTTGACTGGGAGGATGGTATTGCCCTTTATGGTGATAGAGAAGAAGGTGGGGGAAAAGAGAAAATTTTAAGAGGAAATATAAGTTCCATTTAAGTGTCTACTGGACGTTGACTCAGTTGTCCAAAAGATACTTAGAACGAGCTTTTGCAAGGGTGAATGTTGAAAACTGTCTTTGCATGTATTTTGAAAAATAAAAAGCTATTATTATTATTAAAAAAAGAACAGCTTCATAAATGAAAATAAAATTAAAGGTAATTAGAGATGCAAGAGTGGAGGTCAGTAGAGAGGTTGGGGCAGAATAAATTGGAAAATAATGAAAACAGAAATGATAATTAAATCCATGGAAGTCTATGAAATCACCAAGAGAATCGGTATAGAGGAAAAAAACAAGAGAGCTCAGGACAGAACCCTGAGGGACACCAAAGGTTAGAGGGCATAACCTGGATGAGAAGTCAGCAAAGGAGACTGAGGATGACAGGTAGGAGGAAAACTAAGAGAAAAGGTGTCCCAAAAACCTAGAGAAAACAAAGTATCAATTTGGAAAGGGTAATCAACAGTATCAAAAACTGCACAGAGCTCAAGGAGAATGAGGATTGAGAAAAGGCCACTGGACTTGGCCACTAAAAAGTTACTGGTAACTTTGGAGGAGCAGTTTTGGTTGGGATAATGACAAAAGCCAGATGAGAAGAGGATAAGAACAGAGTGAGAGGAAAGAAAATGGAGGAACCTATTGGGGACACCTCTTCACGGAGTTTAGCTATAAAAGGCAGAAGAGATATAATTAACACATATGAAAGAATCAAATGAGGGTAATGGGTGCAATATTCATGTTATCATTATTCCAGCGTCTATCCCTAATAATCACATTATCTAAAATCATAAAGGTAACTATGCCAATAACAGCTCATATTTATATATAGTAGATTCAGGTTTTCAAAGAGTAATGGTGCAGTGGATAGAGAACAGACCTTGGAATCAGGAAGCCCTGGATGCAAATTTTGACATTACAGTAACCCCAGACAACTTTTTAAAACTATAAATTGGAAGTGCTGAAAACTGCTTTGGCAAAATAGATTTCATCACTGGGAATTCTTGGTACTCTATACAAAGAATTCATAAGAATGATCCCATAAAAAGAGGAAGTTTTATAAAGCACTTTCCGCACAACAAGCTTGTCAGATAGGAATGCAAGAGCTATCAACCTCATTTTTTCTCGGATGAAAAAATGATATGAATTTAGGTCTTTCCACCTCCAACTTCAGCACATCTTCCCCTCCACCAGAATTCTCTAAGTGAAATCTATATATGAAGTCACCAGACTTTATAAATAAGGACAATTAAATAAAAAAAAATTAAAATGAGGTTTATAGCTAACAAAGCAAGCCTGAAACTTTAAATTATTTACATTTTGGCAAAAGAACAAAATACATAAGTTAATACAATAATAAGAGTAATGACTCATTTGTTCTGTTCTCTCCACTTCTGTTCTAGGATTACCATTATTTAGTGAGCATATTTAAGATATTCTGAGAGATTTCAGGATGTATAAAGACACTGTTCACTGCCTACATGAAACTCCATTTCTAAACAAGATATAAATAGATAATTATTCTTATTTTGCTGAGTGCACTGACGTGTTTAATTTTAAAATGGAAAACATTTTTTTTTTAATGTTCTCATCCCCCCGCTTTTTTTTTTGTGAGCTTCTCTCCATGGGCATATCAAACAGGAAGAGGGAAGGAAGATGCCTTTGCACACAGCAAAGGGGAGGTTGGAACTGCTCCCTAATTAACACAGGAAAGTATTAGAATAAGGGGATTATGAAGAGGATTTTCTTTTCTTGTTCCTCCTGCAAAAGCATTTAAAGACCTGTATTTATTATATTGGTTTACTAAGTAACATAACAACAAATGGCTGTCTTCAGAGTGCTTGATTTATAAACACCTGGAAGAGATAATGTGGGTGGCTCAGAACACTGGAAACATCAGAACTCGAGTTCTCAGCTGGCAGTAAACTTGTTCTATGTTCTACCTGGCTATGAAAATTAGCTGCAGGACCTGAGGCAAGACTCTTAAATTCTATAAGTTTCAGTTTCTTCATCTGAAAAATAGGAATAATTATAATCTAAACTTTACACAGTTATCATGAAGAAGGCATTTTTTATGACTTTTATTTATTTATTTATTTTTTTTTTGGTGAACCTCAGGACACTCACTTTACAAAGGCAAGCTAAAATGGTTATTCTTAATTGGATTATTGTGGGGCAGTGGGGCAGCTAAGCAGTACGGCATACAGTTTATTGAAACTGACATCAGGAAAACCAGAGTTCAAATCCTGCCTTAAACACTTAATAGCTATTTGACCTTGGATATGTCATTTAACTTCTGTATTCCTCTATTCTCTTATCCAGAAAATGAGGATTATAATAGCATTTACTCTACAGTATTGGTGTGAAAATTGAATGAGATTACATATATATAACTTTACAAACCCTACATCTCTCAACTATATACTTACTCTAAATCTTAGCTAGAGGATTTCTTAACAAGGGACTATGATTTTGCATCTAAGATTGTAGTAGACAGTAAAGGAGAATCTGTGTCTATAGTCCTACATGATTTGATGAGAAAAACACTGAGCCAAAGGTTGTTACACCAGATGTGTGAAATCTCTAGATATACTCAAATTTTACTTGGATATCAGGCAATCTATGTGGGTCTCACAGTTGGCAAAAAGAGGAAGACAGTATAGCCCAAAGGAGGTCTGAGATTGAACTTCAGAGATCTGGGTTTGAAGTCTGACTTTCCCTTAATGCATCCTATGTGACTATGGGATTTATATTCAGTGAGTCTCAATTTCTTTACCTGAAAAGGCTAATATATTTTTTTATTTATTTAATAGCCTTTTATTTACAGGATATATACATGGGTAACTTTACAGCATTAACAATTGCCAAACCTCTTGGTTCCAATTTTTCACCTCTTACCCCCCCCCTCCCCTAGATGGCAGGATGACCAGTAGATGTTAAATATATTAAAATATAAATTAGGTACACAATAAGTATACATGACCAAAACGTTATTTTGCTGTACAAAAAGAATCAGACTCTGAAATATTGTACAATTAGCTTGTGAAGGAAATCAAAAATGCAGGTGTGCATAAATATAGGGATTGGGAATTCAATGTAATGGTTTTTAGTCATCTCCCAGAGTTCTTTTTCTGGGCATAGCTAGTTCAGTTCATTACTGCTCCATTGGAAATGATTTGATTGATCTCATTGCTGAGGATGGCCAGGTCCATCAGAACTGGTCATCATATAGTATTGTTGTTGAAGTATATAATGATCTCCTGGTCCTGCTCATTTCACTCAGCATCAGTTCATGTAAGTCTTTCCAGGCCTTTCTGAAATTATCCTGTTGGTCATTTCTTACAGAACAGTAATATTCCATAATTTTCATATACCACAATTTATTCAGCCATTCTCCAACTGATGGACATCCATTCAGTTTCCAGTTTTAGCCACTACAAAAGGGCTGCCACAAACATTTGTGCACATACAGGTCCCTTTCCCTTCTTTATAATCTCTTTGGGATGTAATCCCAGTAGTAACACTGCTGGATCAAAGGGTATGCACAGTTTGATAACTTTTTGAGCATAGTTCCAAACTACTCTCCAAAATGGTTGGATTTGTTCACAACTCCACCAACAATGCATCAATGTCCCAGTTTTCCCACATCCCTCCAACAATCATCATTATTTTTTCCTGTCATCTTAGCCAATTTGACAGGTGTGTAGTGGTATCTTAGAGTTGTCTTAATTTGCATTTCTCTGATTAATAATGACTTGGAGCATCTTTTCATATGACTAGAAATAGTTTCAATTTCTTCATCTGAGAATTGTCTGTTCATATGCTTTGACCATTTTTCAATTGGAGAATGGCTTGATTTTTTATAAATTAGAGTTAATTCTCTATATATTTTGGAAATGAGGCCTTTATCAGAACCTTTGACTGTAAAAATATTGAAAAGGCTAATATTTTCATTTTCAAAAGCTTGGAAAGCATTTTCAAAAACTTGAAGTTCTGTGTAAATGTGAATTTTAATATAGCTACCTTATGGCAGGTTTTTTTTTCCCTTCAATAGTATTTTATTTTTCCATTTATATGTAAAGATATTTGTCAACTTTCTTTGGTAAGATTTGAGTTTCTAATTTTTTTTCTGTCTTCCTCCCTTAATTCCTCTCCTCCCTGAGAGAGCAAAGAATCAAATACAGGTTATATATGTACAATAATTTTAAATATATTTCCACATTTGTCAAGTTATGAAAGAAAAATAAGAACAAAAGGGAAAAACTATGAGAAAGAATAAGCAAGCAAAAAAAAGATGAAAATAGTATGCTCTGATCTGCATTCAGCCTCTATTCAAGTCTCTCTGGATGCAGAAGGCATTTTCCATCCTAAATCTATAGGAATTGTCTTGGATCATTATATTGCTAAGAAGAGCCAAGTCTATCATAGTTGATCATCACATAATGTTGTTACTATTGTTCTCCTGGTTCTCATTTTATAGAGCATCAGTTCATGTGAGTCTGAAATCAATCTGTTCATCATTTCTTAAAGGGCAATAATATTCAATTACATTCATATATAAAAACTTATTCAACCATTCCCCAATTGATGAGCATTCACTCAATTTCTAATTTTTTCCCATATTATGCTAATTTTTTTACATGGACAAATGATTCAATGGATTCCTTATCAATAAAGCATTGGCTCTTATACACACATATATACATATGTATTTTATTCATTCATTCATTCATTTTCCCTAGCAATGGGGAAAATTTTACATGGAGCTACTGTCTAGTCCTCCTTTTGATAAATGGTGTTCATTTGTGAAACAAGAATTAGCACCATTAAAGAAAAATTAAGCTGACTGGCTTAGAAAATGGTTCAGAATTTTCTTTAACTAGTAGACATTTAAAAAACCAGCTCTACATTAATAGCTAAACTTAATTTTCCTCTTCTGAACAGCTCTGCCAAATTATTAATTCCTAATAATCCATGTCACTCATCTTTTCAAGAAGCTTCAGTGCTCAACTCTTGCCTTGAGAATAAAATATAAACTCCTGTCTTTTAAAGACTTTCACAGATTTGTTTTCCTGATTGATTATATATTACTCCTCCTCACAAATACTACATTCCAGCCAAAATGGATTATTGGCTATTCTCCAAGCATGATATGAAACCTTCCACATTTTAGAAGAGACATCACTTGGATGTCTTCCCTTCTCACCTCCTTAGAAAAGCAGAGCTCCCTTCACCACTCAAGAGACCTTTCCTAAATCTTAATTCTTGGTGTCCCTCACCTGAAATTACTCTGTATTTATATAAATATGTATATAAATATATATAAATATATAAATATGTTTCTCTCTTATACACACACACATATATACACACAATTGCTAAAAGCATTAGCATAATAATTGCACATGTATAAGCTATATCAAAGCCATATCTGACTGTCTTAGGGAAGAAGTGGGGGGGGGAGTATTTAGAACTCAAAAGTTTAAAAAATGAATGTTAAAAATCATTGGGAGAAAACAAAATATTACAAAAATCTTAGTACAGTTTTAAGCTATTAAAGGTTGAAAGCTAATAAATTTTAAAACTGCTCTGAGACATCCACTATATATTCGGGTTCCTTGAGGGGAAATGGCTGTATTTATATCTCTAGCATGTAATACAGTGCCTGGCATATAACAGGCAATTAACATTTGCTTGGGGATTGATCTGTTGATTACTTTCTTTTCATAATGGCCCTTTATTCTGACAATTCAATTGTTAATCATTAACACTAGAAATACTACATAGAAGATAATGATTTCTTATTCCATGAATTGAATTTTTTTTTCTTTTAAAGTTCTTTATAAGGGAATAAAAACCAATTGCTCTTTGTACCTCCTTTGATGATAAATTTGTTTACACGCTACAGTAAATTTTGAGTACTTTAAAGAGCTAAGATAAATTTTCCCTATCAAAATGGATCTTAACTTCATTTTCTAAAAAAACCCTCAATTTGTTTACTTAAAATTTTTCTTTTTAAATTTAAATATTCTCCATCTTCCACTCCCCTGCTCACTGAGAAGGCAAGCAATGAATCAATTATACATGTGAAACATATCTTCATATTAGCTATATTTCAAAAAATGCAGCTCTTAACTTCTTTATGTTGTTGGACTATAAGTTACATGAACAAATGATTTGTATCTCATTTTTCTTTGTAAATCCCCAATGTCTTGTGAATAATTCGACTGATCAATGAGCAAAAGACAAAGTGAGAAGAGAATGACATTTTTGTTAAAATATAAGCAAAAACCACAGATGAATTTTTTTAAGCAAAATGTATCAAAGATAATAGTTATAACTATCAATTAATGCTATGATATCTTACTTTGTGTCACTAAGTAACTCTTCAATGGTGATGATGATAAAGATTCCTCCAAAGTCTTTCATAATTTGATTATTTGCCAAAGGATTATGAGAATAGTAATAGGGATTATATTCCCTGAGTCACTCCTATACCTACTTCTTTATCCTCCATGAATCACAAACACAACATGGGAGTAGGCCTGTTATATGAAAAAGTGAGACAGGAATTTTTTGAGATTTTAAATTAAGAAAGAACTGGGGCCACGACTATGTGGATCACTTTATATGCACAACACTGTTTTGGAGTCATGAAGATGTCCTTCCTTTTCAGCACTGAGTCAAAGCCTTAGTCTATGCTTAGTTCCATCATCTGTCAGGAATATGCTGATAAATGTCTAACACCTGGGTCTTCAGAAAAAAAAAAAAAAGTGCTCATGATCCACTTTATATTTTTTTAGATTTTTTATTTTCAAAATATAGGCAAAGATAGTTTTCAACATTTACCCTTGTATTCCAGTTTTTTCTCCCTCTCTTCCCCTACCCTTTCCCTTAGACAGCAAGTAATACAATATGTTAAACATGTGAAATTTTTCTATATATATATTTCTACATTTATCACGTTGCACAAAAAAAAAATCAGATCACAAAGGGAAAAAATGAGAAAGAAAACAAAAAGCAAACAACAACAAAAAGTGAAAATATCATGCTGTGATTCACACACAGTCCCCCCACAGCTCTCTCCATCACAAGTCTATTGGAATTGGCCTGAATCACCTCAATGTTGAAAAGAACCATTTCCATTAGAATTGATTATCGTCATGACCTACCTTAAGATTTAATCTGTATTATTTTTCTCCATCACTCCACCAAATAATAAATCAAGCCTTGATATAAGGCATTTGATGGTTTTACACTGAAATTTTAACAATTGTCTCAAATCTCATTCTTTAGCTTCCATTCTTCCTAGTCCTACCCTTTGGAGCCAAATAGAACATAATCAATCCCCCTTACTATTAAATCCTCCCCAAATCATTATATCCCACTTTCCCCTCCCCAAGACTTTTTTTTTTTTTGAAGTTCAACAGCACAATTGTTTCAAATAATTTTTGCATGTTATAGTCTTCAATGTCCCATCATCATTCTTATCACTTTCCTTTGCACACTCCCCACTTTATTTCATTGTCCTCAAAATGTGCTGCCCAGGATTGAACATAATGCTTCAATTATGGCCTGCTGAGGTCGAGTTGCCCCATCACCTTTTTCATTTTGGACACTATGCCTCTCAGTGCACCCTAAGATTACATGAACTTGCCATCTTCCATTGCTGATTCATATTGAGCTTTAAGCCCACAAAAAACACATAGTTCAGAAATAGTTCAAAGATGTGTATAACATCTTGAGTTTCTGAAGTTAATTTAAACCGTATGAAGGGTTTTCTATTTATTTTTATTAACATTTTATCATGAAAATTTTGACTTGTTAGGGTCTATCTGAATCCTAACTTTATCATGCATGTTCTTTCTACCAGCTTTGTAGCATTTGCAAATCTGACAAGCATGATATAATTTAAACTAAGAAACTAATAAAAATATTAAAAAGCATGAAGTCAAGGATAGATGCTTGGGTATCAAATTAAAGATCTTACTTCAAATGAACATCAATATATTAGTGGCTTCTTTAAATTTGGTCATTCAACCAGTTCTAAATATGACCTATCTAGACAATCTGCTAAACTATACCTTGTTATCAATGATAACAAGAGAGAAATTTCTTTTAAAAGTTTTGCTGAAGACAGTTGATGGCAGCCCTTGGTCTACCACATGATTAGCTCTGTTAATAAAGGAAATGAGATTAGCAAAGCATGCATGACTTGCCCTAAACTTGTTGTTCTTAAACAGTCACACAAACTCATCTGATCATTGTGAACAAAAGAACAAATGTGCTGGTCCAGATTATGATTTGTCTGTGGTCATGGAGTTCAGTAAAGTTAATTGGATCATGCACCAAAGCTTTCATATTTCCTCTCTGGCAAATTGAGGGGACTAGATCAAAGAATCTCAAACACTTTTTCCTTAGGTTAGAAATTCAATGATTCTATAAAACAAAAAATAGATAATTTACAAAATACTGGATAGAGCTTGGAATAAGAGTTTCATTTTCCTGAGTTCAAATCCAGCCTCAGACATTTACTAGCTGTGTAACCTTGGACAAGTCACTTAACCCTCCTTATTTCAGTTCCTTAATCTATAAAATGAACTAAAGGTAGAAAATATCAAGCCACTCCAATATCTCTGGCAAGAAAGCCCCAATGGGCTCAGGAAGAGTCAGGCCCTACTGGAACAAATGAACTGAAAATTTTGAAAGAAAAGTATACACCAACGACATTTCTTTTTCCTATACCTGTCCATTAAATAGATACAGTCAACATAAAGTATGGGAGAAAGATCCTTTGAGGCAATAAGGTTTTTTTGTTTGTTTAAGTAACTGGCTTTAATACAAATGAATCCTGATTAACTCTCAGCATTTGCTTGCATCTTACTATTAAGCTAAGCATGCATTTTCTTGATTGTGACAACAAAGGCACTATTGGTGGTAAAGTACTAGTTATAGTCTGCTTTTGAGCAATTTAGAGACTGCTGACTAATTAGATTTGTTAAGGCAAAAAAGGAACACAATGAAGCTTTTAGGAATAATAACTTTTCTTTCTTATCCTCTACTATTTTTTTTTGTATAGGAAATTATAAGATTTGTTGGTTTGTTGTTTTTAAAACAAGAGTTGTAATAGCTGGGTAAAGAAAATGGGTCGCAGATGATAACAATGTTAACAGCTGCTCACTTTGCACAGAAAAAATATATTATTTCACTGGATCTGTATATTAGAAAAGAAGATATTTCTGTGATTGTTAAATCAGCATAAAGACAAAAATGAGGTCACAACTAATTCTTGACTGACAACACCTACACTAGTATAATAAAGTTAAATTTTTAAAGAGGTTGTTTTTCAGATCATAGGGTCTGAAGGTTCTAGGACTAGTTTTAGGGGAAATTGGACTCTAATTCTGTGCATTGTTTATGATAGTGTTTAACTCCTTATGCAATCATCATGTTTCAAATTGCATTTTAAAATACTTCAAAAATGTGTGTGTGTGTGTGTGTGTGTGTGTGTGTATGCGCGCATGAGTGCCAAGATGGAGAAGAGTAGACAGGATTTTGCCTGAGCTCTTCCTGGCTTCCCTCAGAATCAACACCAGATCAAGCCTCTGAGGGATTTTGGAGTGACAGAACCAACAAATATTTGGAATGTAACAAATTTCTAGCATAAGATATCTTGGAAGGACTTCAGAAAGTCTATCTCATTTGTGGGGGGGGGGCAAAGGGAGGAAGCGGGAAGCGGGGGGGGGGGGGGGGGGGGGGGGGAAGGGGAGGAGATGCAGCCCAGTGCAGGCACAATGAAAGGGAGCCCAGGAAGAAGAGATCCCATGTGGGAAATCTAGTGGGAAGCTCTTAGCCAAAATACAGCGGAGTTGATTATTTGTCTTGATTCAGAAGGCAGTGGATCAGTGAGATCTTCAATGTAACTACAGATGGCAAATAGTGACCTCCTGAATACCAACATAACAGGTGGGACTTGGTCAGTCCCATCAGCCACCTGAAAGCCTGCAGCACCCCAGAGCAGTGAGAAGCCCCTAATGCCCTGTAAAAGAAGCTCAGCACAATCTGCCCTGTCCCCTGGGAGCAGACCTCTATTTTTAAAAATGAGCAAAAAAAAAAACAAAAAAAGTTCTGACTACAGAGATAGATATTATGGTGACAGGGAAAAGCAGATCTAAAACCCTGAGGTTTGAGACAAAACAGATGAAACTTTGAATGAGAATATGAATTGGTCTCCAATTCAAAGGGTTCTCTTGGAAGAATTCAAAAAGGATCTTAAAAGAGAGTTAAAAGAAAAAATTTAGAGAAAAATGGGGAAAGGAAGCAAAAGTTTTTCAGGAGAGTTTGGAAAACGAAACACAGAAATTGTCTGAAGAAAACAACTCTGAAAAACAGAATTGGTGAAATGAAAAAGAGAATTCCTTAAAAATAGAATTGGTGAAATGGAAAAAAAATACTTCAAGTGAAAATGGAAGTGATGTTTTGGGGACTTTCCCCCCCTCTTCCCCTATACCCTCCCCTAGATGGCAAGTAGTCCAATATATGTTAAACATGGTAGAGATATATGTCAAATATAACATATGTATACATATTTATACAAGTATCGTGCTGCATAAGAAAAAAAGAAAAGCATAATAAAATGCAAGCAAACAAGAAGAAGAATGAAAATGCTATGTTGTGAACCACACTCAGTTCCCACAGTCCTCTCTCTGGGTATAGATGGCTCTTTTCATCACTGAACAATTGGAACTAGTTTGAATCATCTCACTGTTGAAGAGAGCCATGTCTAAAGGAATTGATCATTGTGTAATCTTCTTCTTGTTGTGTACAATGATCTCCTGGTTCTGCTCATTGGGATCCATGTCTTTAGCAGTAGCTTACAGCACAAAGAGATTAAGCAACTTGCCTGTCATTACACAGCCCATGTGTGTGTGAGGCAAAACTATCCAAAGAACCGATATTTTAAGGCAACATTTATACTTTTCTTCACCCATTTAGATTGTGAACTCCTTGAAAACAGAGAATGCATTTTAATTTCTTCGTGTCCTCAGGTCTTAGCACAGTGTCTGACACATAGCAGGAATTTAATAAAATATTATTTCTCTGATCATGATGATGGATAATTGATAGAATTATTTCAGTGGTTTTTTTTTTTTTGCTAGATATTGATTGTTGTAGCTAAACAGTTTCTGTGATTAAAATTAGTACACAGGGATGATCAATAGAAGAGACAGTGATATATTGGTGATGTTGCCTAAATGTTTGTTTCCAGGTCACCAAGAGGAAAACAACTCTCTGGCCATGACACATTTGGTGCCATAACATGATAATCCCGCTTTATGTATGAGACAACAGTTAAAAAGATATGGCAAAGTTCATGTCACTGATCCTGAAAGAAAACATGAATGACACTGCTTTACATAATCAAGTATAAGAACTATGTCAAAGAAAATGAACTTGCTCTAAAGAATTTTTGAAGCTTCTGAGGATTGCAATATCAATTCTTCCCTTAAATGAAGCTGCTGCATAGAGACTGCTCTTGTACCCATAAGGAAGAGTACACTGTTTGCAAGAATCAGACCTACTATAAAAGCATGAAATTCTGACTCTCTATGGCTCTTTGTGGATTAGATAATAAGCTTTTAAACTCAATTTTAATTTCATTTGATACCCCACAAGCAATTAAAAGGCCCTGAAAGAATAAGATTATTTAAATTGCACTTGGAGAATTTTTTTTTTTTAATTTTAAGGCAGCGAGTTGGTATACTGAATGACAACATTGGACTTGTCGTTAAGACACCAGTTCAAATCAAATCTTGGTCTGTATAACCCTAAGCAAGTTACTTAACTTCTTTTCCCCTCACTTTCCTCATCTGTAAAATGAAAATAATTATAATACTATCTATCTTACAAGATTATAAGGATAAATGAGGTAATATTTGCAAAGAATGTTTTGAAATTCAATAAGTCTAAAGTCTATAAGTCTTTATATATGTATATACACACACAAAGTGTATATATATATATATGTATACACACACAATACATAAATCTTATAAGAATGCTAGTTATATGATTACATTATTATGGAAATCTCAATCTCTTTGACATCATCTGGGCCTTTGACTATGCCAGGCTTGATTCTCTGCGTCAGTACCCAATTCTTTTGTCCATATGGTACCGGTACCATTTTTGCATTCATCATGACAGGCTATTATGATGCTGAACATAGCCACGTGACAAATGTAAGGAAATAGAAACCTGCGAGTTTCTAGTATTTTCCCTAAGGAAAGGAAGGGGAAAATGCCACTAATTTTAGTTAAGGATTCACAAATCCAGGCAGTCAAACCTACTTTAGACTTTGGCATCAGAGTACAGAAAACTTTTATCAGAATTTATAGTCAAAAGATTTAACAACCAGAAGCAACCTTAAGGATCATTTCATCTAATCCCCTCATTTTAGAGATGTATAAAAATGGGTCTCCTACTTTTTGTTCAAAGTCACAAAGGTACTTAATGGCAGAGTTGGGACTAGAGACAAGCTCAATGATTCAGAACATGGAGTCCTGGAACTGGAGTCGGAAAGACCTCAGTTGAACTCCAGTCTTAGACACTTCCTTGCTGTGTGACTTTGGGCAAGTCTTTAACTCATCTGCCTTAGTATCCTCAACTGTAAAATAGTATCATAAAAATATTTCATACAGTTGTTCTGAGGATCAAGTGAGATAATATTTGCAAAAAAGCAAATTAGTAGAGTGTCTAGAATATAGTATTATTATCATTATTACTATTGGAATCCAAGTCCCCCAACTTCCAGACATCTGCTTTTTGCACTTCTCCATGTGACCTCTCTCTGTGTTATCATTATCTAAATGTTTAAAAAGAGTTAAGTTTCCAGTTCAGAATTTCAAATATTGGTACATGAATAGAGATGGAGATACTGAGAGGAAAGGAGGATATGAGCATTTATATAGCACCTACTATATGCCAAGGCACTCTGTTAACTACTTTACAAATATTATCTCATTTGATCCTCATAATACTTTGGAGAGGTAGGTGCTATTATTATCCCTATTTTCTAGATGAGGAAATTGAGCTAGACAGAAATTAAGGGACTTTGGTAGTGTCACAAAGCTAGTATTTGAGGCTGCATCTGAACTCAGGTCTTCCTAACTATAAGTCCAGTGCTCCATTCACACTACTACCCAGTTAGCTGCCTGAGGGTTAAATAGATCTTAACCTGGGTCTCAAACTAAATAAGTAACTTCCTACAATATAATAAAAGGCTGTTTTCACAAGAGTCCAACTGAATCATATAGACTTAATTTCTTATACTTTCATGTGAAATATTGATCAGGTTAATTACATACTTGGGGTAACTTTACAAACTTAATTCATTATCTCCAATCTTATTTCCATTAAACATTGGCCTGAGAATGCAATATATCCTAAATCCCTAAACCTATTAGTCAATTTGCATTTCCTGTTTGAAATGTGGACATTCTCATTGACTACATAAAATTCATCGTGGTGGATGGAAGACAAGATCCAAAGGCAAAATTTAGAAACCAACTACTCCAAAAACCTTGATAACTGTTACAGTTATCTAGATAACTAACTGTTGGACTTTTGTTAACACTTTAAAAATGGATAGATGGCTCTGTCTCATTTTCCCTTCCTAAATTGCTAAATAAAGCCCAGAGCTTTTAAGAGATTTAGAAGTGAAACGACTTTAATATTTTGTTGTCAGGAATATAAATTGTTCATCACTACTCCATATGTTAATTCAAAATTACTTTCTGAATACTCATTTATGACTGTATTTTCTCTTTGTCAGTAACAGTCTTCACAGCAGAACTGATGTGGAAAAAAACTGAAGATTTTTTTATAGGACACATACAAAATCCTTATGGATAATTCTCATATACATAGGTCACATATTTTCTTCTCTTTATTGATCTGACAAAGAATGTAAAATATAAACAAAAATTCACAGGAAAACGAATTTTTCCCATCACAGATGGGAATATGATGAATATATGACAATCTTCTAATAATAAATTTAAATCATGCAAAAGCACCCTTGTTTTTTTACTTTAAAAATCAATCTGCCTGAAAATTTAGCAAACACTACATGACTCACAAAATTCTCATCATCAAGAGATGAGAAATGTTGATCTCAATATACCCAAAGATGATAGCTAAGATAGCACAGTAACATAAACAACTAAATACTTAATGATAACAGACCATCATGAGCCCATCCTACTGCTCCAATGCAAAGATGCTACTTCTTTGAGATACCAATCTATACTTAACTACAAATATAAGTATTTCTCTTGTTCAATCCCTTCATGATTCAGGTCCAGCAAAATCTTTTCCATGAACGCTACTCTGATTTCCTGAACCAGGAATGATTTTTTTACCCTTAGACTTCACAGAGAATTTTATGTGCATGTATAAAATGCTCCTTATATAATTTTTGTGCATGTCACATGATCCTTTTATATTAAACACTCATCTAAATTTTGTATCTTTCCTGGAATATGAGTGTTCTATATATAGAGAGTGCTTAATAAAATCTTTACTGGATTAAACCCTAGAAAATTAAGTTTACATGTGTTAGGTGGCACATTGGAGAGAGTGTCGGGCCTGGAGTCAGTAAGACATCTTCTTGAGTTCAAATCTGGTCTCAGACACTTCCTAGTTGTATGAACCGAGGCAACTCACTTTACCCTGTTTGCCTCAGTTTCCTCATCTGTAAAATCATCTGGATATGGAAATGGCAAACCACTGTAATATTTTTAGCAAGAAAATCCCAAAATGTGTTACCAAGAGTCAAACACAACTGAAAACAACTAAACAACAACAAAATTATATTAGTCAGGTAGCAGGATATAAAATAAATTCAGAAAAATCATTTGCATTTTTATTTTAAAAATTAACAAAAATGAATACAGAGAGATGCCTTTTACAAGAAACCTAAAACGCATTCAAGTACCCAAAGGGTTAAATTTAAGGACTAGAACAAGGAAGAAAGGTCTAGGCAAGTAAGGGCTTGGGTCCAGAGTTGCAAAGACTGATAATATACTTGAGTAGCTTAAGGGAAGCCATTGGAATTGTGTTTCCATTCCCCTCCAAGTCTTGCTTCATAGAATATGTAGCAACATGCTAAGGATTGATTTAACCCGATATCTATCTGAGAGCAGGTGTGGACTATACAAGGGAAGCAAAGGAAAAGATAACAAAGAAGAATTTTAGCTACTATAAAGAATGAAAGGAAAACTAGAAGTAAAGTAGTGGGAATGTGAAAGCCCAACCACAAATTTTGTTAAAGGAACCACAATGATAATAACTGATGTTGTAAAATTAATATTTTTCCCCCAATTATATGTAAAAATAATTTTTAACACTCAGGTTTTTTGGGTTGGTTCAAGTTCCAAATTCCATCCCTCTTTTCCCTTCTCTTCCTAATATTTGTATAGCACTTTAACGTTAGTAAAGTGCTTTATACATATTATTACATTTGATTTCCATAACCCCGTGAGGTAAGTGATATCATGATTATTATGAACTCCAGTTTACAGAAGAAGAACCTGAAGCAATACAGTTAAGTGATTCAAATAGGGTCACACAGTTTGTGTCTAAGGCAGAGTTTCAACTCAGGTCTTCCTGACTCAAAGTCCAGGGTGCTGTTTACATACTTAACTGTCTCCTGCCTTTTCTATATTAAGGTAGTTGATCTATAGACATTAGGCTTGAGAAAGTAGAATAGGGGAATACAGACAGGGGGCAAGTAGGGTAAATCTTATATACATCATAAGATATGAATGTATAAAGGCTACTATGTGACCTTTGAGAAGTTATAAGTATATGATACTCCCAACTCCTTTGACGAAGATGAGGCATGTCAGGCAAAATGGCTTTGTGATAGATTTTTGAAAGTCTCAGTCTCTCACTCATTTTACACAGAACATGGTAGACAAAAGCCATGACTGAATATGGATTCTAGGAGGGGTATGTTAGAGTACCTTCACTTGATTCAATCCTAGATTTTCACATTAATCATTTCTATCTCAGAAATCAGAAAATGCTACAAATGAAGGCTTGATTTATTCCCTTGTTAAAAATTTAGTGTAGCAATATGAAACTCAAATAAAAATAGATCTCTATGGCTGCATGTCATTTATAAAACCACAAATTATCTATGTATTGCTTTGCATTTTCATTTATTTGGTTAACAATTTCCCAGGTACTTTTTTTTTTTTTTTTGCTGAGGCAAATTAAATGACTTGTCCAGGGTCACACAGTCAGGAAATGTTAAGTGTCTGAGGCCAGATTTGAACTCAGGTCCTCCTGACTTCAGGGCCAATGCTCTATCCACTGCACCACCTAGTTATATCTCTCCTAGTTATTTTTCAATCTGTCTCCTCAATGATTCCTCCAGATCTAGACTTCAGAAAGTGACTTAAGAAAAAGAAAATATTAATAATATATCTTTAAATATAAAGTATGTCTTGTGCACGTAAAAAAAAAATACTACAACAGGACTGCAAAAAATATCACATATTTAGGCATTAGCCTCTCAAGGTACACATTAGACCTCTATAAAGAATTTTAAATTATTCTAATAGTAAAGGAATGATTTGAAGAATTAGATGGACATCTCTAGTTTATGCTTAGGTCAAGCTAATATCTGGATAGCAAAAATGTAGCACTTCCAAAGTTAATACAATAAAAACCAAAATCTAATGGGCTGTTTTTATAATTACTAACAGGATACTTCAAAAAATTAATAAAATAATTGATATTAAAAAGAAAGGATATTCATATGAAAAGGAATTAATTAGAAAAAATTAATGAAGAGACTAAGGGGCACCATGGATAGAGCACAGGCCCTGGAACCAGGAGGATCTGAATTCAAAATAAAGTAGAAAATATAAAAACCAACTTCTTTCTTTCTTTAAAATAAACCTGTGACTTCATCAATATTGAGATCTCAAACTATGAACTTTTTCTGCCAGTACAAATCAGATGTACTTCTGAGGCCTTAAGAAGTCAAGATACAGTCATTGAGTACGTCACCACACATACACCAGGTACTGGCTAACTACCAAAGATCAAAAGAAAGGAAAAAACAGTTCCTGCTCTCAGGGGCTTCACAGTCTAATGAGCAGATAACATATTCTCAAATAAGATACAGACAGGATGAATTGGAGTTAATTAACAGAGAACAGACACCAGTACTAAAAGGGATAAGGAAAGGCATCTTGTAGGAGGGAAGATTTTGTCTAAGATCTGAAGTAAGTCAGCAAAGTTGAGAAGCTGAGATAGGGAGGGAGATAATGCCAAGTTAAGAACCTAGTCCAGGGTCCCAGAGCCAATTTGTATTTGAGACAGAACTTGAACTATGATTTTTCTAATTCTGAGGCCAGTTCCCTATCCAAAATAGGGAAAACAAACCAAGGGAACAGCATAGAGAATCCAGAAGTACCACCAAAGTGTACAAGGCATTGCTTGATAAACCAAAGATTGTAAAACTTACATAAAGGAAACAGTCAATAAAAATTAAGAAAACTCACTAGCAATATGCTGAAAATGAGTTTAGATGTGTACTGCATGCCATATATTGGAAAATACCAATTAGTTTAAAATAGATTTCAATTGTTTAATAGACTTATTTTCTACTGTCCATAAATAAAAAATTATTAGAGAAAAAAAACTGATGGATTTGGTTATATAACAAATAAAAAGATTTTACTCAGCAAAAAATAAAGAAAAAAGAAAAAACAGATTGGAGGGAAAAAGATAAAAATATAACAGAATACTAAAGGAACTGATATAACATTACTAGAATGATATCTATTCCCTTAAAATCAAATTGTCATACAATATTAAAAGACATTGCTAGTATTCACTTCCAAATCATTCAGACTCTAATGATCAAAAAATTGCTCTTCAAAGCATCTCCAAAATACCACCTTATATCCACAAAATTAAAAGAAAAAAGGTATAAAACTGCAAAATTTGATGTTGCTTAGAGGTATGGAGGGAAAGGTAATCTATTTCATTGTTAGTAGAAGGCAAATAAATAAAACTGTTTGGGAGAAAAATCTAGCAAAATACAAAATTATGACTTGTAACAGCTAAGGATCCACAACTGAAGCTATATGCAAAAAATGTTATTAAAAATAAATGATCTATGTATATAAAATATGTGTAACTACCTCATTTATAGTATCAAAAACTGGAAACAATCAGCATATCTAATAATTGAGAATGATTAAATTATAGCATTAATATAATGAAATATCATTGTGTCATAAAAATACAAATGTGCACACATACACACAAATGGAAAAATTTATACAATATGATACAAAAGTAAAGAAAGCAGAGTTTTCTAAAGTAACATATACATTGATGACACTGTGTACCAAAAGTAACAATGCCAAAATCTTTTAAGTGTACACAGAGAAAAAAAGGTAGGAAGGGGACATGAAGCAAATTGTTATTACTGTCATTTTTTTTTTTTAGTTTATTTTACCTTTTATCGAAATTTAAATAAGCTCTAATCTTAAAATTATTAGGAATTTATTGTCTACTGTATTTGTTTTTCTTGAGATTCATAAAATATAGTATAATTTCAGTCTAATAAAACACCGGTAAAAAAATTAAAATATAGTTTTAAGTTCTATTAGTAATATAAATAAAAAAATAAGCCCAGTAATAATTTTTACAATTAAATTTCCACCCTACCTCCTCTCATTCCACAAAAGATTACAAGAACCATTTTTGTTTGCATATAGAATTATTTAAATTTTTCTTTCATGTCCTCCTGGTTTTCTCACACAAGATACTCATATTCTCATTTCATTCATTTTCACGGGTATCCCTCACACCTGTAATGTCCTTCTTCATCTTTAGCTCCTGCCTTCCTTGGCTTCCTTCAAGTCTCAGGTAAAAAGTTCACCTTTTGCAAGAAGCTTTTCTGATCTTCCATAATGTTAGTGCCTTCAATTTGAGATTATCTCCAATTTCTCTGTCTCTCTTCTCTATCTCTCTGTCTCTCTCTGTCTCACATACACAACTGTGTGTGTGTGTGTGTGTGTGTGTGTGTATTGCACATAAATGTTTGCAAGTGGTCTTCCATATTAGACTGATTCCTCTTTGAGATCAGGGACTGTCTTTTGCTTTTTTTTTTTCCATTTCTCCTATGCTTATTAAGTAACTACTTAATAAATGCTTATTGATGCGACTTTCAGTATTCATAGAAAGTGCTCTGTTTACCCCATAAATTATGTCATTGGACTAAATATCATCTAGGAATTTCACTCAGTCTACCCCTACTGAAAGGAATGCTATCTGGACCTTCCCAAACCACATCAGAACCAAAGAATCCATTCTTCTAACCATCTATGCAGTTCTGAGCAGGCAAAGAAGGTTTGAAGAAGAGAAGCAAGAAGTATAAGATAGCTTCAATCATAATACACAGCAAAACAATTATATGTTCTTTTTGCTGAGTCTTTGCTGTTGTTTAGTTGTGTTCAGTCATGTCTAACTTTTCATGAGCCTTTTGAGGGTTTTTTTTTTCCTTAGCAAAGATATTAAAGTGATTAGCCATTTCCTTCTCCAGCTCATTTTATAGATGAGGACACTGGGACAGAGTTAAGTGACTTCTCCAAAGTCACACAGCAAGTGAGTATTTAAGACTAGATTCCTGACTCCAAATCCAGCTCTCTATTCACTTATAACCTTAGCTGTCCATGGAGACTACCCAAAGAGTCTTAGAATCCTTCAACTACAACTCCTTCATTTTACAAATGAAGAAATCAACCTTCAGACAAGTTAAGTGACTTTTCAGATTGCTTATCAGAGTCAGGATTTAAACTCAGATCTCCCTAATTCCAATTCTGGTACTCTATATCAAAAGTGTCAAACTTAAATAGAAATGAGGGCCACAAATGCACACATAAGTATCCCTGTTGGGAAAAAATGTAATGTTATCTATATTTTATTGTACTTGTATTTATTTTGTTAAGTATATCCCAAGTACATTTTAATCTGGTTTTGACAGTACTCATGTTTAATACCTCTATTCTAAATGACTTTAACCACACTATATCTCAATGAATCAGTCAGTCTAATTTTGTCTTAAAAAAGTAAACCAAAACAATGAAAAAGACAAGTAAGCTGGTTTGGGCCAATTTTTAGTAAAAGTGAAGGAGCCAAAAACTGGAGGAACAAAGGGTATGGATACCACAGAAAGGGCTGAAGAGGTAAAGAATTATTCAACAGTAGTGTCTCCTCTAAATTCACTGGATTCACATTTTTAAAATGGATAATATTCTCCCTTTTAAGAGAAAGGAGAAGAAAGCTAAAACTATCATTTCCATTTTTTAAATTTCCCTTTTCCAAGTTAAGTCAATAAGCAGTTATTAAATGTCCACCATGTGTCAGGCCTTGTGCTAGGGGCGGGGGATACCAAAAAATAGGCAAAAAATAGTCCTTGCTCTTAAGGATCTGTCAGTCTAAAAAACCTGATATTTAAAGTGATACAGGCAAACAAACAACATGCACACTTATTCACATACTATATGTATAAGAAGATTATATCTGTTACATTAACTTTTTTGGCCTATTATATTTCCTCATTTCAGAAACTGACATTCCTCTCTCTCAGTACAGAATTTTAAAACATGTGCACAGCCTCCATCCTTCAAAAAACACAAGAAGACAGAGTAATTTTTAAAAGGTAATAAACTTGACTCTGCTTCATGTAAACATCAGAGGCTCAAGGAGACAAAGTACTTTGAGAGTCTATTAAATACTGTATCATTTAAGAATCTTGAAAGAGAGAGATAATGAGTGGACGGGAGTTAAGGGTGAAGGGGAATACCATTTTCTCTTATCTTCTTGTCAGCTAAAGATATATTTCTTAATCCCCAATTCACAGGCTCATTTTTTTTTTTTTTTTTTTAGTAAAAGAAAAGGATTCTGTAAGATTCTTCTTAAAATAAGTACTGTGAAAGAGGACTATGATAGTACAGAATCCTTGTTGAATGTAACTGCCATTATAAACTATTTCTAGGTTTTACAGTAGGCATAAAGGAAATGAGACACCTCACTATGACCTGACTCATATAATCCCAAGTTAGGAGTAGCTGCCATAACTGCATTTATAACATACTGAAAATATTAACCAAAACATTTTCCATAAGACAAATAAAGGAATTTCCAAGCCTTTTGGGTAATATTTTCTCTAGAGTCTAGATAAGAGGCTCTTAACTTTTTTTTTTTTTTTTTTTTTTTTTTTTTTTTTTTTTGGTATTGCAGTCTCATAATCAGTCTATCAAAATCTGTGGAGCTTTTCTCAGAATAATGGTTTTAAAAGCATAAAATAAAATACATAGGATTTCAAAACTATCCTAACTAATCAAAGGTTAGTGAAAATAAAAATGTGACTTTTTCTTCTCATCCAATTCATGGACTTCTCCTGAAATCTAATTATGGTAAATAGATATCCATGGATCTCAGGTAAATAATTCCAATCTAAATGAAGAATTTGGCTTTTTCTTTACATAACAAAAACAACCACTAATAATAAAGGTGAGCAAAAGACACTCTAATTTTTCTCCATAACAAAGTACAATGATCATGAATTTATATTATACCTAGTGACATGAAATAGGAACTTAATTCAACCAGTGACAGCAAAGAAAAATATTTTTCTTACCTGATGTGACCAATGAGTTCAATAAGTTTGTGACTAAAGAAGTAAGCAGTCAATTCAGAAACATGACTCAGGACAGAGCAGACTCCAAACAGAGTTGTTGTTCCATTGAGATCTTCCAGATGCCAGTAGAGAAAGGTGAATACAAATCCATAGCCAAAACCCATAAACCATGCCACAAATAACACAGAGCCATACTGTACACTGCAAAGCAGCTTAATCAGGTCCCAAAAACTGAATGCTTGTGACTGACTCGAGCTGGTTGGTGTGTCTTCAGAAGATTCAGTGGAATTGTTTCTCTCCACCTGAGGAATTTCCACCTCTTTCCCTTTGTTGTTATTGCTTTTGAAATGGCTGTAGCGGAAACGGAACTGAGTAGCTACTATTAAAGCCATGGTCATTAGGACCCCAAAAACAATGAAGACTATCTGGTAGTTCCTGTATTCAGGGGGTTTACACCCTTGACCATCAATGAGAACATCTATGTGAGTGTAATCGATCCCTATTCCCACAGAGAGCATGGCCAATCCCCAGCCCAGAGAACCCCACATGCGTTGTAATCCATATCGATCCCTGTGTTTTCCCAGATACTGTAGTGTGACTGTGTCCACAATGGTGACGGAGGATGCACTGAAAAACTCTCCTATGATGACAACCAAGAGGATCACCAGAAATATCGCTTCCACCTCTTGCTGATCATATACGAGAATTCGCTGATCTGAGGGCGATACTTTGGTGGTAAGAGAAGGGGTGGTCGTCACTTTGGTGAGGTTCCCAGCTACAACTGGAGTCATGGTAGTAGTGTTTATGTTCTGGATTAAGAGCATAGAATTGTTAGTACTTGAAGATGTTGTAGGCTGAACAGTAAATACGATTGCTATGTCATCAGGTGGGGAAGGAGATACAAGCCCAGGGTTGGTTAACTCCTCTTCTAATGTCAAATTGGCAAGTGAATTCCTTTTCTCCCGAGTTTTTGGCGGTGTGGCTTGGACTATGGTAAGGGGAGGGACGATGGAAGAGTTTGGTGGAATAGTAGTTAAAAGATGGCTCCCATTGGTCGGATGCACTGTGGGTAAGATCTTTGGTACACATCTCAAGGTAGCTGGTTTGACAAATCCTATGCCAAGATTGAATAAAACCCAACATAAAAGTGAAAAGAGGAGGACAATTTTACCCTTCCTAAAGCGGTCAGCAACTACACCCCAAAAAGGGGCACTGCAGAATTCGATGAAATATCTAATGCCCACTAATAGTCCACTCTGACTGGGTGACATGCCCAGCTGTTTATAATACACAGGCAAAAGTGGATAAAGAGAGCCATATGCAGAGTAAAAGAAAAAATAAAAGACCTTTGAAATAAGAAGATCATTGTTTACTTTAACACAGTGTTTCTCAATCCAGTCTATTTCTTCTTCTGGGATAGTGGAAGTCTCTGTTGAGGAGGGGGTTTCATTTGCGGTTTGCTGGTCTGGTTCCCTGGAGATACCATTAAAAGGATCAGCAAGCACATACTTTCTCTTTTGCTCCTCTTCATCATCAGTCAAAATGGCAACTTTATCATCAGTCGCCATGGTTTATTATGAACATCAGAAAGTTGATAATTTTCAAAATTATTCTAGTTGATCTGTAAAGGAAAAAATATATATAATTAGGCAATTTTGTTATTAAAACTGATCCTCTTTTATCAGGCTTACAGCCAATTGAAGAGTTTAATGTCATATCCATATAAAGAGTTATTTTATGAACCAATTTGAATCATGTGCCTATAATGCACACACTGAAGAAATTAAAAAGTTTCCCCAAAAATGTCCTAACCATAATCCAGTATTATTTGGATAAATGATGCTTTCCCATATAAAGTTTATAACTAATTAATCTCCCATCTTTTCACAAATTCCTTTATTTATAATAAAACATGCTAGAGAATATAATTTTTCCAAAAAATCAGATTTCTGGTTGCCTCTCATTTATGAAGGTTATTGTTGTTGTTCCTCCTTCATTCTCAAAACAGACCAATGACATCATGAGTCTGATGTCTTGAGATGCACTAATATATTTTATAAAATTCCATAGGCGGGATATTATGACGGATTAGAAGACCTATTTACTCAGTTACCAATAGAGAATAAACATCATATGGACTTCCAATAAATAAACAAAACAAAAACTACAACTTAATGAGCAAGAGAAAGCTGCTTAAGCGATATAACACTCATAATAACGAAGAACTTGTAAGGAAGAGTTAGCTGCACTGTTTGTATACAATAACAACAGTTGTATTGTGTATCTAATTTATATTTTAATATATTTAACATCTACTGGTCATCCTGCCATCTAGGGGAGGGGGTGGGGGGGAGTAAGAGGTGAAAAATTGGAACAAGAGGTTTGGCAATTGTTAATGCTGTAAAGTTACCCATGTATATATCCTGTAAATAAAAGGCTATTAAATAAAAAAAAAAACAATAACAACAGTTGTTATTATTTATATAGTTCTTTAAAGTCTCTGCAAAGCACTTTATGTACATTATCTTATTTGATCTTCATAAAAACCTGATAAAGTAAATGAAATTGATAGCCTCAATTTATAGATCAGGAAAATGAGGCTGAGAAGTTAAGTGACTGATCTAGGGTCCCAGACTAGCAACTTTATAAAGCAGGATCACACTTAAGTCTTCCTGATGCTGTTTAGTACTCTATCCACTTCACTATCTAGCTGCCTACAGATACAGCCCCTTTCTGGAGACAACACATCATATAATATTTGCTCTCAGGGATATTAAGTCAGTATATCTTACATTTATAATTATTTCTTTTAAATACCATATATTATAGACTATAGGAAATCATCTTTTAGAATCAAGATATTTCATTTTGTTACTGGATTAGAAATATTAAAAAGGTCTTTTGAGAAGCTGAAACAATGGTGCCAGTTACCACCCAAGCTGCCAGCCTTCCTCACTCTTCTCACATGCATAACAGAATAGTCTAACCGGTTTACTATGTTCACAGACTGATTTACAGCAATGAAAGGCTGTTAAGACTTAGAATCTTGGACCTAGAAGCAAGAAGAGAAGTTCAAATTTGGCCCCAAACATATACTAGCTTTTAAGTTAGCTAAGTCACTTAACTTCCTTCAGGACCAGTTCCCTTGTTCCCTCATCAATAAAATGGGAATACAGTGCCCGTTCCCCAGAACTGTTAGGGGGAATCAAATGAGAAAATATGTAAAGTAGCTTGCAAAGCTTAAAACACCATACAAATGCTAACTATTGTTATTAAGTTAAAATAAAAAGAATTATGACAAGGTAGGAAGTTAGAATACTTAGAACAGAATAAAAAACTAGTAACTATTAAACTTTTACAATCCCCAAATGACTACTAGGAGCAGTTATTAGTATTTGTCAGAGACACACAATAGTTAAGTTTACGATATTTCATATTCTATCTTTATCCTACCCCCAAATTCAGGCAATATCACAGGAACTGCTTTGTTTCAATTAAAAAAATTTTTTTTAAATCTGCTAGAATCTTGCACACTACTCATTTAGAAGGGAAAAGTAGACAATTTTATAAGTTCTAGATGATGGGTCTATTTTGTTATTTCTAGTATGGAAGAATAGGCACTGTACATACCCATGCTGGCTAGTAGAAGTCCTATATATTTCTATTGGTTTTCTATTCAATTGGTTTTCTATTCACTATAAATTATTATCACAAAATAGCTTTAAAAAAGAAAAAAATAATAAGTATATTTTATATAGAGGATGTTAACAATTGTATTAATACTTCACTTTTACCCAAGAACAGGCAAGAGGTAACCTGGAAATATCAGAATTTTACTGTTAAATCTTCTTTATACTGCTTTAAAAATATTTCATATTTATTTACATTAGTATAATATAATATGTAATTATTGTAAAATATATAATAATATAATATGTAAATATGTAATTATAATATGTAATAAGAAATAATTATAAATATGTAAATATTTATATCTTATATATGTGTGTATATTTATACTAAAAGATATATATCTTTATGCTAAATACTATTAGATCTTGTGTTATGAAAACTAATCCTGCATGATTTACTTGAATTTCTCTTTTTAAAAACTGCCTGCACCTGTCTTTGCACAAGGGGGCTTGTGCAAAATACCCCTGATTCCATTTTGACCTCAGTCATATGAAACATTATTTTAAAGAATCAGAATTAGTTACTGATATCTTCCTAACTTCATTAATTTAAAAAATTTAAATAAATGTTTACATTTATGCTTTTAAGAAAACCCCTGTTATTTTCCAGTGATTCTCTGTTCTACTCCTTGTAACAAGGAAGTACAGTTTAGTGAAACAAACCAATAAATTGGCCATCATTGACACAGTATGTCCCATTCTGCTGTAGTTCAACCTCTTCAGCTGAAAGGAGGAATTTTGTTTCAGTATCTGGAGTCAAGACTGGTCTTGGCAATGATTAGAGTTCTGATATTTTCCAATAATGTCCTGAACTATTTCTCACTGCCTGGTTACCATATAACCATTATTACCCCCCTTTCACGCTCAGCTAAACATGCTCATACCCATCTACTGCTCAATCTATAGCAGATGGCAGAGGAATAGACACTACTTATCGCATAAGGATCTAGGCCAATAAGTAATAGATGCATAAACACTAAAAGAAATGTATTCTGTGCTTCTAATTATCAAGTGAAAAGCAAATGTTTCAAGCGGATGTTGACTTAATCTTTGATAAAAATCATTTTTCCTAGCCAAATGCTTTTCTATCATATGAATACATGTGAGCTATCACAAGGTTTCTCTTGTCCTAGCAAAAATGGAAGTACAACATAATCTCAAGTGTTTAGAATGAGCAAAATTGAGCTAAAATTCTGTCCCCAAATACTCAAGAATTGTTCCTTTCACCTCACAAAGTCATACTCACTACCATTAAAGATTAGGATTTTGACCTAAATGGCTACAAAGGACCTCTGACTCAATACTTTCAGGTTACATTTATGTCTCTGTCAAGACATCTCAAAACACTTGGGAATTAACAAATTAATCAAAGCTATTGACACAGACTTAAGAAGTGACATAAATTAGCTAAGACTCCTATCAAATACCAGATAAACTTAGAAAAGGAAAAATGCAATGGATGAAAACAATCAAGTAACATGAAAAAATTTTCATGTATAAATTATTTTTTCCCAACAAATATCTGATAATTGATAAGCATCTGGCTTTTACAATATCAATTATGACCAGCACGTAAAGTTTTCAAAGCAAATGGTCTGGTTTAGAGTCATGGACAAAATGTAAATTTTAAACACCTAAAACACACTGATTTCATTGAGTTCATCAACACTGTTTCACTGGTACAAGTTGAAAAATTTGTTTGAAACTTGGTTTCAGCTCCCACCAAAAAAGAAAACAATCCAGAGAAATGGTGTCAAATTCATATAGAAAGAAATTCCTGAGGTGCCATAGAGACTTAGAAAACCATAAATTAACATAATGTGTCCTATTGTAGTTTATTTATTTTGCTAAATATTCCCTTGTTACTTTTTAAGTTGGTTCAGACTCAACTGGGGAGTTTTGCTGGCCTGGATTTTAAAATATCTATACTACCCACATTGCTTTTCCTAATATTTCTTTACTTCATTAAAATTTTTAAAGTTCTCATTTACATTTTCTATAAAGATGTTAATCAACATCTTTCCACTAAGGTTCTCCTTCAATTGCTTCATGATGGCATAGAGATGACCCTTAGTCTGTGAAGGCTTTCCCAGTAGAGCCCAAGCTAAGGCAAACCAGCTAAGTCTGAGCACAACTTCAAAACAAATTGTACATCATCTATCATCTGAGGACTAGCCTAGCTAATTTGGAAAGGCTCTTCTATCAGAAGGTTCTGGGAGGCTGCACCTTAAGTATAAAGAATGCAAGACTTATAATCAGGAGATAACTGGGTTCAAATTACACCTTTTATACTTATACAACAAGTAAGGTCATCTCTGAACCTCAGTTTCTTATCTCTAAAATTAAGTTAATAAACCTGCAGTACTTAATTCACAGAGTTGTTATAGTGAAGATCTAATAAGCTTAATGTATCTAAAATGCTTTATAAATCTTAACATGCTATGTATATATCATTTATTACTATTCCCACCAGCTACTGGATTATGTATTGTTTTGGCTACAATCTACTAATAAAGAATGAATTGTTTGGGCCCCAGGAATTCAAGCAAACCATCTACTGAGAGATGAAATCTATGTCAACAGAAGTAGTTTTCATTCTGAAAAAAAATACAAGTCAAAGTAATCGTCAACATTATTATAGGAAAAACTGATAACACTGTCTCTTTTAGGACCTGTTTATGTATGCTACTAATGCCCACAATGAGTTGTATGAACAGCAGGTACATTCTGAATTATTAATGGTAGGCAATGAAATGTTTCCTAGAAAAATTGATAGCTTTCTTCATTATGTATTTAAATCAAAGTTGTCCCTAACATTTCTTGTTTTTCCCTCAGAGGCAAATAGTGAAAAGCAATTGAAAATAGATTCAAAAGAAAAATAAACTATAATTGTTTAACAATATTTTCCTCAGCTTAGACTTGCAAATGGAATAATAACTTGTGCAAGCTTAATTGTCACATTTTTTAAACACTTTTTTTGAGAAGTAGAGTTGAGAAACAACCATCTAAAAAAAAGAGTTTATCAGTACCTCCCTACTTCCCAATGTATGTCACCATGCTTCTGCCCTTGGAGAAAAAAACTAGGAAACTCTAAGAAAAACGCTTCCTAAACTCCTTGAAATACCTTTAAACAACCCTACTCAAAATATGATCTATGGGCACAGTGGTCCCTGAGAACTTTTCAGAATCCATGAGATCAAAACTATTTTCATAATAATACTAAGACAGTATTGCCTAATAAAAATCTTCCTTTTTTCCCAGTTAGATATCTATATGAGGCTAAATTTTTTTACATTCACTTCAACCAAAACAACATACAGCAGCAAATTGAATGCAGAAGCAGTTATGAGAATCCAGCTAGTTGTTTTCCATTAAACCTAACACTAAAAAGATTTACAAAAATATATAAAACAATGTCACCATTCTCTCTCAATTTTATGTTTTGGAAACTAGAATTAACTTTCATAAAATTATTAAAAATAAAAATATTATTTATAGGTAATTGGTTATTTTTTCTTTTAAATGAACAAATAATTTAAAAAATTATTATTTACAGGTAATTGGTTATTTTTTCTTTTAAATGAACAAATAATTTAAAAAATTATTATTTACAGGTAATTGGTTATTTTTTCTTTTAAATGAACAAATAATTTTAAAAATTATCAGTTTTAAATTTTAATATATCAGTAGATATAACTCAGATAAATAAGAGTTCTTTGGAGTCCTCAGCAATTATTAAAAGTACAAAAGGCCCCTGAGTTTGAGAATCTCTGTTCTACTAGAAGACTTTCAACAAGTCTGACTATATTATTCTCTAGCTCAAGAAGCACCAATGACTCTCTATTGCTTCTTGGGTAAAATACAAGCACTGCTATGAAAAATATTTAAAGCTCTTTACAACAGTCTACCTTTGAAGGATGAGTGCATATCACTCTCCTTTATTTATACTTATGTACTGGCAAAACTGGTCTACATCACCACATTTGTAGCTGGTTTCTGTGCTTTAATAGAATGTGCTCTCATGGATCTGGAATCCTCTTCCTCCTCACTTCTACTTCAGAGAAACTCCAGTTTCATTCAAGGCTCAGTACAAATTACAACTCCTATATCATGCCTATTTTATGTAATTCCTCCAATTGTAAATAAGTTCCCTTCCCTCATTTTAATCACCTCATAGTTATTTGGCATATAATCTAGATCTGCTTTTCCTGTATGTACATGTTGTTCCTTATCCAAAAGAATGTAAAATTAAGGTATGGACTAGGTGATGGCACCTAATACAGTGCCTGGCATATATTGGGCAGCTAATAAATGCTTGGATTTTGAATGAATACACCATGTTGTTATTTCTATGTTTTTAAGCTTATGTGAGCAAAGCTTGATTATTACCAATGGATTTCTTATAAAATGAAGATATAAATTTAAACTCCCCCACAAATCTACATAAACGTTATCTTGAGTTCACTCCCTGTTGCCTTCTCCTAAATTCATTTTCAATTCCCAGTAACAGCCATGGCAGCTGACATTTACAGTGTTTGAAGTTTACAAAGTCCTTTGTACACATTATCTCACTGGATTTTCTGGACAACCCTTTGAGATAATTCATTTATTTATATTGGAAGAATACACGGGAGCCATCTGACAGTGGCTGCTGGAGATCCAACCCAGACCTGCAGAATGGATCTCCTCTTGTGAGAGGATGACAGAAGGAGACTGAGAGGCAGTTACTGTTCTGTCTGACTTCTCTCCTTTTCCTTCTGCCTTCAATTTATCTCATTCCCAGTCCACAACACCTGTGTCAGGAAAGGCTCCCCTGAAACTCCTTCAGATGCTATGATCCACAGCTGTAGAGGCTCTGGGAGAATTGACCTGTCCCTTAACATATTTGTCTCTGCAATTATTTATCCCCATTTTATACATGAAGAAACTGAGGCTTAAAGGGATAAACTGATTTGTCCCAGATAATAGAGTAACTTGAAAGAAGAGGTGAGATTTGAATGCCAGTTCTCCTCACTCTTAAGACCAGCATTCTTTCCAACACCAACTACCTCTTAGGAATCAACAAAACTTTCCAAAGTAAAACATTCTTCAGGAACAGAGATCTTAATGCTGTCAGTTCCAATAGATCTTCTGGTAGTAAGGACAGCTTGAGTGGCTGTTGGGCATGAAGCCAGTGTAACAAAAAAGAAGGATGAGGTTGGAATGATACCAGACATTCATATTGCAAGAGGGCGAAAGCACATTCTGATCAGGGTACAAGTTGTCTCCCACTAGAAGGGCATGTGGAGAATATATCACAGAATCTTCCGTCTTTTTCTAGGTCATCCTGACATGGTTCCTTTAGCATTGGTATTAAGCCAGATTTTCAAGTAGGATCAGCAAGTATTCCCATGAGCAAGAATGTATGACCATGCAGTTCAGGGGGCTCGTACAGACTACATAATGTTTCTCACTGCAGCAATAAACGCCCAAATTCATCCCACTTCTCACTATTATTGGTGGTTTTTCAGACTCACCAAAATTCTCCTCAGCAACTGATATATGATTATAGTTAATCTAACATCCAAATCCCTGATAAGTTAATAACATTAATATCAGCTAACATTTTCATTATAATTCTAGTATCCTTCTAATCTCAACACAATCAAGGGCAGGGCTTTGTTGCTCTGTGATAGACCACTAGGCGATGTGGGGACAAGCAAACCTTTAGGGTCTTTTCAAATCACTCCACTAGTTGCTATGACTAGCAGGGCCTAGGACCATTTTGAATCAAACCAAATATTCCTTTAGTACCCTTAATGGGTAAGGCATGGTACAAAATATAGACATACATTACAAAAAGAGTTGGGAAGAAAGTTTCAAAATAGCTAACATTTATAGAGCACTTTATAGTCAGCAAAGCATTTTACATAAATTATCTCATCAATCCTCACAACAGCTCAGAGAACACTAACAATATTATTCACATTTTACAGATAATTTCCAATTTTTATAAATAATAAGCCTGAAGTTCTAAGGGGTAAGGGATTTTTTCTGGAATTACTCATCTAATGATTGTCAGTAGCAGGATTCAAATCCAGTCTTATCCTGACTTTAAGTCCAGTATTCTTTCCAGGACACCATGCTGCTGCTGTAATAGATCATTCGATCTATTGAAGTTCATACTGTCTTTTGTTCTAGAGTTTTTATTGAGCTCTCTGGAATATTTGAACTATTGTAACAAATTTTCTTTTGCTCTAAATAATTACACACTCTTTCCATATTCTTCATATACTGAAAATGTCTGGATGTTCCTTTTCTTGTGCCCCACGAAATTGTAGGCCAGGAGGTATAGTATGCAGAACTTTCCTTCCTGCCTCCCATCTTTAGACTGTACCTTTGTTGCTTTCAATCAGTGTGTTAGGTATCTGAAACCAGATTTGAACTCAGATCCTCCTGACTTCAGGACCAGTGCTCTTTACACTGCATCACCCACCTACTGCAAAAGCTGCTGTTGGGTCGGCCTCCCTTACGTCTCTCCCCATTCCAATCCTTTATTCATTTCAGCTGCTAAAGTGATTTTTGCTATAAAGCAGATCTGATCCTATTGCTTCTTTACACAACAAATTCTAGTGGCTCCCTACTGCCTTTAGGAGCAAATACAAAATGCTCTATTTGGCATTCAAAATCCATCATAATCTAGCTTTACTACATTTCCAATCTTCTTATAACTTAATCCCTGACATATAGACTTTGTTCCAATGAAACTGGCCTCTTGGCTGTTACAAAAACAGAACATTCCATTTATTGCTTCCAGGCATTCTCTCTGGCTATCTCCCATGCCTGAAATGCTCTCCCTCCTTACTCTTATCTCTCTGTCCTCCTTTAATTCTCACCCCAAATTTTACTTTCTCCAACCTCTCTCAATTCTGGTGTCTTTCCACCACAAATGATTTCCCATTTATTATATATTTAACTTGCTTTGTATATATTTGTTTGCTCACTGTATCTCCCATTGGATTCTAAGCAACTTGATTCTTTTTGCCTTTTATGTGTGTTCATCGATACTTAGTATCTGGCACACAGTAGCTGCTTAACATACATTTATTGACTGATGTTCAATTATCACTTCCACTAAAATATGTAAAGAATTAGCTTAAATCACTCTCCTAATTTCATTTCTTTTTTAACAATTGCCAGCTATATTCTTCTATTAGGATATCCCAAACTCAAATTCAATATACACAAAATGAAATTCATATTAAAAGAATTTTCTCCTCCAAACATAACTATTTCTGTTGATGGCACCAGTCTTCTTCCAGTCCCTCAGGTTCAAAACTTTGGAGTCTTCCTCAACTCTTCTGTCTCTTTCAAATTCCATCTTCATCAAGTCTCATTGTCTCTACCTTCATATTATCTCTTGCAGCCATTCCCTATCTCCAGTGACAGAGCCTATATCCTTTGCTTTAGATTTTCACCACCTTTTGCCTTGACCAATGCAATACCCTCTTAATTGGTCTCTAGTCTCTCCCTTTTACAGTCAATCCTATCTACAGATACTAAATTTATCACTACAAAACAGATCTGACCAGGAAGCCACTTCCCTACACACACACACACACACACACACTTTAATGGCTATCCATTTCCACTGAAGTAAAATAGAAAAATACAAAATCCTTAACCTAGCATTTAAAGCCCTCCACAATCTCATTTCTACATACCTTTCCAATCTTATTTCCCATTGCTCCTATGTGCATATTCTCCATTCCAAACTGGCCAGCTAGCTGTTATGTGTATATGATATTCTAACAGCTGTTTCCAAGCCTTTGCACAAATGGTTCCTTATTTGGAATGAATGTGACTATAGACAAGATCAATTTTGAAGGACAAATCAAGATGCTGCTAAAATTAATGGAAAATTCCTTCTCCCTGTGCCTAGAATGCACTTCTTCCTCAATTCCACTTCATAAAATTCCTAGTCTCTTTCAGAGGTTACAGCTCAGGTATCAACTTTAACATTTAGATTTTCTTATTCCAGAGATTATTAGCATATTTTCTCTTTCTCTCCTTCTCCCTCTTTCCCTGCCCTTGCTTCCCCCTCCACTCTCTCAAGTAATTTATATTAGTAACAGCAGTGACTGTTAAATTACCAGTGCTGGGTACTGTGTGTTGTCCACAGTAGGCATTTAGATGTTTGTTCAACCGAAGAGAACATGTTGTGAAATGCTAATTAAGTATATTTTATTTTAAGCATACTTAATTAGAAATAGTTCTTATTATATAGTTATATCAGTTAAATTTTTGAGGTTGTGTGGCTTTTGAAATCATTTTTAAATTGTCAGTTTAGCAAGACTGAATACCTCCCCCCCTCAAGGAACTTGTAGTCTTTTTAGGAATATGAAACATATACATGAGAAAATTCAAACAATCCTATAAGATTCAAATAATAACTTAAGACAACAAGGAGAATGTCAAAGAGAGGAAGTATATGATTAATAACCAAATGAGCACACTAATAGTTCAAAGGAAAGGATATTGTAACTTATTTGAATTTATGCTCTCATTTAAATATGTGTTCCTTGAGAGCAGGAACTGTTTCACTTTTTTATTTTCTATTTTCTTTGTATTTTTCCTAATTTTTAAATGTACATTCATTTACATAGTACTTAGCACAGTGCTTAATAAATATTTTACAAATGTTTTTTTCATCCATTCTTTAAAAATCTTAACATTTACAGAAAAGAACATTATGCCTTTGTCAGGGCACAATCTTTAGGTCTTTAATTCACATCGATGAATCAGGAAGGCTAACATCTTACATGAACGCATCTATTAAAATAGACCATATAATTAATTAATGCCCATTTAAATTAATGTTCTCAATGATTCAATGGAACTCAATGCTTAGCCTAATGATTGTTTCAGGTATTAGGCAAAGCTCACAAGCTGGAAGAACCTCATGAAGCTGAAGGAACTATCACAAATTCTACCAATTTTTTCAAGTATATATTTCTAAAATATAACATAATATTTATATACTGATGCCTAATTAGTAAAGTATGGATGGTTCATCCATTTATGCACTCAGATTATTTCCTCCAAATCTATATGCCTTTTCAAAGGTGACAGGAGAAACTATGAACATGATGAAAGAAGGGATCCATTCATTTATGACACATGTAAGTATTTAACATATCATTGCTGATTGATCAGTTAATTGAAAACTACATTAAATAAATACAGTAGTTACATTATCCACGTTTTTAAAAGATCTATGTTGTCTAGCCTTCTTTAGTATGAAAAAGTAAAAAAAAAAAAAGTGCTATTCCATAATGCCTTACTATAAAAAAGGGATATAATAAGCAAGTAGAGTTCTTAATGCCAATTATTTTATTAAAGTGACTACTGTTTGCTCTATTCTTTGCTAAGGAATGATGGAGCTACATTGATAAATGTTATAGTTCCTATTCTTTTTATTTTTCCTCTGAGGCAATTGGGGCTAAGTGACTTGCCCAGAGTCACACAGCCAGGAAGTGTTAAGTGTCTGAGGCCACATTTGAACTTAGATCCTCTTAACTTTATAATTCCCATTCTTGAAGAATCTAATAGGGATTATAAACTATGTATATAAGAAAATAAAATATAAACTGGAACACAATAAGAATATAATTAGAATAAAAAGTGCTAGAAAATCAGATTGTGGAGAAATCACTTTCAACTAAAATTATCAGGGAAAGATTTCAGGAAAGAGGCAGCATCAGAATTGTGCCTAAGCAACTCTAGAATTGTTGGAGTGGAAAGAGAGCAATGGAGAGAAGCCTATTTTACTCATGGAGAACAGTATGAGTTAAAAAAAAAAGACAGATGTATAAGGTATGTTCAAAGGATAAAGACTAGCTGAAATCAGAATGTGTAGGGAGAAGTAGTGAGAAAGAAATCTGGAAAAGAAGGCTATAGATTGCGAAGGAATCTTGAATCTTGAAGAGTGAGAAACATGGACTTTGACATATTGGTGAGAAATTGAAGGTTTTGAACAAAGGATGGTATGATCAGACCTATTTATCTTTACATTAAGAAATCTTATAAGGAATGAAGAGAACCTGGAAAATATGAAGACCATTATCAGAAAATGTAGCATCAAATTTAGACAAGATAAAAAGGATCTGAATTAGAAAGAAAGGAATGGGAATGGAAAGAAGGGGATGGATTCAAGAAATACTACATAAGGCACTTAATAAATGTATGATAATCAACTGACAGGGTAGAGTGATGGTAATGGGGTAAAAATAAAGATGGATGCAGAAGATACAGAATATTGACAACCCTTGGTGATTACCAAGATATAGATGAAGGGGAGAGCAACAGTGGAGGGATTATAAATATTCCAAGTTTGAACTGGAGAGATTTTGACAGCAATGCATTTCACAGGAATAAGGGTATCTAAAAATATGCCACCATAATAAAAATAATAATTGACTGTTAAAAAAAAAAGAAATACTACATAGAATTAAGAGGGTATATTTGGATATTTGGAAAGCAGGAAGAGTGAAACACCAGTAAAAACTTCAAGGTTAGGAGCACTGATGAATGATTTTGCCATTAATAAAGATAGTGAAGCAGGAGGAGCAGATTTAAAGAGAAAAGATGAGTTTGGTTTTAAACATCTTGAGATTAAAGACTCAGATGATATACAATAGACAGTTGGAAATGAGAGAAAAGTGACTGGCAGAGAAGTCATGAGTGACAATATAGTCCTTAGATTCATTCCCAAAGCAATGATAATTGAAATTATGTCCTGAATAAGACAAGTACATAGAAAAAAACAGCTAAGTATAAAGCCTTTAAAATTACTACATTAAAATTATAGTAAGAAGCAAGGGGCAAGAAGTAAAGAAGATAGGAAGAAAATTAGAGAGGTAAGAGAACCACAAAAATATAGTCCTGGAAACCAACTGAGAAAGGTACATTAAGAAGGGGGTAATCCACAGAGTAAAAAGATAGTTCATAAATGATTTGGACTGACAATAAAGCATGAATTAGGTAATCAGGGGTTCACAAGTTTATTGTTGTTCCTTAGTTACAATTATGTCTGACTCTTTGTGACCCCATTTGGGGTTTTCTTGGCAAAGATATTGAAGTGGTTTGCCATTTTGTTCTCTAGCTCATCTTAGAGATGAGGAAACTGAGGCAAATGGAGTTAAGTGACTTGCCTAGAATCACACAGCTAGTAAGAGTCTGAAGCTACATATGAACTCAGATCTTCCAGACACTAGGCCTGGCACTTTCTCCACTGTGCCATCTAGTTGTCCGATAGTTCACAAGTAATTAAACACAATTTCAGTTAGACAGAAATTAGATTTCTAAAGGATAGAGAAGATAAAATATTGAATTATCTTAGGAATATTTTTATTCACTAGCCACTAAAAATCTAAAAAGTATACAGCATTTAGCTAGGAGGCCACCAAAGACTGTGCAAAAGAAAAATGAGATGACAAAAATTATACACATAACAACATATTTGTGTGTGTGTATACACATATAATTATACACAAAGTTGTTAAATAGGAAATAATTCAAAGCAATATAGGAGCAAATGTCAATAGGAGCAGTACAAATAAGAGGATTAAAAGAGTTCAGTGAAAAGGATGATGAATTAGAAGCTATAAGAGGCAGGATTCTAAAAGAAAAGGTCTGGGTAGCTGAAGAGAAAAAGAAAGCTTCCAGAGGAGGCAGAGAATGTGAAGAGTCTGTGAACACTAACAGTTCAAAAAAATCTGATAGCTTCAAGTATAGAAAGGAAGTTATTTGTTGAAATGAAGATTCCATATTAGGAGTAAAAGATAAAACGTTTAAGTTTGGAGTGTGGGTTGAAAAATCAATAGAGAAAAATATATTTATGAGGTTACAAGTGTCACTATACCAAGAAGTTAACTTTTGATATTTGGGTTTTTTCTTACAAGACTGGAAGACAATTAATTATGTTAATATTCATAGAAAGGTATCATTTTAGAATAATTATAGCCAAAGTAACCTTGTACAGTGACTCAGAAATAATTAGCATTCCAAAACATAACTTTAATGTACCCTTCCATGCCTAGTAAGGTCATTTTCTCCTCTGAAATCCTTAATATGTGTTTGTCACCTTATACTTTTATCTTTTTACACATGTGTCCTTGTCTCACAAACTAGATCTAAACTCCATGGAGGCAGAGATGATGCCTGATCTCAAAACCCCACCACAGTGACTGCCAAGTGTTCCTCAAATTTCTTTTTGCAAATGGTACTGTGTTATTCTTTGCCATGAGCTGTATGGACAAACCATAGGTCAGTAGAGTCATACAGTTCCTGGTATAACCTTTTGAGGTATACTGCAGCACAAAGACTCTCAATAAATATTTGTTAACAATCTCAAAGAACTCTAATGATCAATAATGATTTCAGAAGACCAAAGGTCAAGTATGGGCATTGACTGTGAAGTGATAGACTCAAGATGAAGAACAGACATTCATTTTCTTTTTTTAATGAGGAAGAGGTAGGAGGGAAAAATAATGGATTTTATTCATTAAAAAATTTCCAACTAAAAAAGTTTGCTGATGATATTATATTCTGATGCCAGTGAATAGCTGAAAATGTATAGTACAATGCATATAGTATTTTATTAAATGTGTTATTTCAAAGGAGATGAATCTTCCCTAAAGTTAAAATATTTCTTTCAGGTGGTGGGCCTATGGATCCCTGATAATTCATGATGCTAGTATAAAGCATTTTTTTAAAATTAGCAAACAATGATATCTATATTATTAATGATCCTCAACTTTGGAAAGCCTTTGATATAATTTTAAACTCAAACATCACTTTCTATTCTCTTTTATGGTTGTATATCAAAGGATTTAATCAAAGTTGTCTTTCAGATATTCATCATATTGATGGATGTTTGTGAATTTATGAACCTGATAAAACCCACTTGTCTCCTGACAGAACACAGTCAGCTGAAAGTCCTGTATGATAATTAAGTAGATCTAAGGCAGAAATAGCTAATTATTTTAAATAGTCATAAAAGTACTCTGAATCATCTAAATTATGTTGGTAAAACAATAAATCTAAAATGCTAAGAGCTTAAATCCTGTATTATATATTTTCTCCTTCAATTTATTAAAGAACTAGGAACTACAGGAGAAGACATTGTTTTCTTTCTACTAAAAATTGAGATGGGAAGAAGAGCTAGAAAAGAAACAAAAGCCTTTAAACCGACCTAAGACTGCAGAAACAAAAAAATATCTTATTTCAACCACTCAAGTCTGAATAAATACATTATAAATAGTAAAGATTATTTTATAACTAGGATCTTTTATGCATATTATTTTATAACTAGGACTAAATTTTTATTTGTCAATATCAGAAGGTTTGGCTTGTGAAAAAATCAAAGAACAGTTTCATCCTAATTCTTACATAAGGCAGGTTCTTAATGAACAGCAAATAATCAAATTCTTATTATAGCAGACAGGAATATGAAGTCTTTATTTCTGTCTTCCAAGTTCCACCTTTTCCAGTAAGGGGAATAGATTTTTAAGGATAAGTAAGTACAAATGCTTAAAATTAATTGATAAGAATACAAGGTATAGTATATCTTAAATTATACGGGTTTGATTAAAACAGAATCCAAACTTATTTATCTCATACCACATAACTAATCAGGACAATGAAATTCAAATAAATTGCATTTACAGGTAATTTCCATTTAAAATGGTTTTTAAACAGCATATTAGTCGCTGAAACTCTGTATATTATAGTAACAACAAGATTATGTGATGTTCAACTGTGATGAACTTGACTCTTTTCAACAATGAGATAATTCAGGCCAATTCCAATAGGCTTGTGATGGGAGAGTCATTTGCATCCAGAAAGAGAATTGTGGGGACTGAATATGTATTACAACATAGTATTTTCACCTTTTTTGTTGTTTGCTTGCTTTCCCCACCCCTCGTTTTTTTCCTTTTTGATCTGATGTTTCTTGTGCAGCACAATAAATGTGGAAATATATATAGAAGAATTGTACATGTCTAACCTATATTGGATTACTTGCTTTCTAGGGCAGGGGGTGGAGGGAGAAGGGAGGGGAGAAAATTTGGAACACAAGATTTTGCAAGGGTAAATGTGGAAAACTATCTTTACATATATTTTGAAAATAAAAAGCTATTATTTTAAAAAATTATGTATGGAGGAAAATACATTTCAAATTTCAACACAAGATGACTTGGAAGTAGAAAAAAGTCTTTCCCTATACTCCAATCTTGTATCAGGTCACAGCCATTTGAAGGAGAGGTTTTGGAGCCAGAAGGCAGTAGAGTACCTATTGGTACTTAATAATACCTTATTGACTATGTCAGTTGGTCAAAATTTCAGACATTAATAGCTGGGGAGAAAGTAAAATATAAAGAAAAATCCTAACCAAAATGTCTAGGTTTTGATTTCTCAAATCTAATTCTTTCTGAATGCTCTTAAATCTGAATATCATTTAAAATAAATTTTTTCTTTAGACACATTTGGCTATCCTCAGTGTTTTTCTATTACTTTCTTGACTTCAAACTATTCCCTTAAAAGCAACATATTCTCAAATCACAATGTGTATATTTATTATATGTATGATGTATTATACTCTGAAGTTAGACTTATTTTTTATTCGGTTAGAATGATAATGAACTTACTAAAGCAACCCTCCATGCTATTTATTTTGATGACAGAGCTAAAAACATAAAAACATAATCTATAACCCATTAATGAGGGGAAATGTTATTATCATGGAAGGGTCATTTTAAAATATATTATAAAAGTTGGGGCTTTTTTCTTTTCTATTTAAAGGACAATTATATAACCTTCAATGAAACTTGGCAATTGATTGGGAAGAAGAATGCAAAAGAAAGGGATGAACTTCATGCTGGAATGTTTATTATTCAAATACACTGCTACCAAAAAATACCTTTTAAATAGCACAGTCAAACCATCCACCTTCTGGACTCATATCTTTGAGCTGTTGAATACCAAAAGAAGGCACACTGTCAAGATAAGTGGGTCCTCTACCCATTCTTGTTATCCAAATTCAAATGGATACACAGGTGGCTGCACTACAAAATACTTTACTTTCCTGATTCTTTCTTAACTCTGTCCCACTGCCCTCAATTGCTGATGCAAATATTTTACGATCTTCTTGTTTCTGAGCATCTCCACTCCTCAACTTATCCTCAGCAAATGCTTCATCTCTTACTATAATGAGAAAATGAAAGTCATCCAGCATGAGCTACCTTCTCCCCCCTTCCCCCACATTCTAACTCCCTTTCCCTATCTGTACCCTATCTCTCCTCTTTAATTCTATTCTCTGAAGAGGAAGGATTTCTTCCTTCCTTGCAAGGTCAATTCTTCTAACTTGTTCTCTTCACTCTATCTCCACACTTCTGGGAGTCTATTCTTTTGAACATCCTTTTTAAATATTTTTTTAAATCTCATAGTCTCTTTTTTCCTCTTCTTCCAATTCTTCTCATCTATCTCCTAGAAAAAAAGGTCAGATCTACCCCATCCTACCATTCTTCAAAGCTATTCTACATGTCTTCTTCCTTTTCTTGCCAAAATCCTAGAAATAAGTGTACTTCTTAGCCTCTGCTTCCTAAGCATCTACTCAATTCCTTGATACCAAGCTTTTTAATCCATCCACTCAACTGAGACTTCCCTGTCCAGGTTCAGAGTAACCCTCAGAGTTTACTCTGAACCCCTGAATGACATGCAAATTCATGATGTTTCATAATTTTTTCTACTTCTCCCTCTACAGTACATCATTTTGTGATCTCATCAAGTCCCATTGATTTAATGCTGATGATTCTTATAATTACCTTCCCTGATTCAACTTCTCTGCTGACCTCCAATCTCACTTCTCCAACTACCTTTCATAATCTTGAAAGTGATATCCTATCCATCCTATTATAATAGAAGGCATCATCCTTCCTCCTACTCCATCAGACTCACAACCTAGGAGTCACCCCTGGATTCCTCATTATTTCTTTCCCTGATTCCCACTCTCACCCCATTCAATCTTTTGTCAATGCCTGCAAATTTCACTTCTGCAACATCTCTTGAGAAGTTCTTTCTTTTGACACTCTAGGGTAAGACCTCATCATACCTCAAATCTGAATTATCAAAAAAACCTGCTGGTGGATTGTGCTTCAAGTCTCTTCTCCCTCCAATCAACCCTTCATTCAAATACCAAAGTGATATTCCTAAGGTGAAGGTCCAATCATATCACCCTCAATTAACTCAGTAAACTCCAATAAAGATTCAATTACTTCCAATGGCTCCCAATTGCCTCCAAGATCAAACACAAAATGCTGTTTGGTATTCAAAGCTCTTCATAAACTAGGCCCCTCCAACTTTTCCAATCTTTTCATACCTTACTTAATCCTCCAACTCTTTGATCTAGTGATACTGACTTTCCGGCTATTTCTCAATCAAGATACTTCATCTATGAGCTTTCTCTCTGGCTATCCTTCATGCCTGGGATGCTCTCCCTCTTCCACTCTGACTACTGATCTTTCTGGTTTCTAGTCCTAACTAAACTTCTATAAGAAGCCTTTCCCAACTCTTCTTAACACAGAGAAAGCAATATTTATCCTATATACAGCTTGTTTTGTTTACATGAGTTTACATGCTCTCTTCTGTGGATTACAAGCTTCTTGAGGATAAGGACTGTCCTTTGCCTCTTTTTTGTATCCCTAGTGTGTATTACAGTGCTTGACATAGAGTAGTTCCTTAAAAAATATTTATGGATTTGGCTACCTCTTAATTGTAAAAATCAATGGCATTTTCCCACTGTAATTCTTCTAGACAGAATTTCAGCTTTTATAGTAATGACCAAATCCTCTTTTGGAATACTTCCTCTTCCTTTGACTTCAGGATTATGGCTTCTGATTTCACGTCTCTTATAAAGTTCTTTCCCCTCTACCTTCCCCTTAGTCTAAAGTACATGAGAGCATAGACTTTGGAGCTAGATGAAACTTTGGAGAGCATTTTTGTACATGGGGAAATTAAAGCCAAGAAGAACAAAGCAATATTCCCAAAATCACAAATATAAGACAGAAAATGAAGCTTAGTGGAATATATGCCCTCTGAAGTTGGAGACTTTCATTTTTGTTGCTAAACTGATTTGCAAGAGCTATTTAACTACTACACAGAGGGGCTCAAACCAGATACAGATGTAACTTCAAGACAGCTTTCGTTGGGGGAGGGAGCTTGTCTAAAACATAAATTTCATTTTTAATCTTCATTTCTTTATCCTTATATTCTCAGACTCATCAAAGTCCTTGAGTAATTAAGGAAACACAATGCTTTCTGCCTAGGGCCCAGTCCTACCAGCCCTTGGCATCAGATCCTATATTAAACTCTCCTCAAAATGCCCAAACTTTAATTCAGTAGTTATTATGGTGAGACAATTGGAGTCAGATAGATCTGAGTTCAAATCCAGTCTTAGACACTCAGTAGCTTACTAGTGGTCTTGGACAAGACATTTAGTCTCAGCCTTAGTTTCTTCAACTGTAAAAATGGGAATAATTATATCAAATACTTTCCAAAGTTGTTATGAGGATCAAAGGAGACAATATTTCTAGAGAAGCATTTAGCACAGTGCCTGGTATATAGAAGGTACTCCATAAATGCTTATTTCCATCCCTAGATTCAGCCCACAGAATTTTCTTCATCTAATTTCTTCTCTTCTTGGCATCTGACTTCTGAAAAAAAAAATCTCCTCTTTACTCCTGCTGGATTGAAAATATTCTCTTTAATGCATAATCCAAACACCATGTATGCTATGGGTAATGGCAAATTAATTTTTCCAGGAGGATCTTAAAAGTTTTCTATGACTCAATTGGCTAAAAATAGAAACTCTGTGTTGATTTCTCAGAGCTTATTGGGCAGTTACCTAGCAACAGAGCTTCCTGAATCCTACTTTCATAACCTGAAATACAATTAGAACCTTTAAATGAATGACATGCTAGATGGCAGATTAAAATTTTCTGAACATCTCTTCCTCACCTCAATGTGACAATAATATTGCTTTCAAAATGTTCTGCTGTGACTGAATTTGAATAATTCTTAGACAAAGTCTATGTATACAAACACATACACATACACACAGAAGTTCTTTCCCTCTCCCCCTTTAATTTCTGCAAAAACTGATTTTCCTCCAACTAAGGCAGAATGGAAATCCTATGATTTATCTTTTAAGAGTGTCATCTTTTAATATGCTTTAGATAATAAAGTATATAACTGTAGCATTGTGAATAACGGCACCAGGTAAATATCACAGTTGGCTGTTTCTCTTTTGTGTCACTATCAAAAACTAGCAACTGAAGTAAAAAAGATTGCTCCAACTTTTTTTTAGGGAACATGGTACCTTTTCCCTTTTTACTAGGAATGGTTTCATCCTCTAAGATAACTCCTGAAGACACAATTACCAAGTGACATCATTCCACTCAAAAGAATTTTTTCTGTGCTGATATGTACTGTATTGACATCTATTTATCAAACACCACAAAAGCATCCTGGGTGAAAACAGAGGAGTCAGAGTGCTAACACACAAGCTATAAGTAAAGATCAGAAAAGGCAAAACCCAGGTATCTAAGAAAAGTAGCTGACATTTATACAGTGCTTTTAAAAGTCACCGAAGAGCTTTTTATGTCATTTGGTACTCCCAAAAATCTGTTGGATAGGATCTATAAATATTATCTTCCTTTTACTGATGAGTAAACCGAGGCTCAGAGAGACTAAGTGACTTGCCAAGGCCACAGAGTGTCTGAGAAGGATTTGAACTCAAATATTACTAACTCCAAGTCCCATACTCTACCCATTGGATCCACTGCCTCCTAAAATGTCAATCTTCCTCCCTGCCCCTTAATATATGCAATTCCTATAACCTATTCTAATCTCTTTGGTTTCTAACCCACATAGATTTGCCAGATTGTTTAAATACAGTAAATCTTTGAATACTCATGATTATCAGGATAAGAGATAAATGAAAAACATTGAGTTTGAAAAAAAGTGAATTCACTGAAACAGATCAAATTATTTATACATATATTGACACAACAAATTAAATTTATTATTATGCTTTTACACTTCTTAGGCCCTTAATAAATGTTAAAAGCAACTTCATTATATCTTGGTACTTCCATCATGGAAAAAATAAGAAAAAAGTAAAACTTGGATCAGCCCGCTAGCAATTTCAATATACTATGTAATGGGAAATTTGATTGCACAAATGCATAAATATGTTATGTACAGTGTACACGGATTGTAATCTGTCTTGAATGTATGTAATTTCATCTGTTTAGGAACTCCCATTAGAGAAATTCCTTCCCTGATTCAGATCAGCAGCTCCTTGGTAACTCAGTCTAAGAATTACTTGAGGGCAATAAGAGGTTATGTGATTTGCCTTTGGACATTCTACTAGTAGGAATGAGAGAAGAAACTGAACACAGAGCTTCCTAACTCCATGATTAGTACTTTAGTTAGGGAACAATGCTGCCTTTGATATAACATATAAGCATTTGTAAAAATTATGTAAAAACGAAATTATGCATGGAAGTATAGGTTTCCTCTGGGTTTTACTATACCTGAACAAAGCAGTGAGACCATAGAGGAGGAATTAATACACTGAAGAGAATGCGTGACAACATTAATTAACATATGTATACTGAAGTTAATGTCTGTTAGTGGAAAGAGACAGGAAGCAGAGGAAAGTTTAAAGTAGGAGGAGGGGAATGGAAGCTCCTGAACAATAAACTGGATGATCAACTTCTTAATAAAGAAACCTATGCCCTGTTGGTATTTGTATTTGAATTATCTTCTTATCTTTGTTTTTGTGTAGTAAATACCTCAGCTTATACACAGGAACTGTTTGAGAAGAAATAATTGTTGAAAATATGTACAAAGGTCTAACTACATCACAGAAATACAAATTCCCCCCCTCTCATTCTCTCTTAGCTACATACATCTCATTCATTAGTGATGCTCCTCTTCCTTCTCCTTATCTTCTTTTAATACCTACTGATATACACAAGTCACTTTCTCATTTAAATGTCCTTGATCGCAACTAGTGACCAGGATCCAAAGCTCATAAATGTCAAGGATGCCCTACATAAAGTCACAATTGCTGATGTGTATATTCATCACATATAGTTAGCTAGACATCACCTTCTTTTCCCATACTATAAGAATAGCCAATTCTGTCATGTAAATATTTATCTGGCTGATCAGTTTATTAGCCAACTGTACATATAACTTCTTTAGGTTTGCTTGCATCCTTGCTGTCAAATATTCACAGCAGAATCCTACAAAGTTGGAACTAAAAGGGCTGTCAGAGGTCATCTTGTCAGAGGCATCATAGAGAATCCTGGATTTGTCAACAGAAAATTGGGTTCCAATGTCCATCTTACAACTTACTATCTGGGCTGCTAAGTCACAGCATATCTCTTTCTAGGCCTCAAATTCTTCGTCTTTAAAATGGCCAAATTGGATCATATATCATTCAGGTAGTTTATTCTAATGTTTCAAAAGACTATAATTTAATGAATCCCCTTCAATTTGAGAAAACTGGGTCAAAGGCCCAAGGTAGCCACACAACTAATTACTATCAGAAATACAAGATGAGAACCCCACTCTCTTAATTCCAGGCCCAATATTCATTTTTACCACTTACTCTTCTAGACCACTGTCTACCCAAATTGTTCTACCTGTCTTTTGTCATGTGTTCTCTATGTGAAAAAGACATCTGATTTTTTTTTTAACCATAAGTTAAAAATACTTGGATGTTAGGAAGGCAAATAAATATTTTTTTCAGTATTTCAAAAGTAAGTGTAAATTGTTCATCTTTGTTCCAGAGAATAAACCTGGCAGGAGAAGGCGTGCCAACAAATGTGTTGGGCTTAGTTTTTAACGCCTTTCAGTACTTGACTCCCCCACCTCCATTCTAATTTACTTGCTACACATTATTTCCTTTCTCATAACTATATTTCATCTCAGCCAACCTTCTTTCTGCTTTTTACAAAGTACACTTCATCTCAATATTTTAGCACTGGCTGATCCCCTCCCTTCCAACTTGTAGAATCCCTTACTTTCTTCAAGGCTCAACTCAAATTCCACATTCTATGTGAAGACTTCGGCTCCTTCCCCAAACTTTGGAATTTATTTTATATTTGTTCTGTGCCTGGATAACTACATATGTTATCTCCCTTAACTTCCCCTACCTTTTCTTTTTAAGTGAGCTATTTGAGAGCACCGTCTGTTCCATTTTTTTTTGTCCCCTAGCACAGAGCAATTATTTAATAAATGCTTATTGATTGATTAGTTAATTTCAATTTTTTTACAACATAGATGCTACCGGGGATTTTCATCTACCTAGGAGCACTGTTTTGTATTGTTAGGCTGGCCCAGGTTTTCCAGTCAGCTGCTCCATCTGAATATGGAAAGTTCCTCTTGGAGAATGTCGGGAATAATTCTTTGCGTGCATGTATGTAGCTAGTGAAAAATGAGATGTCAGTTTCTCCCTCCTACAATGGAAGTGAGCATATCTTAGTCATTGTGCCTGTCTGGTGGGAAGATGGAAAGAGGTTCCTATGTGTCTCCTACAGAGAATGTCTGTACCCAACTCTCAGAGCCAGATATTTGTTATCAATAGTGAGGGTGGGACCTTCAGAAAGGAAGAGTCTAAGGACTTTCGTCTCTCTCCCCAGAAACAGCAGCCGCCTAAACAGCAGCAGAAACGACAGGAGAAACAACAGTAGACTGACTCCGCAACCCTTTTGTTTTCTCAAAGCTCAGGTTACGTTTGCGGAAGTCCTGCCCTGCGCCTTTTGGGTAGGGTTGGTAGCCTTGACCAGGCACACAAAAACAAACAACAAAACCCACTTCCAAAGAACCTCGGGAATAGGGGGAATGGGAGGAAGCGAGCAAGAAGAGAGACAGGGAGGGCGAGGGTGACAGAGACAGCAGACACGCACACGAGATGCATGAGAATTACTAACCTCCCTAGAGGGCCCCCTACAAATCATCCCTCCTCCACCAAGGATACTGGCACATTCTCTCCCCCTTCTCGGTTCCCCCCCCCCCTCCCCTCGGAACAGGTCAAGGGCCAGCCTATTCGCCTCGGGGAAGGAGGTGGCTCTGGGAACGCAGAGCACCCCGGGCGCCCCCAGCTTCTAACGCTAGGCTAGCTGGCGGAGTTGGGGGCGGGAGGGCCCCGACGTGCAATTGCCGCAAGAGCTCTCATCAATCGCCCCGGACTGACAGGCAGCCGAGCCGGAGCCTAGGCTAACTCACCTGACTGGAGGCGGCGGCTCTTAGCTCCGGGAGGCGCTCGGAGCTCCTTCCCCTGGGCGGCGGCCGCTGTCGACAGGTGCGGAGCGGCTGCAGGAAGCCGGGAGGGGCGGAGGAGCGGCGGGGGCCGTCGGAGCAGCTAGCACCATTTCTGGGTCCCGGCCCCTCTGCCGTCTCTTTCTGGGGGAAGGGAGTGGTGGCAGCGGGAGGCACGGATGCTGGCAGGCGGGGGTGGGCGCTCCGAGAGGCGGTGGAGGCAGAGAGCGAGCAAGCGAGCGGCCGGCTCACCCAGCCCTGGACGCGACCTCCCCCTTTCTCCTCCTCTTTTTCCTCCTCCTCCTCTTTCCCGAGCGGGCAGGCAGCCGCACGCTACCGGCTGGACCCGTTTCAGGGCTCGGCGAGGAGGACCCGGCGCCAGGTGCAACGCTCCGCCTCCCGTGGCTGCTGCTGCGCGGCTGGGGCGGATGCTGCCTCCCGCCCTCCTTCCTCGCACAAGCCCCTCGGGAGCCCTTGCGCTCAGTCTGGCTCCCGGGGAGGAGGCCGCACGGGCGGGGTTATTTTCCATCTTTCGCGCATGGCCCAGAGCTGAGCGTTCCTAATGAAGGAGCTGCCCCTGACTTTCTTCTGGGAGGACTTGGCAGGCCAGAGTGGTCGTGGGTGGTTGGAAACGGTGTTGACTGCATTTGTAGAATAGAAGGGGAGTAGGGTGGGCCGAGAAGGAAGGTAGGGGTCTTTCACTTGACACAGCATTAGCGCTATAACCGCCTGGTATTACAGGTAAAGAAACTGAGGCTCAGATGTCGAAAGTGCCTTACCCAAGGTTACACAGGCTTCGGTGAGCAGCAGATCTGTAAGCAGCAGGTCTTCTGACCCCAAGTCAATCGTCAGTCAGTAAATATTTATTATAAAACTACCTACTATGTGCTCAGCACTGTGCTAAGAACGAGTGATACAAAAAGAGGCAAAATAAATCCTCCAATCTTAGTTTTCCAACTAGCTTTCAGAGATCTCGAACCATTTGTCCAGCAGACATTTTAAACCTATCATGAGCTCTTCCCTATTGGACTGCAGATTTCTTTCCAAAATTGAATTCGTTATCCTTTTCCCAGAACTTGCCTTCAAGGAGCTTATGATCTAATGGGGGAAACAACATAAATAACAACAAATGCATAAGTTATATGAAAGATGAATAAAAATAATGGGGGGCACTAGTACTGAGAGCTTGGGAAAGGCTTCCTGTGAAAGATGGGATTTTAGTTGGGACTTCATAAAAATTAAGGAACTCATTAGTGAAGATTGAAGAGGAAGAGTATTCCAGCCATAAAGGAAGATCAGAAAGAATGTCAAGAAAGAGATGTTTGAGAGATGGAATCTCGTTTGTGAAACAGCCAGGATACCAGTGATACTGGACAGAAGAGTAAGTGTTGGGGAGAAAGATGAAAGAATTCTGGAAAGTTAGGAGGATAATAAATTATAAAAGACTTTGAATGCCAAACAGCATTTCCTTCCTAGATCCTAAAGGTAACTCGGAGCCACGGGAATGTATTCAGTAGAAGAGGATCTGGTCAACCCTGAGCTATAGGAAAATCACTTTGTTGGCTGACTGAAGTATGATTGGAATGGAGAGGGACTGGAAGCAGATTGACTATCACCAGACTATTGCAACAATTCACTTCCCAGATGATAGGGGCCTACAGGAGTGGTGGCTGTAACAGAGGAGAAAATGAAGCTTATTGGAGAGATGTTTTTTAAAGGTAAAATTGATAGGCTTTGACAACAGATTGGATGTGAAGGGGGGGGCAGGATAATGAGGGGTCAAGAATAATTCCTAGGTTTATAGCCTAAGAGACTGGGAGGATGTTATTGCCCTCTGCTACAATAGTGAAAGGGTAAGGAAGATTTAGAGGGAAAGATTATGAGTTCTATTTTGGACTTGGTTTTAAGATGTCTGCTAAACATCCGGTTCAAAATGTCCAAAAAGCAGAGGTCAGCAGAGAGCAGGAAAGATAAATTTGAGAATCATCAGTATAGAGATGATAAATCTGTGGGAGCTGATGAGATCACCGAGTGAAATAGTATAGAAAGAATAAAAGGGTACAGGAGAAGCCTGCTGGGACACCTATGGTTAGAGAGAGTAATCTGGATCAGCAGAGAAGACAGAGAAGGAGTCACATAGGTAGGGAGAGAATCAGAAGAAAATGGTATTCTAAAAACCAAAAAAAAGAAGACTATTAGGAAAGAAAAGATGATCAGAAGTATCAAAGGCTGTCATTGAGGTCAAGGATAATGAGGATTGAAAAAAGGCCATTGGATTTGGCAACTAAGAGGTCCCTGGTAACAATGGAGAAAAAAGTTTAGATGGAATGGGAAGGTAGAAAGCTAGATTGGAAAGGGTAAGAAAAGAGTGAGAAAAGAGAAAGTGGAGGAATTGTTTAGCTACAAAAGGCTGAAGGAAGATACACACATATATATACAAAGAGGTGGTAGAATCAAGTGAAGTGAATTTTTTAGGATAGAAAAAAATATGAGCATGTTTGTAAGCAGTAAGGAAAGATTAAAAATAAGTGATATTTTGGGGTGAGAGGACAGTCTGCTAAAGGTAATTAGCTAAAATAGGATAACTTGAATTGGTAGAGGAGTTAGCCTTGGGAAGGAATAAGGCCCTGTCATATTGTGAGACAGGTTTGAAGGCAACATCTTAGAATTGTTTGGATGCTTAAAGATCTAATTCATAAGTAAACAAATAACCCCTTCTACAATAAAATAAGCAAGATCCTCTTAAGTAAACAAATAATCCTCTCTAGAGAGTTATTCTACTTTTGATTATACTCTTTTTTTTTTTTTAATTGCAAGGCATTTAGAATTATGTGACTTGCCCAGGGCCATACAGCTAGATTACATCTATTTTTAGGAACTTTTTTCTTACTTTGTAATCTTATCTGTGGGTCAGCTAGGTGACAAAATAGATAGGGTTTCAGACCTGAAGTCGAGAAAACTCAACATTCTGAATTCAGATGTGGCCTAGTACACTTACTGTGTGACTCTGAACAAGTCATTTAACCCTGTTGGTTTTAGTTTCCTCATCTATTAAAATGATAGGGAGAAGGAAAAAAGACACTTTATTGTCTTCACTAAGAAAATCCCAAATAGGGTCACAAAGAATTGGACACAACTGAAAACTACTAAGCAACGAAAATCTCACACACATACACATATACATAGAAGGCAATCCATGTCATTTTATCTATCTTTCATATAGCTGCAGAATATAGTTATTTTTTATAGCTTTTTATTTACAAGATATATGCATGGGTACTTTTTTAGCATTGACAATTGCAAAACCTTTTGTTCTAATTTTTCCCCTCCTTCCCCCTCAACCCCTCCCCCAGATGGAAGGTTGACCAATACATGTTCAATATGTTGAAGTATAAGTTAAATACACTATATCTATACATGTCCATACAGTTATTTTGCTGTACAAAAAGAATCGGACTTTGAAATAGTGTACAATTAACCTGTGAAGGAAATCAAAAATGCAGGTGGACAAAAACAGAGGGATTGGGAATTCTATGTAGTGGTTCATAGTCATCTCCCAGAGTTCTTTCACTGGGTGTATGTAGCTGGTTCAGTTCATTACTGCTCTATTGGAACAGATTTGGTTCATCTCATTGCTGGAGATGTCCATCAGAATTGATCATCATATAGTATTGTGTTGAAGTATATAATGATCCCCTTGTCCTGCTCATTTCACTCAGCATCAGTTCATGTAAGTCTCTCCATGCCTTTCTGAAATCATTCCACTGATCATTTCTTAGAGAACAATAATATTCCATTAATATTCATATACCACAATTTTTTCAGCCATTCTCCAACTGATGGACATCCACTCACTCAGTTTCCAGTTTCTGGCCACTACAAAGAGGGCTGCCACAAACATTCTTGCACATACAGGTCCCTTTCCCTTCTTTAAAATCTCTTTGGGATATAAGCCCAGTAGTAACACTGCTGAATCAAAGGGTATATGCACAGTTTGATAACTTTTTTGAGCATAGTTCCAAATCGCTCTCCAGAATGGCTGGATGTATTCACAATTCCATCAACAATGTATCAGTGCCCAGTTTTCCCACATCCCCTCCAACATTCAGCATTATCTTTCCCTGTCAGTCTAGCCAATCTGACAGGTGTGTAGTGGTATCTCGGAGTTGTCTTAATTTGCATTTCTCTGATTAATAATGACTTGGAGCATCTTTTTATATGGCTAGAAATAGTTTTAATTTCTTTGTCTGAGAATTGTCTGTTTATCATTTGGAAAATGGCTTGATTTCTTATAGAGTCAACAGGTCTAATCAAGTCAATTTCCTGCTCAAAATGTATCAATGATTCTCTTTTGACTCCAGAAAAAAAAAACTCCCTTGTTTGATATTTGAAGGTAACTAGAACTCTTCTGAGCTCTAGACCTAAAGCCAAGAAGATCTGAGTTCCAATACCTCAAAAATATTACTTACTATCTATGTAACTTGCCCAAGTAACTTACCCTATTAGCTTCCTCGTCTGTAAAATAGGGATAATAATAGGACCTCCTTCTCAAGGGTGTGGTAAAGATCAAATAAAATAATATTTGTAAAAGGCTTTGCAAGTCTGACAATTCTAAGTGTTAGTTGTGTCACAGTAATTTCCTTCTCACACTCTACACTGTTCCTTATACACAATATTCTGTTTTTAGGTTTCACATGCCAGTGGGCTCCCCACTCCTACTTGGCTTTGTACTTATTTTGTATAAATATATATATATATTTAATATATATATATACTTTGTTTAAATATATATATTTAAATGTGTACATGTTGTACTTTTCCCCAAGGGAATATAAGCTCCTAAAGGAGATCCTAATACAAGCTCCTAAAAGGCCAAGGACTTTTTTTTAAGGTTTTATTTTTAATCCCTTGTCCTTGAACACAGTACGTAGTTAATAAACATTTATCAGTTGCTTAATTGATTGTCTTGCATGATCTTTTCATAAATCCTGCAGAGAGGGTCCACTTAACACTTGGGGGCCTAGTTCTCTATATCTTGACAATAATATATATTGACAATAAAAGGGTTATCTTTGGAACACTCCAGCTGTTTTGTTACATGAAAGATCATCTTCTGCGTATTTCATTTTACCAATATTCTTCCTCAGTCCAATGTGTTTTTAAAATATATTTTTATTTTTCCAATTACATGTAAAAACAATTTCAAAAATTTGTTTCCAAATTCTCTCTTTCCTGTCTCCTTTCCCCTTATTGAGAAAGCAAATAATTAGATATGTATATGCAGTCATGTAAGACATTTTCATATTGGCAATATGAAAAAAGAGAAAAAAACAAAAAGATAAAGAAAATTTGAAAATAGTATGGTTCACTCAGTATTCAGACTCAATCAGTTCTTTTTTCTAATGGTGAATAGTATTTTTTATAAGTCCTTCTGAAACTGATTTTTATATTACTAGGAATAGTTGTCATTCACAGTTAATCATACAATATTGCTATTACTATATACAATATTTTTCTGGTTCTGTTCATTTCATTTTGCAGTAATTCATGAAAGTCTTTCCAGGATTTTCTGAAACTATCCTGCTCATCATTCTTACTGCGTAATAGTATTTCATAATAATCATATATGATAATTTGTTCAGCCATTCCCAATTAATGGGCATCATCTCAGTTTCCAGTTCTTTGCCACCACAAAAAGAGCTGCTATAAATATTTTTGTACAAATAGGGCCTTTTTCTCATTTTAAAAAAATCTCTTTGGGATACAGACCTTGTAGTAGTATTTTGGGTCAAAGGATTTTATAGCCCTTTGATCATAGCTCCAAATTACAGAATGGTTCGATCACAATTCTACCACCAGTGCATTAGCATCCCAAAGTCTTTTTTCACTATACCTTATTTCTTTGTCTTGAAAACTTAAGTCTTCTTGGCTAACTTCTGGAAGAGAGATTATATGGAATTTTGTGGAGTTCAAAGAGGGTAACCAAGACACACTAGTTTATACTTGTCTAGAATTGAGGCATCACTTTAGGGTGCTCACCCCTGTCTATCCTGAACCCAGCAATGTAGTCTGGACCTTATTTTTGAAGAGTCTGCCTCTAAAGAGAAAGAGCTTTCTTTTGGAGCACTAATTGGCTAATTAAGTTTTCCACCCCAGGATAATTTTCATTACAGTAAATTAGATTATGATCCAGAGTCTAGGGGTTCTGTAAAGGGGTAGGAGAAAGTAGAAGATGTAATTAATGCATATTATGAAGTAGGGTTTGGGACAGGTAATTTATTTCTATACATACAAGAAAAGCTAAATTTTTTTTGGAAACTTCCAAGAGCACATTAACAACAGATTTCAGTAACTTATAACTACTGCTCTAATCTACAAGGAAGCTAATATTTAAACTTCATCAGAACATAGAACAGTTTGCAGGACTGCCAATTAGACATTTTACATTTTGTTCCAGCTTGGCACTTTCCCTACAACTTTGTTGAGAATTCAACTGGATGCCAACCAGGCAGTGACCAGCCTCTGAGACAGAAACTTCCACCATTGTCAGCTAGTTCCAATCCTATGGCATTCAGGAAGTTTTGAATCTCTTGAGCTCATTAGATTGTTTTTAATCATGATATTGACTTATCTAAGATCAGGAGAGAAGCTCCACAGAAAAGGGAAAAGCAACCAGAGACCTCAGGAAAAGCTCTCCTAGTTAGGACACATGCTCATAACTTCATAGAAACCTAATAAGAGAAAGTGGCAATTATATTTTCTCTCAGGACGCAACTTGAAAAAGTCCACACAAGTTAGAGATAGAAAGTATTATGAGATTTATAATTTTCATATTAATTTGTCCAATGGACATTTAAATTATCTGTGGACAAAAAGAGGAGAAAAAGGGAAGAACGGTCTCTCCCTTTTGTATACACGCTGAGTTAGCAGCAACCAATTAGGAGACTTTTGGCCCTAGAGGGAAAGCTCTTCAGCACTAGCTAAAAGTCAGTCTCACAATTCCATGTGAGGGACCAATAATTAAAAAGGTCAGCTTTCAGGAATGGTGGATGGCAAATAAATTCTATTAAATTTATATCATAGAATTTTAGAATTAGAAAAGAACTCAGAAATTACATGACTACTGCTTATAGACATCTACTAAGAGGCAATCTATTATCTTTTGGGGGAAAAACTATTCTACTTAGAAATAGCTCTCATTTTTAGGAAAATTTTTTCTCCCGGACATTAAGCCTCAATTTTCATCTTTACAAGTCCTATAAATTGCTCCTGTTTTGTTTTCTAGGGTCAAACACAATAAATCAAATCTTTCTTCCACAAAGTAGCTTTTTAAATATTTGAAGGTAGCTATCTTGTCCCACTGGGACCTTCTCTTTGGCAGGCTTAAATATCCTTATTTCATTCAGCTGATCCATATGCAAAAATGAACTCAGTGCTCTTCACCAACCTGGGTGCTATTCTCTGGACATTCCTCAACTTAATATCTTTTTCTACAGATTTGGACTTACCAGGGTAAACTTCACAAGAATCATACTGCATTCTTTAAAGTCATGTCTCTCTCTCTTTTTTTTATTTTTATTTAATAGCCTTTTATTTACAGGATATATACATGGGTAACTTTACAGCATTAACAATTGCCAAACCTCTTGTTCCAATTTTTCACCTCTTACCCCCCTCCACCCCCTCCCCTAGATGGCAGGATGACCAGTAGATGTTAAATATATTAAAATATAACTTAGATACACAATAAGTATACATGACCAAAACATTATTTTGCTGTACAAAAAGAATCAGACTCTGAATTATTGTACAATTAGCTTGTGAAGGAAATCAAAAATGCATGTGTGCATAAATATAGGGATTGGGAATTTAATTTAATGGTTTTTAGTCATCTCCCAGAGTTATTTTTCTGGGCATAGCTAGTTCAGTTCATTACTGCTCCATTAGAAATGATTTGGTTGATCTCGTTGCTGAGGATGGCCTGATCCATCAGAACTGGTCATCATCTAGTATTGTTGTTGAAGTATATAATGATCTCCTGGTCCTGCTCATTTCACTCAGCATCAGTTCATGTAAGTCTCTCCAGGCCTTTCTGAAATCATCCTGTTGGTCATTTCTTACAGAACAGTAATATTCCATAATTTTCATATACCACAATTTATTCAGCCATTCTCCAACTGATGGACATCCATTCAATTTCCAGTTTCTAGCCACTACAAAAAGGGCTGCCACAAACATTCGTGCACATACAGGTCCCTTTCCCTTCTTTATAATCTCTTTGGGATATAATCCCAGTAGTAACACTGCTGGATCAAAGGGTATGCACAGTTTGATAACTTTTTGAGCATAGTTCCAAACTACTCTCCAAAATGGTTGGATTCGTTCACAACTCCACCAAGAATGCATCAATGTCCCAGTTTTCCCGCATCCCCTCCAACAATCATCATTATTTTTTCCTGTCATCTTAGCCAATCTGACAGGTGTGTAGTGGTATCTTAGAGTTGTCTTAATTTGCATTTCTCTGATTAATAATGACTTGGAGCATCTTTTCATATGACTAGAAATAGTTTCAATTTCTTCATCTGAGAATTGTCTGTTCATATCCTTTGACCATTTTTCAATTGGAGAATGGCTTGATTTTTTATAAATTAGAGTTAATTCTCTATATGTTTTGGAAATGAGGCCTTTATCAGAACCTTTGACTGTAAAAATATTTTCCCAGAAAGTCATGTCTCTCTTAATGTAGTTCAATATTGCTTTAGTCTTTTTGACTTCCATACAATCATATAATTACTTTTCAGTTTCAAACTACATTGTAATGTATTATGTAATTCATTATTTCATTTGATCCACACAACAGTCCTGTAAGATGAGTAAGGCAAATAGTATTTTCACTTTAAAGATTTTTTGTATTTGTCCAACTGTGTCACTTAGTAATGGCTGAACCTAAGGAACAACATTCATGGGGAGAAATGCCTATGGCTTCACTTTGCATAGAGTACTTTGTACCTAGTATTCATATTTTGATTGAAGGAGATCTATGCTCCTAGTGGTACCCAGTAGAGAATGGGGAAAGCAGCCCTCTGCAAAGGCTGACTGTGTGGTAGCCAACAGTAAGCTGTATATGCTGAGGAACAGAACTTGCCTCTCGGTTTGTTGGGATGCCATTGCCTATGAACAGAGAAAAAGATGAGACATTCCATATGATTGAATTTCTCTACCCTGCCTACCCTGTGAGACAGTTTCCCCCTAACACCATGAGTCTTCCTGGGATTGTATCTGATCTGCCCCCGATTCCTCATTTTTGCTAGAAAGGAGACTTGAATTTCCATGAATATGTGTTCTGAGAGTATAATCCTTTGCTAATTACTTTAATCATAATTTATTTCTTTATTTTTTAAATGTATGCTCTTGAAACATAGAATTTCTGAATTTTTGGAATTAAAAAGGGACATTAATGACCATCTAGTTTGAACCCTAACCCAAAAAAATTCTCCAATATAATGTACATGTAAAGTGACTAGACTGTTTGAAGACCAGCAGCCTTTAAGGCAGTGCATTCTATTTGATAATAGCTCAACAATTATTAGAAAGTTTTTCTGATATCAAGCTTAAGTTTACCTCTCCATGGCCAAACAGAATGAATCTAAACCTTCTTCCATGTGATGACTCTTTGAAGGCTTATCAGGCAAATTTGATCTGACCCCATTTCTTAGGGCCAATCTGCCTCATTTGTCCCACTGAATTCTAGGTGAAATTTTCTAGGAGAAATATCAACTTGAGTCCTCAACAGCTATGGTCTCCCATTGTCAGAGGGCCAATGATTAACATCCCAGTTCCATTAAACCTCTTAACATCAATTAGCCATTATAAAATTACATTTACTTCAAAGATATAGCAAAATATAACATATCCCAATATGTTAGGGAGGAGAATATAATCTCCCATATATTACTTTGGTCTTTTGGAGAGTAGCTTTCAAAATTTAGCTATTTATATTGTTTTCACTAAGTTCATATCCAAATGTGTTATTCCTGATGAGTCCTTATGCTGGAGTCCTGAAGGTCACTAACAAACATCAATTCTTGCTCCTCTGGATGTCTGGATCTAGAAATCCAAACTCTGGAACACTGAAACAATGCAAGGGTTCCCTTGTGAGGACCCTTTAAATTTACTTTGCTATAAGACTCTATTCCCTTCACCTAAAACAGAAAATAAATGAAATGACCAAGGACCACTACCTATTTCTCCCGTACAGAAAGCCTTAGCATGGTCTCTTAACAGAGAATAGGATACTCTGAATGAAGCAAACAGGTGAGTGAGGGAAGGAGAAATTAGCAGAAACTGATGGACCCTTTTAAATGCTTCTGCAGGCAATCAAAGCCAATCACTTTTAACACCTGTGTAGATGAATGGATCCAATTGCAGAATGTCTGTGCATGTTCTACAATCTCTCCAAGCCACTTCCCCTTCACATCACAATTATTCCAGAAACAAGACTTCTGCTAACCTCCAAGTGGAGAGCTTGCCTTAGCTTAGCAAGCAAATAGAGTCTGTACATAAACCAAATCCCTATTGCATTTAAATAGAGTTATCATGCAACTGTTAGGTCTTTCCCCCAGGCTAAACACTGCAATATCAGTCTTTATATGATTTGAACTCAAGGCCCTTCATCAGCCTGGTTGCTCTCTTCTGTATACTCTCTCTTATTATTATCTTTCTTAAACTGTAGGGCCAAGACCTGAACACAATACTCCCAAAGAGGTCTATCAAGGACAGAATATAGAAGGGCTATCGCCTTCTTATTCCTCAAAGCTTTGCATCCTTCATGTTGGCCCAAGATCAGATTTGCCTTTTGGTTGCCACACCACTTTGTTAACTTATATCTGTCATTTAAGCCATCTAAATCTTTTTTTTTTTTTTTCAGAAAAAAATACAATCTCCTCTTGAATATATGAAGTTGAATTTATACCCAAATTTAAAACATTACATTTATCTGTACTGAACTTCATCCTATTAGACTCAACTGTGCTGTAGCCTGTTATGATATTTTTGGATCCTGATGCCATACTTCAGTGTCTGAGTTATTTTTCCCATTTTAGTGTCATGTGCAAATTTGGTAAGTGGATTATGCATTGATAAAAATGTTAAACAACACTGGGACAAGTACAGATTTTTGAGGTACTCCATGGGAGAACTGCCTTCCACACTGATATTGAACCATTAATGTCTAATCTTGGAGTTTGGCCATCTACCTAGTTCTGAATCTATATAATTATACTATTATTTCCTCCACATCTGTTTATTATTTCCACAAGATGAATGAGATACTTTATCCAAAAGTCTTTCTAAAATCCATGTGTACCATAACTATAGCATTTCTTTCAGATACTAATTTAAATATCTTGAAGGGAAAAAAAGGTTAATCTGTCATGACCTATTTTTAAGAAAGACATACTGGCTTTTTGTTACCACTAGTTCTCTTTTAAAATATTCACCTATCACTGATGAGCTGGTTTAGAATTTTTCAGGAATCAAGATACTTTTCATATGACACTATTTTAGTGTGAATGGAGGTCAGATAACTATAAGATGGAGGGGGGAGTGAGACATGGTCAAATCATGCTTTAGAAAGATCATTTTGGCAGCTGAGTGAAGGATGGATTATACCAGGGAAAGACATGGCAGAGAAACCAAGTAATATGCTATTGTATCAATCCAGCTATGATGTGATAAAGGACTATATCAGAATTCCAGAAGTATTAAAAGAGAGATGAGGGTGTATATATGGGAAATATTGGTTTTTTCCCCCACTGTATTTAATATTTTCCTTTTTCTCCAATTATATGTAAAACAATTTGAATATGTTTTTAAACCTTTGAGTTCCAAATTATCTCCTGCCCTATCCCACCCCCCTCACTGAGAAGGCATATTTGAAGTTATACAAAACATTTCCATAAAAGTCATGTGAAAGAAAACATATTCTCCCTCCTCAAAAAAAAAAAAAAGCCCTCAAGAAAAATAAAGATTTTTTAAAAGGATGCTTCAATCTGTATTATGAGAAACTGACAGGATTTAAAATCAGAATGGATATTTGCAGTGAGAGAGAGGAATTGGAAAGTGAATCTCCAGAGTGGTGGCATCTTTGACTATGATAAAGGAGTTTGAAAGAGGGGAGGGGTTGGGGGAGAAAGAGAATGAGTTTATTTCCTTGTCTGTAATAGATTCTACTTCCCCTTACATGCTTATCACCCATGGAATATCCCTCTGTAAAGCTCACCCCCCTTCTGCCATTGGTGAGATCTTCTTGGATCTTCCATTTTATTAAAGGGTTCTGTCTAGCTGCCTTCATTTTCCTGACCTTGTCCTTGACTTCCTCGGCAAACCAAAACCTCCCCCTCCTCTGTGTCATTGATATTTTATCTTGAAAATTCCTTCAGATCCCTTAGATCTCCTTGCTTTGGAACATAGACATCTTGGAATATCATTCCAAAAAATCAGACTCTTCCTTCTTCCATTGGTGAGCTACTTCTGAAGCTTGGATTTTGTGGAGGACCTGAGTTTACCCTATCTTCATTCTCCTAGGTCTTTTGTTGACTTCCTCTGGACTTTAAAACCATACTTCTCTCTTTTTTGTATTGTCTTCCCTCATTAGAATGTAAGCTCCTGAAGGGAAAGATTTTTTTTTTTTTGACTGGTATTTGTATTTGTAATTGGCTAGGAAGTAGTTTAAGATAGGAGATTTGTCAGTAGAGAAATCTCATTCTTTCCCTCATTATCTTTACAATAATCCAAGTTCATAATTTCAACATTTTCGTTGATTACTGTCCCTAGTCCCTCAACCAATCAATACCAAATTTTGCTATCCTGCTTACTTGGTTTTGACTTCTGGCTATCTTCCTGGTCTCTTTTGTGCATTTCAAAAATAAATGTCAAGGATCCTTTCCCTTTTCTCCAAGTATGTTTTCTGAAGGATGGTATCTAGAGAGAAGAAATTATTAGTGGGGATTCTCCACCTACTGGAAAGGGGGAAAATGTGGCTAGTTTACAAAACATGTCTAACTGGCAACACCCAAAGCTGGGAGACAGAGGAGACAGCCCCTTTTTCCTTTCAGAATCACCATCAACCTTACTTTCATATTGGTACAAATGTTACACTTACATATGTATATAGTATCTTCTATGATAGAATTTAAGCTACTTGAGAGTATAGATGTATTCTTTGTCTCTCCAGGATCTAGCACAATCCCTCTTGACAAATAGTTAATGCTTTATAATTTCATGTTGATGATCAGAACACAAAAAAATAACAAAGGTAGAGGAGACAATATGCCTGATGAAATGAGGATCAAAATAAAAAAATAAAAACAATAAGAACTTGAAAGGCAGAATCTTCTCTTAAGATTCTTTTATTTTTAATTTATTTTAATAAAATTTATTTTAATTATTTAATTTAATTTATTTTAAATTATATTTAAGTATTTCCATAACAGCATAAAAAAGATTACATATGAAATTTCAAGTCTCTTATGTACAATTTGCTATTTATTTCATCATGTACATTTCTTTACTTTTGTTACATCTTATAAGCTTAGGGGTGTGCTTGTTTCCCAAGATATGCACTCTCCAAAGGTTGCTCTTTTTTCAGAAGGGTACAATCTTGGTGGGTCATATGATGTGGTAGAAGGTTAATCCTAAATGTCAAGGAGACCTGAGTTCTAGTCATGGATGTGGTATTAATTAATTCCTTAGAATAAGGAAGAAGGATCATGAAATGGAAAATCAGGAAGATACTTTAGAGATTATTGAAATTCATCGACTACTCCTCCTCAATTTATTTTATAATTAAATACACTGAGGTCCATGGAGGGGCAGTCAGTGGTTCAAAACTTCTCTCATACAAATACACCCATTAGGAAGAAGGTATTGGTATTGTGAGGAAATGGAACTATTAGGAATTATGTAAGAAAATTTGAAGGACAGAAGCTGGTCCAAAAACGTCAAACTTTATTAAAAGGAATTTTTTATTGTTATGTATAAAACACATTTTTTAAAATCTTGAAAAACACAAGATCTTTTTAGACATTCACCTATTTAAAAATCTTTACATTATTATGAGACAGTTTAAATGTGATCTATTTGGGTTCCCCAATGTTTTGATGCAATTTGTCTCTGATATTACATAAGTGAGTGTGAAAATCTGTGAGAGACATCTGGTGGGCAAGATTCAAGCATGCAGCTAGCAAACTGGTTTTATCATCTTAGGATATATATTAGCTATTGCTACACAAAGCCCTAGTCTCCCCCACCCTCTGATTTTTCTCTTCTTTGGTTAGGGAAGGAAAAAGAAACAATTCTTAATGAACTCCTCTTATTTTATTTTAATTGGTAATAAAAATTAGTCTTCTCCACCAATGGCACTGGATAAGCCCCAGGCCTTTCAACAACGAACACAAATTCCATTGGAAAGAACCAGAAAAATGTAAGCTTCTTGAGAGAAGAGACTTTTTCCTTGTCTTGGTATCTTCATCTCCTAGAATGATGTCTTTCACTTGGGAGCTTCATAAATGCTGGCTGAACTGAACCATGTGAGAAGGATGGCAAATTGATTTGTTGGCTGGGGAAGACTAGTGATGGAATATCAGAGTTATAGGGACCTTGGACTCTCTTATGTACTTCCTTGACAAATGGTTGTCTTGTTTCCCATTGGAGATCTCAAATGACGGAAATTCATTGTCTTCTAAGGTAGCCCATTCAAGTTAGAGATTAGTTAACTATTGGAAATGGCTACCTATTGGGAAGTTTTTCCTTATATCAACAGCCAAAATAATCTTTGATATAAGGGAAAATATCCAACTGATTTAAAGAAGAGAAAAATACCAAAAAATGCATAAAGGAGATAAATTATAATGTTTTGCAAATCAGCATTTCTTAGTAAAGGCTAGAATTTTAAGCTGTATTATAATATATCCTCTGCATGGGGTTGACATAGCCAATAAATCTCCCCTATTCTTCCCCCTTCATCAAGTAGGAAATAGATAATTAAAATAGCTACTTTCAGCTGAGAGTATGTATATCAGTATTAATTAAATGAATTCTCTGCCATGGAAATAGGACAATTGCAATTGCTTAACCAGCTCTTTTAGCAGATTTTTTCAGTCTGATCACTGTGCCAAATGCAATTAGAGGTGTTACTATGGTTGACAAAGGTTACAAATACTATTTTCATTATGTGCCAGTTGGAACTGAGCAATGGTAGCAAGATGAAGGCAATATATTTTTAAAATGGCATCATTGAAGATAACTTTTTTTTTTCCTTTTGGAAACAAAAAAAATACCTATAAATACATCTGTTTGTTGTACATATGTGTTTTAGGGCATGCAGGACTTTCTTTTAAAAACATAATAATTCTTTATGATGGTTACTCTACTGCCAGATACATCTGAATGACACACTAAGGAAGTGACTTTCTGGGGTGTGGGGAGCATTGGCCTGTGGGAGCTGGATAAGAAATTGAGACTGGCTAAGAAATTGTAGCCACAATTGGACCCTGCTTCTCCCTCAGGGACTTTCCCTGACTTCTCTCTTTTCAGCTGGAGGGCATCCTGAGAGACGAGTATAATAGACCGAGTGTTTGCTTTTTCTACCCAACCAAAGGACATTAATTCAAACAAAAGGCATTTAATCAAATACCACAAAAGCAGAAGAACAGACATAAGAGACTATTTTCCTATGGATTACCCCATCACCACCAATAAGAGAGAGGACACACATCAGGGGTATGTAGCTAGGAGCAGGAATGAAAGGGCACAAGTCAGGATGCTGTGGAGCCAGAGAACTTTACACATTACACTCACACCTCTGAGTGCAGATCTGCTCAGGTCCTCTAGTGAAGAAATCAAATTGTTCTCTGTTAAGTGGGTGGGTAGGTGGGCGGAGGTAAGATATTTTATTTTCTTTGCTTAGCACAATACCTGGCACATAATATGCTCTTAAGTTTATTGACTGATTAATTTCCTTATACTTATTATCTCTACTGAGTGCATCATTTTTGTGCTGGCTAGGTATGTGGGATAGTTCTTTATGCTCACAGATCTACCAATCACAACAACATGTGCCATAGAGCAAGAGTTCCATGGTTCCATAGGGCTGATCTCTGGAGATATGGTTATCTGGAGGAAATATCAAGAGGGCCGATGGCAAGAAAATGATCCAGATGGAAAATGAATCATACCTAAGGCTATCTAGATATAGAGAACCTCTTGAATCTGTGCTTATACAAGCTCACATATGCATCAGGAGGATACAATCTTTCCCCCCCACCCCATTTTTAAATAATAGTCCTTTATTTTTTTCAAATATATGAAAAGATAGTTTTCAACATTCACGTTCACAAAACCTTGTGTTTTCTTACAAAACTCTGGACTTTCTCACATAGAGCCCTTTTAAATACCAGGAAGCATTAATGATACCATAAAAAAACATTATGGGAATATCCAAACTAGCTATTGGTCTCATTGTTTCAGTACAGAAAGCTAGATAGGAGGCACAATGAATAAAGCACTGAGTAAGGAAGACCTGAGTTTAAATTTGATCTCAGATATTTACTAACCATATGAAATGGTTTTTTATATTATAGGAAAACCTGTTTCAGTTTTGTCAGCTATAAAATAGGCATAATAAGGACCTACCTCCAGGATTATTATGATGATCAAATGAGATAATATTTGTAAAGCACTTATAAGGTACAATGCCTGATACATAATAAGTGCTAACAAATATTAGCTATTATGGTTATTATTATTTCACTGTGCATAATATTTCAAACCCTTGGCTCTAGCTCTAGCTCAATAATAATCTGCTTTTTTGATTCCTCCATCTCAAATATGCTTCTCATCCTAGGGAATTTCAGCATAAAATTCTATGCATACCTACTTTTTCTTATAGCTTAGGCTTTGAGAAGAAAATTGACCGCAAATGTTAACTCTATAATCACATGATCCTATGCTGGTCCTTAAGAAATCTTAGGTTTTTTTGGTCCTAAGCGATCTCTGTTTCCTCTCCATCCCCTAATTCCCCCTCACCCTAGTCACCAATATCAAGTACTGAAATAGAACCAAGAGGATGGATTTTTCCTAAAGAACCTTCATTGCTCCACTGTCTATAAAAGTGAAGCTGAGTACAGATCTCTTTTGTTCTCCTTAGGATATTTTCTTTTACACTTTCTTTCAGAATACAAGGTGTATGAGATGAGATGGATTTCTCCTTCCTGCTTCTAGAAGCAGTTAATGGTAATTTATATTAGAACTACCTAATGAGCAGGGTGTGTTTGCCCAGAGGTTTTTTTTTCCTTTAAAAATTTTTTCTAGCATTATTTTTTCCCAATTACATGTAAAAATAATTTTCAACATTTAGTTTTAAAATTGAATCCCAAATTCTCTCCTTCTCTTCCCACCCCCATTATTGACAAAGCAAGAAATTTGATATAGGTTTTACATATATATATAAAATCATGCAAACATATTGATATTATAAAAGAAAACAGATTAAAAGTAAAAAGTAAAAGTAAAAAACCCAAGAAAAATAAAGAAAAAAACTATGCTTTTATCTGTATTCAGACTCCATTGGTTCTTGGTTCTCTTTCTGAGGATGTACATCATTGTCATGTCTTTCAGGGTTGTCTTGGAACATTGTATTACTCAGAATAGCTAAGTTATTCACAGTTGATCATCTTACAATATTGTTGTTACTATGTACAATTTTCTCCTGGTTCTATTTATTTCACTTTATATAAGTTCATGTAAGTCTTTCCAGGTTTTTCTGTTCATCGTTTCTTATAACACAAAAGCATTCCATCACAATCATATACCACAACTTGTTCAACTGTTCCTCAATTGATGAGCATCCCCTCACTTTTTAAGTCTTTGCCACCAGAAAAGAACTAATATAAATATTTTTATACAAATAGGTCCTTTTCCTTCTTGTTTTTTTTTATCTCTTTGGAGATACAGACCTAGTAGTGGTATTGATAGGTCAAAGGACATGTATGTTTTATAGACCTTTGATCATAGTTCCCAATTGTTCTACATAATGGTTGAATCAGTTCATAACTGCACTAACAATACATTAATTCTTGAACCTCAAGTTCCTAGCAGACTTTTATTTACCTTTCCTTTTTAATCTGAGCATGTCAGAGAAAGTAGAACATATGCTAATGAATTTGTTCCATCAAAGAGATGAGAGAGATCTTCTGGAGCAATGATAAAACTCTTATAAAAACATAGGATGGAGAAAGACATATATGCCCAACAGACCTGTGAGTGGGGATTTTTGATTCACAAGGCAGAATGATGCTGGAAACTAGCCTGTTAGCCTCTAAATGGAGATTTCGTGGGCAGTCTTTCATGGGTAGTTAATCTCATACTCAGCCTGTCCAACTTCTCAAGGTGTATGATACTTTATGTTATTTAGAGAAGAAAGGGTATTAGGTATGGGTATTACATATATATATATATATATATATATATATATATGACTTGTGTAGAATGAAGGTCTCACCAAAAAACTGTTTGAAGAGTCTCTCCAATTACAATTCCTGGTTTAGTCATCTTATGGAAGAATTGTGGATTATTTGAATATATTATGGATTTCTTTATCAATATTCAGACACCAATGAATTCCTTTTTATCTTTTGAATTTTCTGAGGAGTAAAAAGAAAGCTTTACCATATAATCTTTGCATTTGTAACCTTGGATATTTATGTAGTATTGGAAGATCCCCTTTTACCCATTTTTTGGTTATAATTTTTTTTACTTTACTTATAATTTATGGTATAGTACAAGTATTTGCATAATACAGTACAATAAAAAGATGATTGTACATGAAACTGCAAATCTGCTATGTACAACTTGCTATTCCTTTGAAATATACAACAAAATCATCACGTAATTTTTTTTCCTTCTCTCCCCTTCCCCTCCAGAGAACTGGAAATTGCAGGGACCTTTTTTTTAACCCATATTTAGGGAAAACTCAGTCATAAATTGCACCTGAATTTTAAAGAATTTCCTGAAGTAATTCCAAGTAGAAGCAACAAGCAAAATCCTTTTAGGGTCCCCCCAAATTAGATCTGAGAGTTCTGGACTCTTTGGGGACTCTGGATCATGTTAAACTTACAGAAATATGTGCTATATTGGGGAATTGTAAATTCCATAAAGATAGGTAATTAATTTTACTCTCCTTTAGTGTCTAGAGGCAACTAGATGGCACAATGGTTGGAGGATTAAGCCTCAAGTCAGGAAGATATTTGAGTTCAAATGTGGTATCAGACACTTACTAGCTATATGATCTTGGCAAATCACTTAGCCTTTGTTGGATTCAGTTTCTTCAACTTTATAATGAGGATAATAACAACATCTACTTTCCAGAATAATAGTGAGGATCAAATGATCTAATATGTGTCTTTACATATGCTTAGCATAGTGGTACTCACAGAAGGTGATTAATAAATGCTTGTTTCCTTCTTTCTAGCCCACTGCTTAGAGTAGGTACTAATAATTCAGATGGAAGATCTTGGTCAGAGTAGGTATTAACCCACCTTCCAGCTCTGATGTCCCTGATTGTCTCTCCCTGGTTCCCCCTCCCCCAATCCTTTCTACCTCCACCAGTGATGGGTATCTTCAAACAGGTCTGAAAGCCTCTGAATGCTTTTGAAACTTCCCTTTGTGATGGGATTGCCAGATCCTTTGATAATCTTGTCCTACTTGCTTTCTGTGGATTTCTTTTGTTTGCCAGACTACCGGATTTGTCAGTACTATCATACATTCTTGGCACATTTTTATACTGAGGTACCCATCCCCCAGTTCTTATACTGGTTTAGACTTTGACAACTTCCTGCAAATGAACTAACAAAGCTGAACAGACAGGTGTGTAACCTCTGTAAGTGACATATGAGGTAGTATGGCTTTGCTGGTTTATTCCATACACTTTAGGCTCTTAAAGGAGATATTTGGGACTATTCCAATCTTAATTCAACTTGTTCTGAAAGAGGAACTAGCATATTAATTAACTGCCCAGATCACTGACTGAACAATGTGAGGTATCTTCTTTAACTTAGCACTTGAAAATTAATTTTTAATCTATTTACTCCCTGACAATTTTAGGAAGAGTTGACATATTTTGAATAATTTTAGCATGTTCCTAAAAGATATCAAGAAATTGTTAAATCTGATTTGTGAAATACACAGAAAAAAGCAGAATGAAGTTCAGAAGGGGAAAATGACAAATAGGGTAACGTCCCTATTTATATTAAATTTAATATGCACTGAAAAACAAACCTATGTGATAGAAAATCACAGTTTTACATACAATTCTCTCTTTTTCAGTTCTGATTTTGCATGCTGACATGGTCATTTTCTTGATGTTTATTAAATACAGTTAGTTCTGCTATGATGTTTGTTTTGAAAATGTGAATTTGTTCCAAAGCTCTTGATATAAATTAAACATTAGGAAATATTTTGTGTTTTATACATTTAGAATTTATCATGTATAATTTCTAAGAAAAATAAAAAGAAAGCAGAAAAACTGTCCACTTCACAATAATTCATAAATTGCAATCCTTCTGATGCCTGTTTCCACAAGCAAACTGCATCTTTATCAAGGTAAAGAAATAGGAGAGGGGAATGGAAGAGAAACTGAATGAGCTACAGTCTGAACAGCTTAAGGCTGCAGACTTGACTACTATTTAAGTGTAAAACTGTGCTGCCATTTTTATTGGGTTCCCATTAAAAAAATTTGTTACTAAGAGGGTTTTTGAGCATTGTTTTCCTAGTTCCATTTTCCCCATACATTCTCTATGGTTCTATTGTGAACAATAGTTTTCTTGTAATAGAACAAAACTGTGGTCAATTTAAAATTTTTATTTATGCTTCACATACAGACACAGCAGAAACATCACTCCCACAGCAGACCTAGCTTCTGTAATTTTAAGAAACAATTCGGTGGAAAAAGTTAAAGAAATTTTTAAAAGAATCTGTTTGTAACCAATGACTTCCTTTACCAGTTCCAACAGTCATACTAAAGATTGTGGTCAACAAAACAACATTTCTGCAGGATGTCTGTTACAGCTGAAGCCTAGGAAAAAACAAAAGGAACCAGAAAATCATGTCTATTAGTGGATTTTTTGTTTTAATAAGTTAGTGTTTTTATGCTCTAAATAGGTACCATGTTTCAAATCATCATTTTATTCCATAAATGAAAGAATCCCAATTCAGTTGAACTGCATTAGAAAAACACATGGTGATGACATATGGATAAACATTTTTTTAGAAGAGACAGCTGGTTGGAAACCCTCCATTAAATACCTTCTCTTATAGGAATGTATGTAACATTTTATTGTCACTTAATTTCTTGGTAGGCCATCCATTTGTGTTAATCTGTAGACTGCAGTTTGAAACCCCTGGGAATAATCAACTATCAAAAATGTTTCTTTTCCAAAATGATTTTTAAGCACTTAAAAAAACAACTCTATTTTAGGCACTGTAGGAAGAGACCCCTTCCCTCTTTCTCTGTGTCTATCTGTCTCTGTCTCTCTTCTCACAGTTTAAGACAGACCAAAATGATAAATATGGAAATAATAAAGACACAGGAAAATGAATAAATACTAAAAATGCCCTTTGTTCTGGTTCCATTTGCTTATCTTGTGAAAAATAAGTAAATTTGTACACCTGGCTGGGATTTTTGTATTCAGAATGTTCCTAATTAGCAAGCCTATTATCAGATTCCTCAATAATGTGCTGAAGAAAGTATCAGCACTCTAAAAATGACAGCAGAAAGAGGATGAGAATTCTAAGAACAGTTCTGAGGCATTCCACTCATTCTGGTAAAATCATCAAAACAACTTAAAACAGTATATTCAGATTTCTTGATCTAAAAAATGTTTTTTTAAAAGATGTATTCCTAATATATGTCTATATACATATGTACAAAACATGACATCTACAGGATATGTGACCTCTCAACTTAGCCAACTGTCTAAGACTATTTAAAGTTTCAGAAAGTGTTGTGATTTTTATAGCTAGAAATTCCTTGTTGAAAGCTAGCTATGTCAATGAAATCACAGGTCTGGTCAGAAAAATAACTAAAGGGAATATCAGTACAATACAACATCAATTATTTTATATTGTGGAAAACATTCCATTTCCTAAAATTTTCAGTTTTGTTGGAAGAGAGATTATGCATAGCAGGTTTTGGATAGAGAGGATCACAGAAGATAAAATGAATAATTTTGATTACAATAAATGTTTTTATTTGTTTTGTTGTTGTTATACAAATACAACTAAGATTAATAAGGTGACAAGTAACTAGGAAAAAAACTCTTTAGAGCAAGGTTCCCTGAAAAAGGTCCTATTTCCAAAATATATGAGAAACTGATTCAAATTTGTAGGAATGAGAGTCATTCTCTAATTGACAAATGGTTTAAGAACATGGATGGATAGTTCTAAAGAGAAACAGCCTAGGATATAACCATATGAAAAAAATGTTCCAAATCACTAATAATTAGAGAACTGAAAATTAAAGCAATTCTTCTGTTCTATCTCACACTTTGTTGGCAAAGATCATAAAAAGAAAAATGAAGAAAAAGATAAATATTGGAGGGATTTTGAGAAAACAGGCACACTGATAACATTATTGCTATCCAACCATTTTGGAAAACAATTTGAAATTGTAAAAAGTTACTAAATAGGGTATATTCTTTGACTCAGCCAGGCGTCAGTTCTAAAGGAAAAGGAAAAGGTTTTATATATAAAAAATATTTATAGCAACATTTTTTTTTTTTTGTAGTGGCAGAAAACTGGAAACTAAGGAGATACCAACTAGGGAATGGCTGAATAACTTTTTTTTGTGTGTATGTATGTATGTGTGTGTGAATGTAATGGAATACTATTGTTCTATAAGAAATGAAGGAAAAATTTATTTCAAAGAGAAATGGAAAGACTTCTATAAATTAGGAAAAAGAAAATGAGCAGAACCAAAGAAGAATTTGTGATTTAATAATAGCATTACAAAAATGAATAATTTTGAAAGACCAACTAAATGATGTCATAATTTTTTTCTTTCTTTTTTTTTTTTGCTAGGCAATTGAGGTTAAGTGACTTGCCCAGGGACACACAGCTAGAAAGTATGAAGTATCTGAGGCTTGATTTGAACTCAGGACCTCCTGACTTGAAGGCTGGCACTCTATCCACTGCACCATCTAGCTGCTCCAATGTCAATTTCAAAGAATTGAAAAAGAAGGCTGTCCAATTCATGACAAAGAGACAGGGACTAACATATAAAATAGGAAATTAAATTTTTGGATGTGAACAATATAGGAACATGTTTTGCTTAACTGAACTTGGTAATACAGGGACTTTAGAGGAGTCAGTGAAGGAAGATCAGAAGGAAAAATGCTTTATAATTTGAAAAAAAAACATTTAAAAGAAAGGAATTTCTGATTTTTCTTTGAATTTCTTTGCTCATTGTAAATTTACTTCATTTTTTATTTTGGTGATTTATTTTTCCTCTTCTATCCTCAGTAAACTGAAGATTGAACGATTTTAATGTTTTTGAAAAAATAGTTCTTAGTTTTAATTTTTAAAACTTATGCATTTTATTTTTCTCCTAATTTTCTTTCTGTTTTTATTAGAGTTTTTAATTTGTTGTTTTAAATTTAGATTTTTACATTTGTTGTTTTATTTTTTAATTCCATGCTTGGTTCATTAAATCTCACTTTTTTATTTTCTTAATGATATACTTTCAGGGTACAACTTTTTTTTTTTCCCTAGAGAATTGCTTTGGCTACATCCTTTAAATTCATAATACTCTCCAGCATTTATATAGCACTTAAGTTTTGAAAAGCAATTTGTATATGTTATCTCATTTGATCATCACAACTCAGAAGTAAATCTGTTTTCATTTCTCTCTCTCTCAATCTCATTGAGATTGAGTTATTAGCCTAAGAGCCTAGTGAATTTTTGAAGTAGGATTTAAAAGAAGGTCTCATCGATTCTAAATCCAATACTCCATCCACTAGGTCACCTAGCTGCCTTTATCATCTCTGTTATTATTCTCTTTCATACAGTTAATAATTGTTTCTATAATTTGTTCAGTGACTTACTCAGCATTCATAGTCATTATTTATTCCCCATTTCTTTTGGTTGAACATTGCATTATCATTTTTATTGTATTATTATCTGTAAGATGAGGCAGCATGTGCTGTAGTCAGAATCAGGAAAAACTGAATTCAAGTCCTGTCTCTGACCCACAAAATTGGTTGTGTGATCCTGGGCAAGTCATTTTACCTCTTATCACTTCCAAACAACTCTGTGGTGGTTGTTGTGTTGAGTTGTTCTAGTTAAGACATCTCTTTATTACCTTACTTGGGGTTTTCTTGGCAAACATACTGGAACGGTTTGCCATTTCCTTCTCAAATTCATTTTATAGCTGGAGCACTGGAGTCAGGAAGATCTAAATTCAAATACAGCCTCATTCACTAGCTGAGTGAATATGGATAAGTTATTTAAGCTTTGCCTTAATCCAGTGGAGAAAGAAATGGCAAACCACTACAGTGTCTTTGCCAAGAAAACCTCATGAAGAGTATAGTCCAGAAGGTCACAAAAAGTTGCTCAGACTCAACAACAATGTCAACACAGATTTGTGTTTGTCTCCATTATTTGGGGAGTGGAGGAGGGAGATTGGAGGATCACAAAGCTCTGGGCTGAGAAGGAATAGCAAAGAGAGAGAATAGAGGACTATACAATAAAGTTAAGATAGTTTGGGGTTTGGGGAATGTGAATTTCTTCCAGAATTCTTTATGTAAATTAAAATTTGCATGATGCAAATTTATGTAACACAAGAACTGTCTATGTCATATTCTAAATCCTCCATTTCTTTAATATAGAAGCTGCTAAATCTTGTGTGAACTCTACTCCACAATATTTGAATTGTTTCTTTTTGGTTGCTTGCAATAATTACTCTCTGATCTGGGAGCTCTAGAATTTTACTATATTATTCCTAGAAGTTTACATTTTGGGATCTCTTTCAGGAGGCGATTGGCAGATTCTTTCAATTTCTATTTTACCTTCTGGATTTAAGTATTGGTGCAGTTTTACTTGATTTTTTTTTTTTTTTAACATATCATGACTAGGCTCTTTTTTTTTTTTTTTTTTTTTTTTTTTTTAAACATAGCTTAAATTATCTTTGTTCAATTTATTTTCCAGGTCAGTTATTTTTCTGATGAGACATTTCATATTTCCTTTTATCTCTTCATTCTTTTCACGTCTCAAAGTTATTAGTTTCCACTTGCCAAATTCTAATTTTTAAGGAATTGCTTTCTTCATTGAGGTTTTGTAACTCTTTTCCCATTTGGTCAATTTTATTTTTATTTTTTTTTTAGATATTTTCTTCAATATTCGTGTGTGTGTGTGTGTGTGTGTGTGGTGTATCTCTTTGTGTGTTCAGATGTTAATTCTCTTTTCATTATTTTCTTGCATCACTCATTTCTCTTCCCATTTTCCCCCTTTACTGCTCTTATCTATTTCTTCAACTTTTCCAGAAATTCTTCTTGTGATTGAATTCAATTAGCATTTTTCTTTGTCTTTGCTTGTAGCTGTTTCCATATTGTTGTTTTCTGAGTTTTTGTTTTGGTGTCCCCTGCCACTATAGGTCAAGTTCTTTTTTTATTCTTTTGTCTACTCATTTTCCCATTATATTTCTTAATTTTGAACTTTATGTTAAAGTTGGGCTCTGCTCACCTCAGGGTAGACAGGCACTGTTGCAAGCTTCAAGTTTTTGTGTTCTGCTATTTTCAGTTCTGTGATTCTGCAAATTTTGGATATATCCAAGGTGGTGTGACCTGGGGAGAGATGTGATAGCTGCTAGTCAATAAAACTATGCCTTGGAAGTATGACCAGGGCCCCTGCTCTTATGTAACTGACCACAAGCACTTCTCTTTGCTCTAGAATTTTGAGGCAGAACTGCATATAGACAAAAGAGTTGCTGATAATTATTATCAGCTGAATCATCTGCCAGCAACATAGTTTCCTGTAATCTCTTTCTGACCAGTTGTCTGACCTTTTGACCATCTCTGGGATGAGGCTACTGCTGCTGCTGTGGCTATCTCTAAGCTCTTTGTTTTTTCTTTAATTTAATTTTTAAAAGTCTTGTTTTGTTCCATAAGCATGAAAAAATTCATTTCATTGCTTACTCTTTTTTTGAAAATTATTTTCATTTGTCTTTTCTTTCTCTAATTTGGAGTATTTTCAAGTTGAATATTTAGTAGTTTCATTTCTTTTGGAAGAATGACCCCAGTAACTTTTTTATTAAAGTCCACGTTTTTCCCAACTGATGATTGGGGTCGGCTCTGCAGAATATTTTTGGGTGCTACTATTATGATAAGCCTTCAAGACATTGTTTTTACCCAGATGACATTAGCTTTTAATTGTAAATATGCAAACAAGCTATTTTCTCTTGTGTCATTCTTAACTAATAATAGATAAAAGTACAGAGGCATAGTTGGGACAAAGGATTCCTTGTATTAGCCAGGGACTGTTTTCTAGGTTATTATTTCAGTAAGTTTTGTGAACATGTAACTAACTTTAAGATTGAGAAATAATTTCTTTTGTTTTTTGGGGGGGAGGAATGATTCAATTGAGGTTGTGACTTGCTTAGAGTCACACAGTTAGTAAGTATTAAGTGTCTGAGGCTGGATTTCAGTTCAAATCCAGTGCTCTATCCACTGTGCCATATAGCTTCCCCCAAGAAGTAATTTCTTAAGATTGTAATTATAATTTCATCATCAACAAAAGATCAATTTTTTAAAAAGTAAGACTAAATTTAATAATTACTCTCCTAAAGTCTAAGGGTACTATTAAAGAATAGAATTGCCACTTACCTGTGATGGTGGACAAGAGACTAAAGAAAGAATATGTTTAACTTCTTTCCTGAGAAAAATTACTAATTCTTATCTTGTGAAAATAATTTTTGAGAAAAAAAACTTTAGCCTTCATCCTGAAAGAATGATAGGAATGTTTTCAGAGTATTATTTAGTAGTGACTGATTTCACAACCAATTTATAGCAGATACTAGTTGAGGACTCAGAATTAATTGACAAATGACTAGAATTGTAAAAACTTTCATTAATGAGACAGTGTCGACACATAATCCTTTATTGCCTTAGCACCCAAAAGAAGAATGAATAAAGGTCATGAATCACATAGGCTAAGAGTTGGAAGTTTACAGTTGTTACTACCAACGAATGAATGCACCTGATTCTATATGAGGCTCAGAGTCTCTAAAACCCTGTTACATATATGGCAATCATTTACTCAAATTATAGACAAAAAAAAAAAAAGAACATAATCTTAGCACTACTGCATGCTACATAGTTCTTTATTCCAGTTTGGTTTTTTATCATATATATGTTATTATACATAATAATTACAATAATCAAAAAAAAAAAAAAAGGAAGAAAATAAATAAGATACCCTGGTTTACAAAACAAAACTGGTTTGTGTGAAGCTGTTAAACAAAAAGACCAACTGAGCATTTTGTAAATTAAATGATTTACATCAGTGAGGAACATTAGATTTCACAGTCACCTGATCTGGTCTTCACTAGTTTTCCTAAAATATAGATAATAATTCCTACCAATTTACTCATCTCATTTTACAGAATATCTGCAAAAAGCTTAAGCAACTCTAGGGAGAAAGCTAATATGTCAAAATGAACTGCTTTTACAAATAGTAGAATAAGTTTATCTTGATTCAATCATTAGATTGTGAACTTTTTGAGGATTTTTTGCCTCATTTTGTATCAATCGCACTTAGCACAGTACCCGATGTTGTAAGTTTTAGTAATAAATATTGATTGGTTCAGATTAACTAATGTTTATTTGTACACAGTGATAATCAGAGAATCCTAGAAGGAAATACAAAGAAAAAATCAGAATATGGACCATGATTTGAAATTTCAATTGTCTGCATACTAAATATCCTCCCATTAAGAGTTCAGTACTTTGACAGAGAATACTGCAGATTCTCCAAATAGCCACGAGAGGGCAGGGAGCAGACATCAATCTTGTGTTCTTTTGAGAAAGTAAACTAAACTACTTTAGTTTACAAAAAATTCTTCAATCTCAAAGGTTAGAATTATCCATTTTTAGAGCATAGTAAAAGAAAACAAACTGCTTTTAAGTGCAAATAGGAATTGCAGTTTCTAGGATGAACTTGAATATTTAACCATAAAATAATACAAAGCTATTTTAGAGATAAAGGTAAGCAGAAATACTGTTATGGTGTAAGACAAATGTACACTGATTGTAGGTGCCAATCTATGTCAATGTACTAGAAAGTGACAAGTTTGTGATCAACACATTCAGGAATGTTTCTAGCCGTCGCTGTGATCGGTAAGCGACAAGTCCACCTTTATTGGCCCATCGATCTACACCAGTAGCTCCTTGATTGTCCACATTGTACAACAAGTATGGCAAATCAAGCCCAGTATCTGGGTTTCTTTTTAAGCACTCCTTCAAATCCACCATTCCTCCACCAATTGACTTCAATATGGCATGAGCTGCACAGGAGTCCCATTTGAATGTGGTATCCTCAGAAAAGATATAAACATCAACAAGACCTTGTACAACACAAAGGCTCTTGTACCCAGCTCCAGCTGCCCCGTAAACATTTTCACCACATATATTGGATAGTGCTGCTTTGATAGTGTCCTTTTCACTTGTACTAATGACGGCAGAAAAATGCTGGGTAAATTTAGGTTCACAGTTAGCCTTTTCAGCCAGCTGACTCGCTGCTTCACCATCATTTCCATTCTCATTGGAAAGCTGAAGTGAATGAACGTTGCAATCCATATAAGAAAGACCCCAAAAGTACTGCCCTTTCCACCTGTGAAAAAAGAAATGCAAGTGATTTTCCCCCTTCATTTGTTTTTACCCAGATGACATTAGCTTTTAATTGTAAATATGCACACATATTCTTCATCATTATTTTTGCCATAGCTACTTTAATGGACCTTAAAATCCTTATCCTGCATTAAAGACATATTCCAATGCATCACTGGAATCAGGCCATGGAAGTAATGTTGGACTCTAAATTTCCACCTTTGTCATATCCATGATAGTACAAAAATGTTTTAGGAACATTGACCTACCAGATGAATTTCTTCTTACTATAACATTTTAATACTATTTTTGGGATATGAAATCAAATGTAAAAGTTAAGATGAAAGAATAAAGTTTTATCTAACTTAAGAATGGCTTCTCACTCTTACTTAAATTTTTCATGGTTTTAGTAACTCTGCTTTATCTTCTCTTACTCTCCAGTTCTAGTCTTATTGATGGCACAAATAGCAAAGAGTATAAATCTTTAGAAGTAACTCTCTAGGATAAAAATCATCATTATACCTAGTCCTAAAACTTTGTCATTTAAAATATTTAAAGTAGTGGTTCCTGAAGAAGGTAGAAAGCTTTTTAATCATTACTTTTGGTGTTTTTTTATTGTTGAAGACAGTTAATTACCTCTATATAATAAAAATCAGCATTCATTGATTATGTGCCAGATATTAGAGATACAAATAAAAAACCAAGACAGTCACTATCCTCAAGAAGCTTAAATGTAACTCACAACTCTAAGAAAAAAAATTTTAAGTGAATTTCTTCAGAGGAAAACAAGGTCTCTACATGAGAAATAGCTTGAATTACTAAAATGAAAGTTAGCACGGTATAGTCAGTAGAAAGTGAGCTGGCCTCAAAGCCAAAAAGTACCAACTCTGATGCAAATCGGATGGTGACACTGGTCTATTATTCTGTACATTAATGAGACTTTGTTTTTGAAAATAACAATCTTTTTTTTGGGGGGGGAGGCGGAATCGGGGTTAAATGACTTATCCAGGATCACATTGCTAGCTTCTAAGGTAGGATTTCAACTCAAGTCCTCCTGACTCCAGGGTCATTGCTATATCCACTGCATCACCTAGCTGCCCTTATTATTCTGTATTTTAGACGACTCTCTAAGATGCCAAGATGCAGAGAAAAGTTTCTACTTGCCATGCCAGAGGGACTTTTTTCACCTAGTATTTCCCTAAACCAATGAAATTACAAGCTCAGTGCTTATTCTTACTCTTAAAATTATTGGGTTTGGTTGGGCCACTGTTTAAAGGGTCTGTATTGGGAAGAGAAGCCCTCCTCTCTATTTCTGTTTATTCAAAGGGAGCCCTGGGTAGAGCTCAGCAAGACAACAAGCATTTATTATAGGGCAGGCATTGTGTGGGAGAAGGGAGTTTGGTTTTACCTTGCACAGACATGTTTAAATGACTTAAAACTTCAGCCAATGGTTTAGAACTCCCAGTATGATTCAAGACTATGTGGAAATTCTTGGATCATTCTTTCTAGTGGGTACAAGAATCTACCACAGAATAGTAATTTCATATTTTGATTATTTAAAATGTCTGATACATGAACTCCATGTCACCAAGGGCAAAGGTGGATGGGAAACAAAATATAGACTGTTTCAATAAGATATGCAGTTTCTGTTCTTTTCATTCTTAAAATTAACTTAGATTTGCCATATTTCTTAAGGTCATTAAGAAAAGTTTAATTATTTATTTGATAATATTCTTCAAAACACAGAAACTAGGAAACAATAATGATGATGATAGCTAGGATTTCTATAGCACTTTAAGGTTTGCAAAGTGCTTTACAGATACTGTCTCATTTTATCCTTACAACCAACTGGAAGGTAAGTATTATTATTACTTCCATTTTTAATATATGAGTAAACTTAGGCAGATCAAGATTAAGGTGACTGGTCTAAGAGTACATAGCTAGTAAGAGTCTGAGGCTAGATTTGTATTCAAGTCTTCATCATTAACAAACTTACTACTGTAACCACTGTACCATCTACTTGTTGATTTTACTTTGATAGTGACATTTGAATCTTTACAATTTTGGTATAATTCTGTTTGAGAAAGCACAGCACAGGATTGGTGCTCTCTAGACCCCAAATAAAAATTCTGATTCTTGAATCTCTTTAGGTGTAGAACTTATTGTAATTTTTTTTTTTTTTTTTTTGGTCTGAGTAAAGAATTTACTTAGGAAAAATAAAAATCCTTTCCAATAAAATAGGCCCCATTTTATTTAAAATGTTATTCTGGAAAACTTTCAGCAGAAACATTCTAATTCAGCTCAGTAAATAGAAATGAAATATAGACAGAAATGGTCTTAGAGAGTTTTTGAGTTGGAAGGGATTCTCTTGATTTTCCAAGGTCTAGTCCAAATCCCTTATTTTATAAATGGGTAGAGTCAGGTTTAGAAACTCACTAAGCAAGATCACAGAAACTGGCAAAGTCAGGGCTAAAACCCATTTCATCAATAAGTCTGATCATCTTAAAAGGTGGCTAAATGTGAGACTATATAAATTCTGTCAATTCTGACAACTAAAGTCAATTCATCTTTTACCTGAGTGTTTTTACATCTTGTGATGCAAATGGTTGATTGATGACTCCAATTAAAGGCACCCCTGTTTGTCTATCATAAACACCAATTAATATAGTTACACATTGAAGTCCACATGGAAAAATCCCTTGATTAGGTTTGATGTCAGCAGACCCTTTTATGTATTGATAAGTAGAATCTAAAAATAAATCAAAACAGTCATTATTCAGATAAAGCTTAATTAGGATGATAAGAAAGCCATTTTTCTCCCCTTCTATACTCTTATAGCATTTATGGATCCTTTCCTTAATCTTCTCACTTTCTTCTACTTACATCTTCAACTTTTCCTTCACTTATTTGTATTTATATATTTTTTCTCCAATTAAATTGTAAATTAGGGTTTAGCAAAGACATTCATTATCATCACTATTATTATCCACTATTGTACCAGAAATACTAGCTAGAGCAATAAAACAAGTTATAGCTTGTTATAAAAAATAGCTATAGCAATAAAAAAAAAAGAAGTTGAAGGAATAAGAATAGGAAACAATAAGACAAAACTATTATGTTTTGCAGTCAATGTGATGATATACTTAGAGAACCTAAGAAATCAACTAAAAAAAAATGGAAAACTTTAGCAAAGTTGCAAAATATAAAATAATCTCACATAACTGATCAGGATTTTTATATATTATCAACAAAACCCCATCAAAAATACATAGAAAGAGAAATTCCACTTAAAATAACTTCAGAGAGTATGAAAATCTTGGAAATATATCTGCCAAAACAAATCTAGGAACTATATGAATATAAGTGTAAAACACTTTTCAAACAGAAAGACAGACCTAAACAAATGGAGAAATATTAATTGCTTATAGGTAGGCTGAACCAATATAATAAAAATAACAATTCCACATATATTAGTTTACTTATTCAATGTCATAACAATCAAACTACCAAATAATTATTTTATAAAGTTAGGGAAAAAAAGAACAAAAGGTCAAAGAGTATCAAATGAAAAACATGAAAAAAATGAAAAAAATCAATGAAAACCGTGAAGGAAGGCAGATTAACAGTTGCAAACTATTACAAAGTGGTAATCATCAAAACAATCAGGTAATAACTATGAAATAAAATGATGAATCAGTTTATAGCAAATGACAATAGTAATTTAGTTTTTGATAAATCCCAAGATCCAAATTTTAGGGGTTGGCTTCACTATTTGACAAATATTGCTGGGAAAACTGGAAAGTAATTTGGCAGAAACTAGATACAGACTAACATCTCATATTGTATAATAAAATAACATCAAAATCAGCACATGATTTAGATATAAAAGGTAATATCATAAGCAAATTAGGGGAATATGGAAAAATTTGCCTGTCAGATCTGTGGATAAGGAAAGAGTTTATGACCAAACAAGAGATAGAGAAAATCACAGGAAATAAAATGGAAAATGTTGATTGTATGAATGTAAATTTTTTGCACAAAAAAATTAATATAGCCAAAATTAGAAGGAAAGTAGGAACGGGATGGGGAGGGTAGGGGGTGTGAGGAATAGATAGCAAGTTTTTCTGCTATAGGTCTCATTTCTCAAATATATGGAGAACTGAGCCAAACTTAAGGGCCATTCCCTGAAAAATGGTCAAAGGATATGAACCAGGTTTTATAAGAAAAAAATCCCTAAATTATCAATAGTCATATGAAAAAATAGTCTAAATCACTATTGATGAGAGAAATGCAAATTTAAAAACTCTGAGCTATCACTTCACAAGTATCAGATTGACCAACATGACAAAAAGAAAATGACTAATTCTGTTGGGGATATGGGGAAAATAGGTACACTAATGCACTGCTGGTGAAGTTGCAAATTAATTCAATATTTCTGTAGAACATTTAGAACCTATGCTCAAAGAGATATAAAACTAGGAATACCCTTTGATCTAAAAATATCACAACTAGGTTTGCATCCCAAAAAAATTAAAGAAAAATGAAAAATAACTATATAAACAAAAATATTTATAGTAGCTCTTTTTTGTGGTGGCAAGAATTAAAAATTGAAGGAATGCCTATCAGGCAATGGCTCAACAACTTGTGGTATGTGATTGTGATGGAATTGAACAGGTGGATAGTTTCAGAAAAACCTATAAAGACTTCTATGATACAAAGTGAAGTGCTTAGAGCCATGATAGCATTGTACACAGTAACAGAAATATTGTAATAATGAAAATTATGAAATATTTAGTTATTCCAATCCATACAAAGATCCAAAACAATTCTAAAAGATTCACAAAGAAAAATGCTATCTGCATTCAGAGAGAGAACTAATGAACTCTGATTGCAAATTGATGCATACTCTTTTCATTTTATTTTTACTTTTTTTTTTTGCAACATGGCAAAAATATTAAGATATAATATAATCATTTAAAAAAATAAACTGTAAAGTCTTTGTTAAGTGGACATTGCGTTTTATACTTATCTCTTCTCTCCCTTACCTTTTTTCCCCCTCCATTTTATACTTATTCTTATCCTTTCACAGAGACAGCAGTGATTTTAATCTAGGTATTTAACACCTTCAGTAATGCAAATTAGCAAATCCTCTGTAACTTAAAATCTTAGGGAGATGCTGGGGACATTGATAACTTAAATGGCTTGCTCATGGTGACATAGCTAGTGTATGTCAGAAGTAGGAGGTAGGTCTTCCTAACTTTGCCTCCATGCCTCTCTTATGGTTGATATGTTTCTTATACTTAATAACATAAAATTTCTAATATGTTAAAAACCCTTGTGTTTTAAAATCAGCCCCAAACTGAAAGAAGTTATGAAAACTACTACTATTATCCTACAATGATTCTAAAAATGGTTGAAAGAGAGAAGTAGGAAAGTTGACAGTATTTTCACCAATGCTTTTATGGTCATGAGAAATCATGTTATTGTAGTATATTTAGATTGGTCTCAGAGTCAAGAACACCAGTTTGTATGCTGGCCGTGTGACTTGAGTCACATATGATCATATATCTAAGAGAAAAAGTGACTTTTCCTCTCAATGCTCCAGAAGACTACATTAAGATTTTAAGTTGCAATGAACCTGATATATGGAGTTTTCTCCATAAATCTGGGTACTGTACAAATGAAATCACAGACCTAATCTTTATTACATGATCATGGACTAGACCAGGGGTCCTCAAACTTTTTAAATGGGGGGCCAGTTCACTGTTCTTCAGACTGTTGGAAGGCCAGACTATAGTAAAAACAAAAACTTTGTTTTGTGGGCCTTTAAATAAAGAAACTTCATAGCCCTGGGTGAGGGGGGATAATCATCCTCAGTTGCTGCATCTGGTCCATGGGCAGTAGTTTGAGGACCCCTGGACTAGACTCCCCATAAAGTATGTTATGAAGTGCATTTGGGAATGGAAATGATCACTCTGTGCCCTCCTTAACTGGTATTAATAGAATAACCATGTGCTTATTATAAGATAGGAACCCCACCATCACCTTCTTACCTATGGGATCCACCCACATTCCCATGATATCTTGTGGAATATCGATTTGCACCAAATCCAGACTGGGGTCATCAAATGAAATATCTTGATGGACAACTTGGGCCAGTGCTTCAGATGCCAATTTGTTACCATTAAGAACCTTACTAAGAAGTTGTGCAGTTTCTTCTTCTGTTGGACATACTTTAACTGTGATCTTTTCTCCTAAAATGAAAAATGAAAAAATGAAAAATCAATTTATTATGAAAAACTCAAAAAACAATAAATAACAGTATATGCTTTTAAGTGGGCATAGTCTTTTCCATCCGTTGGTGACACAGTAAGTAAGAATGCTGGACTTGCAAGCAGGAAGACTTTAGATAAAAACCCACCTCAGATACTTACTGGATGTAGGATAAGTTAAGTCTGTTAACTTCTCTCAACCTCAGTTTAATCATTTGTAAAATGGGGACAATAATAGTACTTCTCTCACAGGGTTACTGTGAGGTTAAATGAGATAATACATATATATCTCTTTGCAAACCATAAAAAGTGCTATATAAATGCTACTTATTATTCTGCTAGTTATCATCTCTTAGAAGTTTTTCAGAGATCCTTCTTGTTAATTAAATAATTTTTTTTTGCCTTTTCAACTTTGTCTTACTGTAATTTTTGATATTTCAAAGCTTTTAGTCATCTGAATGTAGGATACATGTCAAAAAAAAGATAGTTTTTTCTTTTAATTCAACATGAGTGTAAATAGTAATTGTTTCTGTTCTGGCCGGAAACCAAGAGGGTTTTCCCCTTCGAGATCGATTCTTTTGGGAAGGCAAATGAGACCCTCTTTTGACTCAAATTTTACTTAGCTTTTAATTACCGAATTGCCATTGCCTCAGACAAACTAAGACCTGAGAATGACCAAGCTTATAGCTTATAAAATTTATAAAGACCAAAGTTTCCCTCTGCATCCAAGGCATCATTGGTCATCTTGATCCATGTTTTGCCATTTGCCAGAGAAGACTCTAAAGGACTAAGTGAAGCCAGTAGCTTTGCACCCCTACCTCACTTAAATCCAATTATTTGCAAGTCAAGTGAATTCCTGCTGATGTCATTGGTCTGATTTGAACAACATCCACACTGAACAATTATGATTATACAATAATATGCATTTACATGACCCTTGCAAAGCACTTTACATGAATTATCTCATTTGCAAACTATTTTGCATTTGTTCTTAAATCCTTTTTTACAGAAAAGGAAAAAGAAGAGTAGTAACTTGTTCAAGTTTACACAGCTAGTAAGTGATTGAGGCAGGACTGGATTCCAGGGCTTTCTGCCTCCAAGTTTAATACTCCCGATGCAATCACTTTTATGAAATAAGATTGTAATAGCAAGGAAATGCTTATTTTTAATGATTATGAGATAAATGGTATGCTGATTTTTATGTTTATCTAAAGAGATATGACAACATCATTCTCAGCTGAACACTGCAAAGAATGAGAAAAGTGGTAAAGATGTCAAAATACATGTATTTATAGCTCATACAATATAATCCACAAAAGTTCCCCAAGCCATTATTTAGAGTATATTTCCACTCACTTTAAAACAAGCTTATCTTTTGTTTATTTTGTTTTTGAAGTAATCTTGCATGCTTTCCCAGTTCATTTTTGCTTAATAAGAAGCAAATTAATATACCACACTACTGTTTGTATATATAAAAAATATATATTGGTTTTCAAGAAAGATGGTTAAGCTGACTATATTTTTTAAGATGAGGAGGAAACAGTCATTGTGAAATCATATATCTAAATAATCATTGGTAATACACCTGGAATAAGTTGTGATGGAAAGCTGAAAGGTAAAAAAGAATAATTTGATTCAATGATTATCATCTAAAGAGCTTAAAATAAGCCAGATATGGTGATTTTTGTTGTTGTTGTTTAATTGTTGTGTTCAACTCTCCATGTAGTTTCTATACCCCCATTTGGGGTTTTCTTGGCAAAGATACTAGAGTAGTTTGCCAGTGACTTCTCCAGCTCATTTTACAGATGAGGAAACTGAGGCAGTTATGTGACTTACCTAGAGTCATGCTGTTAGTAAGGGTCTGAGACTGGATTTGAACTCAGGTTTTCCTGACTGCAGGCCTGACACTCTATCCACTGTACTGCTTCATTATGGCTAGGAATGGTGATATATGCCTGTAATCTAAAATAAATCTACTATGAAGACTGAGGCTGGCAGATTTTTTGAGTTCCATTCTCAACCTGGAGAAGCTCTTCTTACTTAGTCTTTAAAAAAAAATAAAGTGCTTAAAAGAGATTCAGTTCATGACAGAACACGTAGGCTCTGTGATTTGGGAAACTCAAAGTAAGGATCTGCCCATATAGATTGTGACCTATTGAGATGAGTGATAGAACGGGTGCCAGGTCTTGCTCAGGGTCTCATAGTAAATGGGACTTGAACAAAGGTATAAGCTCCACTGATGTCTCTATATTCATATTATATACTCATACATATATTGATTCATATATTCATAGATTATAATCTATGTGCTTTTTAAAAAGCATGCAATAAATGTAAGAATGAGTAAATTAACTTGGAATTACCAATCCACAGAAGTATAAATTATTGTCTATTACATTTCTAAAGAGGAAAATAATAAAAAATTAAAATACTTTTTTACTATTAAGTTTAAAGAGTACACATGAATATTCTCATACTTACCCAGCTCATTAGTAAATTCATTGGATTCTTCTCCATAAATATGATTTTCCAAGCCTGGAAACTGAATTGATTGGGGATGGGAATAGGGAGGGGGAAAAGGTGAGACATAAACAGAAAACAGCAAGTTCAATTTTGAACAGATTAATTATTTCTTCTAAATTCAACACAGAAGTTATGAAAATTCAGAGACTAGCCTTGATGTCAGTTCAGCTATAAAAGAACAACCTGATTAGAATACAATTTTCTACTTTGTGCCTAAAGGCATAAAAATTTAAAACACTGTGTGTGTATATATATATATATATATATATATATATATATATTTTTTTTTTTTTTCTGTGTATGTTCCTCTTCATTTGCAAAAGTTGTAGGAGAATTTCTAGATATGAACCAATAGTAATCCCTCTATTTACTTACAGACCACTAAAAGTCTAACTGCTGTTTTTATGGTATAAATTGATACCTTAGTGGTTGGAAAAGTAAATAGTACTCAAGTGATTAGTGGACAAGGATTGGGATGGAAGTGATGATTTTAGGTTTTGTTTTCATCTCAAGTTGTGATTCTCAGCAATTTAGAGGCTTTGTTAGCACTTGGACTAGAATATACAAGTTATCCAAAATAAGGAGATCTGAAACATAAAAATTATCAAAAATAAAGGAAATTGTTGTTCAGTTAGTTGTTTATCAATCATATTTGATTCTTTGGAACCCTATTTGAGATTTTTTTGGGCAAAGATACTGGAGCAGCTTGCCATTTCCTTCTTTGGTTCGTTAGATAGATGAGGAAACTGAAGCAAACAGGATTAAGTGACTTGCCCAAGGTTACACAGCTACTCAGCGTCTGAGGTCAGAGTTGAACTCATTAAGATGGCTTTTTTCTGACTTCAAGCCCAGTAAGCTATTCACTGTACCACCAGATTTTACAACAGGAAAGATGGGTTTTCTTTAAGTATATGTCAAAATGTGGTACAGATTATCCCCTTGCATATCTAAAATAAAATTACTTTATTGAACTCATTTTCACTATCTATAGAGCATAGATGATACTAAGATTTTAATTTAATAACTGTACTGACAGGCAATAGGGACATTAGTCTACAGCAGTACTCATTTTTCCTTTTGCTTTTTAGGTTTAGCCAACAAAAATAGGTACTAGGTTATTAATCTTTATGGTTGTTCAATTTTTTCAGGTGGGGTTTGGTGACCCCATTTGGGGTCTTCTTGGCAAAGATATTGGAGTGATTTGCCATTTCTTTCTCTAGGTCATTTTATAGATGAGGAAACTTGAGGCAAAAAAAGTGACTTGCTTAGGATCTCAGTTGATTTTTTTATTTAATATTTTTCCCCAGTTACATTCAAAACAAAAAAAAATTTACATTTATTTTTAAAATTTTTGAGTTCTCGGTTTTCTCCCTTATCCCCACACACAATTAAGAAATCCCATGTGAAGTTATGCAAAACATTGCTTAGGATCTCAAAGTGTTTGAGGCTGGATTTGAACTCTGGTCTTCCTGACTTCAGGTCATCCAGCTGCCCTATTTAACAAGTTGATAACCATTATGTTCTGTATTGGTTTTGCTTTGTTTTGTTTTGTTAAGACTTGTGTCTTACATTATTTTGTGTGAAAGGCAAAAAGAAAAAGATTTTAGGTTTGTTTTATCATTAAAAAAAAAAAAAAAACACGTCAAATTGGGAAAGAAGCCAACTTCACCTTTGTCCAAGCAGTAGCCTGGGTAGATATAGAGATGTTCATCCCTGGACATTAGAAAATAAATTGTTTGAATACCACATGATGATCAATTCTCAATTCTAATGGACGTGGCTCTCTTGAACAATGAGAGGATCCAAATCAGTTCCAATTGATCTGTAATGAACAGAACCAGCTACCTCCAGAGAAAGAACATTGGGAAATGAATATGGACCCCAACATAACATTTCCACTCTTTCTGTTATTGTTTGTTTGCATTTTTGTTTTTTCTTCTCAGGTTATTTTTACTTTCTTTCTAAATTTGACCTTTCCTGTGCAACAAGATAACTGTATAAATATGTATACATATATTGTATTTAACATATACTGTAACATATTTAGCATGTATAGGACTACCTGCCATCTAGGGGAGGGAGTAGAGGCAAGGAGGGGAAAAGCTGAAACAGAAGTTTTTGCAAGGGTCAATGTTAAAAAATTATCTATGAATATGTTTTGTATATAAAAAGTTACAATAAAAAAAGAAAAGAAATTGTTTGGCCAAGAGAAAAGGATAATGGATTCAGAGAGAGAAGATTTGGGTTAATATTGGCCACTATTTTGTGAAGTTGGACAAGTCACAAGTTTTTAGGTTCACAAGTTTAAGTTTCATCCTCTTAAAATTGATGTAGAAATAATCTCTAAAATCCCATTAATCTGTAAATGCCATGAAATGAAAACCTCCAACTGGCCCTCAAGTCTTCTTTGGGCCCCTTCTTCTTTCTCAGGGATGTTGTAAACTAGTAGAAATGGAGAGAGAATTAAGAATAACAGATTCTATGCTGTAAATCATTATTGATTAGAGAAATGAATATTAAGACAACTCTGAAATACTACTTCATACCTACCAGATGGGCTAAGATTACAGGAAAAGAAAATGATAAATGTTGGAGGGGATATGGGAAACCAGAACACTAATGTACTGTTGGGGGAGTTGTGAACTGATCCAGCCATTTTGAGGAGCAATTTGAAACTATGTCCAAAGGACCATAAAACTGTGCATATCCTTTGATCCAGCAATGCTACTGCTAGATCTATATCCCAAAGAAATAATACAAAAGGGAAAAGGACCCACATGTACAAAAATATTTATAGCGGTTCTTTTTGTGGTGGCAAAAAATTGGAAACTGAGGGGATACCCATCAATTGGGGAATAGCTGAACAAGTTCTAGTATATGAATGTAATGGAATGCTATTATCCTGTAAGAAATGAGGAGCAGAGTGATTTCAGAAAAACCTGGAAAGACCTGCATGAATTGATGCTGAGGGAAGTGAGGAGAGCCAGGAGATCACTGTGCACAGTAACAGTAATCAATTTTGATGGAAAGTATGGTGAATTTTGCCATGATAATATTTGAAAAGTGCATCACAAACCTCAAGATTCTAGGTAAATAATAGCTTTTATTTTGTCTGTCAAATGACAAACAAGTTGGTTACACTAATAGTTATAATCTCAGTATAAATAAAGATAAAAACACCAAAACTATTGTAAAACAGAAGGACAATTTTCATATGTAAAAGAATAGGAAAAAAAGTTAGCTTTATCAAGTTGCCAAAGCTAACAAGAAATATTTCATGGGATACATAATCATCCCACTTTGAAATGCGTACTGATAGAAAATCAGCTCCCTGAGAGCAAGGCCTGGGAATTTTGTCTATGAATCTCCAGGTCAATGATACATAGTATGTACTTAATTAATGCTTTTTGAGAAAATCACATAAATTGGGTCAATGTTTTATTGTTCATGCTTCCTTTTTAAAGAGGACCACTGACATCATGGGAGGATCTTTTGATTTGCCTGTGAATTGGATTTAAGTAAAGCAGGGTTCCACCAAATAATCAGCCCTACTTTCTCTTTCTGAGTCAAAGTCTAGAGATCAGATTAAGTCAAGATGACTGGTGATGGCCCAGGATGCAGTGGATAACCTTGGCTCTAAGCACTCCATAGCATCTGCTTCAGATGCTATTGGAACAAATTGTTCTCATCTACCCATTCTACCAGGAGAAATCTCATATTTGGAGTAGACATCTCCTTAACTCACTAACAGGTTTGAGGCTTGTCAATTATCCTCGCCTGGGTTGGCCCATCATCAGAGATGAGTTATCAGGCTGTAGCTGTTGCCATGCTACAAGTTCTTGGAGTCACAGGGGAGAGTTGGGTGAAGGGGGACACTAGAGGTGGATGAGCAACCCCGAAAAGGATTCAGCCAGCCCTCACACTAAAGGTGCTATCCCTTCCTGGATACCTCAAACTCAATGGATAATCAATAACTTCAATATATAAGTAGGCAAAGGAAAAGACAGAAAAACCTTGACTCAGAATGAAAAAGATGAAAGAAGTCAAAGATACATAATGGATTCAGAAGACTCATTCCTGTATATCAGGAATGTTTTTAATAGCTTTTTATTTTTTCAAATACATGCAAAGATAATTTTCAATATTCACCTTTGCAAAACCTTATATGCAAATTTTTCTCCTTCCTTCCTTCCACCCTCTCCCATAGTTAGCAAAAACCCAGTATAGATTAAAGATGTGAATTCTTCTAAACATATTTCCATATTCATCATGCTGTACAAAAAAAAATTAGATCAGGGGAAAAAATGAGAAAGAAAAATAAAACAAGCAAGCAAACAAACAACAACAAAAGATGAAAAAGCTATATGTTGATTCAGATTCGGTCTATATAGTTCTCTGGACACACATGGTTCTTTCCATCACAAATCTATTATAATTGCTTTCAATTACCTCATTGGTGAAAAAAGTCAAGTCTATCATAGTTGATCATTGCTATAATCTTGTTATTGCTGGGTACAATGTTCTCTTGGTTCTACTCACTTCATTTAGCATCAGTTTATGTAAGTTTTTCCAGGCTTTTCTGAAATCAGCCTACTCATCATTTCTTAGAGAGCAATAATATCCCATTACATTCATATACCAAAACTTATTCAGCCATTCCCCAACAGATGGGCATCCATTCAATTTCCACTTCCTTGCTACTAAAAAAAAAAAGGCTACAACAAACATTTTTGCACATGTGGGTCCTTTCCCCTTTTTTATGATCAAGAATATTTCAAGAAAGTCAGAAGAAGACTAGACAGCATCACATAAAGATAAAGTTGCTTATCCTGTAGCAGACAGAAAATTATCCATTATTGATAAGAAGAATCATTCAAAAACAAGTTTGCACAGTACAATCATCAATTAATTAAAGCCTAGATAAAAATTAACACTAAATTAGAAGGATGACTATGAGAAGACAAACACTACCCAACATTATAATTGTTCCAATTCCAACTTAAAATAAGCTGTTTCCTTTCATCCATTTTCCAGATTTAAGAAATTGACACATACAAGTGTTATTAGAGAAGTTTAACCAATGCAAAACATTTCTCACAACCAAAAGATCAAACAGAAGAAAAACTTTTTGCAACCAATACTTAGCTTTCTTGCCAGAGACTGAGATAAGGAATTATAGTACAAGTTCACTTTCAAAACATCATAGTTAAGAATGGCAGCATATTAGTAGTTGTTTTGCCTCATGTAACAGTAAAAAAGAATCAGATCACTGATTTAAGCCTGATACCTAAGAATTAGCTTCAATTTAAAAACATGAAAATGAGACTTAGAAAGGCTAATAGACTTGCCCATGTTTGTATAAATAACAAGAATGAGACAGGATTCGAACCTAGGTTTCTTGATCCTAATTACAGTGTTTATATAATAATTATATTTATGCTCCATTTTCTACTTTATTTCTATGTAGATGTGGTTTATCTAATAATTAATGGGTACATACTAAGAGTTTTATTTATCTTATATTTTCCTCTAGTACCTTCAACAGTGCCCTACTAACTCTCATACTTGGTTTGCTGATTTTAAGTTTTCTGAAATTAAAAATAAAAAGAAATAATTAATTCTTCAGTACTCCTTCCATAAGAAGGATTAGGAAGTCAGCAAATATGCTGGTCCAAAACCATGCTAACATTCCTTATTCTCTGAGGCCAATAATTTACTTTTATATATCACTCTATTAAACCTTTTAAAGCAGGTGGGTAGCTAATGCAATTTCCTTTTTTTCCCCCAGATATTTCTCAGTAAGGTTCAATGATTTACTGATCCAGGACTTCAACTCAAATCTCCTTGACTCCAAATATAGAGCTCTTTTATGCCTAATTTGTGAATGAAATGAATTCATAAAAAAAATTAAAAATAAATCAAAGTTAAAAATTTAAATATATATCCGTAAATTAAAAAGAAAAAAAAAAGCAACTGCATATTAAAAAAAAAAAAAAAAAAAGATGGTGGAGAGAATCTAAAGCTCTTTCTATCTGGTTTGCAAATGAAATATACAGAGAGAAAAACAATGGTCTTATCTACAAGCTTTCTTACCTTGTTTCCCATATTCTGTTTTATAACTTCCTGTACCAGCACATCAGCCAATGTCTTGAAGTCATTTATGAATTTCTTGTTCTTTTCTCCTTCTTTCTTTTCTTCTATTAGTAGTTGGAAAAGCGATTCTTGCTGCCTGCAGGCCCGGGCAATGTTTGCTGCCTTTTCAGAAACATAGACTAGTTCCCGGAGGATTTCTGACATTTCTGAAAGCTGTGCCTTTCAGCTCGTAGTTGAGGGTGAAAGCCACACAGTAACTCTAGACTGCTGTCTGCTGGAAAAATACAAGAATGTGAAAGAAAAGTAAGCTCAGAAAAGATGATGCAAAATTATGTGTCACTGAAAGGGAGCCCCTTGGCACCTCTACAATTAAGCATCTGTCTATAAGTTCAGTGTAGCTGAAAAAGTGAAATTCATTGGTCTTTGGGGGGTGGAGACTAGATTGGTCTTACTCAAATTGCTCATTCATATTATTGAAGGATATTTAAATGTTATTTTGTGAGCTAATGTTTTAAAGAAGTATTTGGAGTTTTTTAATCCCACCTTAAGAGTCTTATACATATGAAGATTTGTTGAAAGCCTTTCTGGATAAAAATCTTGGTTACTGAATCAAGGCTTCATGTTTTTCTATCTAGAAATCAGTCCTGAGTTCACATCCTATTTCTGCTTTGCCTATTTGACTTAACCTCTCTGGATCTGTTTCCTCAACAGCAAAATAAGTAGGTTGGACTAGGTCTCCTTTCTTAAAAGGTCCCTTCCAGTTCCAGGACCATGATTCTATGAAGACCAAGGGAGTTGCTTGTATGTATGTTATGTGTGTGTGTGTGTATATATATATATATATATATATATATATATATATAGTCAGTGACTATCTTGCTTGCCTATACTTTAAAAGCAGGAGGTAAACGATATCTCTCCAAAATCAGGGGCAGATTTTTTTTTTACTGAATATTGTGCAATCTGCAAAGAAGTCCTATGGCACTCTTGAGCTCAGATCTTGGCCAGTTTGATATAAGGAGAAAAACTCATAGTTCTATTATCTTTCCTGGTGACTTGTTGAAGCTGTTTCCAGTGGGACCTAGCAAGTTTGATTTTGCAATCATTTTTGCTATTGGTTGTTAGTGAAAATTAATTGACTTGCTAAGAGTCACCCAAGTAGCAAGTAGTAGAAGCTAGATGCAAATTCCAATGTGGAGGGAAAGACATAGGGCCTGGAACTTTATAGCTGTATCCCTAAAGAGTTGCTGTTCAGTCATTTCAATCATGTCTGACTTTTTGTGACCCTGTTTGGGGTTTTCTTGGCAAAGATGCTAGAGTGGTTTGCCATTTTCTTCTCTACCTAATTTTACAAATGAAACAAACAGGGTTAAGTGACTTGCCCAGGGTTACATAGCTAGCATATGAGGCTGAATTTGAGACTTTCTGACGCTCTACCCACTGTGTTACCTAGCTGCCCCCTGAAGAGTAGTCAATGAAATAGGATTGAGATTCTCATCTGATGACTAAAAACCATTACATTGAATTCCCAATCCCTATATTTATGCACACCTGCATCTTTGATTTCCTTCACAAGCTAATTGTACAATAATTCAGAGTCTGATTCTTTTTGTACAGCAAAATAATGTTTTGGTCATGTATACTTATTGTGTATCTAAGTTATATTTTAATATATTTAACATCTACTGGTCATCCTGCCATTTAGGGGAGGGGGTGGGGGGGGGTAAGAGGTGAAAAATTGGAACAAGAGGTTTGGCAATTGTTAATGCTGTAAAGTTACCCATGTATATATCCTGTAAATAAGGCTATTAAATAAAAAAAAAAAAAAAAAAAAAAAAAAAGAGATTCTCATCTGAGGAAGCCTTTTCCCTATTTCTTTGCATGTATCTATTAGGATAGCATTTAAAAAATTTTTGGAGCCAGGATTTGAACCCCACATCTTGACTGCAAATCCAGTTGTTCTTTCCATTATGTCATGCTGCCTCTTTTTAATAAATCAAGAACTTAGTTTAGTTTCAGAATAGATTCTAAGATTTTGTAGTATTTACTAAATAGGTTTGAGCTGTGCTCTTTAAATCATCAACTCTTAACAAAACCAAAATAATACAGTGGAATCTTGTGATGAGTCCATCCTTGTGGTAATGGGCTATGGAGTATCTTTAAAGATGAAATCATCTACAAGGAAATCTTTCTAGCATTACGCTAACTATTCTTTAATTCAAGATAAACTAGTTTTCTATCAAGTTTTGCTACATATTGAAGTCCAGGTGTTCATACTTTTTTGGGTTATCTAATCCTATTAGCCTATTAGATAACAGACTAAATTGCCTATTTAGCTGCTTGAAGGTACTGCAGAGATTATTTTGATTAATTGCTTCATTTTTAAGATAAAGAACTTGAGGCCCAGAGAGAAAGTAACTTGCCAAGAATCTCACAGGCTAGAGCTAGAATCCAGACCTCCTTGTTCAGTGACATTTTAACCATACTGGGTTCACTATTTGACTGAGTGCATTCCATTTTTTCCCAGCCAAAAGAACCCACCAAAACACTGCAGTTATACTGAAGTTATACAGTAGTACCGTACTCCTGATTCATCTGAAATCTAAAAAACTGTAAAATCCCCATTCCTCAAGGTATTTGGCCTACAAAATAGAAAGTCTTAACCTGAGGTCTCTAACTTTGTTATTAAATATATTTTGATAAACATATTTCAATATAATTGGCTTCCTTTGTAATCCTAAAAAACTTTTTTATGCACTTAAAAATATTATTTAGAAAAATACGGGTTTCACCAGTCTCCTCCTGCAAAGTATACAGGACACACAAAAAAGTTTATAATTCCAGCTCTGGAGGATACATACAATGGCCTATATAGAAGCCTCTACTAGACTTCTGTTTTATCACTAGGTTTCACTGGATAATGCAGCAGCCTTTAAATCCAGCATAAATGAAACAGTTCTCTCTTGAGAAAAAAGGATCACATACTAGAAGGAAGACAAAGATGCTAGATAACATTTTTACTATGCCTATTCAAGGGAACATTCCCTTCATTTCTTGGAATTCTACTTAATGTATGACATGCACAGAATTCTCAGGAGAAAAATCAGAAAAGAGGGTTAGGAACAATAATATTCAGGGTTTCAGGTATTTACCAATGCATAGATTATGGGGAACAAGATGAAAGTCAAAATTGTAACACAAAGAGATAAATACAAATTCACAGGATTATTGATGGCATCTAGATAGCCACCTAGGTAGTGTTTAGAGCACTTGCAATCAAGAAGACCCAAATTCAAATCCTACCTCAGACACTTACTGCCTTTTGGACTTTTAAACATCACAACCTCAGTTTCCTTATGGGGGAGAGGGGGATATTTATAGCGCCCACCTTACAGGAAGGATCAAATGAGAGAATATATATAAAGAACTTTGGTGAACCTTCAAGTGCTATGTAAATACTGACTATTTTATTGAGTCCTGGTGAAAAAGGAATTGTTATTGGGCCATGCTAATGAAATCATGAAGGAGAAGGGGACAGGACTGTTACATCAAGTGATATACCCCTCTAAAGAAACCTATAAACCTAAGGGTAAAAGCATGTCAAAGTTGATTTCTGTGAAAATAAAGAGGAAGACAGATGTGATTTTGCAATTGGAGTATATTTACCTTCCATTCATATGAATGTTATGGGTAATGCTTCCCAATTTCAAATCACAAAAAATGGACAAGACAAGGCATATGCTATATTCAATTACCTGGAACCTAAAAGCATAGCATCCTACAAATGTTTGACTTACCCAGTTTACAATCTGTTCTCTCAGAAGAAAAGAAAGGAACTATTTGGGTTTTGTTCTGACTCACAAAGAAATGCTGGTTTGTAAAGGAAAGTTGACAAAGATCTCAGAGGAAGGCATTATCATCCTCTAAAACAGGCTCAAGCAGCTCAACCAGATTAAAATTAATTGGGAGATACTTGAAAGAAATAAAAGTATAATGCAATATAGATAGTTAATTTGTGGTTTACTTAAGCAGGGGGTGAAGGGAGAAGGGGATGCAGAGTTAGGGGGTGTGGTGAATATAGTACTGGGCTTGGAGTCAGAAAACTCATCTGCCCTCAGACACTTACTAGCTGTGTGACCCTAGGCAAGTGCCTCATTTTCCTCACCTGTAAAATAAGGAGAATGGCAAACCATTCTAGTAACTTTGCCAAGAAAACTCCAACTAAGGTCATAAGAGTTGGACATAACTGAAAAACAATTAAATAAGTCACCATGTCACACTGGGGATCTGTTTCTATTTGAATGTGACACTCAGTCTTAGACATCTCAATAACTTAGGTGGGAAACACTGAACACAGTTCATATAGCCTATAAAGTATTATTTCAGAAATCCTAGAGAAAAGACTTTCATGATCCATGGCCAGGAATACCAAAGGGGATAATGGTTGATAAAAAGAAGCAGCTTGACTATTTGTAATAGCAAGATCTTGAAAGCCAACTAGGTGTTTATAACCAGGAAGTGATTGAATAAATTATAGTATATAAATATTTTTAAATTTTTTTAATTAACCAAAATCTATTTTCTCTTTTTCACCTTTTCTGCATCTCCACTGGAAAAAAACTTAAACTCTTATAACAAAACAAAACTCTTATAACAAGCATGTATAGTGGAAGCAAAATTCCAGCACTAGCTAAAATATGTCTCATTTCTCTGTCAAAAGTCAGATGATTTACCAGGTATTTTACAATTATATAAGCCTCACAACAACTCCAAAAGGTAGGTGTTTTATTAACTCCATTTTACAGTTGAGAAAACTTAAGCAGAGGGCAAGTAAATATCTGAGGCCATATTTAAATTTAGATCTTTCTTGACTTTAGGCCCAGTGCTCTCTCAACTGTACCACTGATTTGGATTAATTAGAGTTCTGAAGTTTTTCAATAGTTTTTATCTTTTACAATTCTGTTGTTATTGTACTAATTATTTTCAGTGTTCTGCTCACTTCATGCTGCATTATCTCTTTAATTATTTCTTTTTTTTTAAACCATTTTATTTAAAGAAACAGTAGGAAAAAAGAAAAACAGACAAGGAATACAAAATAAAATGAAGTGAAACAAAAGAACATTGTCACATGCCCAGCAGAACATCAAGGAGGATTCAAAATATATAACAACAATTATCAGTTTAAGCAAATATATCAGTAGAAGAAATTATATTATGAGTGTCCTTCTTTTCTTTACCTTTTTGTAAATTGTTCTTTTGTTCTCTGCTGCAACCTTTTTTATTTTATTATTTTTTCCCACTTTTCATCCCCCACCATTCCCAAGCAGGCTATAGTTAAGAAAGGATCTATTTTTATATACAAATGTAGGTATATACATACACACACATACACATATCTTTCCTATCCTTGCTAACTTTTTGTTTTAATTCTGCTCCTAACTTGTCTTGCTGTTACTTAACATCATTTCCCCCAAGGATCCCTCCCTTGTCTTCTTCCCTCACCATTTGCTTGCTGACCTGCCCATGACTCCTTTTTTATTTCTTTATAGATATTAGAGAGTGCTATAACCTTCAGAATATATATATGTATTGTTTACTACTTAACCCATTCCAATGTGAGAAAGTTTTCAGACCTATGAGCCCTTCCCTCCTCTAATGCCTCTGTGTCTATTCTTCTTCTGTATCTCATTTATACAATATAATTACTATTTTTACCTTAACTCTGTTCCAATCTTTCATTTGAGCTATCCTATTGTAGATGCCAATCTTAAACATATGCTATACATTTCTCGTATAAAAAATTAACAATTTGTTAATATTGAGTTCCTTGAAATTGATAATTCATATGGTTCTTATGTGTTAAATTTTTCTGTAATACATTTTTCTATAAAACATCAGGTTTGATGTATGGGACTACCTGCCATGTAGGAGAGGGGATGGAGCGAAGGAGGGGAAAAGTTGGAACAGAAGTTTTTGCAAAGGTCAATGTTGAAAAATTACTCATGCATATATTTTGTCAATAAAAAGCTATGATAATAATAATGAATAAATAAATAAATAATTTTTTAAAAAAAGTTCAGATTTGGTTAACAGAGAGTCCTAAAATATGCAAATTCACTGAATGTCTATTTTTTTCTCATTCAAAATTATAGGTAATTTTGCTGGATATAACATTTTTTACCACAGGCCTAGTCAGTAGATATGTTTCCAGTACCTGTGTTCTTTTATTGTGGCTGCTGATAAATCCTGTACAATTCTAATTTAGCTGTGGTTTTTTCTTATTTCTTGCAAAATATTTTCTTTGATCTGAAGTTTTGAAATTTGACAATACTGCTCCTATATGTTTTCCACAAAGGATCCTGTTGAGGTGTTTGCACTTCACCTTGATTAGTCTCAGCCCCCAGGTCTTTCTTCAGATCTTCTCGGGTTGTATCAGGAGGACTTCTATACTTCTCCAAGTTTTCTTGATTTTTTAGCAGTCTATGTTCATTCTGAGGAACAAATTTATTCTATTTGTAGGCGAAACCAGGAGAGCTTGAAATTTACCAATCTACTCTGCCATCCTCTTTCCTGATTATTTATTACAGCACAAGAGTACTATATTACGTTCATATACTATAATTTGCTTGACAATTCCCCAGTTGATAAGCAACCCTTTAATTTCCAGTTCTTTGCTATTACAAAAAGGACTGCTATAAATATTTTTGTACATATAGACTCTTTTCCTCTTTCTTTGACATCTTTGAAGTCCAATAGTGGTACTGCCCAGTCAAAGGGTATATACACAAGTTACTTTTAGGACACAATTCTTAATTACTTTCCAGAATAGCTGTAACAATTTGTAGGTCTCTCTGTATTCTAAGAAAAGATCAATAAAAGAGGTTAAACTGAGGAATGTTTGCCTAAAATGATAATAACATTAAGAAAGCTGATCACAAAGAATATATGGACTGACAGTGATGTTTTAAAGACAACTGCAACAAATCTATTTTAAATACACAAAAATAAGAAAGAAATGTTGACAACTCCTTTGTTTGAGACAATATTCTTTTGTTTTGTTAAATAATTAGTATATAAACAAGTTCATGAACAGATGTAAAATCATTTATAGTCCTTTCCACTTCATTTTGTTTCTTTCTTTTGTTCTTGTCCCTAAGTCGCTATCACTGTATCTGTTGATGGAAGATAAAATAGAATTTTAAAAGAGGGACAAGAAATTCTAAACATAAATATCTCACAATGAGGACACACACACACACACACCACACAAGTCTGATGAAGAAAACAAGAGGAAAGCATCTAAAGAACCTGATGGGTCTACATTTATCCTATATTTTACAATAATTGGAGATTTTTAAATGATATGCAATAAGGTGGTCAGAGTGCATACCCAAGGATGAAGGCAAAAAGTTGGTACTATGCTGCAAAAATAGCATGAAGAAGACTTAAATCCTTGAATGAATAGAGGCTAGAAAAAACCAAAACCACTTAGGACAATAAAAGAGTTATTAAGGAAAAACAAAAAAATCTGTTATTAAACATTATGGTAAGTCCTAGAGATATGGAGATACAAAAAAAAAAAAGTGAGTCTTATCTTTCAAGAAGCCCATGATCTTCAACCAAATCATTTCCAATGGAGCAGTAATGAACTGAACCAGCTACGCCCAGTGAAAGAACTCTGGGAGATGACTAAGAACCATTACATTGAATTCCCAATCCCCATATTTTTGCCCACCTGCATTTTTTATTTCCTTCACAGGCTAATTGTACAATATTTCAGAGTCTGATTCTTTTTGTACAGCAAAATAACGGTTTGGTCATGTATACTTATTGTGTATCTAATTTATATTTTAATATATTTAACATCTACTGGTCATCCTGCCATCTGGGGGAGGGGTGGGAGAAAGAGGGGAAAAATTGGAACAAGAGGTTTGGCAATTGTCAATGCTGTAAAGTTACCTATACATATAACCTGTAAATAAAAAGCTATTAAATAAAAAAAAAAAAGGATATATCAGTTGGGAAAACACTCACAGTTCTATAGTTCAGGTAGACATGACAGAGATGCCTATTTCAGTTAAATATAAAAAACACCAATATTTGGAGGGGTCCCAGGAGATGAGAAAGAATTGTAAAATCAAGAGCCATTCATTACACAAGGTACTCAGACAGAGGCTTGAAAACCATTTCAGGGCCATTATAAGAAGAGTGATGACCATCCAATAAACACTAATCTACAGGAGTAGGTCTAAGAATCTCAATATGAAATTTAAAATTTTACCTGATATAATTCTGACCCCAGATAACAATTTCTGTATTCAATAACATGCAACAAAAGGGCAGGAGGTACCTAAGGTTTTTGCTATTATTATGTAGGCCCCAATTAAGAATATCAACATAGACAATTAAGGGATTTATCCATAATACAAAAACAGACTTTCACCTAAAAAGTTAAATAATTTAATCAACTTGAGAATTGTCTAACAATCTAGAATTGGTATAGTGTATAAGGAGCTGAATTTAAATCAGAAAAACCTAGGTTCAAATCTATCTCTGACACTTAGCTGTGTGACCATGGTGAGTCAAAACCTCTCTAAACCTCCATTTCTTAATCTGTAAAATAGGATAATACTCACAGTACCTACTTAACCAAGGTATTATGAGACTCAAAACAAAAAAAGATATGTATTTAAAGTGCTTTGCAAAGCACTTTTTAAAAAGACTATATAAATAGGATAATTTGTCTAGCACTTCAAGGTTTGCAGAGCACTTTACAAATATCAATCTCATTTTAATCTGACAATCCTGGGAGGTAAATGTTATTGATATTCCCATTTCACTGATGAGAAAAGTGAGGCTGAAAGAAGTTAAGCAATTTTCCTAGGGTCATATAACTATTCAATATCTGAGGCTGTATTTAAACTTAGGTCTTTCTGCTTCTAGACCCCAATGCTCTACAATGTTTCATCTCATCAAATGGTGAAGACTCTAGTCCCTATCCAAGCTAAAATTTCTTTTTTTGGAGCTGATCCTATCAAATAGTCCATACTATTGTCTTGTCTAAAAAGCTGGAAATTGGGGGACTGCAGAGTAAAGGCAGAAACTCATCTAACCTTTCCCAATTCCTCTCCAATGTTAAAATAACTCCTCAAAATGAATTCTGGAGTAGCAAAGCCAACAAGAGTATAAAGTAAAAGAATTTTACAGCCCAAGACAAGTTTTAAAAACTTAAAAGGTTGGCAGGAAAAGTTTATTTTACTGGAGTAAGACTGGAGCACAGTCCAGTGTAGCCCACTCCAGTGCAGGATGTATTACTGAAAACCAGTTGTTGGGGGCAACTGAATTGAAAAGCATTGGGGACTTTGGAATGATTAGCCCTCAAAAGGCAAGGGGATTGGACCATTGGTCAGAAGGAAATTATAGGAGAGCTTTTGCTGACACTGGAAGAAGGACTATGTTGCATATATGATTCTGGATTGCAGTCCCAGGATGAGCAGGTGCAGGAACCCTGGTTACAATTCTAGAGAGGAAAAGAATGCTTATGCTCACTCACAAAATAGCACAGGCCAGGATGGCACTGACCAAGTACATCTCTGCTCAGATCAGACTACATTGAAAGAACTGAAAACTTACAGAATCCCAGCATTAGATCTGAAAACAGTAGAACAAAAACATGAAGTTTGGAACAATAGCCCCTCTATTTTGGGAGTAGAATCCAACTTTATGGTAAAATTAAAAGTCAAAAGTTGAGCTGGAAAAATGAGCAAACAACCACAAAAAAGACTGACTATAGAAAGTTACTATAGTGACAGGGAAGATCAAAACAGAAACTCAAAAGACAACAATGTGAAAACTGCTACCTGCAAATCCTCAAAGAAAAAAATGTGAATTAATCTCCTTTTCCTCCCCCAAAAAAGAATACCTAGAAGAGCTCAAAAAGATTTTAAAAATCAAATTAGAGGAAAAATTGGGAAAAGAAATGAGACTGATGCAAGAAAATCACGAAAAAATTTACAACAGTTTGGTAAAAGAGGCTTCTCCCCTCTCTTCCTTCCCCCCCCCCAAAAAAAATAAAGAAAAACCAAAATAGACTTAATAGTAAAAGATCCACTGAAGAAAAAACTCATTCAGAAGCAGAATTGATAAAATGGAAAAAGAGGTGCAAAAATGCAGTTAAAAAAATTCTTTAAAAGTAGACTTGGACAAATGGAAAAGGAAGCAGAAAAAGCTCACCAAAGAAAATAATTTCTTAAAAATTATATGTGGGTATGTGGAAGCTAATAATTCCATGAGACATTAAGAAACAATAAACAAAATAAAAACATTTTTTTAAATAGAAGAAAATATGAAATACCACATTGGAAAAACAACTGACCCGGAAAAAACATTGAAGAGACATAATTTAACAATTGTTGAACTACCCGAAAGCTATGATTTTAAAAAGACATCATATTTCAAGAAATTATCAAAGAAAATTACCCTGATATCTTAGAAACAAAGGGTAAAATAAAAATTTTTTAAATTCAGTGAATACCTCCTGAAAGAGATTCCAAAATGAAGGTTTCCATAAATATTATAGTCAAATTTCAAAGCTTCCAAGTCAAAGCAAAAATATTATTAGCAGAGAGAAATAATTCAAATATCATAGAACCATAGTCAGGAGAGCACAAGATATAGAACATTCTAGATTAAAGTAATGGAAAGTTTAGAATATAATTTTCTGAATGGCAAAGGAGTACAACCAAGAATCACCTACCCAGCAAAACTAAGTATAATCCTCAAGAAAAATAAATGGATATTTAATGAAATAGGGGACTTTCAAGTCCTGGGGAAAAGATCAGAAGTAAAAAGAAAATATGATTTTCAGATACAAGACTCAAGAGAAGAATAAAAAAAAAAAAACATGAAAGAGAACCATAAGGAATTCAATAAGGTTAATTTTTTTACACTCCTGTATAGGAAGATGACCCATAACTCCTAAGAACTTTATAATTAGGACAGTTAGTCCTAATTATAGGACACAGAGAGTGTGTATATGAATTGACTATGATATCCAAAATATGCAGAAGGGGAAAGGGAGAGAGAAAAATGGAGGGTAAATTATCTCACATAAAAATGAAAAGGGCTTTTACAGTGGAGGAGTTGATGGATACACTATGTTTAAATCTTACTCTCATCAGAAATGACTCAAAGAGGTAATAATTACAACCTCAATTGATATAGAAATCTATCTTACCCTACAGAGAAGTAAGAGAGGAGGGGGATAAGAGAAGGGGAGGAGACTGATAGATAGAAAGAAGGGTGGATGGGGGAAAGCAGTGGTAAGAAGCAAAATATTTTTGAGGAGAAACAGGGTGAAATGAAAGAAAGAAAAGAATAAATGGAGGGGGGAGTGGGATAGATGGAAATATATAGTTGGTAATCATAACTGTGAGTGGGAATGGGATGAAGTCACCCATAAAATGGGAACAGATAGCAGAGTGGATTAAAAACCAGAATCCTACAACATATTGTTTATAAGAAACACACGAAGCAACGGAAAAGTAAGGGTTTGGATCAGATGATATGATGATATATTCTGTGTAAGGGCTGCATTATAGGAGAAAACAATTTTGAAAAACTTTAAAATCCTGATCAATGCAGTGATAAATTCAGAGTAAAAAATCTGAAGATGCTACTTACCTCCTATCAGAAAAGCAATGGATTTAAATTGCAGATGAGAAATACATTTTTAGATATGAGTAATGTGGGAATTTATTTTGCTGAACAAATAACATAACATTAGGAAGGTTTTCTTTTTCTTTTAAAAAAAAATCGTTCAATGAGGGGAACAGTGGGAAGGAGAAGTAATAAGTGCTTATATAAATACATTTTTTTAAAAAGAGAAATGAGGTCATAAAGTTAAAATGATTTCAGAGGGGGAAAAAGAGAAAAGAACTATTTCAATATTAAAGAAGTTCTCATATTAATGGATGAGAAGATCAGTTAGGAAAATTTATGTATTTATCTACAATTATTTTCAGTAGAAAAGCTACTCATGGCTGAAGAGTAATGATGAGTACAATAGATCAATTTTGGTTAAACTGAAACAAATTATTTTATCCTTCTATCTGATATGTAACTCTGCTAATAAAATATTTTAGAAATAATTTATGACACATTCTGAATGCTTGACAGTACACATGAACTTGAATATTCCCATTCTAATTTTCTTTGTAGGGAAAAGGATAGTTAATATTTCTACAATAACTTCCCTCCTAAAAATTACTCCTTTTAAAGGAATAAAGGAAAGAAGGGGAAATATGTTTATAAATACTTTGCTAACAGATAAATAAAACAAAAAAACTTTTCCCAGAAAGAATTATATGAATTAAAAAAAATATTTCCTATGATTAAAGTATTCTGCGCCTCTACAAACAGAAGGTTCCTAGTATTCACTGTGAACTTTCTGGTACTACTATCAAATCAAGAGTTTCTTTTTCAACAGTCATCTTTGAATGAAAACTTCCCCCTTGTCTTGAATACTCTTTCACCATAATGAGAAAGCCACTTGAAATATGTTCAGCCAGTTATTCAGAGTACCAAGCCATTTTAATACACTGTAAAGAAAATATGGGATACAGGAACTTGACAAAATTATGCAAACATTTTTGATAGCTATCTATTGAATTTACTTTGACAAAGTTTGACATAATGATCAAATTTTTATAGTGCCAAGCTTTACTTGAAACCAATTGTTCTTTAAACCTTTCAGAAACACTTTTCTTTTTCAATCATCTATATTGCTTCAAGTTATTCAAAAAGCACAAAACTTTAGACTATTAGTTCTCAGGAGGGTGCTGTTGCTTCTAGCACTTTGTCTTTCTATCTCTCATATCAGTCACTGATGGCATAGTAGGACTTCCTTACATTAGGATTCAGTTTTCTCTGCACCAGGGTTTTTTAACCCAGAAATCTCTTTTTAAAAATATTTTGATAACTATTTCAATATAATAAGTATTTTTGGTAGTGCTATGCATTTAAAAATATTATTCCAAGGAGGGGTCCATTGCTTTGTCAAATGTTAAAAGGGCAAAATGAAGAACCCGTGCTCTAGACTAATAGCCATCCTGAAAGAAGGTTGCTTTATTAATTTCAAGGAAAGGCCTTCAGCTTTTCCCCACATTCTCTTTCCTTCTCATCTCTATTATAATTCCTTCTAGGTTAGAAACAGAAAAGAGAAAGGAAAAGAAGGCTGTGTACATTAGATTTTCTTTGTAGGGAAAAGGATAGTTAACAATATTTCTACAATAACTTCCCTCCTAAAAATTACTCCTTTTAAAGGAATAAAGGAAAGAAGGGGGGAATATGCTTATAAATACTTTGCTAATGGATAAACAAAACAAAAAACTTCCCTCTTCCCTCTCCTCATGTGCAATTAAATCTACAGTTAACCTAACCAATTCTAAGTAGCATTTACCTTAGGAAATAAATTATTAATTGATCCAATTTAGTCTATAAAAGACTACAAAGTATCATATGCATGATCAAGTAAAAAGCATTCATAAAGCAGAATCTATTATATACCAGGTTCTATGCTAAAATCTAGGAATAGAAAGAAAAGTCAGGGAGCTCACACTGTAATTGGGGAACTAACATTCAAAAAAGTATGTACAAACATGATATGCAATGGAAAAATAGGAGACAAATTTCAGGAGGAAAACACTAGTATTGAGGAGGATCCTGAAAGGTTTCATGTACAAGGTGGGATTTTAGGTGAGACTTGAATATGAAGTCAGAGAAGTTAGAAGGTGGAGATGAAGAAGGGGAAAATTTCTGGGATGGGGGACAAGCCAAGAAAAAGTCTTGTGTGAGCAACAACAAGGAGACCAGTATTACTGGATTGTAGAGGGCATTAAAGTTCAATAACATTAGGAAGATAAGGACGGGGCCAGGTTATACAAGGCTTTAAAAGCCAAAGTTAGAATTTGGAAGTATTTAATAGTGACTCACTGGAGTTTGCTGAAGGATATCCTGGTTAGAACAATACTACAGAAAGAACACATTGACAGCTGATAAATAATATATATATATATATATATGCCATTTTGTGTCTAATGGTAGCTATCTCCAGGGCAGAGGATGAGGAGAAGAAAGAAAGAAAAAATGTACACTAAAATTTTGTTGTATATTTGAAAAGAATAGTGAATTGTACATGGTAGATTAGCAGGTTCACATACAATTGTCTCTTTTTATTGTACTGCTAATGGAAATGCTTGTTTTATTCCACAAATTAAAAATTAAAAAAAAAAAAGCACTTCAACAACTGAATGAAGACTAGACTAGTGTGGGGAGAGATTAGTGACAGGTAGACAAACCAACAGGCTCCTGCAATAGTTCAGATATAAAGTATTGACAGGCTGCACCAGAGCGGTGGCAATGTCAGAGAGAAATGAGAATATTTGAGAGATATTACAAAGGTAAAAATCACAGATTTTCCTTGGTAATGGACTTGGTATGGTTGTGGGTGAGTGTGTGTAGGAGAAAAAGTTGGGGTGAGAGAGAGAGAAATAGTGAAGAGTCAAAAATGACAGCCACACAGCCCTTTTTGTAGTGGCTAGAAACTGGAAACTGAATGGATGTCCATCAGTTGGAGAATGGCTGAATAAATTGTGGTATATGAAAATTATGGAATATTACTGTTCTGTAAGAAATGACCAACAGGATGATTTCAGAAAGGCCTGGAGAGACTTACATGAACTGATGCTGAGTGAAATGAGCAGGACCAGGAGATCATTATATACTTCAACAACAATACTAGATGATGACCAGTTCTGATGGATCAGGCCATCCTCAGCAACGAGATCAACCAAATCATTTCTAATGGAGCAGTAATGAACTGAACTAGCTATACCCAGAAAAAGAACTCTGGGAGATGACTAAAAACTATTACATTGAATTCCCAATCCCTATATTTATGCACACCTGCATTTTTGATTTCCTTCACAAGCTAATTGTACAATAATTCAGAGTCTGATTCTTTTTGTACAGCAAAATAATGTTTTGGTCATGTATACTTATTGTGTATCTAAGTTATATTTTAATATATTTAACATCTACTGGTCATCCTGCCATTTAGGGGAGGGGGTGGGGGGGGTAAGAGGTGAAAAATTGGAACAAGAGGTTTGGCAATCGTTAATGCTGTAAAGTTACCCATGTATATATCCTGTAAATAAAAGGCTATTAAATAAAAACAAACAAACAAACAAACAAAAAAACATTTTAACAAGTTAGGGAAAACAATAAAAGATAGAGAACAATGTTTTTATCAAAAAAAAAAAATGACAGCCACAATGACATCTATGGTCACATAGTACATTGACAAAGGCAGGGTCTTCCTCAATGATAGTTAGGATTACTAAGAGTGTTCAATCCATTGTGTTTCAATAAATACTTGTTAAATGCTTAAAATGTACAAAGCAAGGTGCTAAGAAATAAAAATAGAGGCAAAATCAAAACTGACAAAAAAAGACTCTTCCCTACTCACTTAGAGCTTATGTTCTTCTGAGGGGACACAAAGTATAAACATATATACATATATACATATATATATACATATACAGATATATATATATATATATATATATATATATAGCCAGAAGTATCATAATGATGATTTGGGATGGAAGAAGAATACTTAGCAAATAAGGGAATAGGGACTTCCCCTCTGAAATAAGACATGACACGAGCCTTGAAAGAACCTAGAGATTATAAGAGGAAGAAATATAAAATGTTAGTATATATATATGTTTGAGATTATAGACATTAATGGGATAAAATGATCAAATATTCAAATATATGCTTCCAAAACAACTTTCAGAAACAGAAGCACAAAGGGAAGACAAATTTAATACTTTAGATAGAAAATCTAAGTCCAACTTTCAGAATGTCCTATAAAATGTTCCTTTTTCTATCCTCCCTTTCTAGGGCTGTCACAAAGAAATTTTAAAGGAGGGAAAGGGACCCACATGTGTAAAAATGTTTGTGGAAGCTCTTTTTGTAGTGGCAAGAAACTGAAAACTGAGTGGATGCCCATCAGTTGGAAAATGACTGTATAAGTTATGGTATGTGGATATTATGGAATATTATTGGCCTATAAGAAACATCCAACAAGATGATTTCAGAGAGGTCTGGAGAGACTTACATGAACTGATGTTAAGTGAAATGAGCAAAACCAGGAGATCATTGTACATGACGACACTAAGATTATACGATGATCAATTCTGATGGACGTGACTCTCTTCAACAATGAAATGATTCATACCAGTTCCAATGGATCTTGTGATAAAAAGAAACATCTACATCCAGAGAGAGAACTGTGGGAACTGAATGTGATTCACAACATAGCATTTTCACTTTTTTTCTTATTGTTTGCTTGCATTTTATTTTTTTATTATTTTTTCCTGTTTGCTTTGATTTTTCTTGTGCAGCAAGATAATTATATAAATATGTATGCATATATTGGATTTAACAAATATTTCTACCATGTTTAACATATATTGGACTCTGCCACCTAGGGGAGGGAGCGGGGAAGAGGGGGGATTGGAACACAAGGTTTGGTAAGGGTTAATGTTGAAAAATTATCCATGCATATGTTTTGAAAATAAAAAGGTTTAATAAAAAAAGAATTTAATGGAAAAATATAGGAAACTGAACAAATATAATAAAAATTCATTATGTGAAAAAAGTAGGCAACAAACCACAATAATATAACTAGTATCTGTGATTTTGTCACCAATACATAACATATTTTCATATCACATGAGAATTGTTGCAGATATTTTGACATATTTATGTTCATCATCAGTTTAGAACTACTGTAGTCACTAGATCTGATGTTATATTGCACATGACCATAGTCTTTATTTATAAATCACATTTCAACATACTTAAAATTCCATTATAATCTTAGGAATTTTATTTTATCCATCTAAAATTTTTTTCTGAGAAGGGGTTCATAGGCTTCACTAGATTGACAAAAAGGGTCCATAGTACAAAAGAATGTGAAGAATTCCAGGCCTAGAGGTCTGTCTAGATAGTTTTATCTCCTCTTCTCAATTCAAATAACTGCATTAGGATTAGAATGATTAAAATAATTTTTAAAATTACTCTTTGGTCTGCAAAGTCAAAATTTCTATTTCCAGCTTATGCCAAGGTTTCTCCTGTAAAACTCATCAGTAGCAGGGATAGTTGAGTGGTAGAACAGAGAAGAACAGGATGAGAATTGCCAGGATCAGATAGGGCAAGTGATCTGCAAAAGGACCCAGGAGCAGATGATAGGAAATCTGGATAGGTGGGTGGACAGTCAGGGAAATATAACAGATAGTAGGTAGTAATGCAAGAAGATAGCTTGGTGTTGCAGACCACAGATGACAAATATTCTGTTACCAGGCAACAGGCAAAGATCCAGACAGAGCCTGAATGAGGGGACTTGCTAAAGGACTTGGATTGAAGGTAGATCACCAATTCTTGGGAAGACTGTCAAGAACAAAGTTAGGGCATAAGAGAAGTAACACAGGAATCCAGTTGTTGGAATGTAATGGTCACAATGGACAAGAGTCAAGATATATATATATATATATATATATATAACTAGTTCAAAAAATAACCAAAATAAAAAGCTTGACTTGATTCTGAATCTCCTACTGTAGTCATGTGTGTCCTTTTGTCTTTCAAAGAGGTGAGTCTCAGAGGTTAAGTAGCAAGAGTAATCTTGTGATCCCTGGAAGATGTTGAAAACAAGAAGCTAGATAGTTCATTTTATCTGTCCTCCAAAATCTTCTAGCTCAGATTTGGCTGGGTGAAGAAGAAGAAAAAACCCAAAAGACTCTGATGGGGGGAGGTGTTTATTTGTGTTAGAGACAGACCGACAGAGAGGGAGAGAGGGAGAAAGGGAAGAAGGGAAGAGAAAGAAAGAGAAGAAGAGAAAGAGGGAGGGAGGAAAGTAGAGAGAGGGGGGAGAGGAAGAAGGAGAGAGGAAAGGAATAGGGAGAGGGAGAGGAAAAGAGAGAGGGAAAGAGAGAGAATACTTTTCCGTCTGTCAAGGGGCAGTTTCACTTTTTCCAACCACTGATAACAATCCCTCCTGAATGAAGTTATATGTGAAAGCTATCTCACAAGACGGAGACAGTGCTCTAAAAATTGAGTGAAGGTTGGCTATGTCCCAGGGCCAGGTTTCTTTCTCCAAAAATCCTGTGGTTCACAAGGAGTGGGACCTTTTCTTTGGGAGACTAAGTTGGGGCCACCTAGGCATTCAAACTCCCATATAAGGTAATTTAATCCTGATCTTATAAACTAATAAGATTTCTTATATGTACTTTTGTACAAATTTTTTACTATACTTTAGAGTTAAGTTCAAAGGTTTCAACAACTCAATTAATTACTTGGGGAGAACGATGTTGGAAAAATACTAAGTTGGTCCAGTGGCCATAAATGAAAATAACAAAATGGAGGCTGAAAGCTCTAGGTTCTAGCACAAGAGAGGAGCTCAGAAAATTCTGCTTCCACTTCTGTCAAAGAAAAAGTCTTCATGTGAGACCAAGAGCTGCAATCATTGTTTGTACATGATAGTCAAAGCTGGCCTTGCTTTTGTGAAATTCTTGGTAAAAAGTAAAGAAATTAAGAGTCAAGCAAAGAGTCTATGGAACAGATTCTGTTAGCTTATCTGAAATGCTGTGGCTCACTGTGCCCCCATCTTTGTTTGTTTTGGCCCTTGATCTCCTTTTCAAAGATTTAGTCAAGAGCTTATCTGCATTTGGCTCTGTGGTCAAGTCCTATGTTGTCCTAGGGCTTGGACAGAATACATGCAATTAGGAGTCAAAGTGATAATGACAAATACTGCAGATTCAGCCTAGAACTAAGAATCAATCCTTCCTGTCACTGAGCTCAGTTCCTCATTCCTATAGGAAAGAGACTATAATGAGCATTGATACATACCATCAGTCCAAGAGTATGTCCTTATCACTGCTACCACCCTGCAGAGGATTGAAGGACTATAAAAGGATCACCTTCAGTTGAAATTGAACATGAGACTGAATTTAGGAAAATTTAGATTAATTGCACATCATGAACATTCCCCTAATAGATTATAAACTCCTTGAAGAAGAGGGACTGTCTTTTGCTTCTTTCTCCATGCCCAATACTTAGCACAGTACCTGACATATAATGTTTATTGATTGATTTGTTAATTGATTTAGCAGTCTCTAATAATGCCTAAAAAAAATGTGTAGGACCTAATTTGTATTATGACTACAGTTGGACTGATGGTACACTTTGAGTCAGTGCAGAACTAGAAAGGGGAGAGGCAGATCCTATCCATATAAACAATAACTAAAAATAAAAATGAGAGTCTGAATGGGCTCCTGAATTTTGGATTCCCTTAACTCTTAGGGAAGAATCACTGAAATAGTGGCTATATTATATCTGAGTTTAACATCATTCCACATGGTATTACAATGGATTTTTTTTAAATGAATGAAACAGAAAAGATAGAAGTCAGAGTGTCCTAGAAAAATCTAGGTCACAGTATCTGAGGGACACTAAATGGGGAGATTTAATTATGCAGAAAGGAATGTGAAATAATTTAGAGAAAGTAGTGAAGAAAGCTTGTGAAGACCAACATCTGGCATAAAAGGTGGGTTTACAAGAGGAAATGGGGTCTTGGAAAATAGCCATGGGAAAGGACAGTAACTGAAATTGCAGCTTGAACAGAAAAGAAGCAGGAGCTGACAAGAAGCTCCAGAGAGGGTCTCCCACTTGGATTCCAATTCCAATTTTAGCCCCTGAGGGTGAAAGCTGCCCTGGTTGGAGAAAAAGAAAAATCAAGGCAGCTCCTTTTATGGCTCCGATTTCTCACTTCAAGCTCTGGGATTGGCTAAGTAAGGTTTGAATCTATGTAGGAACAAAGGTGCTACAAACCCCAAGCCTTTATCTGAGCTTTGTTCTTGCCTGCTGTGAAAAGAAAGATTGGGAACTCAAGAAGGTGGAAGATTCCTGGGGGCATTAGCTAAGACCTGTGTACTCCTGTAACATTTGGCAGTCATAGACAGTCAATAAAAAGCACAAGATTGGTTTGCCATGTGTGCTTGGTCATCATTACAGTTTTTCTATTTTCTTCTGAGAAACCCCTCAAATTGCTTCCTAAAAGTACACAGAAGCCCAACTGTGATCAACTGAGCACAATCTGAGAAACAGAAGGCAATTGATCAGCCATTTCTCTTCAAAGAAACTTTTGAAGAGAACTTCAAGTTGCTGAGGAAATCCCAGCTCTCTAATCACGAGGTACATTATCACAAATTACAACTGAGTATCCATACGCATCTTTTATTCGACATAGGACTCTTATTTTTCTTTAAAATCTTCTGTTCCTTTTGATCTTTCTTTTTACATCGAATTTTTCTAGGCCCCCAGGTTTGCAACCTTGGCATTATCCTTCAGTTTTCCATCACTCCCTCACATTTCAACTACTTGCCAAGTCTTGATTCCATACCTGCAAACTCTCAAATCTGTGCCTCTTATTACCTTTCATAATAGTTTCCTAATAAGTTTCCCTGTGTCAAGTTTCTCCTCCCTCCAATTCATTATCCAATTCAAAGATGTCAGAGGAAGGAGAAAAGAATAAGCCATATAATGACTATTATGTGCCAAGCATTATACTTTACAATTATTGTCTCACTTAATCCTCACAACAACCCTGGGAAGTAGGTGTTGTTATTATTCCCCATTTTACTGTTGAGGAAACTGAGGCAAATAGGTTAAATGATTTGTCCAGGGTCACACAGTTAATAAGCTGTGTGTCTGAAGCTAAGTTTGAAATCAAGTCTTCCTGACTCTAGGTCCAGTGCTCTATCTTACATGTCACTTAGCTGCCCTACAAATTTCAATATGCCTGGCTACAAATTTTAAACCTGGCTAAAGAAGGACTAATGGCTCCGTATTGCCTCAGGATCAAATACAAGCTCTGCTATATTTGTACAAGGTACAACTTGTTCCTGAATAAACCAGGTGAGGGAGTCTACCTGCTAACACTGTTGCAATTGGACTCAAGTCTTGCTTAGTGAAATATTATTCTATGGACCTACATTAAGCAACATAATGTTCTGTACTTAACAGGAATAGTAAATGTTTTGTTTAGTTATTTTTATGACTTAGGACAGTCAACATTTCTATTTATTAGTATTAATCATATCTGCATTATTTGTCTTGTGTAGAATTAATGTGTTTTTAGTATCATTTAAGGATGAACTTTTCTTTGTTGCTGTTCAGTCCTGTCTGACTATAAATGACCCCCTGGGCTTTGTACATTAGAATTGGAGTTAAGTAACTTGCCCAGGTAATAAGTGTTTGAAGCAAGATTTTAATTCAGATATTTCTGACTCCAGGACTGGGGCTTCCCATTCTACCATTTAGTTGCCCCTTTTCTAGATAAGATTAATACTTACAATTTTATGAAAAACAGCAATCTGAAAACAGAAAAAAAAAATCCCAGAGTAACTGAGTCTTTCAAATGACCAAATCTGTCCTGCCATTTTTGAAAAGCCACATTACAGTGGTTTCATTTTGAAAAGTTTTTCTTTTTCTTTCTTTTTTTTTTTTAACATTGCCATATACAAATAGACTTATGGTTCAAACAAACAAACCTTTCTGAACTGAGGCCAGTTTATTTAAAAAAAATTTTCAAGCATAGCCATTTTTATCTTTTTTAAATTCCAAATTCTCTCCTCACCTCATAGAGAAGGCAAGAAAAACAAAACCCATTAGAAACATTTATAGTCATGCAAAACAAATGTCTACATTAGTTTTTTTTTTCCCTGAGGCAATTGGGTTAAGTGACCTACCCAGGGTTAAGTGTTAAGGGTATGAGGCCAGATTTAAACTCAGGGTCTTCCAGACTTCGGGGCTGGTGCTCTATCCATTGTGCCACCTAACTGCTCCAGTTTTTTTTTTTCCTTTTTGTTCTTTTTTTTTTTTTAAAAAGAGAAAATATACTTTACACTCTGAATCTACATCAATTTTCTTGCTTGAAGTAGATAGCATGTTCGGAATTATGGTGAATTGTTATCTTTAAAATATTGTTGTTACTATGTAAATTGTTCACCTGTTCTGCTTATTTTACTTTCTATCAGTTCATAAAAATCTTCCTAGATGTTTTTGAAACCATCCCTCCATATTTTACAACACAATAGTATTCCATCACATTCATATACTTCCAAATTTATGGACATCCCCTTACGGTCCAATTCTTTTCCATCACAAAGAGAGTCACTATAAAAATTTTTGTACATATAGGTTCTTTACCCTTTTCTTTTATCTCTCTGGGTGTAGAGACTTGATAGTATTGTTAGGTCAAAAAGTATACACAGTTTAATGGCTTTGGGGGCATAGTTTCAAATTTCTTTTCAGAATGGCTGGACTAGTTCTCAGCTCTACCAATAGTAATATTAGCATACCTATTTTCCCATATCCCATCCAACATATTATTTTCCTTTTTCTCATCTTAGCTAACCTGATGGTTAAGAGGTAGCATAGCCTTTAAATATTTATCAATTGGGGAATACCTCTTATCATTGTAAATTTGACTCAGTTTTCTCTATTTTAGAAGTGACACCTTTATAAAAGATACTTCCTACAAAGATGTCCCCCCCCCATGCATTTTTCAGCTTTTCTTTTAATTTTAGGTGTAAAGGTTTTGTTTTTGTAAAGACTTTAAAATTTCATATAATAAAAAGCTTCTATTTTACCACCTGTGAAGCTCTCTGTACCTTTTCATTAGGTACTCTCCTGATATTTATAGATCATTTATATATCATGCTGCCTTAATTTACTTCTGAAATCACCTTTTATGTCTAAATCACACATCCATTTTGAGTATGTTTTGATATACAGTGTGAGATGGCCTAATTTCTACCAGATTACTTTTCAGGTTTTCTAATAGTTTTTGTCATATAAGGAGTACCAGCTCCAATGGATAAGATCTCCAAGTTTATCAAACACAAGGTGACTATGCTCATTTGATTTTGCATATCCAGTATTTATTGGTTCCATTGATCAACCTATTTCCTACTCAGTACGAAATTGTTTTTGATGATTATAGCTTTGTAGCATACTTTGAGATCTGGTAATGCCAGGTCCCGGTCCTTTCTTTTCATTGATTCCCTTGACATTCCTAATTTTTTGTTTCTCCAGATGAATTGTATTTTTCTACTTCTATAAATAATTCTTTTATAGTTTGACTGGTATGGTACTAAATAAGTAAATTAATTTACATAATATTGTAATTTTTGTTATAATGATTCATTACTCAATGCTTAATTAATTAATGTTTGTAGAGTTTTTTACATCTATTTTTATTTGAATGAAGCACTTTGTAATTGTGTTCATACAGTTTCTAGATGTGACTTAGCAGGTAGAATTCCAGGTATTTTATACGAGTGTACTTATTTTAAATGGACTTTCTCTTTCTAGCTTTCCCCACTGCATTTTGTCAATAATATATAGAAATACTGATGATTTGTGCTATTTGAAGAGAGAAGAGGAAATAAAAGTGATATAAAAAGAAAAAAATTAAGTCAAAAAAGCATCTTGGGAGTAAATTAGTCTACATTCCAATTCTAATACAGCTCCTATAAGAATTTTACAGGCAGTCATCCAAATAGATTTTAAAGACATAGTGGCTCTATTAGAGATGCAACAGAGGTTCAATGAAATTTCCTAATTCTTAAGGCAAAGTCAACTAGGATCAAAAATTCTAATTAGCATGTAGAGTTAAATTAAAAGACTAGACTAATATTAACTTAGGTCATTCTGCTATCTTCTGTTACTTGCTTGACTGGGCATGGAGGCTTATAACCCTCATCAACAAAATAAAAAGCTATCTTAGTTAGAGACCATGACAATAGAGAAAGTAGCTGTCTCTAAAAGAGGTTAGCTAGCTTAAGAGGGACAGAAAACAGTTTCTATACCATGATGTGACTAACAGACAACAGCTAAAGAATAATATCAGATATATCTAGTCATACATTTGCCCTAACATGTTCTTCACACAAGTGGGGCAATAATCCCTATATGTGCATGATAGTTGGAATTTTTTTCTTGTCATTGTATTTGCTGTGCTGTTTGCTCAATCTGAGGACACATCAGTTCAAAATAAAACATTTATTCAGAGTCCACATAGATATGCTATGCTAATGGATTTTAGTGGTTGCTGGCCCAACAGATTATCTTGAACCTTGATTAGTATTTCTAGGTATGTATATGTGTGGGTGTGGGTATAGATAGGGCTGGTTATTTAAATTTATTCACATTATTCAAACTATCTGATGTATTATCCTGAAGAGTTATTTTAAAATAATTAAGTTTCTAACCTGCAGTTTCTTTAATTCAACTGTCACTTTTGTCATTTTACTCCTAACAAGCTATTCAAGGTTATACTTAATTCTTATTTTGAACAAATATACTTTGTTTCATGCTAAATGTTTAATAAAAGGATATATAATACATTTGAAGTAACAACAAAAATATCACAACCACCTTTCCTATGAAGAAGTCAAAGTACTTAGGGAGTTGCAAAATTATTCTCAACTAGTTCATAAATATGAAATTCTTCCACTTCTTCTACTATTATGAAAATTATATTAGTTTATTTCATTAGCTTTTGATTCCATGGCTCTATTTTATGTTTACCCCTTCAGTTATATCCCCCTCCACCCTCAGAAAGAAATATATCATTATTCTCAGATCTCTATGAAACTTGCTTTTAAAATAACTTTTTTTAAAGCAATCACTTTTTAAATTTAAAAAAATGCTGATTCCCCAGAATTAGCTAAACAATTGATATAACATTCTAAGGATGAAACACTCTAATTGCTCAACTATTAGCTCTTTAAAAAGCTGATGATAAAGAGAAATTACTGCAGGGCTTTAAATTGAATTAGATTTCCCTTAAGTAAAATAAAGAGAATATCTTCCTTCAAATGTTTTAATGGATAACTCCCTTTGATGATAATTATAACTCTCCTAAAATCAAGAGGAAATTATATAATTGCCATTATGTAAAGAACAAGGTAATATTTATTTTTCAAGCAATTAAATATTTAAACTAACTTAAAATGAATCATTTAAGAGAGTTTCGGCATTGATTGGCAAAAACAAAAAAGTCTTTTATATTTGACACTATGGTAATAATGACAGTAGTTCACATTTCCATTGCACTTGAATATCTTATAAAAATTATTTTTATTCATCCACAATATTTTATCTTGATGAGGTTCTGGGTCACTAGATGGGAGAGCCAGAGAGAAAGCCTGAAGTACTGATACTGGTACAAGCAGGGAAGGACACTAATAGTGATCAGCTCTGTCTTTACAAGTCTCATCCCTGTGGAAGCCTTGTGTAACCCCATCTTATTGTATCCAATAGGAAAGCCAAGTTTGTCAAACCCCAGAGGTTAAATTTACCTGATAAATCTGTCCATGGCCTATGCCATCTTTGCTGAGTCCTTTTGGGTCAGCCTGCCAAGGCATTCTGCCTTGTAACTTCTTTTTCCTCACCCTTCCCTATGCTGTCCTTCTCATAGCCAAGTAATTCATTTAGGGTGCTAAACTCCCCTATGGATTTAGCTTGTCAGTCCATGGAGTACTCCCATCTCATGATATATTTCCTTTCTCCTGGTTAATTGCCAGTTCCACTAGGGAATCTGTCTTTTCCATTGTTAATTGTTAAAATTATTTTCCTGTCTAATTATATGCTCTCCCAAATCTGTTTCATATTTTTGGTGTCTATTGTATCTCTTCATTTTGTCTTTTACCCTTTCTCATAAATAAACCTACTTTTTGCCAAAGAGAATGGACACTGTGAATTCATCAGAGGACTGAACCTCGACATTTGGTGCCAAACATCAACATTTGGTGCCAACTGGTCTCCTAAATCTCATCATTTGGTACCTGGACATCAATCCCATCATTTAGTACCAAACCTCAAACACATCAATCTGATCCTAACTACAAACTTATGAGGTAGATGCCATTATCCAGTCCATTTTATAGATGAGGAAATAGACTTAAAGAGATTGAGTGAATTGTCTAAAGTCAAACATTCAATGTATAAATTAAGTGGGTTTTGAAGCCAAGTTTGGCTGAGTTTAAAGCTAGCATTTGATCTATTATACTGTCTTACCACTGTAGAAATATTTTTTGGTAGAAAGATTTTATGATGTTATTATGCCATTTGACTTTAAAAATGGACTTCACATCTAAGAAACTGAAAAACATTTTATCAGTGGTTTCCTTTGGAAGTAAAGAAGAAAGTTCTAAGTTTTAATAGGAATTATTAAATAGCTATCCAATTTCCCCCCTTTTATTTTTTTCACAGGTAAAATAGGTATGTAATCTAAAGGAACTTGAAAAAAAAAGTATGTTGTAAGTTAGTAAAGAATTCCCCAATTGGATTAAAACTGGAACAGTTACTTGTTTTTGTTTCAAGTATTTCTAAAATCAACATCTAAAATGTTAATGAAATAATACAGCATATGTTTAAAAATTGTTTAAGTACATTTGTAACAACTTACTGTGATTTAAAACTCACATATGACAAATTTTTTCCACTAAAATGGAAAACATAAACTGCCCGTTTGATTAAAAACTGCAGGGAAAATTGGAAAGCAGTCTGGCCAGAAATTAGACCAAAAATTTATATCATATTTCATAAGACATTGTAAATAGATATTTAACTTTAGTATTAAAATGCATACTATAAAATATATAAGGAAAGGAATCCATCATGTACTTCTCATAGCTTTGAGTAAAAGATATATTCTTTACCAAACAAGAGATAGAGGTAATTACAAAAGATAAAACATACATTCATTACATGAATACAAAAATCTTCCAGGTGGACAAAAGTAATGCATGTAGGATAAAAAGGAAAGCAAATGAATGGGAAAAATATTTGCATTAAATTTCTTTTATGTGGACTTGATATTCAGGATAAACAATTGACCCTAAATAAGTAGTCAAAGCATATGAACAAATAATTCACAAAAGAAAAATTCCAATGTATTAACAATCACACAAAAGAATGCTTCAAATCTAGAAATAATAAGAGAAGTGCAAATCCAAACAATCCTGAGATTGCACCTTAAACTTCAAAATTGATAAAGATGATAAAAATTAGCAAGTCAATTTTGGAAGGGGTTGTGGGATGAAAAGCTGTTGGAATCTTTACAAAGTGTTAAGACATTGGAGTTGATAGAGACAATAGTTATCTGGTTTGGCATGGTTCAATGTGATTGATTTTATCTTAGAAAGAGATATTTTGGGCCAGAACTTGAAACAAGGTACTAAGTGGAACTGATAGAACAATGCTTGTGTTCACACTTTTAGAGAGCTCATAAGTATAGATACTTATGTATCTCAATGGAGATCACATGTTTGGGAGATTTCAGAGAGCACTCTGGGAGCAGAATCCCTCTCCCTCCAGAAGGCAGAGTTAACCTTTGGGAGATCTCATATATAGGGAGCTCTTGGAGCTTGAGTTAGTTTTTTCTTGTGGGACTTAGGAGACAGAGCACTCTGGAAGAAAGCCTACAAGCCCTATCTTCGAGGCAAGAGAGATTTATTGCATCTTCTACCTTGGTGCTGGCTGGAGGCTGAAGAAAGCAGAGGCAGAAGCCAAGGACAAAGCTCAAGCAGAGAGATAGGCCTCAACTAACCAGGCTAATTTAGAAGGAGAAATAAACGTTTGCGTTTTTACCAGCTGGCTGAATTTTGGAGTAATTATTGATTGTAACTGAAACTAAGGCTGCCTCCAGAAAACCTTCACAAAAAGCAACTAATATTCTTGTTGGTAGAGCTGTGAATCAGTAAAACCACTTTGGAAAGTAATTTTGAATTACATAGTAACAAAAATATCCACAGACTTAGAGATTCCAACACTTCACTAGATCCCAAGAAAGTAATTGATAAGATGAAAGTACAAAATATTTGTGTGAAAGGCAAAGAACTGGAAACAAAGTAGATACCAATTGAATGGGGAATAGTTCAATAAATTGCACATGAATATAATGGAATATTGCTGTATTCTAACAAATCATGGATATGACAAATACAAAGAAGCACAGACAAATTTCTATGAATTACTGGTGTATGAAAAGTTGAAACAACACAATATACACAATATCTTTAACAATGTAGGTGGAAACCACCACATATTTTTTAAAAAATCTATGCAACAAAATTATAAAGATGAAGTATGGCTTGAAACAACATTTAGATGCCGAAGTGGTTACAATGCCAACTCTGTAGTCAGAAAGACCTGAGTTCAGATCCAACCTCAGACACTCATTAGCTGTATGGCCCTGGGCAAAGGAGGTAAGCCTATTTCTCTCAGTTTCCTCATCTGTAAAACAAGCTAGAGAGAGAAATGGCAAACTACTCCAGTATCTGTGTCCAAAAAACAAACAAATAACCCAGATAGAGTCATGAAGAGTCAGTCACAACTGAACAAGTGACTCTAAATTCAAAGATAGAATACTCCAAATCCTTCTCTTTGTGAAGCAAGGAGTTCTGCACATCATACATGTTTCTGGACCTTTTCCCTCTTTAAAAATGCCATATTTGAGATAACTCTGGAAGGGGAAAGGGAAGAATAGTAGAGGAAAATTTGAAAATGTAAATAAAAAGTATTTATATGTTATCTATCACAGTGGAAACAATATTAAAAAAAACTATCATTGTTATTAGAGAAGGAAATAGAAAGAGATGACATTAAAGTACAAGAATATTTCGTATTACACAACTTTTGTTTTACAGGACCAATATAGATCATTCAAAAAGTTATATTGCAGGACCATAAAAGAAATATATCCTCTTAAAAATATAAATAGGCCACTTGAAAACACAGCATCTATTGTATTAACTTCTGGCCCTTCCCCATAGAATATGTAGAAAATTGTAAATTCTCATACTCTGCCACCTTAAAAACATCTTCTGAATAATAAAATTGTAACAAGTACTGGCAAAAAACCAAAACAAAACCAAACAATTCCAGAAAGGCTTAAAATGGAAAATAAGAAGACAAAGTGGAATATTAATAAGTTTCCAAGGTGAAACCAATCTCCCGTTTCCTTCACTTTTTTCCTTTTACCCACTATTTGAAAATAAGAATGAGGTCACTCTAGATAAAAGCAGAATTATACATTGACTGCAAGATTATCTGATTTTCAATACTAAACCATTAGCCATCCAAACCAAGAGCTGATTCTTTATCAACTTCTATTGTTTCAAAACAGTGAATCAAACAGAAAAAGCCAAACCCCCATTTTATTCAGCACTGGGCTCTCGCGCTTAAAATCCGCCACCTTGCCCTTAACCCAATTTCCCTTTGAAAAAAAGTGCAGTTCAGAATGCGGTTTGGTATACTGTATCTCACTCTAGATTTTGTTCATCTCAGACACACACAGAGTCACGCATACAATGCCTACTTCCTTTATATAGCTCTGTGTGTATGTGTGTGTGTGTTCCCGTCCGAGAGTACGAGAAGCGGAATCAAATTAGGTTAAACACCTTCCTCACCTTCTCTTTGAACACTACAAATTGGGTGAGTTTCTCCAAGGCAGAGACTGTTTTGAGTAACACGGAGCATTAAAAGCTTGAAAATACAACCTTTCCTCATATTAAGGCATATTAAGTTTATTTTTGCATGCGTGTTGATGCCTCCAAAAGGTATGAAGGGGTTGACAGCCACGAGTTCCCACTTAGAGGGTGGGAGAGCAAACCATTTCCCCGTTCGAATACAATCGGAGAGGAAGCATTGCCGCTTGCCACCTACCTGGAGACCCAGTGGTTCGGCTTCCCAAATGTCAGAGCGGTTAGTGTTCTCCTTCAGTTCTAAAAACAAGTCACCTTTATGACTAAAACAAGTCCCCCGCCAACCTTTCCTCCTAAGCCCATTTCAAGTCTTTCTGGTTGTTTTCAAAGAGCAGAGGGAGAGAGTGCAAACTGCCTGAGCTCCTCCCCCCTCTCCTGCTGGTTGGCAAACCTGGTGGTAGCTGCAGCCACTCACGTCTCGGCCTTGGGGAACTGGGGGTAGGGATGGGGGTGGGGGTGGATTTTTACGTCCGGAGGCCGAGATGATCGCGGCAGGAGGCGGGTTGAAAAGGAACTATCCTGGCCCATGGTTACTAACGCAGGCCTTTAATAGAGGATTGGGGGAGGAGGACACAAGGGGAATGTCTAGAACTGCTTCTAGTACTCCTCCTTCTTCCAGTTCTAGTCCTCCTCCTCCACAACTCCCTCCCTCTCCGGACCCATCTGACCTTGAGAGCTGCAGAAGAGGCAGTGAGCCGGGAAGGAAAGCGAAAAGGAAAATGTATTACCTAAACCGAGGCTGAGGTGGGAGAAGGGTGATGCAGATGTTTCTGCCTTTCCCTGGAGGAACGGAAGAGGCGGAGGAGAAAAAGAGGAGGACGAGGACGAGGACGAGGAGGAAGAGGAGGAGGAGGAGAGTTAAATAGAAGGAAGAGGCCGGGAGATGCAAGCAGAATATGCAGGGTTTATGCTAGAGCCAGGACTGGCATTTGGAGGGAGACCTTGAAACCTTTAACTGCCTGGACTAAGGAGGTGGGCAGAGGGAGGGGAAAAGGGAGACTCGGACTGAAAAAAAAATCAAACGAAGAGCAAATGCGTCTGTGCTCCCCAGCCTGGGTCCTCTATGAATGGTGACAGCAGCATCCGCCGCAGATGGCCGCCCACTCATTTCCTTTGAGGCAGTCTTGGGGAAACTAGTGAACTTTGCAAATAATCACTCTCCCGGTGGGAGCAACACGTTCCGCAGCTGCCCCCCAGCCTGCAAACGACATTTTTGACTCATACGTGGGGAGCTACGATTCAGAGGAAGAAGTGCTGGCAAAAGAGATCTCTGGAGCCCCCTAATCCTCTGATGTCATTCTCTCTTAGAAAAATCTACAAGGAAAAACTTGGAAAAAAAAAAAAACTTTTTCTTCTTTTCTTCCTATCTCTTTGGGGAATTAAGTGTTTGACAGTTGGGTTGGCAGCACTGGGTACACAGAAGAGATGAAACTGACAAAACAATCTGAAAATATCAATAGCTTGCATTTACACAGCGCTTATCCCATTTGATTCTTAAAATAAACCTGTGTGGTAGGTACTATTATTATACCCATTTTACAAATACGGAGGCTGAGGCCAAAAGAGGTAAAGAGATTTACACAGCTAGTAAGGATCAGAGGAGAGAAATTTGAATTCGGGACTTCCTGACTCCCAGGTCCAGCCATCTATCCATTGCGCCACCTAGCTGCAGTAATTGCTCTTGTTTTTATATTTAAACGAGCATTAAAAATGGACTGGATACTTTGTTGGGCCGATTAGTGCCTTTGGGGAGTTCACCTGCCATATACAGAGCTTTGCAAATCTGAAATCGCTATAAAAATATTATCTGATGTTGTTATTGATGGTGATAGTAGTTGCAGCAGCAATGTAACCTAGGAGAAAGACTTAGAATTGCAGATTATGATCTGGACACTTCCTGTCATTTCATTTTGGGCACTTGGTTTCTTCATCTATGAAAGGAGATTAGATTAGGTGAACTCTAAATTCATAAAATATCATACTAAGTCTTAGGAAACGAAGGGGACTACAAACCACACTACCAACATTTTAATGCAGTTGCTTTTGTAATGCCAAAGAAACTGAGCAAGACAGAGATTAGAGATCAATTCAATAATTTATTAAATGGAGAGAAATACTGGCATTCATGTTGATCCCAGGGCTAGACGAGACTATCATCTCAAAGAGTCTAGCCCCCAGTATTGGGGCAGCGAGCCTTTTATGGAATAACAAGAACAATGACAGAATGGAGGGACCTAGGTGGGGATAACCTGATAGAGATAGGTTACTGATAGTCTAATGACATTAAGGAATGTCTATAAAACCTTTATCTCAACCATTAAGAGGGGACACTCATAACCTAAGGCAGAATTATGAAATAGGACAATTGGAGGAACTGGTCACCCCATTAAAAGGGAACTTTGGCATAACACTTTCAAGTTTAAGGGGCAAGTAGGTGGTGCAGTAGATAGAGCACTGGTCATGGTCAGGAAGATCTGAGTTCAAATCTACATTCAACCTCATTCTAGCTGTCTAAACCTGGGCAAGTCACTTAACCCAGTTTGCCTCAGTTTCCTCATCTGTAAAATGAGTTGGAGAAGTAGCTTTACCAGGAAACTCACAAGGAGTCATATAACTCAACAGCAACAAAAAAATCAAATTTAAATGTCAATCAAGCTAAAACATACATACTTTTTCCTTAGACTTATATAATTTTATCCCCTGGTGTTAGAAGTTCTTCCATGGAGGCATAGCATCACTTCATCTCTAATTTCAAAACAGCACAGTGCCTGGCACATAGTAGGTGCTTAATAAGTGTTTATTGACTGATTTGTGAGAGGTTAAGTGCCAATAGTCACAAAGGTGAACTTTTTCTCTATCTATTATGCTACTTAGTCTTCCTGAGATACTGTAGTACCTGGTTCATATTGCATAAAGTTTGGAGCCATCACCTTGATCTGTCATGCTTTTATTCCCAAGAAACTAAGTACTATACAAGTTAATGCTATAAGGAACTTTAGAGATTGTGTAATTCAACTTTCCCTTTTCCCCAAACCACTGAGAACCAAAGTGAAGTCAGGAAAAGTGAAACTGAATAATAGAGCTGGAATTTCTATGAGTTCCCTCTTTTTTTCCCCCCAGGCAATTGGGATAAAGTGACTTACCCAGGGTCATATAGGTAGTTAATTGTCAAGTGTCTGAGGCCAGATTTGAACCCAGGTCCTTCTGACTTCAAGGCTGGTATCTACTGCACCATGTAGCTGCCCCTGTTCTTATCTCAATATTTCTCTTAACTCACACTTTCTTTTCTGTTGCTTCTCTTGTCTCAGATGAAAATATACTTTTTTTTGGCCAAAATTAATTTTTTTGTCTATGCAGTTGAGTCCATCCCCTACCACTTCTTCCATAATTTTGTTGCATAAATCATCTCATTTTTTTTCTTGAATCTTCCATCTCTATCTCACCACTTATTTCTTTCCTTCCAAAGTATAAGAAAGTACAAAAATGACTACACAACAGCTTATCCTTATTCACCGAGTAAAGAGTGTCTATGACAGTCAAATTGGGCAAGCTAGGTGGCACAGTATAAAGAGGGCTGAGCCTGGATTCAGGAAAACTTCTCTGCCTGAATTCAAATTTGGTCTCATATACTTCCTAGCTGTGTGATCTGGGCAAGTCACTTATCCCTGTTTGCTCAGGTTATAAAATGAGTTGGAGAAGGAAATGACAAACCACTCCAGTATCTTTGCCAATAAAACTGCAAATAGGGTCACAGAGAATCAGACATGACTAAAAAATGACTGAAAGTCTAAGATAACCTACCCTCCATGTAATCTTATACGACTTTAAGAGGGGTATAGAAAACAGATTTAAGGAGGGGACAATTCCATTGTATTCTACTCTAGTTACAAACTATGTAGATCATCTGGGAACTGGGGGAGGGGCAAATTTTAGGAAGGATATTGAGAAGTTAGAAAGTGTACTGAATAGGCAATCAAGGGTGGTAAAAGACCATAAGTTCATACTAGGACCATTTGAAGGAATCAGAATGATTATGGAAAAAATGGGGAAAAGAGAAGACTGAAGGGGCACTTTCACAGCTCTCTTTAAGTATGTGAGGGCTGTCATGTAAAAGAGAGATTAGATTTGTTCTGTTTGTTTGGTCATGTATACTTATTGTGTATCTAATTTATATTTTAATATATTTTACATCTACTGGACATCCTGACATCTGTGGGAGGGGGTGGGGGGTAAGAGGTGAAAAATTGGAACAAGAGGTTTGGCAATTGTTAATGCTGTAAAGTTACTCATACATATAACCTGTAAATAAAAGGCTATTAAATAAAAAAATAAAATTAAAAAAAAAAGATTTGTTCTGTTTGACCTGGGGGGAAGAAATATGAATATATGGAAGCTAGAAAAAAATTAAGCTTTATATAAAGAAAGCCCCCTAAGAATTAGAGTTATCCATCACTGTAGTGGGTCCCCTCACTGAAGACCTTTAGATTGGATGGCTACTAGTTAGGCAGATTGTTAAAGGGAATTGTTCTTCTGATATGCGAATTGGAATAGATAGCTTCTAAGATCCTTTCCAAGTTTGAGATTCTGTGATTCTATGAAATTTCCATTAGCTATGCAATGTTTTTAAGCTGCCATTCCATTTCTCATCTTCCCTTTTTTGTCAAACTTCCCAAAAGAGTAGTCGGCATTTGCTGTTTCTATTTTCTCAACTTTTTGATCCGCATTTATGACTCAATTGGGAACTTTGGAAGTGAAAACTTATATCAATACAGATCAGCAATTGTTTTGTAACTTACAATTTTCTAAAGTTGCTTAGTCCTTCTAGTCTTATCACCTTACTGAAAACTCTTACAAAGGCTATGCCATCAACAGCAAATACAATAACTTTTTCCTTAACTATGCTCAAAAAGTTATCAAACTGTGAATACCCTTTGATCCAGCAGTGTTACCACTGGGATTATATCCCAAAGAGATTATAAAGAAGGGAAAGGGACCTGTATGTGCATGAATGTTTGTGGCAGCCCTGTTTGTAGTGGCTAAAAACTGGAAACTGAATGGATGTCCATCAGTTGGAGAATGGCTGAATAAATTGTGGTATATGAATATTATGGAATATTACTGTTCTGTAAGAAATGACCAACAGGATGATTTCAGAAAGGCCTGGAGAGACTTACACGAACTGATGCTGAGTGAAATGAGCAGGACCAGGAGATCATTATATACTTCAACAACAATACTATATGATGACCAGTTCTGATGGACCAGGCCATCCTCAGCAACGAGATCAACCAAATCATTTCTAATGGAGCAGTAATGAACTGAACTAGCTATGCCCAGAAAAAGAACTCTGGGAGATGACTAAAAACCATTACATTGAATTCCCAATCCCTATATTTATGCACACCAGCATTTTTGATTTCCTTCACAAGCTAATTGTACAATATTTCAGAGTCTGATTCTTTTTGTACAGCAAAATAACGTTTTGGTCATGTATACTTATTGTGTATCTAATTTATATTTTAATATATTTAACATCTACTGGTCATCCTGCCATCTAGGGGAGGGGGTGGGGGGGTAAGAGGTGAAAAATTGGAACAAGAGGTTTGGCAATTGTTAATGCTGTAAAGTTACCCATGCATATATCCTGTAAATAAAAGGCTATTAAAAAAAAAAAACAACTAAAAAAAAAAAAAAACTTTTTCCTTAGTCCTCTTCTTTCTTGACAGTGAGATTCAACTACTTAGACATATACCCAAGGAAGTCAACAACAAAAAGAAATTCCATATGTAGATAAAACACATTTTTAGCAGTACTTTTTGTAATAGTTAAAACAAACAAACAAACAAAAAACAAATGGAAATGAAAAATCAATCTTCATTGACTAGGGAATGACTTAAAAAAATTATGGAAGGTGCATATAATGGAATATTATTGTCTTATAAGAAAAGATAAAAATGAGGAGTCCAAAGAAGTATAGGATGAATTACATGAACTAAAATAAAGAAGTAATCAGAACCAGGAAGATAATATATACGATAACTACAATAGTGTGATGGAAAGAACAACACTATTGAAACCTATGTAATGCAAAATTATACCACAACTCCAGTAGATACTGCCTGATCTTTGGAAACCTCAGGCACTGATCTGAAAGCTAATGTTTCCTCTGCAGTAATAACCATTGATGACCACTCTTTCAGGTAACTCTTTTTCAGCTGTGGAAGTTAACTGGCTTTCAGCCATGCTCTTATTTAATTAATGCCTGCCTCCAACTTCAAGGATAAATGGGAAATAGAGTCATCACTCTCTTACAATCATTACAACCTATACTCAAGTTGCATGGCAAAAATGGGATTCTTGTTATTGGGAATTCCTGCTACATTCTTCTTCATTCCAGTTAAAATACATGTAAATTTCCCCCACTCCCCCAGGTGCATGTGTATGGTCTATAGGTGCAAATTTTCCCACATTGTCAAATTCCATGAAATATATATTTTAAGCAAAGTATGGACTTAACATAATATAGTGGTAAAAAGTAGATTACATGCCTCAGTAGATATATAACAGCATATATAGATATATACTAAACCGTATCACAGATTAGTGTTCTATACAAAATATATTTTACTTGTGATATCATCTATGTACTTTATTGTACAGATACAACCTGCCCCAAATGGAGCACATGGCCTTGTGCCAATATGGTTATATGAGTTACATGAGTAGCATTGTTATCCATCATTTAAATAGTATTATATGTCATCTTTGCCACTGGCCAGAGTCCAGATACTTCTGCACTGTTTAGCTCCTTATTCTCTGTGAGTGAATAGGTACCCTTAGACATGGTGGCCTATAATACCAAATTTGGGGCTTTGGGTGACCAAGGCTGATTGTTGTCATCTCCAACTCTTGTGGGATCAATTTTGTAGGTGGTCTCTATTCTCTAGGGACTTTTTGTGCAACTGGAGTATAAGCTATACCTCTTCCCTTTGAGCTGTACAGAGGTCTCTCTCTGCCAGAGTAATCTTGGCATCTCAGTTACTAACAGGCTACCAAGATACATTTTCTTTTCATTAGTTTTCTCTAATCTGATCCTCCTCAAATGAAAATATTTTTTCCTTTCTAAGATTAGAGACTTTATTATTCATTTTTGTAACATATCTTACACATTATTAGTTTCTCAATAAACATGTTGAATTTAATATAATATGTTTAAATTTTTCTTAGGTTGCAGGGACTTGGGACACAATTGTCATAATATTTATTAAAACTATGTAAGGGAGAATTTAAGTTTTTGGAAATAGAAAGGCCAAGTGCCAAAAGAAAAAGTAGATACATTTCTGGATGAATTCCTGACCAAAATTCTTCTAGTAATTTCCCTTTTCTGAGGAATGTGATTAGTTTCTAGTTAAAGTAAATGAACCAGACATGGAACTTTTCTTCTCCTGGTTTCCTGTATCATAGAACTTCTGTTCTACTAGGTTCAACTAAAAACAGCCATTTCTGCCACTTACCTTGGTACACAAGTGGTGTTTTTAATGAATCAGTTGATTGTCAAGCTTTATGAATTCTTGGTTGAAAACAATTATAAACTCCCATGCCGTGATGTGTCCAGTGCTAACCTGAAGATCTGGGTCCTTTAGAGCTCTCATAGAACAAAGCCAACTTTCGAATCTGAGAACAAAAAGTCTAGGAAATACACTCTCTGTGGCTTAAGGGAGAACTTAAAATCAGTGACTGTTTGGTAAACTTCCCCAGTCCAATTTAGGGTGGGGAGATAATAAGGTTCTCTGCTGGGAAGTCCAAAGGTTATCCTCTTTAGCAAGCACATTACCAATGAGTCATTTCCTCTGATTCTTAAACATTCTCCTAAAACATTCCTGTTTACTTTAGTGTTTTATGGGCTTTCTTTAGTTTTCTAAAATATCCTTCATTCTCTTTTCAGCCCTATTCCTGATTTTCTGTATCTTAAAACCATGCCTTCAGCCTTGCTCCAATTCTAACTTCACCTTTCAGCTTCCTTTACTGTCTTGATTTCTCAAATTAAAATGTAAATGTTTTGAGGCTAGGAGGGACTGTTTGTATCCCCTGTGCTCACACATACAAGTATATAGTAAGTGTTTAATAACTTTATGTTTCCTTTGTCCTTCTTTCCAGTTATTGTTCTATAAGAATACATATGCATACATGTGTGTGTATGCATGTATGTGTATTAGAGGTAAGTAGCACAGTGAATAGAATGCTAGATGTGGACTCAAGAAAAACTGAGTTCAAATCTGGCCTCAGATACTTTTTAGCAAGTCACAACTCAGTTTGCTTCAGTATTCCTTGCCTGTAAAATGAGCTGGAAAAGAAAATGTTAATCACTATTATCTTTGCCAAGAAAATCCCCAAAAGGGGTCAAGAAGAGTGGGACACAATTGAAAATGACTAAATAAATATATGTATGTGTGTATATATACTCACATACATATATATGTACATATATATATATATATATATATATAAATGCATGTTTCTATGTATAAATATAGTTACATATATAGTTTTTATACCACACTTGTCTCTGGATAACCAACCCCCCCCCCTTTTTTTTTTATCAAAGAAGAACAGTTAAGCAAAAAAAAAAAGGAATAATAATAATCATTGCAGTTGCCACATCTGATAATGTATGAAACATTCTATCCCTCTAATTCCTTGCCTTTCTCCCTAGAGGGAAAGTATGTTTCACTGCCTGATCTTCAAGACCAATATTGGTTATTACAGTTACTCATAGTTTGACTTCTCCTTAGTGACCTCTTTTACTTACACTTGCTGTAGTCATGCATGTCATTTTGGTTCCTCTTCTTTCATACTACATCAATTCACACAAATTTAACTCAGTAGGGATGACTTGGTTGTGGTCCCAGGAGATGAAGGCTTTTCCTTGCCAGTGGGGTTTGCAAAGGTTTCACCTCTATGGGGAAGTATGACTTCTTAATGGGGGAAGTAGTCTCTTCATTTTTCTTATTGACTCCCCATCCCCACCTCAGCTTCAATTAACTGTTACACTGCATGGAGTGTTTGGGGGGACAATTTGAGTTGAAATTTAGACTCAGATACTTACTTGCTGTATAATTTTGGGCAAATAATTTAAATCCTGTTTGTTTCTTCAGTTTTAAAGTGAGGATAATAATAGCCCCTATCTCCCAGTGTTATTGAGAGGATGAAATAACATAATTTTTATAAAGAATCAGCATGGGGACACTAATACATTGTTGGTAGAATTGTGAACTGATCCAACTATTCTGTAGAGCAATATGGAACTATGACTAAAGGGCTATCAAACTGTGTATAACCTTTGATCCAATAGTGTTTCTACTGGGTCTATATCCCAAAGAGATCATAAAAAAGGGAAAAGGACCCACGTGTACAAAAATGTTTGTGGAAGTCCTTTTGTAGTGGCAAAGAATTTGAAACTGAGTGGATGCCAATCAATTAGAGAGTGGCTGAATAAGTTATGGTTTATGAATGCCAAGGGATATTATTGTTTTATAAGAAATGATCAACAGGATGATTTGAGAGGCCTGTAGAGATTTACATAAACTGAAGCTGAGTGAAGTTGATGAGGGGAGCCCCAAAACTCTCTCTCTCACTCTCTCTCTGGACTTTGAGGGGAAAGCTTGGGAAACTCCCTCAGAGAAGTTCTCCCCTGAGAGACCCACCCCAGGGAATGAAGATAAAGTGGTTTCATTCTGTTATCTGGGTGGGACTAGTTGAGTCCAGGACCACTCCTACTTAGCCCAAGCTGGAGATCTAGATTTCTATCCAACTCTATTGAGTTGGAGATTAGTCCAGAGACACTCATTCAATTCGAAGATTTTCTATTCTGATTCCAGCTCAAACTTCTCCCAGCCCCCACCAAGAGCTACTCATATAACAAGCTTCCTTCAGCTCAATTCCTTGCAGAGGGCCTAATCATGCCAAGAAACCTCTCTCTCCCCTTGGCATAGCTGTGACCCTCTGCCTGCTGAAAAGACATTCTTTTCTGAGCATTACTCCCTCTTTATCTTTCTCATCTATTTCCCTAACAGGACCCTATTTACCTCTCTGTCAAGATCTCTGGTAGATCTTTATTTCTCTGTCGGGACCCTGCCACTAAGGAAGTCAGCCTGCAAAAGCTGACTTCTCAGTTCTAATAATAAACGTCTTTTGCCAGTTTAACTTTTCAGGTTTGTAAATTCATTTACAAAGGACCTGCACTAACCAGAAGGGGGTTCCCACAACTCCCTGCCTTGCACCAAACCTCATCAAAGTGAGTAGAACTAGGAGAACATTGTACACAGCAACAAGATTATACAATGATCAATTCTGATGGGTGTGGCTCTTTTCAACAATGAGATGATTCAGGTCAGTTCCAATGGTCTTGTGATGGAGAGAGCCATCTGCACCCAGAGAAAGGACTGTGGGGACTGAGTGTGGATCACAACAAGGTATTTTTGTTGTAATTTGCTTGCATTTTGTTTTCTTTCTCATTTTTTTCTCTTTTTGATCTAATTTTTCTTGTGCAGCATGATAATTATGGATATATGTATAGAAGAATTGCATATGTTTAACATATATGGTATTACCTGCTATCTAGAGGAGGGGATGGGGTGAGGGAGGGAAAAAATTTGGAGTACAAGGTTTTATAAGGGTGGATGTTGAAAATTATCTCTACATATTATTTGAAAATAAAGAGCTTTAATAAAAAAAAAGTATAAAATCTACCTCTGACACATTAAAAAAAAAGAAAGAAAAAGAATAAGCATGGTGCCTGATATGAAGCAGGCCTTATATAAATGTTTATTCCCTCCATCCCTAAGGAAAGTTGTCATTTCTCATCCTGGTACTTCTGTTTTTGGTCTAGGTTTTCCAAAAAGAAGAAAAAGAAACTTTAAAAGGTATCCAATGTTCTAATATGATTCAGGTATAGGGTCAGTAGTATATTCCCACATAAAAAAAAAGAAAAGTTAAGCAATAATCATGCATGATTAGAGCAGAATCCAGTAACAGCATAAAATAATAGATTTGTAGCTAAAAGGGACTTTAGTGGACCTCAAATTTAGTCCTCTTGTTTTACATAAGCAGACTGAGGAGGAGAATAAGTATTTAGTAAGCATTCACTGTGTCTAGTATTTGCTAAGCTCTTTATAAATATTAGCTCATTTCATCCTCACAATTGTGAGATACACACTATTCTGATCTCTGTTTTATAGCTGAGAAAATTGAGACCAACAGAAGTTGTGGCTTATCTAAGATCATACAGATAATAAGTGTTTAAAACCAGATTTTAACTCAATTCTTCCTGAGTTGAAGCTTAGTATTCTATCCATGGTATTACTAAGCTGCCAAATCACTAGGAGAACAGTTGACTTAGTCAGTTAGTAAGTATCGGAGGTGGAATTCCAATCCATGTCTTTTTATGCTCTACCTACTATATCATATTATCTTATCACTATTTGTACCATTTGGGAAGCTAATATGCAAATTTGTCTGGGAATAAACAGTTCTACCAATAAGGTTTCTAATTACTCAGTTAACTTTTCACCTCTTTTGAGCACAATCCAGTCAAAGATCAAATCTGATCTTTTTTTTTTCCCCCAAGGGACCATTCTCTCCAATGGCAAGGTTTTCTCTATCCCAAGCCCTACTCTTTTGCTGCTACTACAACAGCAAGCATAAGCACTCTGGTAAAGAGTTCTTGTCATAAGTATTCACAGGTTTTTCAAGATCTTTCAGTGTTCACAAAGTTGAGGCTAAATCAAACACAAAAACAGAAGCAAGGCAGACTTTTAGTACCAGCCTGGTATTGGGTCCACACAAGAGGGGTGGGCCCAGACCTACAATTATTGCAAAGTAGGGAGACCTTTCTGGTTCTAGGTAACCATTTGGAATCACAGCTTGTCTTTTTAAAGGGGCTTCCAAGCAACTTGATAGCCAAAAACTGACCTTCCTTTTACTAACTGTGCCCTTTCCTTGGCCTAGCATTCAAGTGTGAGGGGGACATAAATCTTACATAGCAAAATAATATATGTGAGGATATTGAGAATAAAATCAATTTTATGGTGTATCTTGCAAAATATATTTTCTCAAATATTTAAAAAAAAAACTTTAAGAGAAAATCATCATTAAAATGTCCAGTTCATGGAACTGCATTCTTTTTCTGTGCCACACCCAGTAAATCTCTTCCATACACAGAATTCCCATATCATTCTGGTAAAACTTAGCTCATAGAAAACAGGTTCGGCAAGAGCAGACAAAAACTGGATCTCTCATTTGCTGGTCAGGTTTCCTTTTTTTTTTTTTTTAAAGGTGTTTTTTTTTTCTTTGGCTTGAGACATTTTACCATTTAAGTAAAATTTTGATAGAAAAACCTCTCCAGAGATTTGGAATCTCATGCCCTGTTTTTGATTCCTTACTTTACCATGAAATATCCTTTGTGTCCCCAGGTTAAGTCAGTGTTAACTTTCAAGTCTTGGCCACTTCATCTATAGAATTAAGTGGTTAGACCAAATGGTCTCTAAAGTCCTTTCTAGTTCTAAGATACCATGGATTTCATTCCAGTAAAAGTAATGAGTATTATTTAATACACCTTAAAGCTTACTGAACTATACTAGATGGTTTTTTACCAGAGAAGTTTTTTTTTTTTTCCAAGTTTAAATACAATGCATCTAAATAAGACTTTGGGTTTATTGTAACATTCTTTTTGTAGGAACATTAAGGTTTAAACATGAAAAGTGCTGAAGATTGGAAAGAACTTTAGCAAGTGTTTTGCAAAACTTAAAGCACAACTATTATTATTTATATATCATTTTTCTCATAGTCTTCCTTTTCTTCATCTATCCTCTATGCCTCCATAATATTGACATACAAAAATTTTAATGCCTGAACTACCTGGCTCCTTAGTCTTAAATAGTGATTTTTGGCAAAAAAAAAAAAAAAAAAAAAAAAGGCACAGATTTGAAGGGTAGTGTGGTGTAATGGGTGGAGAGTTGGTTTTGGATCCAGGAAGACCCCTATTAGAGCCCTATCTGTGACTCATACTGACTGTGAGATCCTGGGTGAATCACTTAACCCCTTAAGAATACTGAGTCTCTAAGACTTTGTAAGGACAAGGATTAGTAAAGGGAGTTTCCTGATAACAATGAAATCATGGTTTAGTGGGCAAATGTATAGAAGTAGATAGAGTATCTGGAGTTAGACTCATCTTCTTTCTGGCCTCATCAAATCTGGCCTCAGAGCTTTAATAGCTATATGAACCTGGGCAAGTCACTTAACCCTATTTACCTCAGTTTCCTTATCTGTAAAATAATCTGGGGAAGGAGATGCAAGCCACTCTACTATCTTTGCCAAGAAAAGTTTCAGAGAGTTAGACACAACTAAAATGACTCAAGCAGCATGATTTTTCCTCACCCTTAATTCTTTTTCTTTTTGCTTTGATCTATTGCCAAAATTGCTTCTTTAAATCCTCAGTCTTATAAATGCAGACAACAAGTTGTGTTAAATATATATATATATATATATATATATGCTTTTACTTGGCACAAGTTGGGGAAGGGAAAAGGCATATAGTAAAAGAACACATTTCTTTATCAATATCCACTTGAAAAAATTTTAAAATAAGTAAATAAACTACCCTTTCTTCTAATCTCTGCCTGCTTTTCTTATCTTCTATCCTGGGAATAAAGAGACTAAACAGCCTGAATGCATTTCCCTTTTGAAATAATGTGGATGTACATCTCACCTGTCTAGTGGATCTTTGGACATTCAAGGTTTTCAATGGAAATGATAGTATAATGAAGTCTGAAGCATGTACAGACTCTGTCAACTTGCTAAGATGGCATCTTCAGGTAAAAGATGTTCAGAAGGGAGAATCCTGATGATTTGTGAGGAAGTGCCTTAGAGGCACTAGAATATGTGTAGATCTTCTGTAACTAGCTGCAGCTAATCTACCACGTTTGGTATGAGCTTTCTTTCCCATTGGCATTGCCAGAGCCTGAACTATTAGGGTCTGAGTCATCTCTTTTTTTTTCTCTCTTTGTTATCAACTTGTATGAGGGATTGGAGAGATGAATCTTTCACTCATGAAGTTCAGTGACTTACTAGTTATAAGTTAATAAGCACTTTTTGAGGGCTTACTATGTGCCAAACACTGTGCTAAGGAATGAAAGAAGAGGATGGTTTGGGCTTCCTTTCCCCTTTGCAAGCCCAGAGCCCCTGAGAAACAGAATCATTTTCATCCATGTTTTTTCATTTTAGGTGCAGTGTGGAATCCCCAGCCTTGGGATTTTTAAAACTAGAAGAGTGAGTCATAGAAATTCAGGAGTCAGAATCCAAGCCAGATATTGCAACCAGCATAGCATGGATACTTTGAGAATCCATGAGTAAGGAATGCTTTTTATCTTTATCTTCAGGACCATTTTCAGCCCCCAGCTCAGTGGAATGATTGATTCATCTGGCATCAATGGCACCTTTGGACATGAACTTGATGGGACTAACAGTATATAGGAACTAAGCTAAGAGGTCTAATGACCTGCCCCAACTCCAGACAAGGACATTAGAAGGGACATTGATTATATTCCTAAGGCCTTGAGGGAAATGAATGCATATTTGGTCTTGCTGTCTCTGAAGCAAATATCCCTTTTTTAAAACATTAATTTATTTTAAGTGGCTAAATGAAACTGGTCTGCTAGTTACTGGCCACCTAACAACTGGTGGGAGCCCCAGCCATAGACAAGGGTAAAAAGCAACTTACAAACTCTTCAGAGTACCCAGGTGCTCTGGCTCTGGGACAGAGAACTCCAGAATACTTCTTACAGTAAAATTGGTATTCTTCATATGTATTCCTACTGTATTTTCACCTGGAATTTTATAAGACATGCACCCTTTATATTACTATGAAATTTTTTTTTTTTTTTTTTGTTGAGGAATATGGGTTAAGTGACTTGTCCAAGGTCACACAACTAGGAAGTGTTAAGTGTCTGAGGTCACATTTGAACTCAGATCCTCCTGACTTCATGGCTGGTGCTTTATCAAGTGGGCCATCTAGTTGCCCCCAAAATAATTTTCTTAAAGCATAAACCTGACCCGTTACTCTCTTCTGCAAGAAACCTTGGTGACTACTTTCTGACTTCTAAGCTTAATATTCCATCTCCTGTCTCCTTTCTTTTTGTATAGGCTGTCCCACAGGCCTGAAATGCACCCCCTCACCTCTATCCCTCAAGATTCCTCTTTTCCTGGAAGGTGATTCAACGTTCCTTGATCCCCTTAGTTGTAAGTAATCACCCCACTTCAAATTATACTTTTTTTATATTCCCTCCCCAAATGAAAGTAATTCCTATTTTTGTCATTGTTCTTAGTACTTAATATGTGTCTTGCACACAATAGGCACTTGACATTTGGTTGAATTATACAGCTTGTATTGAGTAATTCAACTATCCTCCCCTAGCTGTTAAATGTCAGAGGCAAGAATGAATTGTAGAGTTTGTCTTCTTTCAATGATACCAGGCTGCCTCTGAGGTAGTAAGAAAGCCACTATCTTCTGGCTAGCAGGAAAACTATAAAGGAGACTCAGGATGGAGTTCATCCTTAATGTTAGTAAAGCAATCCTGTATTTAAATAGGGTCCAATTTTTTTTTTCCTAAAGAGAATTATTATTAGGTATTAAAGTACAAATTTTCAGCGGAAGGAATTATATGCATGTTATAATTATGATAGTGATCAAACCAATGACTTCCCCTCAGCTTAGTGAATATTTGCAAATAAAATGCAAACTGGTCTACAGGACACAAGAGTTCTTGGGCTTGTGTGTAAGTAAACCAACCATTGTTGCTAGATTACCTGCAGAGTTCAAATCTAATTCAATAGCACAGATACTATGGCACAGATAATCCATGAAAACTATAAGGTATATCACCTCTTATTATATTACATTATTATTATTATTATTATTATAATATCTACAACTTGCTACTTTTAGATATACTCTTTGCACATTGCTGTTTTAAAGTCCAAATGTGTTTACATTGTTCTGTGAATAATTGTTTTATCATGACTAGAAAGGATAAATTCTTCTCCTCCTCCTCCTTCTCCTTCTTCTTCTATGACTTCCATTCTTTTTTTTTTTTTTTTTTTTTAATTTAATAGCCTTTTATTTACAGGTTATATGTATGGGTAACTTTACAGTATTAACAATTGCCAAACCTCTTGTTCCAATTTTTCACCTCTTATCCCCCACCCCCTCCCCCAGATGGCAGGATGACCAATAGATGTTAAATATATTAAAATATAAATTAGATACACAATAAGTATAATGACCAAACCGTTATTTTGCTGTACAAAAAGAATCAGACTCTCAAATATTGCACAATTAGCTTGTGAAGGAAATCAAAAATGCAGGTAGGCATAAATATAGGGATTGGGAATTCAATGTAATGGTTTTTAGTCATCACCCAGAGTTCTTTCTCTGGGCGTAGCTGGTTCAGTTCATTACTGCTCCATTGGAAATGATTTGGTTGATCTCATTGCTGAGGATGGCCAGGTCCATCAGAACTGGTCATCATATAGTATTATTGTTGAAGTATATATAATGATCTCCTGGTCCTGCTCATTTCACTCAGCATCAGTTCGTGTAAGTATGACTTCCATTCTAATATTTAGTGTTTATGTCCTTTATAACTATAGTGAGGTGTCAATGATGTCAGTGATGATGCTGTGGTTGCAGAGCTGGATTATTTTAAGGATAGAGGTGCACTCAATAGAATTAACAAAATTCAGAAGGGTGGTTGATTTAGAGAAGGAGAGGAAAGGTAATGAGATTTTGGTTTTTTTTAATGGCTGCATTTGAAATGTCTCTAAGATACCCAGCTGAAAATATTCAATAAGACACAGGAAAGGATCTTGAGAGAAAGAGGATTGAATACAGGGATATGGAAATCATTTGAACTGAGTTTATAATTAATCCCATTGAATCTGATTAGATCATCTAATAAGAGTGTACAGAGAAGAGATAAAGGCTAAAAGAAAAGCAATGTGATGTAATGGAATGGAACATTTCTGTATTCAAATTTCTACATTCAAATCCAGCTTCAGACCTTTATTAGCTACATGACCCTGAAAATTTCCCCTCTTCTTTTTTTAACTCCTTTCCCTCCTACTTTCCCTGTTGAATAAGATGAATTTCTGTATTCAACTGTGTTCATATGTTTATTTTCCCCTCCTTGAACCATTTCATATTAAAATTCAGGTTTTGCCTACTCTTTCATCTCACTTCCTCCTATATCGCATAAACTCTTCCTTGTGCACCCAATATATATGAGGTAATAGTTTCTTTCGTTTCCCTCTTCCAGTATATTTCTCTTCCCCACTCTTTCCATACTTCTTCTTTTGACAACATCCCAAGATAATAGAAGTATATCCAGTCTAATACATTTGGACTTTAAAACAGTAATGTGCAACACCTAATTTAATTAGGTTCCCTCTAGGAGCTCAATTAATGATAAAGTTCTTAGGGGTAATATATCCTCTTCCTATATAAAAATGTTATTGTTTGAAGTTTGTTTTAACTCTTATGATTGCTTACTAATGATTATATTTTTAAAAGAAATTATTTTTATAATAGCTTTTTATTTTTCCAAAAACATGCAAAGATAGTTTTCAATATTCACCTAAACAAAACCTTATATTCCAAATTTTTCTTCCTCCCTGTCTTTCTCCTCCTGTAGACAGCAAGCAATCCAATTTAGGTTAAACATGTGCAATTCTAAACATATTTCCATATTCATCATTCTGCACAAGAAAAAAACAAATCAAAAGAAAAAAATGAAAAAGAAAAAAAACAAGCAAACAAGCAACAAGCAACAACAACAACAACAACAACAAAGGTGAAAATGCTATACTTCGATCCACATTCAGGCTCCATAGTTCTCTCTCTGGATGCAGATGACTCTTTCCATTACAAGTCTGTTGCAATTGCCATTGTTGAAAAGATCCAAGTCTATCACACTTGATTATATGATTACCTTTTTATGCTTCTCTTGGGTCCTCTGTCTGAATGTCAAATATTCTATTTAGTTATTTTTTAAAATTAAGAACATTTGAAAGACTTTTATTGCATTGTGTCCATTTCTCCTCTCTATAACTATACTCAGTTTTGCTGACTAGGTTCTTCTTGGCTGTAGGTCTAGATCCTTTGACTCCTAGAATATCATATTCTAAGTCCTCTGTTCCTTTATAATGGTAGCTGCTAAATCTTGTGTAACTCCAACTATAGTTCCCTGGTACTTGAATTCTTTCTTTCTTTCTTTCTTTTTTTTTTTTTTTTTTTTTTTTTTTTTTTTTGTTCCTTGCAGTATTTTCTCTTTTTTGATTTTGGCTATATTATTCCAAGATTCCAACTTCATTTTGAAGTTTCTTTTTAAGAAGTGGATTCTTTTGATTTCTACTTTCTCTTCTGATTCTAAAATATCTGGGCAGTTTCCTTTATAATTTCTTGAATATGATGTTTAGCATCTTTTTTTGTTGTTGTTCATGGCTTTTAGGTAATCTACTAAATCTAAATCACACTCTCAAGAACTAAATTCAACTTTTTGATTTAGATAATTCTTAAATCGTCACTTCTCAATCTATTTTCTGAGTCACTTTATTTCTATGAGATAGTTTATACTTTCATTTTTTCAAACTTTTTACTTTAAAAAACATTATTTCTCGATGTCTCATGGAGTCAGTAACTTCCATTTGACCAATTCTAATTTTTAAGGACTTCTTTTCTTTAATAATGTTCTATATCTTTTTTGTCTATCTTTTAATTTAAAAAATAACTTTCTTGAATAGCTCTTATTTCCACCTTTCTTCTCTACTACTTTTATTTTGATTTTTAAGCCATTTCTTTACTTTTAAAAAATCTTCAACTTTTCTAAGAATTATTGTTGAGTTTATTTTTGATGCTTTGCTTGTAGATATTTTCAACTTACTCTTTTACGTATATGAATTGGGCTTCCTTGTTACCACAGAGGATCTTTAAGATTGTGTTTCTTTTTTGTTTGCTATTTTTTCTAGGCTACTTTTTGACTTTGGTTTTCATGCTAGTGTTGGGCTCTGCTCAATTGTGGAAGGGATGTCTGGTATGGGTTTCTATCTTTTTATGTCCTTCTGATATTTTCACAGCACATTCTGGTGGAGTTTCAAGTATTCATTGTTTCCAAAGTTGTATGAACTGGGGAGAAGCTTGTTCATTGCTCTCCTGGTCTGTGATCTACCAGTTCCTGACCTAGGTTTGGGAAAGAATTTTGAGTGACTCATTTACTATTAGTCCCCTAGGAAATTCTGCAGGTTCAAAGTGAGTGAACTATATGATTCCCATTTGGTTTTGGTTTTTTATACTAGTTATATAAGCTACTGCAAGCTTATGTGCAGATCAAAAAGCTAGAACTGAGTTTGGCCCTTTCCCCCCACTTTTTGTGCTCAGCACAGAGCTAAGTTTTTGGAATTTATTCCTTATTCTGCATACAGCTAAAGCCTTTCTTGCTCAAAATTGTTCCTTTCTGCCCTAGAACTGGGTCCTAGAACTAGATAATGGGTAACAGAGCTACCAATTCTATTTGTCCTGTTCCTAATATAGGTAACAGGATGCCCGGAATCTCTTTGCACAGGTGCTTCCAAGCATAGTGTTCAATCTTAATTCTCTTACTGTGTGACATAATGCTCTTCAAATGCCCCCGAGCACTGCTACTACTGTGGTGCTGCCTCCACATCTACTCTGTTGTGTTCCTAGTCAGTCCCAGCATCCAAAGATTTTCATCCTTTCCTAAGAGCTTTGGATTGTAAAATGACTCCTTTAACTTGACTTTTCCAATCAGAATTCAGTCTGGTTCATTTTCTAGGTTTCTGTGGAAGTTGTTGGGTGAGCTTGGCAAAAATTCTGGCTTTTATTCTGATGTCTTCATTCTGCCTCTAGTTGTTAGGTTTTTAAGAACACAAGTGGCCTTGTCATGTATTCGTATGAAATATTATTTATTTGTAGGAGCTTTAAAAAACACATCATTTGGAGGGGGAACCTAACTGAAGAAGAAAACCCTTTGGTTTATTGAGCAGTGACTTCATCAATCCAAGAATATATGGCAATGATTTTAAAAAATATAAATTAATATTGGAAATAAAGTTAGATGTAATTTCTTCAAGTGAGGTACCATTTTTGTTTTTGTTTTTGTGGCACCATAGTGCCTAACCCATAGGAAGCATATAAATGCTGTAGTGTATAAAAAGTTAGAGAAACATAATTTCTGGATAATTAATCATTTTGTTAATCATGCTAACAGACAGTTAATAAAAGGGATCAATGAAATTCTTTTTTTCAATAAAAGAATTTCATTTTATATTTTTCCTGTGAAAATAAATACATTTTTTTTTGCCTAGAAGCAACATATTTGTATTATAAAAAAAAAAAGTTATATGTAAAAGCACCAGGTAAATTTAAAGGCATAACACTTAAAAGTGAAAAACAGATAACAGAAATGTTTTATATAATTTGAGTATGTTGACTTGAATTATATCTATATTAACTAAACCTAATGCAAACAAAGCTCCACTCAAAAAGAGTTCAGTTCTTAGGAATTCTTGAGTTGATAGCAAAAGCTTGCAAAACAAGTTCTCTTTTAAAGAATTGCCCCCTCTCCCTTTTTTGGTTACTCACTTTCCCTTATTTTTCTTGTTCACATGGCCTAGCTAGTTCCTTTTTTTGTTTGTTAGTTTTAATATAGAGCTTTTTATTTTCAAAACATATGCATAGTTTTCAACATTCACCCTTGTAAAATCTTGTAGTTCCAAATTTTTTTTCTCTCTCCTTTCCCCTCACCCCCTCCTATAGATGGCAAATAATCCATTATATGTTAAACATGTGCAATTATTTTATACATATTCCCACAATTATCATGTTCCACAAGAAAATCAGATCAAATGTGGCTCTCTTTAACAATGAGATAATTAAGACCAGTTCAAATTGTTCAGTCATGAAGAGAGTCACCTACACCCAGAAAGAGGACTATGGGAACTGAGTATGGTTCACAACATAGCATTTTCACTCTTTTTGTTGTTGTATGGTTGCATTTTACTTTGCTTCTCTTTTTTTTTTTTTTTTTTTTTTACTGGTTTGATTTTTTTCTTGTGCAGCATGATAATTGTATAAATATGTATGCATATATTGGATTTAACATATTTCTACCATATTTAACATATATTGTAATGCAGGAGAAAGTGAGGCAAAACAGAGATTAGAGAGTTTTTAATATTTTATTTGAGAGGGAGAGATTGTCTGGGACCAAAACAGGATCCACATTGTTCTCAGCAGACTGAATGGAACTCGAGTCTCAAAGCATTCAGTATCAAATGTGAAATTCCCATGATTTTTTATAGGGTCCTAATGATCAGGGGAGACAAAGGCAGAGGGGGTGGAGTCCAAACACTGGTGAATGAGAATTATCAGGGATAGACCACAAATTTGGTTCTGACAGGTTGGGGGTGAGAGCTATAAATTCTTACAAATTGGGAGTGAAGGAGGTATTCAGCTAGAAACAAAAAGTCTGGAGAGAGAGAAGTACAGAATGTCAATTAGGTATCTGAGATAGGACATTTAGAGTTTTATGACTCTTTTGGAATGCTAGAGTGGCTAGATCTCCACAGCCCTAATTATCTCAGTCCTAATGATCAGGAAAGGGGAGGGTTGCAACCAGGGGATTGAGCCAGAACAATTTAGGGAAACTGAGACAGAACAATTTAGGGAAACTGAGGAACAACAATGAAAGGAAACTGAAGCAGAACAATAAAAGCAAACTGCGGCACAACAACATTAGACTACTTGTCATGTAGGGGAGGGCATGAGGGAAGGGGAGGGGAAATTGGAACAAGAAGTTTTGCAATGGCTGATGTTGAAGAATTGTCCACGCATATGTTTTGAAAAATAAAAACTTTAATTAAAAATAAAAGAAAAATCAGATCAAAAATGAAAAAAAAAATGAGAAAGAAAACAAAATGTAAGTAAACAACAACAAAAAAGTGAAAATACTATATCGTGATGCACACTCAGTTCCCACAGCCCTCTCTCTGAATGCAGATGGCTCTTTTCATCACAAGATCATTGGAACTGGCTTGAATTACCTCATTGTTGAAAAGAGATGGTCAATGGCTCTCTTGAAAGCCAAAGACCCCTTATGGAACTCTCTCAAAGTTTATATGCTCTTGGAAAAGTGGGTGTTTCTAATGGTGGTAATCAGCTCTATTTAGTTAACATTTAATAAGAAGAATGAATATTATAATGACAGGTGGACTATTCTAATGAAGGGTTTGGGGGATTTTACTTTTATCCTTCTTGTTTCCACATCACACACAGTCTTAGGCAATATAAACAAAAGATCTACCTCACTGCCCAAACCTGCCTGAGTATTAAATTAGATTAAAATTTTTGTAGGGTGAAGCAACAACTCCACCCAGATAAGATAGTCTAGGTAGGGTAAATTTTGGGGAAAGGTCAGAGATCTCCCCAATAATTTTTTATTTAATAATAATTTTTCTCAATACTTAGGATTCAATGGAATTATATACTTTTGCTAAACAGACTTTTAATTAATAGTCAGATTCTTTCTAAAACAGATGAAACCACGTTTTTAAAAATCTCATTTGTTTCAAATTTTAGCTGTTCATCCTGCACCTAAAACACACCAAACAAAAATGATGACCATTTCCAAGAATTTTCATCTACAGAACTAAAAGATCAAAGAGAATTGTACCCCAAATCACAAACATACACCATATATAACTTGCTTTCCTCCAAGTAAATAACAAACTTAATCTGTAGTTTTCAAAGTTTTCTTGCCTCCCTATGTTTCTTTCTGTCCTTCCTTTTTTTCTTTTGTACATTTTTGGGAAATGCTTCAATAACTCTTTTTCCCTTCTTTTATTTTTCTTCCTCTCATTTATTTTTGTTGTCTCCATTTCTCCTTTTCCCAGCTCTGCTCATCCCAAATTATTTATAACACAACGTGTGTGTCTTAATGGTTTATTAAGAGACATCAGACTCCAGTTATAATTGTGTACAGAATGTTTGTTTGGAGGAGGGAATATTGGTAGTTTGCTGTGAAATTAACACTCACAATTGTTGAAATTGGGATGTAGGAAAAAGTATGGTTAAATTGCATTATCCAAGAATCTTAAAACCTTGAGAAATATTACAAAGAGGTTATGTTGCACCATTTCCTCTCATAATTTGATGGAATGGTCACTTACTTATTCTGATATATTCACAAGTGGTTAAGGCAGTTTGCTTGAATACTTAGCCGATAGCCAAAGTCATTTGACTAAATTACTTGGGACAAGCAGATAATATCACATACTTTATGTATGGGATAAACTGAGTGAAGACTCCCTCATAAGGATGTGGCTTCCACCTGTGCCCTAATTATGACTTGAGATTTTGCAATAACAAGTTAAGATAAAGCTAAAAAGCTGCAGATGTTCCATTGTCTTGGATGAATATTCCCCTCCTGTTTCCTAACACCTCTCAATTAGCATTTAAGTATTTTTTTTAAAGGCAGTTTATTCTTTTGCTTCTGAGACAGATTTCTTCTTTTAGATTGTAAGCCTGGACTTCCCCAGACAAAAGGAGAAAAAGAAAAAGACAGGGGGTGGGAGCTTCTGTTCTGTTTAATTTTGTGTTCTGCAGTTTGTGCTTTGAACTTTTCTGGCAAACACCTTGTCAGATGGGAATTGCCCTTTTTTTGAGAGATGTAGTAAACTCCCTTTTTGACTTCCTTACTCTGAGAGTGTCTGATTATTTTTTATGGTGTCCCATACAATCTATTATATAAAATGTTCAATGTAAGTTAAAGGAAGAAATCCATTTCTGAAAAGTGTCATTAGAAAGCATGTGATTGAAGACTGAGATGTCAAACTTTCTATAACATGTATGGCACTGACAGCATAGTTATTGGATCTTTAAGAACAGGTGTTGGAAAGAAATACAATTCCTGCTTTAAAAACATGCAATCTATTGTAGAAAAGTAGATAAGTGCTAATTAAGGCAAGCTGTCCAATATTTTAAAACATGAACTTAACAATTCTCAACAAACCCAAAGATTACAATATAAAAAAGAATAGAAGAGAGAATTGTATAACACTGGACTTATATTCATTTGGTCTTTAAGTTATACATTAAATTTGACAGATTAGTAGTAAACTTGTCTTGGTTTTCTATTCTACATGAATTTCTTTCTATGATTTTTGTTGTATTTTTCATTTAATTACTAATTTCTTCTCTTCTTCTTGAATGGGACTGCTTGGATGAAGTTTTCTCAAGAAGTCTGAGATTAGACCTAAATCACATAATCTTTATTCCCAGAGTTGTAAAGTCAGAATCTCAGTCAGTGAAGTTAGAGGAAGTGATATAACCAAGAAGGCATGATATAAACAGAGACTAGAACATAGTAGGTGCTTAATTATAAAGATTTAAAAAGTTGTTTTGGTTACATTATTGCAGTTATTTTGTAAATTAGTTCTTCTGGATCTACTTGCTTTGGTCTTTATCAATTCATATAATTCTTTCCAAATTTCTCTGAGCCTATTGTATATTTCTTATATAGTATTCTGTAAATAGAAATGTGAGATATGGACTTTGAGAAGTTTGTTTTGACATGATACCTTTCCAGGAGCAGTGAGATGGCTTAGTGGATAGAGCACCAGCCCTGAAGTCAGAAGGACCCAAGTTCAAATCTGACCTCAGATACTTAACATGTTCTAGCTGTGTGACCCTGGGCAAGTCACTTAATCCCCAGTTGCCTCAGAAGGAAAAAAAAAAGAAATACCAAAGCTTATGATGAAATACCAAAGCTTACCATCAAGCTTATGATGAAGCCTGGAATATGAATAGCAGTTGTTAGTATATCAAGGGATGAATTTAACCCCAGGAGATATTTTAGCCAAGCCAACCAGTTACAGAATTCTGAATAAATTACCATTTATTAAACATCATTTAAATAGAAAGGAGCAACAGCTTCCTGGAATTCACTGGAAGGAAGAAACCATTCCCTTTGAGGTCTGTTCAGAATGTTTTATCTGGGACTTCCAGGAATTCTTATTTAGGGCATCTAGAATCTTTTATCAGCTGGAGTTTGAATAAAAGCCTTCTTTGAGAAGACAGATACCTAGTCTGAATTTGTTTAAACAGAAGAAATTGAAAGTTTAGAGATATTTAGACCCCAGCTTTTCTCATCTAAAAACTCCCCAAAACAATAGACTGAATGATGACTTTAAAGGCTTTGGCCAAGGACAACTTGGAGGCAGAAAGGTAATAAATCCCACTGATTCTGTGTATATCTGATGCTGAAGACAATTACTTTTACAATGCTGGCATTATGCCACCTGCTGGTCAGAGATTTTTAGAGAAAGTGTGATGTGTTCTCTACTAGCACCATTTCCCTTCTTTGCCAACCAAAGATCAAAAATTTTAAATGTTTTATAGAAATTATTGGTATTTCTTTTGGTTCATCTTATTTGAGGGAGAGTCTTAATGAAAATAGATTACCATTTATCAGTTAGACCTTGTAGAATGCCTGTATAAAGTGAAAATTAGCAGAGCAACCTGTCAATGACATTCACCTATATCCTAGCTACCAAATCCCCTTTCTAGAGTAATAACATTGCAGAGATTCAAATGGTATTATTTATTATAGGATGAAAATGGCTTTGACTAATATTTCATTAGTATTTGTTAATGATAAAATATTATTTCCCTCTAAGTAATGCATATAATAACCTATTGAATTAGGGAAATAGAGACTACAGCAGCTATGTATCTTTGACTTTCTAGTCTTCTGGTCAGACTTGATAAGAAAAGGAGGGTCAGGAGAGATGGGTCTGCTGAATCACATCAAAGTGAGGATGGTTACCAATTGTAGTGTCATTAGAATATGCTAAATAGAGATAGAATAGTATTGAACTCAAGTAGCAGACATGGAGATTCAGATAGGCAAATCAGGAGTGGCTGTGCTGAGATCTATATGAGAATTTTATTTATTCTCAAGATATTATAGGATACATATAGTAGCATTTGAAAATGATGTTGTATAGGCTTCTATGCAGAACAAATGAATTTGAAGGAGAGTATGTTTCATGTTCCAGCAAAATTTCAATTACCTATAATTCCTGATAAGGAGGAACTTCAGGAAATAGTTCAAAATGCTTGTGTAGTGCTTCTGCTTTCAGATGTTTCCTTAGTAGTGTTCTTAATATATAGACATGAAGATAATATCTCTTTTCTTCAAAATATTTTAGTCAAAAAGTCAAGGTATAGGATTTGATTATGATAGTAGTTAAAGTATATTTTCTGTTTTTCCTTGCCTTTGGCAAACAAAACTAATTATATTTTGAATCCTCTTAATCTGTGTATAGTCTAATATTCATATTGATTTATAAATATTGATTTATATTGATTGATTAATAAATCTAAATTTATAGATTAATTTGCATTTCAGTTATCCACTATTTTCAGTTATCAATTATCATTACCATTACTGTTAGTCATAGTTGTTATAGGGTAATTAGTCATGGAACATTATTGTTTCTAAAGAACTGAAAGAGATAATCTTAACAGGGAGAAGTTACATAGTAGATATGAACAGGTGAGTGTGACTGGGAGTCCTAGGCCAGTCTCTAAAATCATCTTTGACTCTCCTTTCTCCTCTTGTCATAATATCTTTAAATCTTTAAATGTTTAATCTACAGGCTAAACAGTTTAACCAAAATATATTGAGTCTCCAGTATAACCATTTGGCAAACAACTCAGATAAAATAAGACTGTTCTTTCCCTCAAAAACCTTATAATCGAAGAGATGACATGGTATCTGTTTGAACCATAATAAAGGCAAAATGAGGTTTAGATAAGATAGTAAGGGAAATGTACAAAAGCTTAGAGTTAGTAGGGACCCTAAGACCTCTACCCCAGTCTGTATTAGAACAAATTTCTTCTTTCCAATATGTCAAAGTGGTCATTCAGTCTTTGTTGTCCACCTCACCTAAAAAATAGGGAGTTAGCTCCACTTTTAGATATTCATAATTATTCACAAATTTTCTATTAAAACAAGTTTAAATTTGCCTTTTTGCCACTTCAACCCATTGCTTATAGTTCTGTCTGGTGTGACTAAGTAGAATAAATTTGCTCTCTTCCATATCCTTTCAAATACTTGGAAATACCTATCTTCACTTCTCTCTGCCTCTACCAACTATTCCTTTCCTTTAGCCTAAATATCCTCAGTTTCTTCAGTAAATCTTCCGAAAGGCAAAAACCTAGCACCCTACCATCTTAATCATTCTTTTTTGAATAGTGTGTGGGAGAATTTATTTCCTCTTCCTCACCAGCTTGTTGATATAATTATAGAAAATGTAAGGGACAGATCACAGAAGTGTTAATATGCTAATTAAGTGATTTAAAAAAAGTGTATTCCCTGATATCTTTAAGAAGGAGTTCTTTATTGAACAGGAAGAACTGCTTGTCACTGGCTGAGTGAAGTTTGCCAAATAGATGCTTTAAAAATCTAAGCCAATTAAGATCTGAAGATAATTGAACAAAACGTTTGAAGCAGGAAGCAGCTCTAGAATATGATTGTGTGAATTCACCAGAGGCCAGAAGGAGAAAGGGGAATTTTTATTCTTCTTTCTGTTGACTATGGTGCCAAGGAGTAGAGCTACTCTTTGGTTAGGACACAATTAATATAGGTGTCAAACAGTTCAGAGAGTTAGGTAATTCAGAGGAAGGAGCCAAGGAAGACACTCTCCAGATAAATACAATCAAGGCACAAAACAGCTTCAAGGAATAATAGCTCTGGCAGTCCAGAAGAAGACAGTTGGGTTGTGCAGTGGATAGTGTGCTGAGCCTGAACACAGGAAGACTCATCTTCATGATTTCATATTTGATCTTAGACACTGGGTATGTGACTCTGGGTAAGTCACTTAATTTTGTTTGTTTCAGGTTCCTCACCTATACGATGAGTTGGAGAAGGAAATAGCAAACTACTCCATAATTTTGCCAAGAATACTATAAATGGGGCCACAAGAAGACAAATACAATTGAAATGAGTGAACAGCAGCAGAGAAGAGAAGTGACTACAGATTCAAGAGAGAACTAGTCCTTGTAGAGCTGTGGGGAAGAGAAGAGCTGTGTAAGGGAGCTTATCTAAGTGAATCCCTCCCCTGGCAATGACTTATACCTATTGGGGAGCATAAGGGAGCTCTTTCATCAGAAGAGAAAAGGCAAACACACTTTCCGTTCCTATGTCTGTGAAGCTAATTTTTTTTTTTTTATCTTTAAAGGCAAGATATTACTTTTATCCCTATCTATCCCATTTATACCTACTTTTATTTTACTCAATCTTTTATATCCTGACTGATGTCCACTGTGTCAGTTATCCCTTCCATCTGCAAATTTGATGAGTATATTTTATACTTTCATCCAAGATATTGTTAAAAATATTAAGCATCACAGGGTCAAGAACAGAGCACAGTGAATAGATCCATTGTCATTTTCTGGTCTGTTGACACTGAACCATTAGTACTACTCTTTGAGTCTAGCCATCAAATTAGTCCTGGTTTCTTCTGATTGTTTTAGTCTAATCAGTATCTTTTTATGTCCTTCTCGACAATAGCATGAGATACTTTTATTAAAAGCTTTGATGAAATCTAGGGAAATTAAATCCATTTAATTTAGCAATCTATTTAAAAAAAATGAGGCTAATCTCTGATGACCTTGTTTAGATGAAGGAGTTGTACTAGCTTTTTATAATCATTGCTTCTCTTTCTAAATGTTTGCCAATCATTTCTTTAATGATCAACTTTAGAATTTCCCCAGAAATTGAGCTTATGATAAAACCTGAACCATATTTGCCTTTCTCCAATCTTCCATATTTCAAGATCTTTCAAATATCACTGATAATAGGATAGCAATCAAATCTGTCAGTTCTTTCAAGACCCAAAGATGTAATTCCTTTGGGTCAAATGACTAGAATTTATCAAGAGCAGCAAGATGTCCTCTTTAATCTTTTAATTATATTAGATATCAACTCCCTATTAGTAATTTTTGTTGTCATATCCAATGTCAAGGTCATTCTCCTTTGCAGAGAAAACAGAAGCAAAATTAAAATCAAACAATTGTATCTTATTTCACTTGTCAGTTATCATCCTATCCACTCCAAGTGAAGGTCTTATTTTTTTCTTTTATTATCATTTTTCTCCCAAAATAATTTTTAAAAACCCTTTTTGTTGTCTTTAGTTTCTTTTATCAACATCAACTTACTCCGGGTTTTCACATTTTTGACAATATCTTTATAAGACTGTGCCACACATATTCATCGGTTCTTGCTTTGATATTTTACACATTAAAAAAATAAGTTGTTTAGAGTTCCCTGTGCACCCATATTCATTTCACCACACAAATCCCATTTTTTCCTCTTTATTTGAATTGTTTGTTTTTATTCTCTCAAAATTTTATTCTTGAGTATCTCCCATTCCTTCTGGGGTGACTTTTCTTTGAACCATTTTAGTCCACAGGACTAACCCTATTCTTCTTTCCTCTGAATTCTGAATTCTGCTTTCCCAAAATCTAGTCATTTGTGCCCACATGAATCACCACAATGGTTATTTGTCATCTATTTTGAGAAGTCTTGAGAGGTTTTCCTTTAATATTTTGACTACAAGGCCCAAGAAAACAAGACTTCTTTTGCTTGTCATGACATCAATAACTAGCTGTCTCTGTAACTCTAACCAGGGAATTACTGATAATTATATACTACTTTTTCTTGGTCCCATACTATATGATCTTTTACCTGAATTTAATATAGGTTCTTCTGCTTTAGGAGGACAAACAGCCTCTTTTTCTTCCTTTCCCTATTTTCTATTTAGGAAGAACATCAAATCTATTTTTAAACTCAAATTATTTAGCTGTCCTTTTCCTTTGGTTTCTCTTCAGTGTAACCACTTCCATTCTTTATCATCCTAACAAGGATCAAGTGCCCCCTCTTCTACCTTAAAACTTTTTTTCTCTTATTGTTTCTGTTTCCTTTGGAAACTTTTTTTCCTTCTTAACAACCCAGAGTGTAGGCAGGTATTTTATTTACTTCATTGTAATGTTCTTCTCTAAATTATAATGTTCTCTGAGAGCAGGCTTCTTGGAGGGCTTCTGGGAGCAGCCTTCCTTTCAGTTCAGTAAAATCAGCTCAAATGCAGCCAAGAGTTAAAAGTCCAAATCCTTTATTGTTTCAGTCAAAATCTTATCTCCCTCACTTGGGGCTTGGCTAGTTTTCATAGAGGTCTTCTGTAGTCTTGACTCCAAGAGCTTAAGTTGCCTTCTCTGGCTTGTGAATCTGCTCAACTGAATCCTGGCTCGTGAATCTCCAGAAGTCAATGCTGGTTGAGACGTGCATTTATGCTCGCCTTATATATGCTCTCTTAAAGGTGTGAATCTTGTGGAATTGTAGTAAGTACTAAGTACATCTAGAGAACTGTCTTGTGGAATTGTAGTAAGTACTAAGTACATCTAGAGAATTGTTAAGCACCCTGCTAAACAACCATTGTCTCTATCAATTCCACTGACTTAGCACCTTGTAAGAATTCTAACATTTCATCTTCTCTTTCAGTTCAGCCTACACTTGGAACTTAACTGTAGCAGAAATACAAATACCATACAATCCTAGCAAGTAATTATATAATTTCTCTTATCCATAACATTTGAGGTTTTCACCTTTGTTTCTTAAAGCTACATATCAACCTTGAATACTTGCTAAAACTTTTTACAGCCAATTATTAATTTAAAAGTAAAAACTTTATTTATTTATTTTCATTTATTTATTTATTTATTTTATTTAATAGCCTTTTATTTACAGAATATATGCATGGGTAACTTTACAGCATTAACAATTGCCAAACCTCTTGTTCCAATTTTTCACCTCTTACTCCCCCACCCCCTCCCCTAGATGGCAGGATGACCAGTAGATGTTAAATATATTAAAATATAAATTAGATACACAATAAGTATACATGACCAAAACGTTATTTTGCTGTACAAAAAGAATCAGACTGAAATATTGTACAATTAGCTTGTGAAGGAAATCAAAAATGCAGGTGGGCATAAATAAAGGGATTGGGAATTCAATGTAATGGTTTTTAGTCATCTCCCAAAGTTCTTTTTCTGGGCATAGCTGGTTCAGTTCATTACTGCTCCATTGGAAATGATTTGGTTGATCTCGTTGCTGAGGATGGCCTGGTCCATCAGAACTGGTCATCATATAGTATTGTTGTTGAAATATATAATGATCTCCTGGTCCTGCTCATTTCACTCAGCATCAGTTCGTGTAAGTCTCTCCAAGTCTTTCTGAAATCATCCTGTTGGTCATTTCTTACAGAACAGTAATATTCCATAATATTCATATACCACAATTTATTCAGCCATTCTCCAACTGATGGACATCCATTCAGTTTCCAGTTTTTAGCCACTACAAAAAGGGCTGCCACAAACATTCGTGCACATACAGGTCCCTTTCCCTTCTTTATAATCTCTTTGGGATATAAGCCCAGTAGTAACACCGCTGGATCAAAGGGTATGCACAATTTGATACCTTTTTGAGCATAGTTCCAAACTAATCTCCAAAATGGTTGGATTCGTTCACAACTCCACCAACAATGCATCAATGTCCCAAAAACTTTTAAATAAACAATTGGCTCTACCCACAATTCACGATGTCAATTTAATCAACCTCCTGTTTGTTCTACTTGCCTTTTCTTATTTACCTTAATAAGGAAAATGACAGATCTGGAGAACAGATCTAGAAGAGAAAATATAAGGATAATTGAACTGTCAGAAAGATCTGACCAAAAAAGAAAACCTGACACAATAATGCAATAATCCAAGAAAATTGCCCTGGAGTGATAGAAGATGAAGAGAAAGTAGAAATAGAAAAAAAATCCACCTATCATCACCTCAAAGAGATCCTTTATGGAAATACTATTACTAAATTTTGAAACCCCCAAATTAATGAGAAAGTTTTGCCAGAAACAAGAAAAAAAAACCAATTCAAATATGCTGGAGCTACAATTAGAACTGTACAAGACTTAGCAGCTACAATAAAAGACCACAGGTTCTGGAATCATATCTACCAACAATCAAAAGAATTATAGCCTTGTGGCCAAAAATATCATATCCAGCAAAATTATTTATAATTTTAAATGAGAAAAAATGGATATTCAATGAGCTTGCAGATTTTCAGGACTTTCTATCAAATAAACCAAATGTAACAGAAAATTTAACATATAAGAGCCAATATGAAAGATCAGTTTTAAGGAATTTAATATGGTCAAACTGTTTAAACCTGGACTAATTTTTTATGTTTTTATATATGTATATACGTTTAAGATTCACATCAACAATAGGATAGCTCAAAAGAAAGATGGGAAGAATTAAGGTAAATAGTAATCCTGTTATACAAATGAGGTATAGAGGAAAAATAGACAAAGGCATTGAAGGGGGAGAAGGCTCATAGTTTTGAGGACCCTCTCACATCAGGAATGGATTCAATAGGAAATACTAAATATATGCCACGAAGAACCCTCCAAAATCTATAAAGAAGTATGGGACAGAAGAATGGGCAGATGGCAAGCAAAGGCTGAGGAAGAAGACAAATGAGGGTTCTTTGGGTGAGGGAAGATTAAGTAATAATAAGGCAATTTAGGGAGCAGAATTTAATTTAAAAAATCAGCAGGGATAAGAAAGACCTGTGTGTATTTAGGGTGTATGTGTGTGTATATGTGTATTCATATATGTATATATCTACATATGTATACATAAATATATCTTTTCTTAATTGTAGCTTATTTGGAGGTAGTGGGGATGAAAGGGGGGAAAAAAGAATAAAGTAAATCAAGTGTGCAGCAGAGAACCAAAGAACAATCTACAAGAAAGTAAAGAAAAAATGAATATAATTTCTTCTAATATGTATATACTTTCTTGATCTGGTAATTTGTTGTTATATATTTTGAATCCTCCCTGATGTTCTGCTGGGCACATGATAATGCTTTCTTTTGTTTTGCTTCATTTAGTTTTGTATTTCTTTTCTGTTTTTCTTTTTTTTTTTCTTACTGCATTTTTTCCAACTAAAATAAAAAAACTGAAAGAGACTGGTAACAAAGATATTAATATGATAACCAAGTACAAAGATTTACCTATACCCTGTTATCCTTTTGCTAAATATGAAAGAGTTCTCTGAATTATAAAGGGAACTGGCTTTTGGTTGGGTGACAGTCTTCAGTACTCTGGGTGATCCCAACTTGCTATTCTTTTGGGGCTTTGAGAAGACACCGCCCTAGTGAGACAATGTAACATGGAATTGGAGGAAGAGATACTATGATGGAACTAGAAAAATGGGAGTTATTTTAGAGGCAACTACCATGAGTATCAGATGCAGACATTTGGGAGGAAGACTGTGTGGGCCAGTGACACTAGGTACACATATAGATAGATGCTTTGTTGCTAAAAAGTCTTCCCTCCTTCCCCATGTAATTCTCTATTTTTCTTTTTCTTCTTAGATGCCCTCAGGGGAAACCTAAAGCCTTTCCTCTAGATAAGGGAAAGTATGTCTTGAAAATATATTTAGCTTTCTTTGTTTTAAAATTTTGCTTTGTGAAGAGAACTCAGCTAGTAATTTCCAGAGCTAATAATATTTGAACATTCTTCTAATTTTCAATCTAGTAATTTTTCCACTATTCCACATTGGTGCCATACAAATGAATGTTATGATCACGTAATTCTATATAAATAATAAACTTCTACCCAAAGTGGGGGTGTGAGTGGGTGGAGTGGATCACTGCTTTTTAAACTCATAAATATAACCAGTCAGTCATTAATGAACAAACATTTATTGAATAGTAACAATACTCTAGGAAACACATTATTAGATACGGTTATTGTCCCAAAAGAGTTTATAACTTATTTGGGGGAAAGATGAAGAAAACTTAGATGCATTAGAGACAACAACTGTATGTAATGTATGGTTTTGATCTGATGCAGTCTTTTTTCATCTTCAATTTACTGGGTATTTAGGTACTGTATAAGACACTGGTCAGAAAAATGAGCTTTGATTTATATAACTAATGTAAAAATCTTGGGGGAAAAATCTTTGAAGTATTTGGGTGAAAAGAACCTAAATTTAATTGCCTTAGTACATAATAGAAATTATTCTGTAAAGAACATCTTCCTGATAATATTCTTCCTGTTATCCTTTGAAATGTAAAAAAAAGTTAGTTGGAAAGTTTATTGTTGGTGGATAGATTTTGACTGTAGATAGAACATTCCTCTGGTAAGGGGTGGTCCAGAGTGCAAACATCAAGTACTATTCTGGGAATAATTAATTTTATTTAATTTAATAATTAATAATAACTATAACAATAGGCAGATTTAGAACTAATTTAATGAAATGTTCCTTAAAAAGCCAAATATGAAGAGGTATTGGGGATACAAAAACTAAAACAAAAAATAGTCCTTGTCCACAAGGAGCTTACATTTTGCTGGACGTACAACATGTATATAGTCAAGTGTATGAATTATATAACTCTCAGTTCATAGTTTCTCCAAACCAGATTGGCTTAGAAGCTTCAAGCAGACTCTATGGCAGAATTGACCAGTTTAATAATCTCTTTGAACTTCTAGAAGAAGCAGAAGAGTAAGAGCATCAGAATGCATTCTATATTACAAAGAAAATCAAAGAGCCACCACATCCTTTTTTGGTGTGATTATGGATGGTGGCTGGCATAGACTCAGGAAGAGGTTTGTTTTTTTTTAATATAGCTTTTTATTTTTAAAACAGATGTATAGATAGTGTTTAAACATTTTTTCTCCCTCTTTTCTCCCATACTCTCCCCTAGATGTTAAACATGTGCAATTTCTATGCAGATTTACACGATTATCATGCTGCACAAGAAAAATCAGATCAAACAGGAAAAAAATGAGAGAAAACAAAATACAAGCAAACAACAAAGTGAAAATATTATGTTGTGATCTACACTAAGCCCCCACTTGCTGAGAAAGGTAGCACCAACACCATTGGGATACTTCAAGTTTAAATGGAATCACATTACATGTTCCTGCTGTTGCTTCTCTTTGTGTTGTGTCTATTCCTTGGTGAAGGAATTTTGGAGCTGGAATGAACTAGCCTGTGACCTTATGAGCTTGAAAGCTTTGAGCCATTAAGAGAGTCCATGATAAAATTTTCAGATAGAGCCCATACCACTATAACCATTTAGTCCAGCAGTGGATTGACTCCCTAAACCAAGATGCTAGGTCCCATAAGCAAGGAATAGACTCTGTCTACCAAGTGAAGTTACATTTTAGAAATGAACCTGGTTGGGGTAAATACTTTGTAACAACTTCTTTAAGTTTGAACTTATTCTTTCCCCAAGTGGAGGTAGCATAAGGAAGAGTAGGTTCCTTAATATTAGGGGGAGGTGTTTGTACTTCTGTTCTTGTTATATCATCTTTAAATATCCCTTTGCTATGGTCAACATTTTGCTAATAGTTTTCCTAAATATTGAATCATCCCTATATCCCTGGGATAAATCCCTTTTGGTCATAGTGTATAAACCTTGTGATATATTGCTATAATCACCTTGTGAATATTTTGTTCAAACTTTTGTTCAAAAATTTTGTACTGAAAAAAAAATTGCACTGATATTCATTAGGGAAATTGCCTTTTTTCTGTGGCTATACTAAAGCATGTGGAAATCTAGCTTCTTCAGGTTGCTTATTTGTTCAGGCTTATACTGTAGTATGAGGAGACCTGGCCACTGGAGGTTGCTGAGGCACATGGAGTGTCCTGGTTTTGGTGTTTGCCTACTCCACTGAACTGGGGCCCAGGATCCAATGAGGGTTTGCTGATGTAGCACTTTCTGCTGGCTTGCTGGGATACTTTCTGTACTGGGCTGGTCTCCCCCTGAAGTAAAATGGACCTTTCCCACTATTTTGGGGGCTCAAATATTGTTTCACTCTGTCTTTTTGCAGGTTCTGCTCTTCTAGGATTTGGTTTGGATACTATTTGTCACTAGGTGAATATGGGAGAATTATAGTTCCTGTAAGTCTTGGCTCCATCTTGGCTCCTGTAAGTTAAGCCAAAAAACATCTATTTTATTTTATTTTATACACCAAATTAGAAATTTATTTTTAAAATTTATATATTTTTTAAATTAAAGCTTTTTATTTTCAAAACATATGCATGGAAAAATTTCACCATTCACCCTTGTAAAACCTTGTGTTCCAATTTTTTTTCCTTCCCTTCCTTTCTTCCCCAGCTGTAAGTAATCCAATATATGTTAAACATGTGCAATTCTTCCATACATATTTCCACAAATATCATGCTGCACAAGAAATATCACATCAAAAAGAAAAAAAATGAGAAAGAAAACAAAATGCAAGCAAACAACAACAAAAAAGTGAAAATACTATGATGTAGTCCACAGTCCTTACTCTGGGTAAAGCATTTATTTTAAAAAGTAATATTAGGCACTTTTATTTTATACTTGAGGAATTAGGGAACTGTTGAGGATTTTTGAATAGGATTGTAGATTTACAGCAAGAAGAGACTTTAGGGTCATTTGATCCAAGGCTTCATAAATTTTTTTCATGTATGATCCCTTTTCCCCTAAGAAATTTTTACATGGCTCAAGGCATAGCGTACAAATCAAACATTTACTGATAATAAATCATAATTTCATGATCCCCATATTCAATTACAAGACCAAATATGGCTGCTAGACCCACAGTTCAAGAAACTGATCTAATTAGGTGTGATGTGATCAGATCTGCATTTTAGGACAATTAATTTGGCAACCATTTGGAAGATGAATTTAATAGATTGGAAATGGAGAACCAATTAGGAAACTGTTAACTATAGTTTCAGATAGAATGGATGAGTACCTGAATAATGATAGACCTATGATTACTGTAAAAAGGGTGAATATAGAGTGTTGTAGATAAAACAATCTGTGGGATTTTTATCTTTCTAACAAAGGAAAATGAAGAGTTGAATGTGAGTCCAAGATTGCAAATGTGAGTTACTAGAACGACCCTGATATGCTTAATGAAAATTGAATTTTGGTAAAGCTGTCAACATCATCATCATCATCACTATTATCCCCCCCAATATCCTCACACAAATTGGCTTATTTTTATATCAAAAACAGCTCAGCTCACCTTTCTAAAGCAATCCTATCCTGAACCCTCACTTACTACTGTCCTTTCTAAGAAGATGATTTTCTTATGTATTGTGTATTTGATTTTCCTCATATATCCCAAGCTCTGGGAACTGTTTAATTTTTGTTATTGTGTTCCTCAATGTGTTCCTCAAGTTAGGCACTTAATATTTATCTAATGAATATCATTTTAATTTTTTGGTATTAATTTTATAAGCAAAGTATTATTAAAAAGAAACAGCCATAATTTACTTTTAAATTTTGAAAGACGAATATAAAAAACGGATTTGGAAACTCTCGAAAAAAATGAATATGGAAGCAGTGTCCGCATTACACTAAGGGGTGAAAGGGGTTTCTCTCTGATATTTCAGTTTCTTAGCAAATCACACTATGAGATTTACTAGGCGAGGCTCCACCCAAGCCAGTCAACACCCTCCTTCTCCTCCCCATATGACGTCACGACCACGCCCCCTTCTTCCGCTGGCCCTTGCAGAACACCTGCCCCTCCCCCTTCTGCACGCATTTCCGAGCTCGTTGGCGACCGCTCTGGCTTCCTGGAAAACCGCTCTAGGTGACTTGGAGGACCGGACTTCTCTATCGCCCCAGCCTGTGCCTTACGCTTCTCCAGAACCTCGGGTAAACGTGATCTTTTAGCCTTCCGGACTCAGTCCCGGTAACTGTCCTCAGCATGGGGCTTTCCGAGGTGCTCAGGCCTATGTCCAGGTGAGTGGCCGAGCCACCGACAGCTGAAATTTGCCTGAGGAAGGGCCGGACACTTGACTGCCTTCCGCCTGATTCCTGCACCGCTTTATTCCCCAAACTCCCGTCCTCTCCCTCCTTTCCTCCACCCCCTTCCCCCCCGGCTTGTTTTCCCCATCCCTTTCTCCCTTCCTCCTCCTCCTCCCCTTTTCTCCCTGTTTTCCTCCCCTCCTTCTCCCTTCCTTCATCCCCTTCTTCCTCCTCCCCCTTCCTCTTCTGCATCTCCTTCCTCCCGTCTCCTCTTCCCACCCCTGCCTTTCCTCCCTCTCTTATTTTTTCTTTTTCCTCTCCTGTCCCCCCTCCTCCTCAGCCCCTCCGCCTTTTCCAAGCCCCTTAATTTTCAGCGTTTTAATCACTATTATTCCTTAGCACCCAGACCTTCTCTCCCTTTCCTTCTAGAAAGTTAAGCATAATTTGAGAGCCAAGTGAAGACAAACAGACAAATCAAGAAAAACCAAAACGAACACTAACGTAAATGATTGAATTCAACAAGCATTTAAATACCCAAAGTCACCCCGCCAGGTGGGGAGATGGGGTCGTGGGAGGGGGGACGGGAGTGCAGAGTTTAGATAAGACATTGCCCCTGCAGTTTTAAATCGCTGCCTTTCTGAAGGAACTTTGGTAACTGGTTCCAGTTATATGCACTCCATATGCCATTGGAGATCCTCTCAAATGTTTGTAGTTATTTGCCAGACATTAACTAACTATGATGTATTCCTTTCTGGGGATGCAAAGATTAGAAGTTTACAATCTAAGCGGGGAGTTTAAAATTTTCATGGGAGAAGTTTAGAATCTAATGTGATTAAGTGGATTAGGTTAGGGAAGTCTAGACAAAGTAGAATGTCAGGATAATGATTTAATGTACATACAGTGGGGAAGCCCCGTAAGGTCTCTGACTTGGGGGATGGCATTATTATGCCGCTTTTGTATTGGGGGAGAGGGGAGGGAGCAAGCTGTGTGAAGGATGAATTGGAAAAGAGGAGACCAGTTAGGGGACTATTACAGAATTCTTGATTAAGGACGTTTAGAGCGGTGGCAATAAGAATGTAGAGGAAAGAGTGCATAAAGGTATGAGCAGACCTGGACGGACAAGTGATTAAGATGTTGGGGAAATTATATTTTTATATTTGCCGGCTTGAGAAATGGCATTACCCTTAATAAAATAGGGAAGATAGGAGGATGGACAGTTGGCAAGGAAAATGATCATTTTGGAACTTGTTGAATTTGAGAAGTTGTTTTGACACTCAGATGGAGATTTTTCCCAGGAAGTTGAAAATGCAGGACTGGAACTCACAGTTTGGTGGAGATGAAGGTTTGGAAGCTATTTGCTCAGAAGTAATAATTAAAGCCATGGGAATAAATGAAATTAACAAAGGAAAGTGATGGATGAAAGGGACATTTAGAGATCATTTCCAAACTGTTTAGATTGTAGAACTAGTTTGGCAAGATGATTGTATCAGTCAGTAAAATAAATTTATCTGTTGCTTGTTCTAGCAAGATTATAGATCTTGGATACAGACCTCCAAGAGACCTAATGGTATATCTAGACCAATTCCCTCCCTTTTTTATGGGGAGACTTGCAAAGGCTACTTCACTTGCTCAAGGTCACACAAGTAAGTGGCAGAGCTGGGGTTTGAATCAAGGTTATTATACTTGAAATCCAGCTTTCTCTTCACTGTTACAGTGAACTGCAGTTACTAGTTTGCTACCTTCAGGTGAATAGTGTGAAATTTAATGGGGATTAGTAAATAACAAAACAGCTTTGAGATGTAGAAGAAATGGGGAAGAATCTTAACACTATTTTGACTATTTAAAAATACTTTAAAAATGCCTTGCATTTTTTTTTTTTAATGAAAAAATTGTGAGTTCTTTAGAGGAAGGGATTTTTATAAAGATGTCTTCCTTCCGGCTCTAGTAGGCTGAACTGAATGTCTGGATTGTATTATTTTTCAGTCTTTTCTGGAAAATTTATACATTACAGCTATGTATGAACATTTAAAATGAGAAACAGTAGTCAGCAAGACTTTGAGAGGCTAATTGAGTCATAAGAAATGGTGAGATTCTATTTTTTATGGGTGGAGAGGTAGCATTTTTTTGGTTAGAGGGCCAGTTTGGAGGGTTAGTGTTGTATTTTTGACAGGACCTCTTTATTTTTCCAAGTTAATTGGGTTATCCCTTTATTTGAACTAACTCAAATTTAATGAATTATGAAAGTGAAATACTTGTTCTAATTGATGGGGTTCTAGTGGGAATCAGAGAGTTGTGAGAATCCCCTTTTAGTCGCACAGGTCTTTCATGAAAGAATTCACCAACCCAAAGAGGTTGGCAAAAAGGGAAGTTTATTGTTGGATGAGAAGCCATCTTTGTTAGAAAGACTGACTTCGTCATTGGCAAAGTCCTGGCAGAGAAATAACAAAAAATTTTTTGCTGGGAAGAAATGTCTTCTCAGCGGGCAGGGTCCTAGTGGCTATACCAAAGTGGCAAAGCATGCTACTTTGGACATTCTTTAAAGAAGTGAGTTTAGAAATATCTTTTATAGAAAATCTGAGACTCAGGTTTCAAGTTGAAAAGAAAGCCAAAGTCCCCAGGCCTAGATCTCCAATTGAATGGAAATCACTTTTTGAAGGCTTTTGGAATTTGGGATTTCATGAAAAGGGTCTGCACCAATGGAGTGATTTGCTTTAGAAAAGCCCAGCCAGGAGGATATGTTCTCATAGACTCTCTGGAGTCTGGGGGGTCAGGAATCAAAAGGGACATATTTCAGAGTGTTAATTTTACAGATCAAAAGGGAACACAGTTTCACACCCCTGTCATAATCATCTGCTGCGTCAAATGCTTTTTAAAATTGTGAGGAGATAATCCAACTAAGCAAGCAACATAATGTAAAAACTGATTATGAGTCAGTAGAGGTAGTTTGTGATTTGGAGAAGAATTAACTACTATATAGCCCAGATGCTTTGATGTCAATTCCATTGTCTAGAAGGAAATTCCCTGGTAAGGTGCAATTTGAGAGGCAGAAAGAGAGACCTGGCTTCAAGTTAAAGAAAACCTGGCTTAAGACCTGCAAGTAATTCATACTGACTTTGTGCCTCTGGGCAAATCACTTAATCTCTAGGTGTACTAGGAAACTTTTAAAACTCCAAGTTCAGAGAAGGTAGTCATCTGCATTGGTAAAGAATTTGGATTTGGAATCATAAATATCTTCCCATTCGTTGGGCCTTGGGAAGGATACTTTATATTTAATTCTGAACAGTAACCTGGGGTAGCAGAAGTATTAGGTCAAGGTTACCTCTTCAGTCATAGCCTAATCCTTAGAAATTGGGTTCAGCAAAATAAAAAAAAAATTACAAATATATTTTTCATCATTATGTTGTTACATAAGTATAGCTTATTAGAAACATTGCTAGTAATCTTTTTATTTAAAAAAAATTAAGGTAATGATCTAAATCAGGTCATAAGATAAAAGGTTTGTTCCTTCAGGACAGAATGGGTTTGTTTCCTCAACTAGAATGTAATTCGAGGGCAGGAGCTATGTCTTATATTTCATTATCTCTATAGTGTTGAACACATAGTAGTTGTGTTTTGTTTTAAGACAGAAAAAAAAATGCAGTGATATTTGTTATTTAAGTGTTTGTGGTTTCAGGACAAGCCCCAGAATGATCTTTAAACACTGCCCAAGTAGTTTGCTATCACTCTAGTGGTTGTTGCCAGGTGAACAATCTTTACTTGATCTTTCCAGTTCTGCCAGCTAGACATCCTTTATCTTTTTTATCTTCTGTTACTGAAGTCCTTCAGAAGACCCTTTGTAACTAGTTCCTATCTTCCTTTCCCTCCCACTTTCTTCTTAGTTCTCTGCACTTAAGCTTCTGACCTTATAGAGCTGAAACTTCTCTCTAAAGTTACTGTGATCTCTTAATTGACATATGTAATGGCCTTTTCCCAGTCCTCAATTTTTTTGATTTCTTTGTACTCTTTGATACTGTTAACAATTATCTTTTTGATACTCTCTTCTCTCTAGATTTCTGAGACACTACTTTATCCTTGTCTTCCCACCTGACTGACTCATTTTCATTCTCCTTTGCTAGAGATGACATCTGGTCATGGCAGGTGTCTCCCAAGGTTCAGTCATGCGTCCTCTTCTCCCTCTATACCATTTTGCTTGTTAATGACATCATCTCCTGTGGATTCAATTATGATCTTTAGGCTGAACATTCTCAGATCTTCTTCTCCAGCTCTAATTTTTTTTCTTGACTTCCAGACTCAAATTTCCAACTACTTTTTGGATGTGTTGAATTGGACGTCCCACAGACAATTTAAACTCAACATGCCAACAACTTAAATTTGAACTCATTATCATTTCCTCCAAACTGTCCCCTTTTTCTGAATTTCCTATTATTGCACAGAGCATCCCCTCCCCGTTTCTGTCATCCAGTCTCAAGATCCAGGGTTAAACTTGACTTCTTCACTCTTTCTCATTTCCTATATCCAATTAATTGTGATTTCTTCTTTTGTAACATCTTTTATATACAGCTTCTTCTCTTTTTTAGGCATGTGGTATAGGCCCTCATATTAAACTACTGCAGTAGACTTTTGTTTGGTCTTCCTTTCTCAAGGCTCTTCCCATTCCAGTTTATCCTCTACTTAACAGTCAAATTAATCTTCTTAAAGCAGAGGTTTATATTTTATAAATTCTAATGGTTCTGTATCACATCCAGAATCAAATATGAAATGCTCTGTTTGGCATTCAGAGCTTTCATAACCTGGACTCCTCTTACCTTTCTAATCTTCTTGAACATTAGCCCTCTCCATGTATTTTGTGATCCAGTGACACTAGCTTCCTGCTGTTCCTCACACAAGATACTCCATCTCCTTATTCTGTACATTTTCCTTAGCTTTTTCTAATACTTAGAATTAAGTATTAGAATTCTCTCCTTACTCATCTTTAACTTCTGATTCCTTTCTTAGCTAAAATCTTATCTTTTACAAAAAGCTTTTCCTGATTCCCTTTAATTCTAGCATCTTCCCTCTGTTGATCATAACTAATTTGTTTTGTTTATATCTTGTTTGTAAATGGTTATGTGTGCACTCCTTTAGATCAGAGAATGTGCCTGATACATAGTGGGTACTTTACAATAGACTTGAGTTCTTTAGTGCTACAACTTCAGTAGATGATTAAATGAGGAAACTACCTATATCTCATTTATTATAGTAATTTGTCCTTTTTCTTTTAATTAAAATCAAAATATAATTGTTGAACAGTAAAATTTAGGGCACTTCAATTCATTTTCTATTTACCAAGAAATATAAACCTAATGAACAAGAATTAGGAAACAATCTCTAGGTTTATTGTACCTGTGAACATGAAGGAATTTATTTCAACTTAAGAGAGTATCAGGAAAAGATTTTGGCTTTTTTCTGTTGCTTCAAGACAAGTTATTACTCCTTCCTCAAATAATTCCCAAACCTTTAAATTTTATTGGCATAAACTCTTCTCTAGTCTTTCTTTTCTAAATACCTTATATATATTGCTGCTTTTAGGCTCTAAGCTTGGCCAGCCTTGGCATGTTTCCTAAGGGTCTAATGTTGCTGAACTGCTTTTAAAATAGGAATTACATAACTTCTGGCAGTTTCCTATTCTGGACTATTGGTCCCATAAGCCATCAAAATGCCCAATAAATTTAATATTTTAGCAAAAAATAATGGAACAAGTCAAGTCAATAAATACATATGTTATAAAATATTTAGGGACCATTGAATGGAGAAGTGATTGAAGAAACAAGAAAATTACTCACAAAAACTCTTGCAGATATGCTTGGATTAGGTGTCTTTACTAGTATATGTCCATAAATACTGCTATATATGCCCTGATATGAAAGACTGAACAATTGTAGCCATGGGCTCAAATAATGAAATTATCTGTCAAAAATTTTTTTTTGGTTTGGAAAAATAGGCACTATTTTCTATGGCACTATCTATTCTAGTAATTCCATTTACCCCACTGAGATCTATCCCCCCACCCCAATCATGCTATGAATCAACTTTTATAGACTCATTTCAATACAGTTTGAAATAAAACATGGATTAAGATAGCTAAACAAGTTTCTTCAAAAAAGTGTTATATTGTTGATATTTAATATACTGGTAGGATAGCTAGTGGATAGGGTACTGGATGTGGAGTCAAAAAGACTCATCTTTCTGAGGTCACATGTGACTCAGACCATCAAAGAAGGTGCTGTGCTCTATAAGCAAAGCAGAAGTGAATTAGGCAAGAATAAACATGCGATGTACAAAGTTAGAGAAGCCACCCCCAAATGTCCATGGAGCCTATTTGTGTTCAACGCGAGACAGAGCATTCTGAGCTCATCCTGGTCTGACCAGCCATAGTTACACAATAACTACAATCCGACTTACTGATGTCATTTTGGTCCATTTCTAAGAATGAACCAACTAAATGCTTTACAAATATCTCATTTTAACTTTACAACACTCCTGTGAAATAGGTGCTATATTTGTTTCAATTTTACAGTTGAAAACATTGAAAGAGATAATGGATAAGTAGCTTGCTCAGAGTTACAAAGCTAATAGGCTTTGAGGCTACTTTTGTTTTTTTATTTTTTTTATTTATTTAATAGCCTTTTATTTACAAGTTATATGCATGGGTAACTTTACAGCGTTAACAATTGCCAAACCTCTTGTTCCAATTTTTCACCTCTTACCCCCCACCCCCTCCCCTAGATGGCAGGATGACCAGGGATGTTAAATACATTAAAATATAAATTAGATACACAATAAATATACATGACCAAAACATTATTTTGCTGTATAAAAAGAATCAGACTCTGAAATATTGTACAATTAGCTTGTGAAGGAAATCAAAAATGCAGGTAGGCATAAATATAGGGATTGGGAATTCAATGTAATGGTTTTTAGTCATCTCCCAGAGTTCTTTCTCTGGGCGTAGCTGGTTCAGTTCATTACTGCTCCATTGGAAATGATTTGGTTGATCTTGTTGCTGAGGATGGCCAGGTCCATCAGAACTGGTCATCATATAGTATTGTTGTTGAAGTATATAATGATCTCCTGGTCCTACTCATTTCACTCAGCATCAGTTCGTGTAAGTCATTGAGGCTACTTTTGAACTCAGATCTTCTTAACTCCAGTTTTAGCTCTCTATCCAATACACCGTCTAGTTGGAAGAGAAAGTGAGTCTGATGACTTTATGCAGCTCTGCTTCATTTAAATCCAATTTGTGCTTGTCAGAACATCACCCTGTGATGTCACTGATTCTCTTTGAAAATGGAGAACAAACAACAACAAATAGACATCTAGCGAAAAAGATACATAGACATCAATAGCTCTTGCATTAAGTTACGGTACGGATCAACATGGCTGGTTTATTTGTCTTAGTATCATAGATCTAATGCCAAAACGACTTTCAATGCCATCTTGTTGAGGCATTCCTCAATTGAGGAAACTGAGACTCTTGGAGGTTTTCTACTTTCCCAAGGTCAGACTAGTAATAAGCATCAGAAGTGATTTTGAACTCATATCTTCTGACTGTAAAGCCAGTGTTTTTTCTACTGTTCTGCATTGTACAAATAGTAAGGCTGTTAATTATTTCCCCATATAGTCCTCAGATCCAGGATTGTTTCATGAATGTAATTTTTTTTATTAAAGCTTTTTATTTAGAAAACATGCATGGGTAATTTTTTTTTTTTTTAACATTGACCCTTGAAAAACCTCCTGTTCCAAATTTTTCCCTCCTTCCCCCTCCCCCCCGCAGATGGCAGGTAGTCCAATACATGTTAAATATGCTAAAATATATATTAAATCTGATATAGGTATACATATTTATACAGTTATCTTGTTGCACAAGAAAAATCAGATCTAGAAAGGAAAAAAAACCTGAGAAGGAAAACAAATTGCAAGCAAACATCAACAGAAATCATGAAAATGCTATGTTGTGAACCACACATAGTTCCCACAGTCCTCTCTTTGAATGTAGATGGCTTTCTTCATGACTGAACAATTGGAACTGGTTTGAATCATCTCATTCCTGAAGAGAGCCATGTCCATCAGAATTGATCATCATATAGTCTTGTTGCTGTGTGTAATGATTTCCTGGTTCTGCTCATTTCACTTAGCATCAGTTGATGAAAGTCTCTCCAGGCATCTCTGAAATCATTCTGCTGGTCATTTCTTACAAAACAATAATATTCCATAACATTCATATACCAAAATTTATTCAGCCATTCTCCAATTTATGGGCATCCATTCAGTTTCCAGTTTCTAGACCCTACAAAAAGGGCCACAAACATTTTTGCACATGTGGGTCCCTTTCCCTTAAGATCTCTTTGGGATATAATCCCAGTAGAAACACTGCTAGGTCAAAGGAATATACAGTTTGATAACTTTTTGAGCATAGATGAACATAATTTTTTTATTACAGCTTTTTATTATTATATTTATATATATCATATATAAATATGTTATATTATTATTATTATTATTATTATAGCTTTTTATTATTTATTTTATTATAGCTATTTATTTTTGCATTGATTGCAAAACCTTTTGTTCCAGTTTTTTCCCTCCTTCCCCAGATGGCAGGTTGACCAATACAGAACATAATGTTTTAATAAATATTTTGTAAGGAAATTTTTATTACAAAGTTTAGTTTGAGAGCTAGATATATTTTTTCCAACCACAGCATTTTATTACTTTTTTTTGGACATTAAAATCCTTGAACACAAAATGGTTATCAAAATGATAGACATTCCATGTATACTTATTGTGTATCTAATTTATATTTTAATATATTTAACATCTATTGGTCATCCTGCCATCTAGGGGAGGGGGTGGGGGGGTAAGAGGTGAAAAATTGGAACAAGAGGTTTGGCAATTGTTAATGCTGTAAAGTTACCCATGTATATATCCTGTAAATAAAAGGCTATTAAAAAAAATGATAGACATTCTCCCCCCCTTCCTCCTAGCTTCCTCTTAATGCATCGTCCTCACCCCAACCCCCTCCATTAAAGCAGCCCAAGTCACAATTTAATAAAAATAACAATCTGAAACCTAATTGCAGAAAACCTTAGGAAAAAGTGCCAAGCCCCCAACTCAATGAGCATAGATGAAATGCTTGCCCTGGATGTGGAGTGCTGGGGATCCCTGGCCAAGAAAGCAGGTGTGTTCTGGCCGTTGTGAGGGTGTGCTGTATCATGGGGAAACTCAAGCACATGAGATGTGTCAATTTTCAACCAACACTGAAGCAAACACAGGATTATGCCGTACTAATTGGAGGCCCGAGTGCTGAGCTTATTGATTTTTATTTAACACAAGATGATGGAAGGAAACCTCCCAGACCATTCAGTCTAACCTATACCTGACCAAAAACCCCCTCTGTGATGTACCCAATATGTGGTCACAGTGGAGTGGATAGGGGCCTGGACTTGGAGTTAGATGTAAATTCTGATTGAAGCACTTAAAGGATGTATAAACCTAGGTAGGTCACTTAACTTTACTCTAAGATCCTCTTCGGCTTTAAATCTATGATCCTATGTCTTCAGGCAGCCCATTTCACCTTGGCGTAGTCATTGTTGGATATTCTTATTTAAACTGAGCTAAAATATGCCTTTCTGATGATATAACCAATCATTCTTGCTTCTGCCTTCAGAGTACAAGCAGAGAAAAATCTGATTTCTTTTTCCAAGGAAAAGCTCTTTAAAGTATTTCAAGAAAACCATGCTTTTCCCTGTAAGTTTTGCTTCTCTAGATTAAACATTCCCAATTTCAAAAATAGATTCTTCTGTGACATAGACTTGAGACTTCTTCCTATCCCCATTCATCTCGATGTATTTTTAAAACAAAGTTATATTCTGTGTTGGAGACAAGAAAAAGGGACTTGTAGGATAAAGTAACCATCGACTAAATGAAAGTAACGAATAGTATATATAATTAATGATATTTTGTGTTTCAGGTTCAATTCTTTCAAGAGGACACAGGTTATACTGCAACATTTAGTAAGTACTGACTTAAAAAAAATTTATCATAATATGTGCTGTTTTTAGGATTAGTCTATCTTAGAGAGGGAAAATAGAAGAATGGTGACCAGATAGATCCAGTTATCTTTTATCCTAGTTAAAGCTTGTGACCTCAATTTTTCCTTTATTTTCTGTCATGTGGTGTGTTTTGCATTAAAGCATATCTGTTGAAGTACTCTTATTAAGCAAAACCAACCAATTTGTAGGCAGCTTGATATAGTAACAAGTATTTTGATTGGTAGTTTTTGCTTGCCAACATAGTGGTTAATTCACAAAATTTAGAATTTTCAATGATTTCTTTAAGAAGTACATAAGTAACATTTATTGAATGTCTTGTGGTTGCTAAATGGTCTAATTATGCTATCAGAATTTTTGGTGAAGTGTTCACCTTTGGTGCTATTTATACTTTAGAATTTAAAAAAAAAATTTGATCTCAAATTCAGTCTCAGAATTACCCCCTTAGCAAGATGGTAAAGAATAGATATAGCAGAAAAGAAGGTATGTAAAGCACCTTGCATACTTTACTGCATTAAAGATTAGCTGTTGTGATTGTTATGATTTATAATTATATACTATATCTTATATCTTTAAAAAAAATCTAAAATTGGTTACTGTAGCTGCATTTATCTCATTCTCTTCAGATAAACGCCTTCTTTCCTTTCAGAATTGTTTGTGTTTATGTCATCCAAAATACTGTTCTTGGAAGACTTTTAAAACTCCTAGAAACCATCCTACCTATCTTTTTTATGAATTCTTTGTAATCTTGTCTTCTACCTATTATATTATGTGATAGCATGGCTACTTCCTCTTAACAGTCTTTCTTCTCTCTATCTACTTTTGTGATTCCTCTTATCAGTCCTCTCCCTAAATACTTTAGTGACCATTTGTCCTCAGTAGAATTAATTCAGAGAAGCAATTACCGTCATTATTCCATATTTTGAAGAATGAAATTATTATTGAGGCAAGTAAGAAATTTATTAGCTGAGGAGTTTTTAACAGGGCTTCAACAGATAGATTGTTGAAATTTCTAATCACTGCTATATCATGCTTCCATACAATGTTTATGATGTATTTTTTTGAAATAAACTCCATTGACTCCCCAATGTCTCCAAGATGAAATGTCAAATATTCTTTTAGACATTCATAGCCTTTTATAACTTACATCTTCAGTTTTCCAGTTTTTTTATATCTTTATTCCTCTCCACATAATCTTTGATCCAATAACACTGGCACTTTCTTCACACAAGACACTCTACCTCCTGATAGTGTATTGTTTTCCATGGCTGGAACTTTCTCTTCCTAGCTTCTTCAGGAATTAATTAAAATTCTGTCTTTTGCCAAAAGTCTTCTTTAGTTCCCCTTAATGCTAATGCCTTCCCTCCCACAATATATCCTGTATATTTCTTATTTGTATATAGCTGTTTGCTTGTTACCTCTCCATTAGAATGTGAGCTCCTTGAGAGGAAGAACTTATTTTGCCTTTCTTTGTATTTTCAGAGTTTATCATGATGCTTGGAACATAGTAGGTACTTAATAAATGTTTGGTGACTTGACTAAGCATCTTGGGATGATCAAGTATAAGATCAGCTTCCTTGGATTTTAGGAAAAGATTAGCCTAATTTATATGGTGGGTGAGGATGGAAGTGGGGAAAGAAATGATTAATCCTGACCTATCACAATATCCTAACTATTTTTAGGTTGCTTTTGTTTTCTCTTTTCTTTTTTTCTCATTTTGTCTCATCTTTTCTTATCTATTTTCTTCCTTCTCTCTCTTTTTTCTTTTCTCTTTCTTTTGAGAATAGCATCCAGAACACAGAGTCAGGAAGACCTGACATCAGAATCCATCTCTGACACTTAATGCCTTTGTGACCATTGGAAAGTCATTTAATTTGCCTGAACCTCAGTATTATCATCTGGAAAAAGAAGATAATAAAAGTTAGAATAATTAACTCAGATTGTTTGGTCAAGTGTTTTATTGTACATGTAAAGTACTTTGTGATATTTAAAGAGATAAATTCCAATTGTTATTTTTTTCCTTTCAGATTATAGTTCAGAGTTCCACAGAGGAATTTTCAATTGAGAACCTAAAAACAGATATGAGATAAATTCTTATTTTTCTTTCTCTCTGTATCATTGTCAATTGGCTTTGTCAGTTGACTTTGGGTTAGCAAGTTATGGTTTTAATTGTTATTCTGTTGTTGTCTAGATATGTATTAATTAACAACTTAGTTATCCAATGACAAGTGAATAGAAATGCTGCCTGCATTGCTTTACCCCCTCCCTATTAGTGATTCAACACCAGGAAAATGTCTAGTCCATACTATGAAGTGGTAAAGTGTCTGCTACTGTTCTAGAAATCTTTTTCAGAGTCTTGATGACACATAGAAGCTAAGAGATAAATGGCTATTTTGAGACGAGATTGTATAGTATTGCAGATACTATATACAGTGTTTTCTTTGTTTTTCTCACTTCAGTTTGCATCAATTCATATAGATCTTCCCAAGTTTTCTGAAACCATGCTCCTTATAATTTCTTATATGGTATAATATTATTCCATTACAATTTGTATATCACAACTTGTTCAACCATTTCCCAATTGATAGGCATCCCCTCAACTTCTAATTCTTTGCCACCACAAAAAGAACTGATATAAATATTTTTGTACAGGTAGTAGTTTTTCCTTTTGGGGGATCTTTTTGGGATACAAACCTAGTAGTGCTATTTTTGAGTCAAAAATTTTGCATGTTTGGGCATAGATACATATTACTTTCCATTAGGCAGAAACTCACTAGAGTATATCTTGATTGGAAAATCTAAGAAAAAAATCACAAAAATTGACTTATTTTTTCCAGCCCAAATCAGCTTCAGGTGAGAGAAATGTCTGTAGCCCCCAGGGATAACTATAGCCAGGAATTCTCACATGGAACATTCAGTTTGGAGTCTTAATGAAGACTTGCCCAAGGTTGTGCACCAGAACCAGGAGAAATCAGAGCCTTATAAGGGACTTGACCCAACAAGGAGAAGGAACAGATGTCATCCTCCAGCTCAGTAGCTCACAGCTTAGTGTTGAGGAAAGGACTTGTGCCTAAGAGTAATGGTCCAGTTTAGGAACTGGTCAGCCTTTTGGCTCTGAATCAGTGAGAAGCAAGTATAGAAGCAAAAATAGCTGTGTGCCTTTGAGTCTGGGAGTAGATCTGTATCTCAGGCCTGGAAGCAAAGTAGTCAGGGCAGGAAGCCCAGACTAGGAGTCCACTGTTCTACCACTTCATTCTGAACCTGCAGAAATTTCTGTCTGGCTGTTGATGTTCCCAGTTCCCAGTCAGTGGCAAGCCCACAATTGTATTGCTCAAATCTAACCAAACCTGCTTCAAGAACTTGCACAGACTCGGATCAAGAGGGCAATGCTCAGATTTCACCATGTGTCAGATCATTTTGTGCACACTGAAACCTTTCAAGTCTCTTGCCTAAACTGACACTGAGATCCTGGGATAATACCCAAGAAAACAGTAGCAGTATACAAGAAGCCACAAAATAGGACCAAATGTGACCCAACTATTCTTTCCAGAATTGTGTATCATCTGGTCCTTATGCAAAGTCCAACATCAGCAAGACAGACTGGAAGTTGAGCAAAAAAGGAAAGGAAAAAAAAAAGAATCCCATCATCAAAGTTATGGTGACAGAGACCCAAATCTGTATTAATTTTCTGTATCTTCTTGAATTATTAAATAAAAGACATATTGATCCCTTTAAGCTATTATTAGTTATATTTTCCCTGAATTTTTTTTTTGGGGGGGAAGAGGTAGTTTTTAAGATGAGTGTTTTTTGGCCTTGTGATTTAATCATCTACCTTCCATCTCCTCTTACAGTTCTCTTCATAAAATGGATTTAAACAGCTCTTCAATATTTAAAGTATCTCAGCCACATTTGAAAGAAATTATTAGTCCCTTTTTTAGTTTTATATAATTTTGGCCTTTTGTCTAGGTTTCTTAGTGGCTTTGTTATTCTCTCTGTAGTTCTCATTAGCATTCCAGTATTGAATTTTAAGAGCATATTTCAGTTATGTGCTGTAATTTTTTCCATGTAATATTGGTAATCCTTCAGTTACAAAAAGGCATGTGTTTAGTGTTGAAATTTCCCATGAATCCTATAATAGAGCATAACAAAGTTCTGGATTTATAGTTTCAGACATTGTAATCCTAACAAGTGCTGGTGTGTTTAATGTCATACTCTTGCTGAACAATGAATCAAATTATAAAACTTTAAGGCAGTAAACAATTGCATTAATATTTCCTTATGTATCTGAATCCAAGGAACAAATACTATCCTAATTGCATATAATACAGTAAATCAATGGACTCATTCTATTGAAATTTTAAAAATATTACACCATATATAGCTTATTTTAGAAAAGAAATTTATTTGTAGAATGTAAATATTCAGAAGATTTCAGGAAAGATTTATGAATATACTTAAGTCTATTTATTTATAAGTACCAGAAAAGTTATAAGAAAGAAAATATTATAATATATATCTAAACTAAAAATCAAAGCTAATTTTTTTCTTTTGTCTATAAAGGGAATGTCTAAGCACACAGACTCAGAACCAGAAGTGTTCTTGGAAAGAACAGGTTGTGCAGGAGTAATAACATTAAACAGACCAAAGGTTCTGAACTCATTGAATCTGTCCATGATACGACGGATTTATTCACAGTTAAAGGTTTGTGCCTCTTTTATTTAAAAAAAAGTATTAATTTTAAAAAATTTAAATATATCCCTCCTATAATACCTTTCCTTGTAATAAAGAAAATCAAATAGATTTTGCTTATAAAAATTTTATACTCTGCTCGGAAAATTAAACTTATACACAACAAAAAGAAACTTTAAAGTATTAAATGAATGTTAGTTGCTATTCTTAGCTTCTTCTTTTGTGTTTGAATAGAAGTGGGAACAAGAACCAGAAACTTCTTTGATTATCATAAAAGGAGCTGGAGGAAAGGCTTTCTGTGCTGGAGGTGATATCAAAGGTAAAAAATTTATTCTTTGCTTCAAAATATTTTTCAATGTAACTAAGACATTTTTACATATTAATGAATATGATTATATTTTATAGTTAAGTTTTAATCATATATTTAATATTTAAGCTGAAACACCTTTAAAAGTGTGTGCCTTTTTATTTTAAAGTCTCAGTTTTCTAGTTCAATGTTTTTATGTATTTAGTGCTATGAGAAGATAGGGAAGAGAATAATAGAAGCAGAGCTAATAGAAAAGATATTTTAGATATAATTCTTGACTCTGTGGACCTGACATTTAGGTAGTATTGTTAATTTTTTTTTGTCATTTTTTCAGATGATGGGAAAGAAATACTGTTACGAATATGTTGCTTTTTCTCAATAAATTAGATTTAAAATAATTTGGAAGCCAATTCAAAGTAATTTTGGTTATAATCTTGAATTAATATATGTTTATGTACTTCTGTATATTGAGTATATGTAAATTCCTCTAGTTAAAGTCTACAAAACTGAACTAATATCTTTTTTAAATTTATTATTAATTTTTATGAAAATGAAACTAATTGGTCATTTAAAAGCGTCTGAAATATTATATTATATAATTATAAATATGATTTTAGGATTTGAAAAATTAATAATAGCCAGAGATTCCTAAACTTTTCATGATGTCTTTTCATTTCAGTAATTTTTTCATAGTAACCCTAGGCTAAAAGAAATACCTAAAAATTCTACTTATTAAATAGTCAGAGCCTGATAATTTAATATGTCCAAAGAACTTACTGGCTGTTTGAAAAAATAATATATATAAGTTGAAAGAAAAAAAATGATATTTTTGTTTCACTCTTTAAATAATCACGATTGCTTATGAATGGGACATCATGTGCACCATTGAACATTGAACAAATTCTCAGACTTTCTAATCAGATGTAAGACTGCCTTCCTTATTTTCATAGAGATTTCCATGAGGTACATTTTTTTCCCTTAATGGCAACAGATGGAAATTCAGCTTTGCAGAACCTGAGAAGTTACTGTCATAGCTGAAAGTACAAGTAAACAGCAATGTATATTAAATATTTGAGAATGTCATCAAAAGCAATGTAGCTTGATCTAATGTTGGATCTGTGAACTACCTCACAGTATTAGTTCTTAAGGTATCTGACCAATGTTGAGTATCACTCTATATCCCTTGAAAATTTAAAATAACTTGTGCCACCCTTGGGCACATAGTTTGGGAACCATAGGGTAAAGATTTAATATTTGCTTATTGAAATTGAATCATGTGGTTTCTTTTTTGGTTAAATAAGGTAATATTTGGTATGGACAGGTATAGCTGAACATAAACTTGATCATAGAAAATAGATCACAAATGAAACTTATACATAACTTATACTGGAAAGTGAAATATTTAAAACCATCTATACCTTTTTGATTCAAGATATAATGCCATAAATTATTTTGAAATTACTAAAGTGATTGTACATATATAAGTATGTCCCTCCACTGTCATTAATTCCCATTGTTAAGAAATTTCAGATTTAGTTAACTTTTAAGATATTACAAAAATATGAAAAAAATAATTGCCCCTTACCTTTTATGGTCTTCAGAAAGGCCTATTTATTTATTTATTCATGCATTCATTCACTTATTTTTGTCTATTTATTTATATTATTTTTTGTCACAATTACATATAAAGACAATTTTTAGCATTCATTTAAAAAAAATTGAGTTCCAATGTATGTCCTTCCCTTCCTTACCACTTGTTCCTTAAGACTGGAAGAAATTTGATATAGATTATATGTTGCAAGTATATAAAACATATTTCCATATTTGCTGTGTTATGAAAAAAGAAACAGGCCAAAAGAAAAGGACCTCAAAAATTAAAGTGAAAGTAGTGTGCTCTAATCCATATTCTGACTCCATTAGTCCATTTTCTAGATGTGGATAGCATTTCCATTAAGTGTGCTTTGGAATTGTCTTGGATCATCGTATTGCTGAGAAGTTCTAAGTTGTTCATAGTTGATCAGCATACAATGTTTCTGATTCTGAGTATGATGTTTTCTGGATTCTGTTCATTTCACTTTCCATTAGTTTGTGTAAGCCCTTCCAGGTTTTTCTGAAATCTACGGGCTCAGCATTTCTTATAGCACCATAGAATTCGCACATAGAATTCCATTACATTCATATACCACAACTTGTTCAGCCATTCCCTGACAGTTTCTCAGTTTCCAATTCTTTACCACCACAAAAAGATCTACTATAAATATATTTTTACAAATAGATCCTTCTCTCTGTTTCTCTGACTCTGTCTCTGTCTGTCTCTCTTTATCTCTGTATCTCTTTCTCTCATTTCTTTGGAATATAGACTTAGTAGCAGCATTGTTGAATCACAGTTTTATAGTCCATTGGGCAATTGCTCTCCAGAGTGGTTGGATCAATTTACAATGCAGTATTATTCCAGTTATCCCAATTTCCCCACATCCTCTTGAACATTTATCATTTTCCTTTTCTGTGATATTAGCTAATCTGATAGATATGAAGTAGTACCTCAGGGTTGTTTTAATTTGGATTTCTCTAATCAGTAGGGATCTAGAAAATTTTATCATATGAATATAGATAGATTTTATCTGAAAACTGCCTAGTAATATCCTTTGACCATTTATCAACTGAGGAATGCCTTGTATTTTTATAAATTTGATTCTGTTTTCTTTATGTTAGAGCAATGAGGCCTTTATCATAAACATTTGTTGTAAAAAATATCTCCCAGCTTTCTGCTTGCCTTCTAATCTTGGTTGCGTTGGTTTTGTTTGTGCAAAATCTTTTAAATTTAATATAATCAAAGTAATCCATTTTACATTTCGTAATGCTCTCTGTTATTTGGTTATACATTCTTTGCTTCTCCATAGATCTGACAGTTAAAAAACTGTTCTTTACTCTCATGGTTTGCTTATGGTATCACTATTAATGTTTAAATTGTGTATCCATTTTGACCTTATTTTGGTATATGGTGTAAGGTGTTGGTCTTAGTTTCTGCCACATTTTCCATTTTTCCCAGAAGTTTTTGTCAAACTTGGGTTTGGGCAGGTATAGCTGAACATAAACTTGATCATAGAAAATAGAATCACAACTGAAACTTGTGGGATCGCTGGATTTATCAAACATTGATTATTATGGTCATTGACTACTGTGTCTTATGTGCCTAATCTCTTCTATGTGGGATCCCTGGGTTTATCAAACATTGATTATTATGGTCATTGACTACTGTGTCTTGTGTGCCTAATCTCTTCTACTGATTCACCACTCTGTTTCTTTGTACCAGATACTTTTATGGTTAACATTTTATAATATAGTTAGATATCTGATATTGCTAGGCCACATTCCTTTGATATTTCCTCCATTAATTCCTTTGATATTCTTGATCTTTTGTTCTTCCAGATGAATTTTGTTGTTGTTCTAACTCTATCAAATAATTTTTGGTAGTTTCATTGATATGGCACTGAATAAGGAAATGATTTTAGGCAGAATTGTCATATTAATTATATTATCTTGGCCTACCCATGAGTACTTGATATTTTTACCATCATTTAAATGTGACTTTATTTGAAAAGTGTTTTATAATAGTGTTTTAATTGTGTTTGTATAGTTCCTGAGTTTGTCTTGGCATGTAGATAACTCAAGTATTTTATATCATCTACAATTATTTTAAATGGAGTTTGTTTCCAAGTTTTCCTGCTGTTGATTTATGTGGATTTATTTTATATCCTGCAACTTTGCTAAAGTTGTTAATTATTTCAAGTAATTTTTATTTGATTCTCTAGGTTTTTATTAGGATGTCATCCTATTATGTTCAAAAAGTTTCTTCATTGCCTATCCAAATTCCTTCAATTTCTTTTTCTTCTCTTATTGCTGTAGCTAACATTCCTAGTACTGTATTGAATAATAGTGGTGATAATGGATGTCCTTGCTTCAGTCTTGGTTTTATTGGGAAGTCCTCTGGCTTATTCCCATTATAAATAATGATAGTTTTAGATGACTATTGGTGGTTTTAGATCGATACTCTTTATTTTAAGGAAAACTTCATATATTTCTTTGCTCTATAATATTTTCAAAAGGAATGGGGGTTGTGTTTTGTCAAAAGTTTTACATTTATTGGTTTTCTGTTTGGTTTTGTTATTGTTATGGTTAAACTTATGGTGATAGTTTTCCTGCATTCCTGGGATAAATCCCATCTGAATCGCAATGTATGATCCTTGTGATATATTGCTATAATCTCTAATATTTTATTTAACATTTTTGTATCAGCATTTGTAAAGAGCAGAACGCTGGAGAAGTATACTTGAAACAAGGTGTTAACTCAGAGGAACTGATAAGACAATGGTTATCTAGTTTAGCATGGTGATTAATAGTTCTCTAGTTCAGTATGATTGATTTAATCTTATATACTCTATTACAAGTACATCATCATAGGTGTCAATCTTGTAGAATAGATGTCAAACTTGTAGAACTATACTAAGTACTAAATACATGTAAACTAGAGAATCATTATATTAATTCCACTGAATTAACACCTTGTTGTAAGATTAAATCAACCACACTGAACTAGAGAACTATTAATCACCATGCTAAACTAGATAACCATTGTCTTATCAGTTCCTCTGAGTTAACACCTTGTTTCAAGTATACTTCTCCAGAGTCTTTTACAAGCATTCATTAGGGAAATTGCTCTATAATTTTCTATAGTTTTGGCTCTTCCTGGTTAGATATCACCACCATATTTATGCCATAAAATGAGTTTGGTAGGACTCATTCTTCACCTCTTCTTTATTGAATTAAATTTTTATTGCATTATTATTTGAAAATGATTCACTTAATATTTCTTTCTTTCTACATTTAATTTTGAAGTTTTTGTACCCTAATATATCATAAGTTTTTGGATAGGTGCCATGTATAACTGAGAAAAAGGAATGTTCTTTTCTGTTCTCAGTTTTTTCCAGAGGTCTGTCATTTCTAACTTTTCAAAATTTTTTTTCCTCCTTAACTTCTTTCTTACTTATTTTGTGGTTGAAATTTTCTGTTTATGAGAGGAGAAAGGTGAGATCTTCCATGAATACAGTTTTGCTCTGTATTTCTGCCTATTACTTATTTAACTTCTCCTTTAAGAATTTGTATGCTCTGTTATTTAGTACCCATATATTTAATATTGTATGCTATAGTATTTAGTACCCATATATTAGTATAGTATAGTACCATAGTATCTATGGTATTTTTTAGCAAGTGTTAGTTTCCTTCCTTGTCTTTTTTACTTAGATCTATTTTTGCTTTTGCTTTGTCTGAATTTTTTTATTGCTACTTCTCCCTTTTATTATTATTATTATTATTATTATTATTACTTCAGTTAAAGCATGATAGATTCTGTCTGCTCTAGTCCTTGCCTTTACTCTGTGTGTCTTTCTCTTTCAGGTGTGGTGTTTCTTGTAAATAATATATATAGGATTTTGGTTTTTAAACCACTTTGCTGTCTATTTTTATTGTATGGGAGAGTTCATCCCGTTCATGTTATAATTACTATGTATTTCTTTTCATCCCATTTTTCTTCCTGTTTATCCTCTCTCCTCTTTCATCCTTTCCCTTTTTTACCAGTGTTTTACTTCTGATCACCACTTCACCCAATCTGCCCTTACTTTTTGCCAGTCCTCTCATCCCTTTTTTTTGGAAATAATTTATGTTTATTTTAAAAATATTTTCAATAGTATTTTATTTTCCATATATATATATATATATTCAACATTAACTTTTTAGCTTTTAAAAAATATATATATATATGCATAGTTTTCAACATTTATCCCTACAAAACCTTGTATTCCAAATTTTTTCTCCCTTCCTTCACCCTACCCCCTCTCTAAGACAGCAAGTAATCCAATGTGTTAAACACGTGCAATTCTTCTATACACTTTTCCACAATTGTCATGTAGAAGAAAAATCAGATCAAAAAAGAAAGAAAATGAAAAAAAAAAAACCCAAAAAGCAAGCAAATAACAACAAAGATGAAAATACTGCGTGATGATCCACATTCAGTCTTCAAGGTTCTCTTTCTGGATGCAGATGGCTCTCTCCATCACAAGTCTATTGAAATTGGCAGAATCACCTCCTTGTGAAAAGAGCCACATCCATCAGAATTGATCATCATATAATTCTGTTGTTGCCAAGTTCAATGATTTCTTGATTCTAGCCACTTAGCATCAGGTCATATAAGTTTCTCCAGACCTTTCTGAAATCATCTTGTTGATCTTTTTTTTTTTTTTTTTTTTTAACAGAACAATAACATTTCATTTTATTCACACACAGTAACTTATCCAGCCATTCCCCAACTGATAAGCATCCACTTAGTTTTCAGTTCCTTGCCACTATAAAAAGGGCTGCTACAAACATTTTTTTGCACATGTGGGTCCTTTTTCCTTTTTTATGATCTCTTTGGGATACAGAACCAGTAAAGACACTGCTAGAACAAAGGGTATGCACAGTTTCACCATTAGTTTTTGTAAGACTTTTTATTCCAAATTTTCTCCCCTCCCTTCCTTACCTCCCTTCTCCCCAAGAACACATATAATCTGATATAGTCCACCCCCCCTTTTTATTTTACCCCTTCCCTTTCTACTTCACTGTAGGGTAAAATAGATTTCTATATCCAACTGATTGTGTGTGATACTTCCTCTTAGAGGTAGTTCTGATGAGAGTAAGATTTAAATGATATCCCATCACTCACCCTGTTACCTTCCCCTCCCCCTCCACTGTAATAGGTCTTTCAAGCCTCTTTATGTGATAATTTACCCCAATCTATCTCTCCCTTTCTTTTGCTTCCAGTATAATATTCTTTCTTACCCCTTGATTTTTCAAGTAATTTATGTTTATTTTTAAAAAAATTCAATAGTATTTCATTTTCCAAATATGTGTGTGTATTGGTTTGTACTCTAACTGTAATGATATTGATACAGGTTTTTTTTTTTTTTTTTCAATTCCAAGTATTATCTTCACATGTAGGGTTGTAAACATTTTAGCCAGAAAGAGTTATTTTGTTCAATGTAAGTTTTCTGAGATTAGAGAAGTTAATGTAGTGCAACATTGCCAGCTAGTGGTGATAGATTCTAATAATAATTGCTTGTAAGCTTTCTGGTTTGGACTTTGCAGGATCCTCCAGTAGAAAAGAATAATTGAATAATTTATATGTTGAAATATTCTCTATATAATACTATATGAAATCTATATTTATTAAACTGGATTTTGTTTTTCCTTTTAATGTTCTTGACATTATTACATCCTACCAGGAGAGGGCTTTGCTAATGATTAGGACAAACAACAGGCCTGTGGAGGAGTAAACTATTCCTGGGACAGAGTAGTAGAATCAGGACCCAAGTACTTCTTTTTTTTTTTTTTTTTTCATTTTACTTAATCATCCAAAATTGCTTATTTCTTCTCCTTTTCTTAGTCAAACTCTTAAGAAGAGGAGAACATTTAGAATAGTTACTTTTTATTTTTATTTTTTAAAATTTTATTTAATAGCCTTTTATTTACAAGTTATATATATGGGTAACTTTATAGCATTGACAATTGCCAAACCTCTTGTTCCAATTTTTCCCCTCTTACCCCCCATCCCCTCCCCCAGATGGCAGGATGATCACTAGATGTTAAATATATTAAAATATAAATTAGATACACAATAAGTATATATAACCAAACCGTTATTTTGCTGTACAAATAGAATCAGACTCTGAAATATTGTACAATTAGCTTGTAAAGGAAATCAAATGCAGGTGGGCAAAAATATAGGGATTGGGAATTCAATGTAATGGTTTTTAGTCATCTCCCAGAGTTCTTTTTCTGGGCATAGCTAGTTCAGTTCATTACTGCTCCATTGGAGATGATTTGGTTGATCTCATTGCTGAGGATGGCCAGGTCCATCAGAACTGGTCATCATCTAGTATTGTTGTTGAAGTATATAATGATCTCTTGGACCTGCTCGTTTCACTCAGCATCAGTTCGTGTAAGTCTCTCCAGGCCTTTCTGAAATCATCCTGTTAGTCATTTCTAACAGAATAATAATATTCCATAATATTCATATACCACAATTTATTCAGCCATTCTCCAACTGATGGGCATCCACTCAGTTTCCAGTTTCTGGCCACTACAAAAAGGGCTGCCACAAACATTCGTGCACATATAGGTCCCTTTCCCTTCTTTATGATCTATTTGGGATATAAGCCCAGTAGTAACACTGCTGGATCAAAGGGTATGCACACTTTGATAACTTTTTGAGCATAGTTCCAAACTGCTCTCCACAATGGTTGGATGTATTCACAGCTCCACCAACAATGTATCAGTGTCCCTGTTTTCCCACATCCCCTCCAACATTCCGCATTATCTTTCCCTGTCATTCTAGCCAATCTGACAGGTGTGTAGTGGTATCTCAGAGTTGTCTTAATTTGCATTTCTCTAATTAATAATGACTTGGAGCATCTTTTCATATGGTTGGAAATAGTTTCAATTTCTTCATCTGAGAATTGTCTGTTCATATCCTTTGACCATTTATCAATTGGAGAATGGCTTGATTTTTTATAAATTAGAGTTAATTCTCTATATATTTTGGCCCAAGTACTTCTAAATTAGGAGGCTAGGCTATCAATAAGTACTAGTTTTCTTTGGGAATTCAAAAATGCAAGAAATTGAACTGAGGCAAGAAACTAGTTGTTGTGATAGCAAGAAATTCAGGGTAAATGAATGAGTAACTGAATCAAATAGAAAATTAAGGCAGTGCCCTCTCTCAAAGAATTCAAACTTAAATGGGGAGAAAATACATATGCATATTTCAGCTTCAAATCAAGAAAACATCTCAAGGTTCTTAATTGTACTTTTGAGAAAGCAGATGGTATTTAGCTGCTTTCCACTGATAAAATCATATCTATTGGCTCAGCAATATATATTGACCTCTTTTCTGGGAGCCTTCATATATAATGTATAGTTCAAAAAACCATCAAATTTCAGAATAAGATTCCTTGTAAAACTTTTTATTATTATATGCAGATTAGTCAGGAAGTTTTTTAGGAGCTCAGAGTCTAGTAGAGAAGACAGCAAGAAACAAATGTATACAATTTCACATACACATATATAAACATACATATATTTGGGTGTGAATATATGTATAATATAAATGGTAAACTGGAAATAATCAACAGAGGGAAGGCAGTAACATTTAGGGGGATCAGGAAAAGCTTTTGGTAAAAGGTGAGATTTTAATTAGGACTCAAGGAAAGCCAGAAAAACAAGGAGTGAAGATGAAGAGGCAGAGAATTACAGGAATGGGGGACAATAGGAGAAAATGCAGAGTTGAGAGGTGGAACATCTTATAGAAAGAACTGCAAGGAGGGCATTGCTAGTAGATTATTTACAACATGGGATGAGAATAATGTGTAAGGAGACTGGAAGATAAGAGGGGGATAGTTATGAAGAGCTTAAAACACTAAACAGAGGTTTTTTTTTGTTTTTTTTTTTTGGAAGTGATGGTGCCATTTGAGTTTATTGAAGTCAGATTTAGGAAGATAAAATTTGACAGTTGAGTGAAGGATGGACTGGAGTGGGGAGAGACTCATGGCAGAGAGACCAGCTAGGAAGTTACTATGGTAGTGCCGACACAAAGGGTCTGGGCTATGTTGGTGGCAGTGCCAGAAGTCACTGCTCTTATTGAGAATTGGGAGATATATTGCAATAGCCCATTGAAGTCACAACTGGTCCCAGCACCGATGAGTGTGATATTTTCCAGTATTCTTTTCTTTAATGTTATTGTGCTTACCATATAAGTAGTCGTCCTGTTCTATTTTGTTAAGACTGTTCATCAGTCTTACCAAGTTTTTCTGAATTCTTACTATAGTTTCTTAAAACACAATGATACTGCTCATATAGGGTAATTTTTTCAGCCTTTCCTTAGTTGACACTTACCCATTTTGCTTCTAGTTCTTTGCTACTACAAAATACAAATAAATACTATGAATAAATTTGTATGTTTTGAATTTTGCCCTATGTTTTTGCCCTTGGATTATGTGCCTCATAATAAGATATTGATATATTTCAAGAACTTCTTCAAAGGAGAATGGATATATATACACACACATATGTGTCTGTGTGTATGTCTACATATATATATATATATATATATATATATAACATTAACATTGTTAATACATATATTTCTTAGAAATTCTGCTTTTTATCATATATGTATCCTAAATATATTCTGTTTTTTATTCTGGGTACATTGTTGTTTTCTTGTACTGTTTTTTAAAAAAAATTTAGAAGAATCCATTTTGTTACTAGTGATGTATTATTTGCTTGATAAAAATTGTTATTTATCTTCATTTGGTAGAAATAAGGAGTAATGGTGTCATCTCAGATTTTGTATGTTAAAAATATTGGATTATTAATCAGTTAGATTTATTTAAAAATAATATGTGGTTAGAGGAATGGATCTCAATTCATTTTTCATCTTACTGTTACTTAGTTTTCTTTAAAATTTTTAAAATTAAAATATGATTCTTTTCTCCAGAAGTTTATAAAGTGTCTTGGGGAAGCATTGTAATGTGATAAAATCAGGAGGACTGAAGTTCATGTCTTGAATGGGCAATGATTCTAGGAGTGTCGTTTAACTTTCTTCAGGTACAGAATGGTTACGATAAAAAATTTCATGTCCTTCACAGGACTTTTGTTGGAAAAGGACTTTGTAAACCCTGGCATATTTTATATATATATATATATATATATATATATATATATATATATATATATATATATATATATATGTCATTATCTTAGTCTTTGGTTTTTTATTCACAAACTATATCCTTTTGATTCTATTTCTGTATCTTCATATTTTAAAATCTGATAAGGAAAATTCCTTTTTTTCCCCCTTAATGTTTTTGACCCACTTATTCTTCCTAATTCATTGAAAAAAAAATCTATGTGTATGAACTTCCCTATTTGTGTTTTGATGTTACATTATGTTTATATATTAATTGGGGAAAGATGATGATGAGGCTCAAACCTTCCTTAGAGTACAAAAATGGCTTGTCTCAAAAGTACTTTTATTCAGGATCAGAATTATTTTTTAATATTAATAAGGAAAGCAGCAGTAAGGCTGATTCAAAAAGGATCAGATGGATAAAATGCTTTTAAATTGATCAAAGAAAGATAAGATGAAAAAAGTAGATGTCAAATTTCATTTTAAAGCTCAGAATGAATCAAGAGTTGGAATATTTTGAAAGAAGATAGGGATAAATTATAGAGGATTAACCAGAGACTGGCATAACCAATATTACTTTTCAAAATGATGAATTTTGTTCTCACAAAACAAATAAAATATAATCAAACAGTTAAAGACAGTGCATAAAACTGATTGTAAATTGTATTTGTGATGATTCATTTTCATTATTTTCTGATAAAAGAATGAAAAACGACATAATAATCCTAAAAGGAAGTACCATTTGTGTCCACTGCATTAAATAATAGTTTTATTGATGTTTTAATGCTTTAATTACCTATTTGTAAGGTGCTTTTTTGGCTTTTGCTTTCTTTACTCTGATTATTTTGTATGTCTTCCCAAAATTCTTTGAATTCTTCTTTCCTTATATACATTAATATTCTTATTATAGTTACATTCCATAACCTAGTTAAGCATTCTGCAATAATTGGGTACATAATGTTTCTATCTTTTTTCTATCATAGATAATGCTGCTAGATGAATATTTTTATATATATACTAGTTCTTATTTCTTGCCTATAGCCTTCTGAGGTTATAAACATAATACCAACAATTACACAGATAATTTTTCCTCATAGTTGAAATTTTGGAATTGTAAAATGTGTTTAGTTTCAGATATCTGTTAGGATTTAAAGAGGGGGTTGGCATGGTCAAAATCATGGATAAAGGTTGCATAGAGATAAGATCATGTAGGAAATAGGTGGTTTTTGGAGAAATAACAAATTTAAAAGAAAAACGACAGAATCTAAATAAGACAGTAGATTCAGGGGTGAAAACTGCATGATAACTGAAAGACCACTAGATAGGAGGCTCAGAGATCTGGGTTTAGGTCTGGCTTTACTACTCATTATGTTGTAACTTTGAGCAAGTGATTTACTCTAACTAGCCCTATATTTCTGGAAGTGGCTTGGTATGGTAGTCAGTAGTATTGAATTTTGTTTAAATCAGGCCTTTTATAACTTACTATCTGTGAACTTAGGAAATTCATTTTCAAAAATGTTCAGTTTTTTCATCTCTGAAATAAAATATGATTAAAGATACCATTTCCAAATTCTATTATCCTTTATATTTTCTTTATAAAATGATGAGGCACAACTAGATGACATCTAAGAGAGTATGTGGATAGCCGTCTTTTAGAATTTTTTTATTTGTGATTATACAAAATCATATATATTTGGTGTCAACTTTCACCTTGTTCTTTTTGAGATTTTATTGTTGTTATTTTCCAGCCATATCAGAAGCAGGGAAGGCAAAACAGAAATTGGCTCAAGACTTCTTTAAAGAAGAATATACTTTGAACTCTGCCATTGGTATGTATATGTACATTGTCATAAAGCAGAATTGAGAAATAAGATGCATATCTAACTTTAAAAATTAAATTATGATGCCATACTTTATAAATCCTAGAATTTTATTTAAAAAAGTAGCTTGTTCACTTGGAAGTATCTGGCTTAATATACTGCACTGAGAATTTTTAATAACTATGTGTTCAATTGGATAGTGGAAAGAACAAGTAAAATCTGAGGTCTCTTTTTATGGTACGTAGAGATAATTTTATATTCCTATAGTGCTTTAAGTTTTATTAAGTACAAGCATCATTATTCTTATTTTGACATAATGAGGAAGTTGTATACATGAATACATAGTTTCACTGACACACATATTCAGGTAAAATGTGTTTTAGAAATCAATTCAAAAAGCATAAATAGAACATTGTTAACCTACAGAAAAAGTGAATGGTAGTCATGATTCTCCAGTCCTTCCTTATAAAGTTTCTATTGTATGTTGATCTTACAGTGATTAGTAGATGTTAACAAAAAGAGTAATAAGTAGTATACTGCTAATTTTTTTTGTGAAATAATATGGATTGATTAATAATATCCATTTTAAAAAATCATTCTTGTTGACTGCTCCTTTAATTTTCTTCATTTATATTGTAAATATTTGTGCTTTGAATTTGTTTCCATGTGTTTTTGCCAAAAATCTGAAGCTTTTAAATATTGAAATTAATTATAACTATATTTCTTATAGGTACTTGTAAGAAGCCTTTTGTTTCACTTATTCATGGAGTTACAATGGGTGGAGTAAGTAAAATGTTTTATTGCATTAATTGAGTCATAGGTTTCTGTTATATACCAAAGCCAATACAAAAGTTCTTTTTTTTCTTTTTTAACTTAATATTTTATTTTTTTCTCAATTACATATAAAATAGTTTTAACATTCTTTTTTTCAAATTTTGAGTTTTCAAATTTATTTTGTTTTTTAATCTCTTTGGGATAAAGACCTAATAGTAATATTGCTTGTTCCAAGTGTATGCATGGTTTTATAGCTCAAGGCTTCTTAAATTCTTTCCTTTTTGCCAAAGAATTTTTTATATTACCCCAGGTATATAGGTATATAAGTTAGGTGTATAAATCAAACACTTAGTGGAAATAAATCATAATTTTACAACCTCCACATTCATTTCTAAGATCCTATATGGAGTCATGAATGACTATTTAAGAAGATAGGCTATAGTCTTTTGGGCATAGTTCCACATTGGTCTCTGGAATGATTCAATCAGTATATAATTTAATCAACAGTGCATTAATGTATTAATTTTCCCACATCTTCCCCAATATTTGTTGTTTTTCTTTTTTTTCTCATATTAGCTAATCAGAAAGATGTGTGGTTGTAGCTCATAGTTGCTTTAATTTGCATTTCTCTTTTTTAAAAAAAAATAATTATAACTTTTTATTGACAGAACCCATGCCTGGGTAATTTTTTACATTATCCCTTATACTCACTTCTGTTCCGACTTTTCCCCTCCCTCCCTCCACCCCCTCCCCCAGATGGCAAGCAGTCCTATACATGTTAAATATGTCACAGTATAGCCTAGATACAATATATGTGTGCAGAACCAAACAGTTCTCTTGTTGCACAGGAAGAATTGGATTCAGAAGGTAAAAATAACCCATGAAGAAAAACAAAAATGCAAACAGTTTACATTCATTTCCCAGTGTTCTTTCTTTGGGTGCAGCTGCTTCTGTCCATCATTGATCAATTGAAAATGAGTTAGATCTTCTCTTTGTCGAAGAAATCCACTTCCATCAGAATACATCCTCATACAGTGTTGTTGTTGAAGTATATAATGGTCTCCTAGTTCTGCTCATTTCACTTAGCATCAGTTCATGTAAGTCTCGCCAATCCTCTCTGCATTCATTCTGCTGGTCATTTCTTACAGAACAATAATGTTCCATAACATTTATATACAATAATTTACCCAACCATTCTCCAGTTGATGGGAATCCATTCATTTTCCAGTTTCTAGCCACTACAAACAGGGCTGCCACAAACATTTTGGCACATACAGGTCCCTTTCCCTTCTTTAGTATTTCTTTGGGATATAAGCCCAGTAGCAGCACTGTTGGATCAAAGGGATTGCACAGTTTGATAACTTTATTTCATCATTATTTTTTCCTGTCATCTTAGCCAATCTGATAGGTATGTAATGCTTCCAGAGCAAAGGGAGCACCATCCCAATGCTCAGGGTTTTTGTGCAGCTGTTTTCAGAGGTAATTCTGGGAACCTGTAAGTTTTTGCTTCTTCTAAGGTGGTATGATCTAGGAAGAGGTGTATTCACTACTCTCCTGGCCTGTGCTCTGGTCTCATTATAGAGCTGAGACTGGGGGGCCCACTCCCCTGCAGCCACAAGCTCTGCTGGTACTCCTTCTTGCCCTGGCATCTGAGCCCTGTCCTGCAATCCCAGTCCAAGTGTGGGCAATGTAATAGAGTCCTGTCCTTGGTACCGGCAAAGGGATCCTTGTAATATCCTTCTCACTTGCTCTCTGGCCCCCTATGGAATGGGAGGTCCAGAAACTAGTGCTGCCACTGATTCCATCACCCCAGGGACTCCTTCTGGTTTGCAAGAACTGGTTTATGCTGGTGTGACCTTGCTGAACTGTGCTTCATTCTCACCTGGTTCCTTCTGACCTTAGTTGTCTTGGGCTGGAAAATTGTTTCACTTTATCCTTTTGTGAATTCTGCCACTCTAGAATTTGTTTTGAGATATTATTATTTAGAGGGGTTTGGGGGAGAGCTCGGGCATGTCTCTGGAGAAAAGGCAAAGAATCTTTCTTGGTTCTGTCTTCCCAAAGATTCTTTTAAAAGAAAAATGTGATAATAATTCAAATACAATAGAGTATTGGATATTTATACTATATGAAGCCCAGCCAAAAAAGGTGACTTTTGGGTAGAATTTAGATACAGCAAATGGATCACAGACATAGCTTAGCAGACTGCTTTGTATATCAAATGTAGGCTCCTAGTTTCATATGTCTTCTACATTCTGAGACTTTAGCCATGGTCCTGTTATTCAGAAGTATTCATTGAATATTATATGTAGAACACTTGTTTTATTTGATTCCTAGGACTTTTCCCTCTCAATTCCCAGTCTCTGATTGTTGCACTTTCTTACTTTTTTGTCTTCCTATTGTTGGCCTTGTGTTGATCACTTTATATACTGTTTTCCTCTCTTACTATCTTATTTTCTTAGTTTATTCTTATTCATGTCTTGTCAAACTCCAAACTTGAGTTATACTCACCATACACCATTTCTAGTATGCTGAAGGAAGCCTTAATTGTATTTATGAAATCCACCTCTAAATTATGTTTTTTAATCTTAACCAGGCTGTTGCATAACAATCCTTTTTAATCTTGGCTAATTAGTACTACATCTCCACTATGGCTATCTAAAACCTCTTTTCCCTAACTCCCTACATCCTTTCCTTCCATTCATTTAGTTGAGGAACTCTCCTATTTATTGATAAAATAAAGGCTGTCTATTCCCTCTGCTGAACATAGTATATTCAGCACTACTTCCTTTATCTTCCCTTTCAGCCACTTATGATTGTGCAGTCAGTATCTGTCATTGCTTGAGGTGTGGGGGAGGGAGAGTATTCCAGCAGTCTCTGCAAAAATGTTATCTCCTGAGGGACCCTTGCATAAACCTTCAATATATCTTTGCTCATTGAGGGCAGAGGTTGGTAGGGGAGAGATACTGAGTGAGCATTTTTTTGATCAGCATTTTCTGATATTAATTTTATTAAGGATTTTTTAGCCCACACAAGTTTTTTTGTGGATCAAACTGTAAGTATTCTGCATCTCTTGTTTAATTCCCCTTTTTTTTGAGAGATGAAATGGTTTAGAGAAAATGACTAATTTGCCATCTTGCTTGTTATCCATGTTTCTATAGTTCTTAATGTCTGTATTTAAAACTTAGTCTTATATTATTTATACATCTACATATTTATACAAGCAAGCCCTTTTTAGGTTGAATATTTTTTAGAAAGAAATTTATAATAATACTGACATTTCAAATAATTCATGTTGATGGTCAATCAGTTGATTGATATGGGTATTTCTTCCTTTTGAATTGACCATCATTCCTCCCTGACTTCTTATTTTGGACAGTTCTTCTTTTTCCAGAAATCTCCCATAGAAGCTAAAGCAAACAAACTACATACCTTCTTTTAGGTATTTTAATATTTAATATGTAGCAACATATTTCTGAAGAACTGTTGTTATTTCATTATCTTTGATGTCTTTTATGCCATTTCATGAAAGCAAATCATTTTTACATTTATGTCCTTTGGATCACATGTACTTTTAATTCTTTTTTTTTTTTTTTTTAATTTAATAGCCTTTTATTTACAGGATATATACATGGGTAACTTTACCGCATTAACAATTGCCAAACCTCTTGTTCCAATTTTTCACCTCTTACCCCCCCACCCCCTCCCCTAAATGTCAGGATGACCAGTAGATGTTAAATATATTAAAATATAACTTAGATACACAATGTATACATGACCAAAACATTATTTTGCTGACATGTACTTTTAATTCTTCTGAAATTGAGGTAGTAATGCTTCAGTTCTTCAAGGATCTGTGATTTAGTCAAAGCAGGTACTCCTTTTACTGATGCAAATAGCAACCTCTCCATAACTTAGCAGTCAGTCTTTGAGACTGTCTACTCATTGTGTTAATAATAATAGTAAATAGCATGAATTAATGAAAAAAGAAAAGCAGTTATTGAGAATTTACTGTGTTTAAAGCACATACTGATGAGATAGATAAAAACAAAAGATCAGTCAGGATTGGAAATTTAGCTATAAGTTAGATGGGAGGCTTCCATGTTCCTTAGGATACAGGAGTAAAATAAATGGTAATGTAGCTTCTTTAATGTTATTTCCATTGATTAGATCATATTTTGATGAACTATTTGATATGGTGAACTATTTGAATACTTACTTTGGTGATTAATACTTAGGTGGCAAGAATTTTATTTTTTTTTGGTCTTTAGAAGCTGTAGCTGCAGTTACTAGGCTACATCTGCATCTGAGTTGAGTCCTGGCATGATGACTGTTGGGGCTAAGTTGGAAGCAGGACTGGTTGTCTGGGGCCAAGGTACCACTCCCAAGACTCATAGGTCTTAACCATGAAGTAATTGATCAGCTGGTAATGGTAGTGATGAGGAACTTGTTAAGCTCCTTCTCCACAATCATTGCATTCCTCATAATGATGGCTGTAAGGCCTGGGCTGGAAGCTGGATGAGTGGTCAGGGCAGTAGAGGTCAAGGTGGAAATGGTGGTTCAGCTTGCCCAGTACTTAGCCCATCCTGTCTCTTCCTTAGGTTGCCTTCCTGCTTACAAAGTACCTAAGAGTTAGTAACCTTATTAAAAATTTGGAATTATCTTTTTTACATGTAATTTAAATATGTATTTTGGGAGACTTTATCATATTTTACTTGAGAGTCTATTTCAAGGAGTTTTAGTGCTTTTAATCAACATTTAATGAGTCCATACTATAAGCCAGACACTGTGTGAGACATTGGAGATACAAAGATGAAAGAAAGCAGCCCTTGCTCCTGAAGAGTTAGGATGTAAAATATAGTTTTGACTTATGGATTAACATTCTGTTATTCAATGTCTGTGTGTTTTTTTTCCCCAGGTAGGATTTTTGAACTATAAATAATAGTTTTGTATAAATTTTTTATATATTTCCTCTGAAGAAGGAAGACTGGTGATATGAGTGAGGGCTAATCTTTCCAAAGAAAAAGCATTCTGGACCTAGGTCAGAATTTACTGGAGAAGTAATTCTTTTTTTATCTTAATCTGGCTTTGAATCAATAAGACAAAACAAAGGTCCTTTTAAAAACCTAATAAAAATTAGATATAGGTTTATTATTAGGAAAATGTGAATGAACCAGTAGATGGGGCCATAGAGCTTAATTTTGGCCGTGCATGATTTTATTTCATTTTCCAGAATTGAGATTGATTTGTAAAATTGATTTTGGTTTGTAATTTCTCATCCTGTTACGTTTTATGTAATATGTTGAGATGTCTGAAAGGCATCTGGAGATGGGAGATTGGAGAGCAGCAGAGAGATTGGGGCAGGATAAGTGGATTTGAGAATCATCAGCATCAAGAAAGGGTATGTGATATGCTCAGGGAGCACGAGTGCCTCTGGTTTAAGGGCCAGCTGAGCTCTTTTCAGGGCTGCTTATCTACCTTTGGAGTCTACTTAGCATTCAGGTCTCACTTGTGGCTCCAAGGAGCTGTAGCATGTAAACCATCTCTGCAGATGGGCCAGACCAGGTTGATTGTTACTGTTCCAGGAGGTGTTTGCTCCAAGTGTGGGGTAGATATGTGGTAGGGGTAGACTTCCCCTAGTGGAACAGGGGGATGGCTGAGAACAATTTGTTCCAGTGGCCATGAAGGTGGCCAAAGCAGGCTTTGTGGAGCTGCATCTTGGACTGTGTCTTGGCTTCTGCCTTGCCATTGGACTTTGATAACTTTGATAACTTGAAGATTTTGTGCAGCTCTATCTCACTTAACTCTAATTCACCGAGAAGTCAAGACATCACCTCTTGATATCATTGGCTCTCTTCAAAATCAAAAGACAAACATCAATAACATGAGAAATTAAATCCAAGGCAGCTCAGTGGTGCAGTGGATAGAGCATGAGCCTTGAAGTCAAGAGGATCTGAGTTCAAATGTGATCTCAGATACTTAACTACTTTTCTAGGTGTGTGACCCTGGGCAAGTCATTTAACCCCAATTGCCTCGGGGAGGAGGAGGGGGGAAGGAAATTAAATCCTTGGGAACTGATGAGATCACCAAGTAGTAGAGAAGGAGAAAAGGCATGGGACAAAACCTTGAATGACTTTTGCAGTTAGAAGCTATATTCTTTCGGTAAGAGGATCCCACATAAGAGACAGAGAGGAAGGGGTCTGATGGAGAAGCAGGAGAGAATAGTGTCCTGAAAACCTAGAGAGAATCAAGGAGAAGACTGACACCAATGTCAGAGGTTATAAAGAGGTTCCAGTTAATGTTCCATTATTTTCATGTACCCCATTTTGTTTATCCATTCCCCAACTGATGGGCATCTATTTTATTTCCAATTCTTTGCTATAACAAAAAGTGCAACTCTGAATATTTTGGAGTACATGAGGCCTTTCTTCTTATCAATGGCTTTCTTAGATTATAAGCCCAGTAAAGGAATGTTGGGTAATAAGGCCAGTAAGATGCTATAGCTGCTGCCCTTCCTTCCTGACTCCCTCCTTTTTCCAATGGCACCCCGAGATTCTTTTGCTTGTTTTTTTTTGTTTCATTTCTCTCTAGTCTCCTTGCTCTCTTTGCTACCTCTCGCCCTTTGCTCTTTTCCCTTTCTTTTTTTGGGAGCAAATGGTATGTACATTTTACTCCTTTTATTTACATAGTTAAATATTGTTTTCCAAAATGGATGTGCCAATTCATAGTTACACTAATAATAGTATCAATAACAATGGGAAAAGCAATAATAGTAGTATTTATATAGTCCAAAATGTGGCCGGTACTGTGCTAAACACTTTATAAATATTACTTCAGGGATAGCTGGTTGGTACAGGGAATAGAGCACCAGCTCTGAAATCAGGAGGATCTGAGTTCAAATGTGACGTCAGACACTTAACTTCCTAGCTGTGTGTCCCTGGGCAAGTCACTTAATCCCAGTTGCCTCAGAAAACAAACAAACAAACAAATAAATAAATATTACTTCATTTGATCCTCACAACAATCCAAGGGGGTGGGTGCTGTTAATTATTACCATTTTACAGATGAGAAAAGTGAGACCAGAATGGATAAGTAATTTGTCTAAGGCCATGCAGCTAGGAAATGTCTGAGGTTGAATTTGAATTCGGGTCGTCCTCACTTTAGACTCAGCGTTCTATCCAGGATGCCATCTTGATGTTTCTGATATGCTTATGTACATGTGTTTATCTTCCCAGAGCTATTGCTCTTTTTATTTTGCCAATTTGCAGGGGGTGAGGTGAAGCCTCGGGGTTGTTTTCATTTGCATTTCTTTTATTAATGATTTGGAGTATTCTTTCAAGTTAATATTTTTCAACTGCTTTTTAAAGGACTGTTTGTCCTTATCTTTTGATCTTTTATCTCGTGGGTAATAGTTATTGGTTATATATGTGTGCATATATATGTATTTGTGTATTTTATACACACACGTATACTTTTGTATGTACATATACATTCCTTTCTCTCAATTGTTTGTTATCTTGAATATCAAATCCTTGTCAGAGAAATTTGAAACAGATCTTTTACCATTCCTATTTATAGATGAGCAAACTGAAATAACAGGGACTAGGTGATTTGCCCAAGATCATGTAGATGATAAGTATCTGAGGCATAATTTGAATTCAGGGCTTCCTGATTCCAATATTCTGTGCATTGTACCACCTGGCTGCTTGTGTACCACTTAGGTAAATAATTAAAATAAAATTTATGTACATGGCAATGTTTTGGCTTAATTTAAAAGGTCCTCTAAAATTTAGTTCTGTGGAAACTGAATGGATGTCCATCAGTTGGAGAATGGCTGAATAAATTGTGGTATATGAAAATTATGGAATATTACTGTTCTGTAAGAAATGACCAACAGGATGATTTCAGAAAGGCCTGGAGAGACTTACACGAACTGATGCTGAGTGAAATGAGCAGGACCAGGAGATCATTATATACTTCAACAACAATACTATATGATGACCAGTTCTGATGGACCTGGCCATCCTCAGCAACGAGATCAACCAAATCATTTCTAATGGATCAGTAATGAACTGAACTAGCTATACCCAGAAAAAGAACTCTGGGAGATGACTAAAAACCATTACATTGAATTCCCAATCCCTATAGTTATGCACACCTGCATTTTTGATTTCCTTCACAAGCTAATTGTACAATAATTCAGAGTCTGATTCTTTTTGTACAGCAAAATAATGTTTTGGTCATGTATACTTATTGTGTATCTAAGTTATATTTTAATATATTTTAACATCTACTGGTCATCCTGACATTTAGGGGAGGGGGTGGGGGGGTAAGAGGTGAAAAATTGGAACAAGAGGTTTGGCAATTGTTAATGCTGTAAAGTTACCTATGTATATATCCTGTAAATAAAAGGCTATTAAATTAAAAAAAAAATAAAATAAAATTTAGTTCTGATTTAGTTTGTAGAATTGCTCCTTAACTTGTCAAGTTTCATTATCATCTGAGTCAATTAAAGGACAAACCGTATTTCATTATAGAAGAAAAAGAATTCTTAATATGCCATCTATTCATTTAACTCTAAAAGCTTTAAAAGGATACTTTAGAAAAACCATATAATAAAAAGGAGTATTTTGCAAAAAGCATTCAAATAATTGCATATAATGGGTGCACAATTTAAAGTTAATTATCTTATGGAAATATAATTGTATCACTTTGCTATTTTACCTATTTTTAAAATACAATATAGGAGTTCAATCATTACATTAGTATGTTGAATAGTATTAGGTATAGGAAGCATTTTAAAATTGTTTCTCAAAGCTACAAGGGATTATGCTACGACTATTTCAGTTTCTATAATTTTATATACAGAGACAATTAGAGCTTTTTAAAAATCAGATGGAGAATTCTTTCCTAAGTGATTTTTGTTTTCTAGTTTGTCAAATTAGGAGTCCCCTGTGAGGGCCACTGTTTCTAATTATCCTTTTTCTAGTTTGTTCCATTGTTTTCCATCTCTATTTTTGAACCAATACCAATTGGTTAAGTGATTTGGTGGCTAAGTGTCTTAGCCAGAGTCACACAGCTAGTGTGTATCAGAGGCTGGATTTTGAACTCAAGTCTTTTTGAGTATAGGCTCCATTTACTGCATCACCTGTAGTGTTCAAGTTATTCAAGTTGATGAAGTGGGGTTGGCAGAGAAAGCCTGAAGTACTGACAAGATTTTAATACTTCCTGCGGCAGACAGAGAAGGACACTGATGGGGATCAGCTCAGCCTTACAGTCCCACCCCTATGGAAGTCTTGAGAAAACCCATCTTACTGTATCCAATCAGAAAGCCAAGTTATGTCAACCTCCCAGTATTAAATTTTCCCCATAAATCTGCCCATGGCCTGTGCCATCTTTGCTGAATTCTTTTTGGGTTAGCCGGCCAGGGTGTTCTGCCCTTAGTGTCTTTCCTCTACCTCCCTCTTCAGTGTCTCATGGTGTCTTTATAGCTAACTAACATCCTCTAATGGAATCAGTTTGCCAGTTAATGGCATATTCCCATCTTATGCTGTATTCCTTTTCTTCTGGTTAATTATGAGTTCCACTAGAGAACTTGTCTTTTCCTTTGTTAATTGTTAAAAAAACCTTTTTTTGTTTGTTTGCTAACTGTATGTTCTTCCAAATCTATTTTGAATTTACCACTCCTTGTGTCTATTTTTAACTCTTCATTTTGTTTGTAACCTTTTCTCAAAAACAAGGGTACCTTTTGGCGCAAAGAAAGCTATTATGAATTCTTCCCATGTGCCTTGAACCTTGCACTTTCAGTTTTGAATTAAGAATTGCTACTGAACCCCATCATTCAGTGCCAACTTCATCATTTGGTGTCCAGCCTCAACAAAGTCCCCTCTCAGTTTTTTTCCCTTTAATTTTCAGTCAAATAAATGATTGTCTCTGGGAACAACTGCAGAAGTTAGATTTTCCCCCCTATATATCTGAGTGAAACAAGCAGAACCAGGAATACATTGTACACAATAACAGCAAGAAAGAGAATGAAATTATTCATTCAATTCAATTCAAGCAATTATGAAAGGCTTGGTTCTTCTCAGCGGTTCAGTGATTCAAAACAATCCCAATAGACTTGGGACAGAAAATGCCATCTGCATCTAACACATACTGTGTTCACTTCTTTTTTCTGTGTTTTCTTTTAAATCTCTCCCATGATTTTTCCCTTTTGCTCTGATTTTTCTCTCCAAAGATGATTCATAAAGTAATGTGTATTAGCTCCCTGAGGATAGGAATTAATTTTTTCCTTCCTTCCTTCCTTCCTTCTTTCCTTCCTTCCTTCCTTCCTTCCTTCCTTCCTTCCTTCCTTCCTTCCTTCCTTCCTTCCTTCCTTCTTCTCTCCCTCCCCCCTCTGTCCCCTCTCCCCGCCTCCGTCCCCTCCCTCCCCGCCTCCGTCCCCTCCCTCCCACCCTCGCCCAGGGTAACAAAGCTAGGAAGTATTAAGTTTTTTAGGTCAGATTTTGAACTCAGGTCCTCCCAATTTCAGGGCTGGTGCTCTATCAATTACACCAATGAGCTGCCCCCTTTTTCTTATACTTTATTGTATTCTTACAGTTTCACACAGTGCCTACCTCTAGTAAAGGCTCTATCTATCTGCATCAGGGGTCCTCAAACTTTTTAAATAGGGGGCCAGTTCACTGTCCTCAGACTGTTAGAGGGCTGGACTATAGTAAAAACAAAAACTTTGTTTTGTGGGCCTTTAAAGGGCCTTCATAGCCCTGGGTGAGGGGGATAAATGTCCTCAGCTGCTGCATCTGGCCTGCAGGCCTTAGTTTGAGGACCCCTGATCTAGATAATTGCCTCATGCCCAATGGAGGCCTTAATTGACTTGTCTTATAGAGCAAATATGAATCAGAGGCAGGATTTGAACTAAAGTGTCCATGACTTCAAGGCAGCTTTTCATCTATGTCATCTTGCCTTTCTTATCTCCCTTTATACTCATTCTTTCCACTGAAAATGTACAGGCTTTTTTAGACTTTGAGAAGTAAGCAGAAGTACCTTGATGTACCCTACATAAAGCTGTTGGGTAATATAATAATAACACATTTATGTGTAGATTTCAGATTAATAGTTTTTTTCCTCCAAATCTTGTGATGTAGAAGTACATTATCTGATGACTCTTAAACAGATGTAAGAATTCCTGTGTCTCTAGTTTTCAGGAGTCTGATCTTAGAAGAGCTTTATCTCCCCTTTATCCTTCTCCATTAATTAGAACTTCCTTCTTTATTGGCCTAGATCCAGGGATCAGGAACCCCACTTCTTTTTAAAAATTATTTTAAAAGATTTTTATTTTCAAAACATATGTATAGTTTTCAACATTCACCCTTGCAAAACCTTCTGTTCCAAATTTTTTTCTTCCCCCTTTCTTCCACTCTCTCTCCTGAATGGCAAGTAATCCAATATATGTTAAACATGTGCAATTCTTCTATAAATATTTCCACAATTATCATGCTGCACAAGAAAAATCAGATCAAAAAGGAAAGAAAATGAGAAGGAAAACAAAATGCAAGCAAACAACCACAAAAAAGTGAAAATACTATGTTTTGTCCTGCCTCAGTCTCCACAGTCCTTCTGTTGGGTGCAGATGACTCTCTCCATTATAAGACCACTGGAACTGACGTAAATCATCTCAATGTTAAAAAGAGCCATGTGTCCATCAGAATTGATTATTGTATAATTTTAATTGTTGCTGTTCATAATGCTATCTTAGTTCTACTCACTTCACTTAGCATCAGTTCATGTAAATCTCTCCAGGCCTCTCTAAAATCATCCTGTTGTTCGTTTCTTATAGAACAAAAATATTCCATAACATTCATATATTATAACTTATTTAGCCACTCTCTAATTGATGGGCATTCACTGAAAAAGGGCTGCCACAAACTGTTTTGCACATGTAGGTCCTTTTGCCTTTTTTATGATCTCTTTGGAATACAGACCCAATAGAGACACTGCTGGATCAAAGGGTATGTATAGTTTGATAGCCTTTTGGTCATGGTTCTATATGAAGAGCCCTTCTAATGTCTTCAACTGATCATCTCTATCAACTCCTCAATTAGAAACCTCAGCTTGTTTGGCACTTACTTTCTGTTGTCTTTTCTCTCTCAGATTGCCAGCTAAGAGTAAATTGTGCAAGTACAATTTTTAAAATATTTGTATAACTCTGTTGCTCTTAACTATAGTGGGGGGGACATCCGGCAGATAATACATTTTATAAAACTTGGCAGAAATCATATGAAATCAAGTTAAATACTGTATCTGGTTTGTGGGTGAGAACTTTTCCACTCCAGCTTTAATAAACTGAGAAATCTAAATTATTTTATGTAGTCATTTGAATCGCTCATTCTAATACAATGTAGAAATATGTGACCTTTTTTGTTTTAACAAATCCCGAAAAATGAATTATGATTTTATAAGAATTTGAGAAAAGACCTGGTATAGACAAAAGTTCTACTCTATCATTAAGTAGATGTGTGAATGCAGATAAGTCACTTCCATTGGGCCTCAATTTTCTTCTCTCAAATAAAACATACTTTGCAAATCTTAACGTGCTACATTATTATTTTTCTCTGTGAAATAAGCAAATAGAATTTGGTGATTTTAGAGGTCCTTTCTAAAACTATATTTGATTTTCTAAGATTATTTTTTTAAAGAAAGCTGTTATCACTTAACACTTTTCAGCCAAAGTGACTAATCTTGACATCATATGTCCAAAAATGGTAAATGTTGTCTCTTTAAAGGAGGAGAAATTAAAATACATGAGGCTTATTAATTATTAAGCATGATCAATTAAAATCTTAGCTTTCCTGGGGGGGGAGGTGCCCAGGTGATTTGTATTCAACTAGCACCTTTGGATACTTCTGTTGACTTAAGACATTCTTTAATTCTCTTTAGCAAGGATGTATTGATCCTAAAACTTATACCATACACTTCTCTACCATGGCAACAGAAAGGGAGCAGTGAAACTTTTCAATTATGGAAACAAAACCTTACAATTTTACTTCTCATTGGGAAATGGTTGTTGAGGATGATGTGATTTGAAGGAGATAAATTAGGGTGGGGAATGGGGGAAGTGATACATGACTAGAGATTTCCTTGAGGGTAAGGTTCCAAGAGAGGCAGTCACTATTCAGAGGCTCAGGACCTTTGAGCTGAAGTTCTTTCAAGGCATGATTTTTGGTGTAGGCAGCAAGCTGAGATGGTCAAAATACTCCAGTAACCAGAAGATCTGTAATTTCATCATTGTGGGTTATAAGTAGCAACCCCTCTTAAAACAGAGAGAAGCAAAGAAGGTTAAAACCAATTTAAAGAAAGCTTGGCAAGAGAACCAAATAAAGCAAAGTCATCCTGAAATCATTTAAAGATAAAAAATGGACAACAGAAGAAGAATGAAAAAGAGCCATCAAGTTTTGTTTTGTTTTAAATAATAAGTTGTTTTCATCATCAAGGATGATAGAGCTGCCACATTTAAGACTATAACACAGGAATTATGTTATAGAGGTGGTATCTGTGGCAATAAGGAATACATAGATAAAAAAAGTAGCCACATTAAACCAAACATCTTGTGCTAGAAGATTACAATTGAGATGGTGTTGAAGGATCAATTCACAATATATATGAACGAACAGATACCAAATGGATAGAAAAATAAGTCCCATTTCTTTTTAATACTGAAAAAAGATCTCTGTAAGAGCATCTACAACCAACGCCTTAAAGGCTTGCTTCTCCATCTCCATATTTTTTTTTTTTCTGAGAATCGTCTCCATATGTATCAAGAGTATCTTCTGTGAATGTGTAAGTAGGAAGCAGACAAGCTTTCAGAAATGGCATAACACCACTTAAGTGTATCTCTACTATCACACAACTTAAAGATGGAGGGAATACAAGATGTTTATTATTTAAAAACCAAAACAGACGTTCAATAGAATAAAACTACCTTTGAAGACTTTGTTCCAATAAAAATCCCTCAAGATTCCTTGAAAGATATAACGACGCAGTGAGACTTGTTCTTTGACTCCCTAAACATAAATATCAAATGAGGCACATAATGAACTGTGTATAAATGTGATAAAAAGGATCTGGCACAAAGTTTAAATGGAAGAGCAAGTCCTTGTAGATGGTGAGATCTAGATATTCTTAGTTTTGAATGACATTGTGGTGATTGCATCAAGTACTAGAGCATGGAAATTCTTTTCCTGTAAGAGATATATAATCATTCAAAAAAGTTTAGCCGGGCTATTTACAGAGGAAAAATCATTTAGATGAAGACTATTAGACTCATTATGACTTACTATTGGATGAACAACCTATAAAGCTTATTTGGGAGTCAATGTATCAGTTAATCAATAAACATTTATTAAGTGCCTATTATGTGTCAGGCACTGTGCTAACTAAGCACTGGGGATACAAAGAATCGTAAAAGGGGATACAGAGAGTGGTAAAAGGCAAACAACCATATATAATCAAGTTAAATAAAGGGTGAATTAGAAAAAAATCAAAAGAAGGACACCAGAATTAAGGAGGACTGGGAATTAGGAAAGAATTAAAAAATAATTCTGTAGAATCTGGAATTTTAACTAGGACTTGAAGGTAGAAGAAAATTGGAAAGGTTGGGAGAAGTTATATTTAATCTTGAAGGTAATAAGGAGCCAGTGAAATTTATTGAGTAGGGAGGATGACACAATTAGACCTATGCTGTATGAAAATAATTTTGACAGCTAAAGAGAGAATAGACTGAAGAGGGACTTTGACCAGAAAAAGCATGAAGGAAGAAAAGCATTTATTAAGTACCTATGTGCCTGCTTCTTGTTAAGTACTTGACAAATATCTCATTTAATTCTCACAAAAATCTTAGGATGTACGTGTTATTATCATCCTCATTTTATAGTTGAAGAAATTGAGGTAGGCAGAGGTTAAATGACTTGCTCAAGATCACACAGCTAGTACATATCTGAAGCTGAATTTGAACTCACTCCTTACTGATTCCAGGCCTAGTGTTCTCTCTTATCAGCTGAATTGTCCAACTGGCAGGGAGACTATTTCATTAGTCCAGATGTGAAGCAAAGAGGGCTAGCAACAGGGTGCTAGCATTGTGGAAGGAGAGATGCTTTGTTTCCCAGAACCTATGTAGGTGTAAAGGCCAGCAATTCCAAAGGTAGGCTTGTTTTTTTGTTTTCTTTTTTTAACTAATTTTAAGCATTAAAACCTAAGAATTAATACTGGTGCTTTTATTTACATGGACTAATTAATGTTTGTGTTTTAGACTGAACACACAAGCTTAATTTCTAGGTACTTTTTGTACTGACACTGAATGAATATTGTTGAGTACTCTCTGATACTGTAACAGAGCTGTGTAGGAGCTCAGCCAATGCAAGTGATTTTGCTTTCAGTGAACATATGTGACTTAAATTTAGGCATTTGACCTTTTGAGAAGTGAATATTAATTTTGTGCAGTTCACACACTGCATGTTTTATTGACAACTATCTTTTCACTCTTAAAAAAAAAAACAAGTAGCCTCAAATTGTGTGTGTGTGTGTGTGTGTGTGTGTGTGTGTGTGTGTGTGTGAGTGAATCGCATAACAATAACAATTTAGGGGTATAGAAGTTAACAGTTCAGTAATCGTATCCCTGGAAACCCTGTTGCAAGAGATTGCCATACATTGCTACCCACTCCAATCATTCTAAAGAGAGAATAGCTCTAGGTTCCACTTAACAGATAAAGTGTAGAACAGAGCATTCTGTAGAACAAGGACTCTCTGTCCATCTTAGCTGAATCAAGGCTCTAATTCCTGTATTACTTCCATCTAGCTTCTGGGTAGATTATTCATTATTATAATTAGTCTCCATTTGGCATTTAAATTCTAAACAACCTTCCCTTTCCTAGCTTTCCAGTCTTACCTATTACTCTCCTCTGTGCGCCCAAATTCCAACCTTATTGCCCTCCCTATTGCATTTCCCTGTGTTTCCCTGAGTCTGGTATGTTCTTTCTTCTTGCTTTTTTTACCTTTTGGAATCTTTAGTTTCATTGTGTGCTCAGCTTATCTTTTACATGAAGCTTTTCCTAATCTCCTCAGCTGCTAATGCTGATCTGCCCTGCATTCATTTTATATATGTTCTGCATGTACTTCTGTATGTCCATGCTGATTTCTCTATTAGGATATAAGCTCCCTTAAAGCAGGGACTATTTTTTTTTTGTTCTTAATATTCCTAAATGCTTAGTGTAGTGCTTGGTACATAGTAGTGCTTAGTAAATATTTGTTTGATTGAGTCATGTGCCAATATGCTCCTTGGCATATTTGATTGAAAATCTTAAGTTTAAGGTTATTGGGACCTGTGAACTTTTAAAAAGATATTTTAAACTATTTTATCACATATATAATATACTGTGGGATTCCTTCATCCATATTCCTTTCCTATGTATTTTATCTTATGGATGTAAAAATATTATTCTTCCCTTGGTTGTAGAGATATTAAAAACAATTAGCAACCAAAGCTGTGGTCCTCTTTTTTTTTTTTTTTTTTTTTTTTTTTTTTGCAGAACACTCTTGATTTGATTACTTTGCTAATGAACATCTAATGAGAGACAGTGCAATAGTGGGAGAGACCTTGGGTCTTCTCCAACATGAGGCTACATGTACCTCTGTGAAAACGGGCTTTGGTCCTGGTGGCTTGCCTTTTGTTATTTTCTAATTTTGGAATGGTTTATAGATTATAATCCTTGTGAGTTTCAAGCATTCAGGAGAACGGGCTTTTAGATTTGCTGGCATCCCAGCATCCTGGCCTTGCAGACAATTCAGCACCAGTACCCAGAGGAGTAAAGAGTGACCTTAGATGAAAGGAGGAGTCATCCAGAAGTAAAGCCAGATTTGGATTTAATGGTATAATGTTATATAGAAGCTGAGCATTCCCTGTACATTCCAGTGATTCTGAAATGCTGTACAGGTTATTATCCAAACCTCATTCCCTGTCCTATGCTATCATTTCCTTATTTCCATTTCCTAACCTTTTCACTCCAAATCAAATGCTAACCTCCCTTCCCCTATACCCTTGGAATTTCTATTCCAGAAGCAGCAAATTTCCTTTATTCTATATAATTTCTTCTCTTCCTCCTTAACTTGCAACATTAATTTTGTTTATGCAAAAAACTGTGCAGGTTCATGTAATCAAAACTGTTTATTTTATCTTTATTAAATCCTCTACCTATTGTTGGATTAAGAATTTTCTTCCTAGTCATAATTATGTTACCTTTTTCCATTACTTTTTAATTTTTTATGATATAAACTTTTATTTTTATGGTGAATGATAATTGAAATTTATTTTTATGAATCATATAAGATGGCTTGCCTAACTCTATATTTTGGTGAACTACTTTCCAGTTTTTCTGTTAGTTCTTCTTAAATGGGGAATCCTAAGTAGTTTGTTCTTGGTTTTACTGACTTGACTACATTTTAAAATAATTTATCTAGTTTGTTCTATTCAATTACTTTAATGTTATTTAATTTGTAACAAATAGTTTTCATAATTATTGTTTTATAATACAATATGAAGGCTAGAAGTTCTATGCCCATTTACTTCCCATTTTAAAAAAGTGTTTCCCTTGGGAACCTAAATCTTTTTTTTTTTCTTCTATGTAAATTTTATTATTGTTTAATCCAATTCTATAAAATAACCCTTTTGTAGTTTTGTTTGGCATAACACTAAATCTATATGTTAATTTAGGTATTACCATTTTTATTATATTGGAGTAACTTAGCCATCAACAGTGAATATTCCTAAAATTATATGCTTTCCTTTAGTTCTGCAAAGAATGTTTTTTATAGTTTTTAAATGTCTTAGTACATTGATTTTCAGATTTTTATGTACTTTATACCTCTTTGGAATCTTATTTTTCTTAACATAATTTTCTCTTGGCTTTTTATTCTTGCTTTCTAGAAATGTTAATGATTTTATAGATATATTTCATTTCTTGCTAATTTCGTGGTGCTTTTAGTTTCTTTGCTGATTCTCTAGAATTTTCTAATTAAACCCTCTTTTTCTTCAAGTAGCTATGGCTTTGTTGCATCTTGCCAATACTTATGCCTTTAATTTCTTTTTCTTGCCCTATTATTATAACTAACATTTCTAAGAAGTCAAGTAATTTTTTATTTTATAAATGGCAAAATAAAGGCATTATTGGCTATTCCTGTATTAATGCAGCAAGTTTCTACTCTTTTTCCATTGCCAAATAATTCTAGTCTTAATGTTTAGTTAAATATTTTAAAATCTTAAGGCCTTTCTATGCTTTGCTTTTTTGGGAAGTTGTATAATAGAATACTTATGATAATAGTTTTAGCATAAGTTATAATATTTTTCAAAGATTTTTCTGAACTTATTGATATTGTCATATAGTCTTAGTTTTTTGTTTTAAATATTCTTAATTTTAAATAATATTTTAATTAAATTATTAAATTTTAAAATATTAAAAATAATATTTTGTTCCTTTTTTTTTTTAGGGTGTTGGTCTCTCAGTTCATGGGCATTTCCGAGTAGCTACAGAGAAAACGCTTTTTGCTATGCCAGAAACAGCAATAGGTAAAAGTTATTCTTAGTTTTATCCTCTGGTATTATCTTCTTTTAATATATTTCAAATTACATGAAAATTGTTGAAATAATTGTGAGGAATCTTATGTAGAATAAAAGAAATAAAAGAAAAGTTGAAAATGATAGAAAATAAACTCAATTAGAAAATTTGTAGATGATTTTCTATTACTTAAATACATAATTTGTGCAAAGTAAATCTTAATACTAATCTGATATAAATATATTGCTAAAGATCTAAGATAAAAGATTATTAGTAATAATTATAGTTATGAATGAAAAAGAGAACATCTTTTCATTGTCGGGTACAGAAGTCAGGTAGGTAAAAAGCTTGGTCCTTGAATTATACAGGATATTTGAACTTTGGTTCAAATGTGGTATTCAAATATGTAGGGTAGTAAAGAGTTGCCATATAAACTGACACGTTGTCAGCATTCAAAGATTTAGAAAACAATAGAGTGAGCATAAAATTATTTACTACCCACTCTTGTATATATTAATAAAAATAATGCTAGACTTGAAGTTAGGAGATTTGGGTTTGAATTGCATCTAATACTAACCTCAGTTTCTAAATCTGTAAAATGTTATACTAATACTTGTGTTATCTATGTTATGGTATTATTGTGAGGAAATCATCTTGTAAACATTTTATGTTAGTCTGAGTCAGCTTTGCAATGTCTGAGAAGTATTGTTTTGAACATATAATAATTGCAGTTATGTGAAAGAACTGATTAATAATTAATTAAATAGTTATTTAAATGTTGCATATCCTAGACTTACTGTAGTTGAATATCAATTATGATGTGCTGGATATTATAAGAATTATTTATCCAAGTTGACAGAAGACTTAAGGTTGTTGGTTCAAATAATGCTCATTCCTTTTGGACTAGATGTCTTCAAAAACCTTCTATTTTTTGAGATTTTCATATTTGATCTCTACTGTTTAACCAATGTGATAATGTCATTTGTCAATAAGTACTATTTGATGTAAAATAAGAAAACTTATCTTTAGTTTGCTGTATTAAAAAAAATTAATGAATGTAAATCTCAGATTTTTGTAATTGTTGGAGCAATCAACCCGATGGAGACAAAAGATTTTTAAGTCAGTTTGTATTTATTCATTTACATTTAAAACTATTATCCAGAGGAAGCCAAAAATCTTTTGACTACTTACAGATATGCTTACCACGAGTCCCCTGAATGAGGACCTGATGATAGTTCTATAAAGCTAATGAGCCCTGTTTTATTCAGTGTATAACTAAGCACTATAAAACAAGTGCTTATAATGATCACTAGCATAATTTGCAAGTGGATTGTCATCATTTATTACTAGGTAATGGCCAGGAGATTGTTTTTTAGATTGTAATTGAGTTATAGAAAATGTATAGTATAAACACTTGGTTAAATGTTAATAAGGGAGGAAATATGGTTATTAACTGTAAATACTATATAAAAATTAATAATAGAATTCAGAATTCTTTTATAATACTCTATAGTTATATAAAGCTAGTATATAAAACTAGAGTTTTACATACATTATCTCATTTTATCCCTATATTATATTTGAGGAGTAGATGCTATATCGTGCCCATTTTACTGAGTCAGAGATTAAATTAATTTCCTTGGATTTGAAATCAGGTCTTTCTCCATGTACTCTATCCACTGTTGATATATAAGTTAATTTTTAGATTTTCAATTCATTCATTCATTGAACATGTATGTATTCAGTAAGCACCTACTGGGTGTCAAGCATTATATTAGGTGTTGGTATACAAATACGAAAGCGGAATCCTTGCCATCAAGTAATTTATATTCTGTTGGTAATAAACAACATGAATAATAATAATAAATAATAAACAATGTTTACATTGGTAAGCCAATAAAAATATACACAAATACAATATATGCGAAGTTATTTTAGTAGGCAGTCTTAAGAGGCAGAACTGAGAAAAGAATGCTTAGTGGAGGACAGTTTGGGCTAAGGCACAAGGATGAAAAGCTAAATGAAAAGGGACTAGCAAGTGAGCTCATTTGATTAGATGTGAAAGGTTAGGTGGAACCAGATTAAGGGCTTTAAATTCTAAACAAAGGAGTTGGAAGTCTTATTTGAGAGGCAGTTGGGAGCCACTGGAGTTTCTTGAGCAAGAGAATGACATGGTCAATCAAATCTGTGGTTTGGTAATAGACCTCAGTTATCAAATTTAGACTTTGGAATTTGTGTGCTTTTTTTACTTATCTCATGAAAAACCCTGTATATGAGTTTGCATGAACTCATAGTTAAATTTAATTTCATATGTTGCATTTAGTCAATCTAATGGGATTTAATGAATATTTTAATCATTTCTAATTTAACTCTATTGTAACTTATAATACTAATTAAAATATAATATGTAATTATGTGGGTAATTGCTCCTCATCTGATTCATTTGAACCAGTCCTACCACTTTTCATTTTTAAAAAATTTTCTTAAATTGCAGGACTTTTCCCTGATGTGGGTGGAGGTTATTTTCTACCACGCCTTTCAGGAAAACTTGGTTACTTCCTGGCACTCACAGGATTCAGATTGAAAGGTAGAGATGTGCAAAAAGGAGGAATTGCTACGCACTTTGTAGACTCTGACAAGGTTAGGAATTTTGTATTATTCCATTTTTCATTCATGAGATGACTTGATATTAGAGGTGTGACTAACCTTACAAAAGTCCATTGTGTAAAACTCCAGTAGAAGGAAATAAATATAACAAAGCATAAAATATGGAAAGTTTATTACAGGAAAAATTATTACAGGGTTCTCTAAGAGATATGTTCTCTCAGTGCTTTCAAAACCAGTCAGTAAACAAATATTTGTTCAATGCCTCCTATGGGACAGATGCTGGTAATCCTTACTCTCAAGGAGTTTAAAATCTAATGGGGGGGAGACAAAAAGAGAGGACTGAGAAGGTGTCCAGCAGGGGTGCAGGGTGGAATTTAGTCCCCAGAGAGCAGCTGGTAAGAAATGAAGAGATGGCTGCCCTGGACACCTGATTTAAAGGGAGGTTTGGGGCCACCTTGTAGGCCTAGAATCCGAGGGACACTGAGGGTTCTGACCAGGTGGGAGTACCAAGGTTGCAGTTTCACAGTGATGTGTTCAGAATAGCAAATAAGTTCAAAATAAACATGTGACAAATTCACGATGGCCATTCCCTCTGACAGAAGGTAGATTTATTTAGGGGAAAGGGGATACAGACAAAATGAAGGGATACAATAAGTACCCGATATGAAATAGAGTTGGGAGAGCAGATAATAGGAAAAGGAAAAAGACATGTTCCCTCAGAGGAACTCACATTTAACCAGGAGAAAGGGAATATTCCACAAGGTGGGAAGAAGCCATTGTATGGCAGGTTAGACTGAGCACAGTTAGCTAGTTAGGAGAGAAAGGTGCCATTAGAAGGAAGACACTATGAGGAAGACAGAGTGTCTCACAGTGGGCTTAGTCCTGAAGAGAATTTAGCAAAGATTTTCATCTTAAGCAGATCTTTTATAGGGGAAAATAGCCCTGCGGGCTTCTGAGAAGCAAAGGGCAGGGGGGGGGGGGGTGTTCAAAGGGAGGAGTCGGGAGCCAGGTGACAGAACAGGTCTGAGACCTGTCTAAAGATAGGCTAATCTGTATCCTTAAAGGTGGTTAGAAAATACCCCACAGGTTGGTGGATGGACTAGGGGGGTTGCTAAAAAGTTCTTCCTGGATAGTCTGGAAATTATCTGATAATAGTTTCTTCCTGACAGGGGAAGAAAGTAAATCATATTAACAGGATGATGAGTTTCCTAGCAATAAGGTTTGCTAGGGGTATGGTCATAACAAATTCCAGTTTGAGTACAGCTGGTCAGGGGGGAAATAATGTTTTTGAAAAATTTGACTCCTTCATAATTTATTTGAAATATATCTTTTGCACAGAATCTGGTCCATCCATAATACTCTCACTTTTCTTTAAGTAATTGGGCTATTCTTTTCAAGACAGAAGATGTTTCCTCATGATTCTTGCTTTCCTAACAGCAGACTAATTATATTTATTGCTTTTGGTAGCAATGTGTTTCCCATTTAAGCTACTTTCATATATGCAAGTGAGGCCAGTCATTTATAAATATGACTCCTTGACAGAGTAAATAGGTTTTTTTGTTTGTTTTAATGCTGGAGCCAGATGTTATAGTACTTACAGAATAGTTAATTACAATCACTAACTTTCAGTGATCCATCCCCATGCTCTCCCCATGTTTCCAGTGTACTGTGTTTGTTGCTAAACAGGAGAGAACACTCCTATGCATGATTACTGATGGACTTTCTTTGTATACCTTCTACAGGAATAAGAAAGTTAGCCCTTCCAGTGGTCCAATAAGATTGATTCCTCATTTCATACAGATGCAAATTACAGGTTAAATCCCATTATTATGGGCTATGCAGGACCTTCAAATAGCATTATTTAAAGGTAATTGTGCGTGGTTACACACATCATCAGAAATTACTATTCTCAGTTTAAATAATTCACAAATAAAACAGAACTAGGATCCAAGCTTTCTGTAGCAAATTGGGAGAAAGTTGTCAGAATATAAGAAAAGAGGGAGATATTTTTCTTGTCAGGTTTCTGAATTGTTGGTGTTTTGGGTTGAGATTTTTTATTGTATTTTCTTGGTGTCTTGAGATAAATATTAAATAAATATTTGAGAAAAAAATGAGAGAATTGAAGGGTAATTGCTATATTTTTAAATTTTCCTGCAAAGAGAAGAAAGGACTATGAGCTCTCAGCTATCCTGATGCCCATTATGCATACATTGTACAATTCACTACTGAATCAGCAATTAAAAAAAACAAAATCATTTGTCCTCTAGTGTTTTGCCTTTTTAAACAAGACACTCAACATTCAGAGCTATTTTTGTTTTGCATCTCTTCTCTTTGGAATAGGTTTTGTCTTTTTATCTGCAGTTAATACTTTCCAAGAATTTAAGAATTTTCACAGGTTTTTCTTTTGTTAGTAATTGCATTGATCATTTTTCTCTGTTAGTAATTGGTAAGTTTCTTTAAGTTAGATGTAGAGTACTAAGTGGATTCATATCCCATTTTAAAACCATTTAGATTTCTCTAATGAAGTATTTTTTTGGTTTTCTGATTTAAAAAAATCATATTTTTGTTGAATATATATATTTAAAAGCCATTTATTGAGACTTTTAAAATGCCTGATCTAGAGACACTTTAATTTGGGATGTCTATAGTTTTTTCAAGAAAGTTTCTTTTAAATAATTATAGATTTTTAATTGTTTCCTCCCAGTTGATAATTGTTGTAGTTTAAATTAACTGGCAGCTATGTTATACCCATTATCTGTGAAAAGTAACTTATTTGGGATTCCTGATTCTGGTCTATCAGATTAGAAAGTCATATCTACAGAATCATGGAATGTTAGGGTAGAAAGGATTTTTTATTAGACAACCAGAGCAGTCCTCTCCTATACTTGAGTAGACTGAGGCCCATGATGATAAAAGGACTTATTCAAGGCATATAATATCACAACTGAGATTACAAAAATTCTACTAAGGAAAAGAAAAAAAGCTAAGGGTTATTTTGATATTATTACATAAAGGCTCTGAGCTTTCTTCTTACTTTATTATCAGTTATGATAGTCAATTAAAAGAATTTTTAAATGTCAGCCAAGGGTTATTGTAAAGATAGTATAAAGCCATAAAGAGCCATTTCAAATGATTTTTCAAAATATTTATTATATATCCACTTGGATACACACATATAGACACACTGTATCTTACTTTATACTGTAAATATGTATGTAAAATTATATGACTACATATTTTTCACATATTACATTTTATTCTTGGTTTTTAAATGATATTAACATTTTAGAGATAGTTAATGTTAATTTCTGATTTACTGTTGTTTACCCATTATTCTTATTACTTTTAATCATGTTTTTTAGGCAGCTCTCCCACTGTTATCACATTATAAAGTATAGTTGAGCCCTTCTTTATAAAGATGTGCCTTGGAAATTTAAACCTATAAATAGGAGAATATATCTTTGTAATGAACTTTCTCTGCCAGAATAGCTTGATTTAGAAATGTTTGGAATAACTGGAAGGTGGTTATAGAACAGATTAATTCTGTGCATATCATCAGACTTTTCCCTCTTTATGTGATGGATAGCAAGTCTTTTTACTTCTCAATGGATATTGTAAAGTAGTGACTTAAGTCTCTGAAAGCCCTTCTAGGCTTAGGTATCCAACCAGAAATATTCCAAACAACTCCTTAGAGATGTCAGTAAATTTTGATGTTAGTATTTTGAGTGATCCTTACATTTGAAATCAAAGTTACCATCTTTAACTAAAAGCATCAAAGGAGAGGATTGAACTTAGAATGCCCGCTTCTCATTTACATACCATTCCAGGAAGAATGAATGTTTATTTGTGTTGTTTATTGTACTTTCTCAAAATGATGATAAACATCAGTGAGAAAGTGGAATTCATTTTATAAAAATAAATTATAAAAATAACTTTTTAAGAGCATGTATGTAAAGGAAACCTGGATCAAAGCCTTTTATAAATTGAATAATCATTCCCTAAATTGGTAGGTTTTATAAGGTAAGCCTCATGTATTAGATCTTCTTTTTTTGTTTATAGTTTTAAATATATATATTATTTATTTTTCACATTGTTTTCTTTTTAAATTTTGAGTTTCAATTTTTTCCCTTCCTCCTACCTCTCTCCCACTCACTGAGAAGGCAACCAAAATAATATCAATCAAAAATACATGTAAAATGATGCAAAATGTGTTTCTATATTGGCCATATCACTAAAAATTTTAAAAAATGAAGTGAGAAAATTATGCTTCAGTTTGCATACAGAATTCATCAATTATCTTTTTGGAGGTAAGATAGCATTTTTTTCATTATGAGTTATTTAGACTTGACTTAGATCATTTGATCAGAGTAGCCAAATTTTTCACAATTGATCATCATTACAACATTGCTGTTAGAATGTATAATGTATATATATTATATGTGTATCTCTTAGTTCTTCTCACTTAACCTTGCATCAGTTCACATAGTCTTGCCATGAGACTACCCTCCCCATAATTTCCCCATAATTTCTCATAACACAATAGAATTCCAATGTAATTTTATGCCACAACTTGTTCAGTCGTTACCCAGTTGATGGGCATTCCCTCACTTTCTAATTCTTTACCACCAGAAAAGAGCCTACTATAAATATTTTTGTTCATAGGTGTTCATTTCCTTTTTCTTTCTTCTCTTTGGGATTCAGATCTAGTAGTGGTATTGTTGGGTGAAAGGGTATGCACAGTTATATAGCCTTGTAGGTATAGTTCCACATTGTACTCCAGAATGGTTGGACCAGTTCACAGTCCTGTTAATAGTTTATTAGTATACTCATTTTTCCCCATCCCTCTAGCATATGTCATTTCTGAAGGTGGCACCTCATATTGGTTTCATTTTGCATTTCTCTAATCAATATTAATTTAAAACATTTTTTCATATGACTACAGATACTACTAGGAGAGATGGATGTCACATAAATAGAGTGCCAGGCCTGAAGTCAGGAAAACTCAAATTCTTGAATTCAAATCTGGCTTAAAGAGTTACAAAGAGTTGGACATAACTGAAAGGACTGAACAATAGATAGCTTTAATTCTTCTTTTGAAAACTGCCTGTTCATATCCTATGACCATTTAACAATTGGAGAATGGATCTTATTTTTATAAATTTGACTCACTTCTACATGTATTTAAGAAATGAGGACTTTCAGAGAAACTTAATATAAAGTTTTTTGATATTATATTGTAAATTTTTTGATATTACTTTATTGTACTTTTAGCACAATGTAGTTTCCCTAATTTCCTATTTTAGGTCTATTGCTTTGCTTGATTTGCCTTTTTTTATTTCAACTGAAGCATAATAGATTTTTTTGCAGCCCTTTATTTTAGCTGTCTGCATATCTTTCTGTTTCATATATGTCTCCTATAAACACATATTTTTGGATTCTGGTTTCTAATCAGTTATGCTATTTGTGTTTTATGGGTGAGCTCATCCCATTCATAATTAACAATTATTATGGTTAACTGTGTATTTCCCTACATCTGATTTTCTTTTGTTTATCTTCCTCTCTCTTTCAGTGCTCTCTCCTCAAAAGTTTTCTGATCACTGCATCCTTTAACACATCCTACCTTTACCATCCCCTACACTTTATTTTTTTATCCCCTTCTTCACTTATTTTCCTTTTGGGAGAGAGAGATTTCTATACATACCTGAGTGTGTATTATATTCTTCCCTCTGAACTTATTCCAAAGAGAATGAGGTTCAAGCATTTTTTCTCTCCACTATAAAAGCTCTTCCTTGCAAACTTATTGAGAAAAATTCCCTTATTCTATTTTTTCTTCTTTCTCCCTCTTTGATTTTTTTTTGGAAATTACCCCCACCATAATCATCTTATAGTCATACTTTCTAGTAGACTCCTTCTAACTGCCATCTGATGATGATAGGAGTTGCATATATTCCCATATAGGAATATACGCATTTCAACTTTCTTGAGTCCCTTTTTTATGCTTTTCTTTGAGTCTTGTGTTTGAATGTCAAATTTTTCTGGTTAGGTTATTCTTGGTTGTCCCAACTTTTTACCTTCTGGAACATCATATTCTAAGCCCTCTGCTCATTTAAGCTGCTAAATCTTGTGTAATCTTGACTCCATGAATTTGAATTGTTTCTTTCTGGTTGTTTGCAATATTTTCTCCTAAACTTGGGAGCTTTGGAATTTGACTATAATATTCCTGGGAGTTTTCATTTTGGGACTTCTTATAGGAGGTCAGCATTGAATTTTTTTCAATTTCTATTTTATTCTCTGAATCTAAAATATGAGGATAATTTTCCTCTACAATTTTTTTGAAATAAGATGTTTACATTCTTTTTTTATTGTGGTTTCTGACACTCTAATAAATCTTAAATTATTTCTCCTTGGTCTGTTTTCTAAGTTGTTTTTCTCATGAGATATGTCACGTTTCCTTCGTTATTTTTTCTTCTTTTGCTTTTGTTTTATTCCCTGCCAGTTACATTTAAAATCTTTTTTTCATTAAAAAAACTTTTGAGTTCCAGATTGTCTCCCTTATCATCTACTACATGTGAAATTTTGCAAAACATTTCCATAAAACTCAAGTTGTGAAAGAAAACATAGATCTCCCACCCTAATGAAAATAAAAACCCTCAAGAAAAATTAAGTTAGAGAGCGAGAGAAAAAGAGAATGAGAGTGCTTCAATCTGTATTTTTCTGAGTATGGATAGGATTTTTCATCAGAAGTCCTTCAGAGTAGTCATGGATCATTATACTGCTGAAAATATGAAAGTCATTTACAGCTGGCCATCCCAGAACTATTATATTACTTTGTATACAGTACATTTCACTGTGCTTCAGGTTGTGGTGTTTTCTTGTTTAAAATATAATGGTTCTCTCTGGGAACAGGTTTCTTGGGGAGGTTTTCTGGAGGCAGCCTTAGTTTCAATTAAAAATAATAATCACTCCAAATACAGCCAGCTGATAAAAGTTCAAATCTTTTATTGTGTCCTTCAGTATAGCCCGGTTAGTTTTTCTTAGAGGCCTATCTTTTTGCGTGGTTCCAAGAGCTCTTGCAGTTGTCCTTTGTCTCTGCTTTCTTCAGCCTCCAGCCAGCACAAAGGTGGAAGATGGAATGAATCTCTCTTGCCTCCGAAAGAGGCTTCTGGCTGAACTCACTTGACGCTCCCCTCTCAATCTTTTCAGCTGAACTCTTGACTGAGCCTCTGTCTGCTTCTTATATATGATCTCCCAAAGTTTACCTTCTCCTCTGAGAGAGTGGGATTATGAGATCTGAGAGTGGGATTATGGGTTTCCTCCCAGAGTGCTCTCTGGTCCTAAGAGCTTCAAGGGAGGTGTGAATTCACAAAGTTACAAAGTTAACTTTGTGAATCTCCCATACTTGTGAACTCCAATGAGTACTTAAATACTTCTTGCTTATATGAGCTCTCTAAAGGTGTGAACACAAGCATTGTTTCTCAGTTCCACTTAGTACCTTGTTTCTTCTGGCTCATAACATCTCCTTGTAGGATCAGATCAATCATACTGAACCATGCTATATTAGATAATTATTGTCTCTATCAACTCTAATGACTCAACACTTTGTAAGGATTCCAACATCAGGTCATGGAGGACTTTTCCAGATTTTTTTCTTAGATCATCCTGCTCATCATTTCCCATAGATAATCACATATCATAATTTATTCAGCCATTTCCCAATGGATGATGCTTGCAATATTTTTTCCTTGACCTGGGAATTCTGGAATTTGGCTGCAATATTCCTGGATGTTTTCATTTTGGGATCTCTTTTAGAAGGTGATTAATGGATTCTTTCAATTTCTATTTTACCCTCTGATTCTAGAATATCAGAATAGTTTTCCTTGATAATTTCTTGAAAGGTGATGTCTAGGCTCCTTTCTTTGATCATGGTTTTCAGATAGACCAATAATTTTTAAATTATGTTTTTTCGTTTTTATTGTATCTTGATTTCTCATAAAGTCATTAGTTTCCGTTTGTTCAATTCTAGCTTTTAAGGAATTATTTTTCACAGTGAGTTTTTGTGCCTCTTTTCCCATTTGGCCAATTTTGCTTTTTTAAAGCATTCTTCTCCTTTAATGCTTTTTGTATTTCCTTTTGTACCACTCTCAATTCTTTCCCTAATTTTTCCTCTACCTCTCTTACTTGATTTTCTAAATCCCTTTTGAGGACTTACATAGCCTGAGACTAACTCCTATTTTTCTTGGAGCCCTTAGATATAGAAGTTTTGTTATCTTCTTTTGAGTTTTGATCTTCCTTGTTATCTTACTAACTTATTATGGTCAGAAACTTTTTTTGGTGATCTGCTTATTTTCTTAGCGTATTAGTCAACTTTTTGCTAAAGTAGGGCTCTGTTTTCCGGGTGGAATATCCACTCTTCCAAGCTTCAGGGATTTTGTGTAGCTATTTTCTGAGCTCCTTGTAGGACAACCACAAGCACTCTTTTCTACCCTGGAACTGTTAGAAGTATCCCTACCCCACTGTAGCTGTAAGATCTAGTGTGCTGAATCAGGAGAGTCCTGGGCTTGGTTTGGGACTGGGGTTGGGGCTGTACTAGTGCAGCCTGTGCTGGGATTGTGTGCTGGGCTCCCACCCTGGTTCCACAGACCTATTCTGCTTACCTTCCCAATCTTCTTCTGGGCTGAGAGGTCTAGAAACTGCCAGTATTGCTGCTCACTGGCATGGAGCCAGGGCTAGGGCCCAGACCAGGCCTGGAACTACACAACCTGCACTAGAACTGCACACTGAACTCCCATCCTGGTATTGTAGACCTTTTCTACTGGCCTTCTTGAGTTGTTTTTGGCTGGAAAATGTTCTTCTCTGTCTTTTGGGGTGTTCTGAAGTCCTAAAATTTGTTTAGAATACTTATTTAAAGAAATTTGGAGTGTTCTAAGGAAGAGGTTGGGTGAATTCCTCCTTTTATTTCACAATTTTGGCTCTGCCTATTATTATTTCTCTATGTCTTTTTCATTAGTTTTCACTTGCTCAATTCTAATTTTTAAGGAATTATTTTCTTCAATGAGCTTTTGTACCTCCTTTTCCATTTGGTCTGTTCTACTTTTTAAGGAGTTCTTTTTTTTTTTCTTTCTGTGAATCTTTGTGCCTATTTTGCCATTTTGCCAATTCTGTCTTTTTAAGTGTTCCCCCCACCTTTTTAAAGTACTTTTTTATGCCTCTTTTAACAAACTGCTAATTCTCTTTTCATGATTTTCTTGTATCAATCACATTTCTTTCCCCAATTTTTATGATACTACTCTTATCTTTTTCTCTGTCTCTTCCAGGTATTCTGATTAGGCTTGTGTCCAGTGGGCATTTTTCTTTGAGGCTTTGCTTGTAACCCTTTTGCACTATTGTCTTCTTTTTAGTGTATATCTTGAGTTTTTTTTTTTTTTTTTGCCACCATACTAGCTTTTTATGGTCAAGTTTTTCTTTTTCTTTTTCTTTTTTTGTTGTTTGCTCATTTCCCCAGCCTATTTTTTGATTTTGAACATTATGCTAAAATTTGGCTCATGTGGTGACGGGAAGTCAGTATCCCAAGCTTCAGACTTTTTTTGTGTTGCTGTTTTCAGAGCTAGTTCTGGGGGACCTTCTAATTTTTGGTGCTTTCAAAGTGGTGTGATTTGGGAAGAAGTATGATCACTGCTCTTCTGGTCTGTACTCTGGTCTTTATCCAGAATGGGCCCTTGTTTCCTTGCAGTTGCAAGTGTTGGTGCTTCTTTCTGCCTTATGATGCAACGCAAATGCTCCTCTCTATCTTGTAATTTTAACCCAGAACTGCTTAAGGGTAATAGAGTTGCCAGTGTGTATCAGCTGTACCCAGGACCAGCAATAAATTATCCCTTGCAACCTTTCTGACCAGTTGTCTGACTCCTTCCTGACTGGTTGAGAACTTCTTAAACTGCTGCTGCTGTTGTCATGACCATCAATGATGGTGCTCCAGGCTGGCTCCAATACCAGAGTCACAGACCTCTACTGCTGACCTTCTGTGTTGTCTTAGGCTGGAAAAATCTCACTTTGATTTCTTGTTTGCTCTACTGCTCCAAAATTTGATTTGAAGAATTCTTTTAAACTTGTTTGTTGGGTAATGTTGGGAATGTTCAGCTTAGTGACTGCCTGTATTCTTGTCCTCTTGGCTCCATATCCTTAAAGTTATGTAAATACCTTATTTGTCCATTGACATTGTATAAGATGTGACATGTTACATAAGACTTGACCATATAGTTGTGATTTAAAGAATGAAGAATTTTTGTAGATTGGTGAGCTTGCTGTAAATGGGACATGTATAGAAATCAATCTGAGACAAATGTGAATGTACCCTTAAATTAAAATAAAGAAAAAGTTACCCTTTCAAACTAGTATCAGTTTTCTCATATAGTTTTTGAGCACAAAGGAAATTTGTTTGCTTCAACTCCTTAAAACAAGACCCCTATGAAATGTTTCTTAGAAAGCTATATATATTATTAATAATTAATAATTATTATTTATTATTAATAATAATAGCTATGAAGACTGATTGCTGTTTTCCTTTTGTATCTTGATAAAAAGTAAAAAGAAATGGTTTATTAGGATGGGACTCTCTAGGGGACTAGAGTAAATAGATAAAGGTAGATGATATAATTTCTCCTTGTTTAGTTTCTCTTTCCCCCCACCTTGAGTTCCCGAAAGTACTATTTAATGTATGGGAATATGCCTTCCTACATGAAGGAATAATTAAGTCATTGTTTCAGTTAAGAATATGTAGTATCATGTCTAACTCAGATCATTTTGTTTTTTTAAAGTGTTTTTTAGATTTTAAATATTTAAATTTTTTTTTTTCTGTGAGATTCCAGTTATTCTTTAATTCTTCTCTTTAGTTGCCTATGCTGGAGAAAGATTTGTTGGCCCTGAAATCTCCTTCAAAAGAAAACGTGGCAGAAGTCTTGGATACTTACCACAAAAAGGTACTCCAACTGATAGTTTAACCTCTGATTTTAATGAAAAGAACTCTATTAAGCTATTATGATATATATTACATAATATATATATATATTTATATGGTATATACATATATTTACATGGGATGTATATATATATATATATATGTACATGTAATAGTCTTTCATATAAATGAGTTATAAGATCAGAGAGAGAGAGAGAGAGAGAGAGAGAACTCATGCAGAGTTCTAAGTTGTTTAAGAGCTGAGATTACTTCCAGTCTCCTCTTACAGAAGAGATACCTAGTGATAGACCTGGGAAACATTACAGAGTAGTATGAAAGAGGAGATAAGATTTTGAGTTTTTGGCTCAGTACAAAGAAGAGCTTAATAAACATAGTCCAAGACTATATATGCTGTCTTTAGAAGTAGTGAGTTTCTCATCATAGAAGTCTTAATAAGGAGGTTGGATTGCCACTTATTATTGGATGATACATAAAGAATTCATCCTTGAGTGTGGATTATATGTTTTTGAAGGGCCTTTCCACCTTTGATAGTCTACAGAATATACACATTATTTTAAGAATGTTTGTCACAATTTCACTTCTTTAGTGCCTCTTCCACAAGCGAACAGTTTGTCATGCAAAACCTATGTTGTGGGTTGAAATGTGTAGCACAATGGTTTAGAGGTTCCACTCCAGAAACTTGAATCTTTTATGATTACTGACAAAAACACTAAAAATGTCTAAAGTAATTTTCCGTCTATAACAAAGCATATTTGATATTCTGAAATGTATGTAAAGGGCTTTGTAAACCTTAAAGTGCTAAATAAATTATTATCTTTATAATGCTATCTGGATTTTGAACATAAACTGAACATGTATAAATTATGTAAATTTATGTGCCATTGTAGATATAATTTTAAACATGATAATTTATTATCTCTTAATGTATCTATATTTTATTAACTATAATTAATATACATAACATATTAATAATAAGTATTAAATCCATCATTGTCAAAGTAATTTTAAAGTTTCCACATTATTTTAATTCCTTAAATTAACTGAGACAAAATTTTTGTCATCTCTTTTTATGCAGTGTAAAGTTGATCAAGATAAACCTTTCATACTTGAGGAACATATGGACAGAATTAACAGGTATTTTTTCCCCAGGTCTTCAATACTTTTCTCATTTATTTAATCATTTATCTATTCATTTTCTTATTTATTTCTAGCATCTATTTGTAGAATTTGTTTGCTAAAAGCACAGAAGTTTTTCTTTATTGATTTTCTTTTTAGTTACCAAATTCTTTCCCTCCCCATTTCTCTTCTCCTATCCATGAAGGCAAGAAAAAACAAGACCTATTACAAATATGCATAATCATGCAAAACGAATTTTTCTTATTAGTTTTGTCTTTTGCCTCCTCCCCCAAAAAACAAGTAAAAGAAAGAAAAAAATATACTTCAATGTGCAGGCTATGTCATCAATTCTCTTTCTAGATATAGATAGCATATTTTATAATAAATTCTTTGAAATTATAGTAGGTCATTGTTTTGATCAGGGTACTAAGTCTTTTATAGTTTATTATCTTTACAATATATCTGTTATTATGTAGAGAAAAAGGAGTTCTATATTGTCTAAGAGCTGTCTTTTCTGTCTTTTCTTCCTATTCACTTTGTATAGATCTTCCCAGATTTTTTGAAACCCTCCCTTTCACCACTATTAATTTATTTAGCAGCAATCCTTGTATATCCGTTCCCATGGGAAGAATATCTTAAGCTGAATTTGCTAACAGTGCAGTGATATGAAGTCTAGAAGCTGCATAGTAACTATACAATGCATATACTTCTATTTGATAAAACATTGCTTTATTTTCACTTATTTTTGAAAGTGATTACTCTGTTTTTCCAGGACAGCAGCAATGATTGGGATAGAAAAACAGGAATACTCATCATTATATTTTAGAACAAATACTTTTTTTTTTTATTATAGTAACTTTTTATTGACAGAATCCATGCCAGGGTAATTTTTTTACAACATTATCCCTTGCACTCACTTCTGTTCCGATTTTTCCCTCCCACCCTCCGCCCCCTCCCCTAGATGGCAAGCAGTCCTATATATGTTGAATATGTCCTAGTATATCCTAGATACAATGTATGTGTGCAGATCCAAACAGTTTTCTTGTTGCACAGGGAGAATTGGATTCAGAAGGTAGAAATAACCTGGGAAGAAAAACAAAAATGCAAACAGTTTACATTCATTTCCCAGTATTTTTTCTTTGGGTGTAGCTGCTTCTGTCCATCATTGATCAATTGAAATTGAATTAGGTCTCTTTGTCAAATAAATCCACTTCCATCAGAATACATCCTCATACAGTATCGTTGTTGAGGTATATAATGATCTCTTGGTTCTGCTCATTTCACTTAGCATCAGTTCATGTAATTCTCTCCAAGCTTCTCTGTATTCATCTTGCTAGTCATTTCTTACAGAATAGAACAAATACTTTGACAAGGTAGAAGGCATAATAGACTGACCAAAAGGAAAATCTCTATGAACTAATAATTCTTAAGAGTCATTTGTCCAAGTCATCAAGTAAAATATTATAGGTAATTAAATCATGAAAAAAAAACATTGTATAGTACTGAGAAGAAGCTAAATAATAGTAGAGTATGTAAACCATCTGTAGACTTTTGAAAAGTGTTCATTTTTACATCTAAGAATATCTATTGATTTTGATAAATGTATTAACAAGACAATATGATATTCATGGCCTGTCAAGATCACAGGCTAGCTTTGTAATTCTGAGTAAGACATTTAATTTTGATGTGTCTTTGGTTTGATTTGAGTTGTTTCCTGGAAGGTGGAAGGAATAGTATCTTTACTATTGAATCTAGATCTAGCCCCACTCCCCAACAAAACAACTCAGAAATAATCATTATAAATAGAATGAAAGGATAAAATAAAGCAAAGGAAGTTAGGCTTCATTTCCCATTAGTAAAGAAAGGTTGATTGCAAATAGTTTCCTAGAAAATGTAGTCTATTTCTTGCTAGAAAAACTATTATTTTTTACTGTAGAGAAAAGGAAAAACATGCTTTTCCTAGTTCTAAATTAAAATTCACTGGTGGTTCAGAAATGGAAAATAGATCATTAATTGGTTAATTAGTTAAAATTTCTTTCTATAGTTGTTTTTCAGCAAGTACTGTGGAACAGATTATTCAGAATTTACAAGAAGATGGTTCACCTTTTGCACTTGAACAATTGAAGGTAATGTATGCATATTACCAATAAACTTATCTTAGTCTTAAGTGATAAGATAGGTCTTATCACAACAAGACTTTTTATGACATTAAAAACCTCTTGAATTTGTTCTGTTATCTTCATCTCACTTTCCTTTGTGGATCCTGGGTTAGAGAGCCTCTGACATTATCTTTGCAAAACTCTTGGGAAGATGGATTCCTTACTTAATTGCTGGATGACAAGGACAAATTTGATAGGAGACTTAGAAGAGGAGAACTCATCCTTACTATTTTCCATGTCCTATAGGGACAAATATGAACTAGGAGAGGAATTATTAAGGAGAAAATGAATATGTGGCAATTGTAACATTTAGTTGTAGAGTCTGTTGCTATGGAATGGACTAATCAATGACCTTTAACCAAGGATAAAAGTTTGAGAGGGAAGTTTAACTAATAAAAATAAAGCAGGCCAAATTTAAGCAAATTTCAGTATAGAAATTATAAACAATTTTACAAAAAATGTATTGTTAAATGATTACAATTCTTGCTTTTAATGGCAGTGAAGAACATGGGATTTCTTGTGAAGATTAATGACCTTAAATGTGAAGAATAATTATCTTAATATGTTCATTAAGCAAGCTCTGAACGCATTCATTTTTAAAGTATGTCTTGGTCTCCTAAATTGTTGATACTGATTTATTTTGTGGCTAATAACTTCGTAGGTCCAACTTGTACTTCATTTTTAACTCTGAGTGATTTTAGCATTTTACCTAAGTATCAAAAAACTCCTTTTCTAGGTTAGCAGTTTTGGACAAATACTTGTATATATGTTAATGTTGGGTACACTTTAATCTTTCCTTTAGTATAATCCTCAATTAACGATAGCTTTACAGTCTATTTAAGTGGAGAAAAAAACCTGCTTTTCTATAATTGACCACATATTGTGTACTTATCCTACTCAAATATGCCTAAAGTATGATGGAATGTCACAATATTTCTGGCATTTCAACAGAAGAGAATGGTACTATCCTTCCCTTGTACTGTAGCAGAAATATTTGAATTTGAGTTTCATATTTTCCATTTTATAGCCAATATTTGTATTTGTATTAACTAATAAAAATAAAGCAGGCCAAATTTAAGCAAATTTCAGTATAGAAATTATAAACAATTTTACAAAAAAATGTATTGATAAATGATTACAGTTCTTGCTTTTAATGGCAGTGAAGAACATGGGATTTATATTCCAATATTTCACCTCCCCAGAATTTCTATATATAAATACAAAAACACCTAGGAAGATGCAAAAAAAGTTCATTGTTGCTTGTACATTTTTGAGAGGCAAGCCTCATGTTAAAGCTGTTGCTCTAAATGTGGATGATTATTTTTAGTTAAAACTGTCTCTTAGTCATTCTGTGAGACTAAGATTTGTTGAGTGCCTCCTCTCTTTCCTGAGTACTTTACTAGCTAATGTAATCATTGCTTATCAAGAAAGAGTGAAAATTTAAGTAATACAACTAGTAATTTCATTTAAAAGCAATTAAGCCTGATAAGAATACATGAAGTCACTTAAAAATAGAATAGATAATAATGACCTATTTTTTAAATTGGGCTTTAAACTTTACAAAGTAATTTCTTCAAAATCACCCCTTTAGGAAGATAGTACAAATATTATTATCCCCATTTTGCAGATGAAAAAATTAAGGTTTAGAGAAGTTAAATAGCTTATTAAATTTCACTCAGCTGATCAATGGCTTGATGAACCAGTTCTGGCACTTGATTATCATTGTTTCCCTTCTTAAAAGTCCATGAATGACTTCTTTAATAACATAGTTCAGAATTTTTCCAAGTCAAACTCATCTACAGATACTACAGGTTCCCTCTTCTTTTTATGAAAAATGAGGCCATTTGCTTTTCTATAATACTATCGTACATTTTCAATTCTCTACAGTGTTTTAGAGACGTTTAGTGATGTTTCAGCATTCACATTTAACTGTTCTTTTAGTACCTTAAGATATGGTTCATGTGTGTCTTCTTACTTGAACTCATTGAAGGCAGCTAAGTGCAGAGCTGTAATCAGGGCTCTAGGAACGTGTCTTAGACTTGCATGGGTTACACTTGCTCCTGCAAGCATTTGTATCCTCCCTATTACGGTCCAGACATCATGGTCCCCATTCTGCATGGCGTGAGATTATTCCCTTGTTTGGCCTTTTGCTGGGCCCTTTTGTTTCATCTACTTTGCCATTTCCTCCCTACCCCCAAATGCGGGTGCAGGTGAATCTCTCTAGGGAAAGCAGGTCACCTATCCTTCCAGAACAATAACACTTCTTGATGGAGTGTTCTTTGAGATGTTATTCCTCTTCTCCTTCATGGGACTTTGCGCTCTTCCTAACGTAGTTCTTTGTGTCAGTATTGTGCCCTCCAATTTTCCTTTGTATCACTTTTGGCCCTGTTCCAGGTGAAATAATTTTTAGAAGTGACTTTATGTAAGTGGTCTTTACTAATGCCTCACATGTCTTGGATTTTAATTCTTTATTCACCCTTTATGTCCTATCCTAGTCCAAAATTCATTATCTTGGGAGAGAAAATAGAAGGAAAAATGATAATTGAGTAGCCCTACCTTTCCTCTGTTGTCTATTATTAGTGTTTCATCCATCCTATGTCATGATCTTGACCTTCTTTGAGCTTTCTCATGCCTCCAAAATAGTAATTACTACCAACCTTAATTCTTCCTTAACTTTGGGGTTCCTGACAAACCTACAACCTGTTACTCTATATTCATCTTTTGTTAGTTGTTGCTTCTATATTCTAGATATGCCTTCTAAAAATCTGAGTTTATTTTTTTTTCTACTTTGATCTCCTTAGACATCTTACCATTTTATTTTGTCAGTTTTTTTTGTTGTGGTTTTTAAGAATTTCAGGCCTGATAGGTTACCATCCTTCAGGATTAAACTTCCTCTGACGAACATTAGGCCTTTGGTTCCTTTTTTTCCTTTCTGTGAAGTTTCAAAATCTGTTCTCTCAAAATATAGATTGTCAGATTATGCTTTTCAGTCTCTGTTAGAAATTCTAAAATAGAGTGGCCACTTGTCCCTAATGTTCCTGTCATTTCTGCTTCAGCAATCAATTCCTTCTTGTAAGATTCATGTCCAGAATAGCAGTTGCCCTCTTTGCTTCATCTAACTCTTTGAAGGATAAATTGTTATCAGTGTATTTCAAAGCTAGAGCTACTTATGCTGTTTTTAACCGAAAGGGAATCCAATCAAGATGTCTATGTGGTTGAAATCACCCCTGTCAATTTTATTATTTCATCTCTCTGTGCAAGGTTTGTGATCATTTCCCAAATCTCTTATCTATTTCCTCCTACTCAGTTGCCCTGTAATCTCCCCATTTTACTGTTTTTTTTTCACATTTGATTGATGTATTTAAATGATCTCTACTGTGCTTCTCTCCCTGAAGGAGCTCTAGCTTTTTTTTTTTTTTCTTAAAAAAATTATTGATATCTTTTATTTTTATATTACCTATCTTTCCTAAAAAATCAGTTCAACAAAATTAACCAACATATTAAAAAAACTCTGACATTTTTATATTCTGTGAAAATATCCCCTACTTCTGCAAAAAATCTGGCTTTCTTAATATTAATGCCATACTATTGCCATCTTTAGCCCTTCTTTTCATTTTTAATAAGACACTTTTTCATAGCCTTATACTAGTCAAGCATGCCATCCCATCCAGTCTCAGTGTCTCACCAGGTTTTAGTCCTATGAGATCAAATTTTCTACTTTGAAACTAAGGTTGCAGGAAGTCTTTTAGGGGTGGACACCTAAAGACCTGAATAAATTCTGCACAGGGCTTAAATAAATGGGGAAAACTGGAGGGTTGAGTTCAAGATCATAATATATATCTCTCAGAGAGAAAAATGTAGCCAGAAAATGGAAAGAGACTGCATTGATCGAGGCCTGATGTCATTACAAAATGAGGATTGTAATAATTCTACTATCCCTCTTAACTGGTCAGGCAACATTTGGAATACTGGTTTAGAAATTTGGTTATGGATGGCAAGTTTGGGAAAAACCATTATTTATATATTAGGGTATAGGTTATAGGTATAGGGTAAGGTTATCAGGATAGCTAGAAAAACTTAAGAGACTGTGAATTAGGAGTATCAGGCATGTGAGATTCAGTTAAAAGAAAGGATTGGGGTTGTTTAGTTTGAGGAAGAGAATATTTGTTGAGATATAATAACTGTCTTCCAAATGAAAGATTTTTCACACAAAATAGGGATCAGATTTGTTCTCTTTGAGCCTTGGACACAGATTGAGGAGGAATAAAAAGAAGTTGCAGAAAGGGCTGATTTTATTTCCATATAAGGAGACACTTATTAATAATTAATTGGCCCAAAGTGTAATGGGTTGCCTTGAAAAACAATAGATTACTAGAGATTCTGGTTGACTAGATGACTCCTTGTCTAGGATGTTGGGGATAAAATGCTTATGCTTGTATGGGTTAGACTAGATGACCTGTGAGGACTGAATACTTTGATTTTGTGGAATGAAACTTGTGAACATTAGCTCATCTTCCTATAAGACAACTTCATATAATGTGTCTTTTAAAGGGAAAGTGAAAAATATCAAAAAGAAAGAAAAGAAGGAAGGAAAAAAAGGAAGGAAAGAAGAAAGTAATTTTATATTCATAAGTATGCTATGATTTTGCTAAATATATCCTTTAATTTTTGTTGATTATTACTATAAAAACAATTTCATTTAATAGCAATTCCAGGGGACATAATGTTTCTAGGAAAAGGGTAATTATGATGCAAATTTAAGCTAAAATGCAGCAATTAATTCAGTTCAGCATAGAATGTAATTGCAGGCTGCTGATAGTTGCTTGAAATTTTTAACAGAAAGTAGTAGAAATTTTTCTAGTTATCTGATTTGAAAATTTTAAACTATTCAATGAATATATATCAATTACTTTATTTATACCTTACAGGACCTTTTGAATATCATTAAATAGTAGCCCTTATAGCCTTAGCATATAATCTTTGCATTTTATTTAAATTATAACACTTTTAAAAAGTATTATTAGAAAAGTACATTTAACACGAGATAGCAATTCAATACAAATTTATTAAGTGCTTTCTTTTTGCAGTGAATAATCTTGAGAGCAAAGACTGGGGTTTTTAGTCTTTGATTTTTTTTATTCCCAATATCTGGCACATAGTAGGTCCTTAATAAGTGCTTAGTGAAGTGAAATGAAAGCTTTATAGTAGATTTTGAACTATTATTACAAATTAAATAATGACATGCTATCTGCTCTGAAGTTCCTTGGATAAGATAGGAGAAAGAATATTATTTGCTTAAATGAAGAGTATTTTTGTCAACTCTAATGAGAAAATAACTTTTTTGTATGACTTCTATTCTTCCTTTAAAAGAGTAAAAGCAAAATTTTGTTTCCATAAAGCAGTATTTTTCAATAGATGGGTTATAATTTTTACTTACGCTATGTCTGAACATTTGCATGACAGAATTATGTATTTATGTGTGTGTATATATACATATATTTAGTTATGTTAGATCTTTATGTAATTATAGCTATTCATTTACATGTGTATGTATATATGTGTGTACAATGTGTAAGATTGATTATTTTTATTTGATACTTTGTGACTGTTATGAATTCATGCCCAAACCATACATCTTTTGTTGAATCTGCTGAAAAAAATTTGTAAACTGACAGGCTATTGCAGCAACTTATGATATCTGGGCTAAATTAAACCTCTGGCTCTATGTAGTAATAATTGGAATCCTAACTTATAGGTTTCTCCTCAAGATCTTTCAGAATTCATCAAAAACTAAATTGCCTATATATATTTATGCATACACAGAGGTATATTCCAAAGATAAAAGAACATCATCCTTGGAGAGCAAGATAGGCAGATTATTATTTCATTAAGCCTCGATGAATTAGAAAAGGTTCAAGTCATGATTAATTTTTAGTTTTTTTTTCCAAATTAGTTTGTTGATTTCATTAAGATTTAATGGTTTTCAGAAGGATTTTATGAATTAACCTAAGCAGTTCTAATTTGGTTATTTTAACAATTTTTTAAAATAATGAATAGGCTATCTTCCTCTAAAGTAGGGATGGTGATCCCTACTCTGCTGATAATTCTTTCTTTACTTTCATCTGACTCACAAGGACATAACTTGTTATAAAAGTTTTTAGTGACGATATAGTGGACTTTTAGAAAGATGGAGGAGTGAGAAGTCTGGAAAGAAACCAGATCCTTAAGTATGCCTCTTTTTTCATAGATTAAAATGACCCAAAATATAAGGGGGAAATTTAAATTAACCAAAGAAACATAAATTAGTCAAGTACCATGATTTTTTTAAGTTTAAGTTTCTTCAATTAGTGAAAATCTACTTTCTCTCCAACCTCCCTCCCTCTCCCACACTGAAAAATAAAGAAAAATAATACTCTTGTAATAAATTTGTAATCGGGCAAAATAAATTCTTGCTTTGTTCATGTTTTAAAAAAAAACAACATGTTTTTGTATGAGCTCTAGGTCCATTGCCTCTCTGTCTGTAGAGGAAATCATATTAGAGATTGCTGCAGTTAAAAATATATATAGATAAAGGACAAAAAAAGGAGCAAACAGAGGTATTATCCCTCTAATATGAGGAACATATATTTTATTATCAAAAGATCACTAAGAGAATTTACCACCAGCAAAGTAATTTTGATCAGCAACTAAAGTTCCATTCAAATGGACTTTGTGTAATGTTGGATATAAAGTTCAAAAAATATCATTGAGACTATATTAGAAAAACTGGGACCTGAGCTCTGGTAGCTTTTAAATAACATACTGTCCTCTACCCATTTTGTATTTTTATGGATAGAGTATTTCTTTATGTAGTTGAACTTGAGAATGCAGCAGAGACCTGCAATCTCTAATTAGAACTTTCCATTTTTGTACTTAGTGAAATTTCTTAATTCAAGTAAACTAAAAATCCTTACCAAAAGTTCTTGTGGTGGTCATTCAGCAACCGGCTATCAAACTTCTATACATACATATATACATATTGTGGCTATAATTCAAAGGACAATTTTTAAAACATATATTAAGTTTGTTGTATAAGTTGTTAACATATATTAATTAACATATTAAATAATTGTTCACTCCCAATTACATTTTTTTAAAAATAGCAATAGCAGTAATAGCAGACATTTATGTAGCACTTTAAGGTTCACAATTTTTTTTTAAAAAATCTGTATTATCTCATTTGATTCTCACTTGACCCCATGAAGTAGGTGCTATTATTATTTCCTTTATCCAAATGAGAAAAATGAGGCTGTCAGGCCATGCAGTATATGTCACAGCTACACACATGGAGTAATACCATCAACAACCTGTACTGCAATATGAAAGAAGATAGAACTATTACAATTATTTATTCATGTCCATAATTTTTATTGTATTGAATATTTGAAGATATAGCTAGTACTTATAACAGTGCTTTAAGCTTTATAAAATACTTTCCATGTTATTTCATTTTATTCTCACAACTATGTAAGGTGGTTGCTATTATTATCCCCGTTGCACAGATGAGGAAACTGAGTCAGAGAGGAATTAAGTGACTTACCTAGGTCCATGCAGCTAAAAAATAAATAGAATTTAAATTGTCTTCCTGACTCCAAATCTAGCACCTTCTATTTACTGCAAATAAAGGATATGTACAGACAAAGATTATGTTGGTTTAATAGAGGTGGTAGAGAGTCTATAAATATTTATTTGACCTTTTATCTCAACAGGTGTTTGAAAAAATGTCTCCAACCTCCTTAAAGATCACATTAAGACAGATAATGGAAGGTTCTTCAAAGAGCTTACAAGAAGTGTTAATTATGGAATATAGGCTGAGTCAAGCATGCTTGGTAAGAATTTCTTAGTGCTTGGGAACTTGAAAACTTATCATGATCAACAGTTAGTAGACATTTATTAAGTGCCTACTGTGTGTTTGCTCATAGAGTAATTGGCTTTAGTTATAGGAAGAGACTTCATTTATGACTTTATATGAAGCAGTTATATTCTTATGCAATAGCAGGTCTGTTATATTGTCTGATAAGAAAATATTTTCTTAATATCATTTATTTTATTATTTAAAATGCTATTAAGAGTATTTTAAGAGTAAGTAGTATAATCGTGTTCTTCTTGACTTTTTTTTAAGACCCACATTTACATATTTATCTTGTCACATGCATTCCACCAGGGTAAGATTCTGACAGGCAGGATCCTATCTCTGTTTCTGTGTTGTGTACACTGAATGAAGATTTTGATGCGAAAGGAATGAATCAATCATTTTGGGGGATTTGTGATTACCACCAAATTTACTATTTAATGTACATTCCCTGCCCCATATTTCAAAATAAGCAAACAAAATAAACCACTGCAGGGGGATCAATAATTTAATTGACAACAAAAATTAATCTGTTTGTTTTCCTCTTCTCTGCCAACAATTTAGTCCAATTTGTGGCTAAAAAAAGTTTACTTCTGTCCCTCATTAATTAGAAACAATTAACTGTCTTGGAAATTTTGTGTTTCAAAAATTTTGTGTGTTACAAAATGTCCATGATTTTACCTAAGTTCGTCTCTATTTCTTTAACTTTCAGAGAGGCCATGACTTTTATGAAGGTGTTCGAGCAGGTGAGGAAACAAACAATTATTTTTCCTTCTTGGCGGTTATATAAAACTAAGATTGGGGGTAGACAGGTAACACATGTTTTGTGCAGAGATGTGTCAGAGACACTTTATCTTTTCTCAGGCTCACAAAGTACTTCATCAGTACTACCCATTAGATAGCATAAAGAAGGACTCCAGTATTGATGGTATCAATTTAAAAAATACAGCTCATCTGGCAACTATTGTGGTCGATGTTTAAAAAAAAAAATAACTAAACTTGTTCCTAGAGCCTAGTGCCCTGACTTTGTTGGGTGTAACTGGAGCTCATTAGACTGACTTAGTTTACTCATAGCCACATCCTAGCTGCTACAGAAAGTAACTATGTAGGTATGTAGGCACAGGCTTAAAAGTGGAATCCTTACTTTTTATTCTTTTACATATGTACAGCCAGGTGGCACAGTGGATAGAGTGCCAGGTCTGGAGTCAGGAACATTCATCTTTCTGAGTTCAAATCTGGCTCAGACATTAGATGTGTGATCCTGGGCAAACCATTTAACTGTTTGCCTCAGTTTCCTCACTTATAAAATGAGCTAGAGAAGGAAAGATAATCCACTACAATATCTTTGCCAAGAAAATCTCAAATAGGGTAATGAAAAGTCAGGTATGACTTATATGACTAAACAACAACAATAATGAAAGAAAAATGTAATTTTTTTTTTCTTATCCAACTTCTCGGGCCCCCAAGCCATTAGGTAAGAATATCTATTCTAGGATAAACTACGGACTCCTCTGCTTGTCTTTTAAAAGCCTATACAATGTAGCCTGTTTTTTTAGTCTTATATATTCCATGTTACAAACTGGTTTACTTTTTCCCATGACTTTATATTCCCATTTTTGTATATGATCATTGCAGTCCCTCCCCATCTTCACCTCATAGAATCTTCCCACTTCCTTCAAAACTCAGTTTAAATACCATTTCTTATAGGAATCATACCTTGATGCCTCCAAGTTGTTATTGTCCCCCCCACCTAGAAATTACATTAAATATTTTCTATTTGATTTTTTTATATATACTTTGCTCCTGAGAGAAAATAAGCACCTTGAAAAAGAAGTATTTCATTTTTGTCTTTATATCTCCAGGGCCTAGTATATAGTTGGTGTTTAATAAATGCTTACATTAGCAAAATGGATAAAAGGGAAAAAAATCACAGATGGTAGTGAAATTATTGATTAAAAATTGGGGGGGACACACCAAAAAAGGAGAAAATGAAAATGAAAAGAGGAAAAAGAATAGAAGAAAACAGAATAGTGAAGAGACATGTAGGAAGAAAAAAAGGAACTAGAATATGAGCAGATGAGGGAATAAAAGAAGAGAGAGGAAAGGAAGGAAGAGAAGAGTGCATTCTTTACTTTCCAGAGAAAGATAAGGAGATGGGGAGTGTATTTGGTAAATACAGATATATTTTGAACCCAACTTTAAAACATTGAGGTTATGTTGAATATGCCCTAGACTATTGAAATAAGCAATATTGATTTTATTTCTCTCTTCCATCCAGAAAAAGAAATTCAAAAACAGAAAGTTTAAATACTTTTAAAACCTAAATAAAGAGAGCAAATGGCTTTGACCTTTATCCTAAAAAATTAAAGCATTTGCCAATGTTTTGGAAAATGAGAACTCTTTTAGAAAATAGGGATATATAATAACATATGTTTTATAAGACCAATTATTTAATAAATAAACTACTTAGATTCCAGACCAGGCCTAGAAATACTTGTTTTGACCTAAAAGGAATTTAAAGAATCTACATTCCTGAAACACCAGGCTTTGGCATGTAAATGGTAAACAGTGATTCATTACTGCTTTAGAGTTCTCTCATATTTCTGGTGTAGAGCAGAAAGATAATGGCATGAAGTTAAAATATAGGGCTAGATGAACAGATGTACTATACCAGCTGTCCTTGTGAACCTCCCCTTATTAAAAATCTAGCTTCATTATAATTCATTTTAGAGCATAAGCAAAAAATACTAATTTCTTTTCAAAGAAAGAGAAAACAAAGCATCTCCTTATAAAGCAAACTGGTTAAAACAGGACTTTTCTTATAGCTTTTCTTACCTTGAACATCTACTACATTTATTAAAATCAATCAAAGTCATCATTCTTTTATTTTGATACTTTGAAAGAGCCGTAATTTTGTTGGTGTGAGGATTATTTCCTTTGAATCAACCTTACTCCCTCCACACATTAGTCAAGAGACTTCATAAATTGCCCTGGCTAAAACTCCTGCTAAGTGGAGATCATAAGCAGAATGCCTTCAGTGAGCTAGGACAGGACGCAGGTGACAAGCACACTTTAGTTTGTAAGATCCACTGGCACTCATGTTTCCATGACATAATCTTTAAAAACCCAGGACTACCTTCAGGCCTTGATTGGGCATTACAGTGAAACATTAAAGGCAGAGCTAGAACAAATTCTGGCCTACTGGAGCTTTGTCTCAGGTAGGAAGTTTAGAGGGCTTAAAAATTTAGCATATGTTGTTCTTTAGTAGAACAGAATTAAATTCTTAGTGGCCTCAAAGTTTTTCTTTTTTTGGGTTGCTTTTAATAATAGCTTTTTTATTTTCAAAATACATGCAAAGATAGTTTTCAACATTCACCCTTGCAAAACTTTGTGTTCCAAATTTTTCTTCCTCCCTTCCCTTCACCTCCCGCCCTAGATAGCAAGTAATCCAATATAGGTTAAATATGTGTAGTTCTTTTAAAGATGTTTCCACATTTATCATGTTGCACAAGAAAATTCAGATGAAAAAGGGAAAAAAAAGCAAGCAAACAACAACAAAAGCGGTGAAAATGTTACTCAGTCCCCATGGTTCTCTCTCTGGGTGCAGATAGAACTTTCCATCACAAGTCTATTGAAATTGGGTTGCATCACCTCATTGTTGAAGAGTCTATCACAGTTGATTATCACATAATCTTGTCATTGCTGTATACAATGTTCTTTTGGCTCTACTTATTTCATAGCATCAGTTCAGATAAGTCTCTCCAGGCTTTTCTGAAATCATTTTGTTGATCATTTCTTTTAGAATAATAATATTCCATTACATTCACATTTCCAGTTTCTTTGCCAATACAAAAAGGACTGCTACAAATATTTTTGTACATGTGGGTCCTTTTCCCTTTTTTATGATCTCTTTAGGATATAAACATAGAAATGGCATTGCTGGATCAGAGGGCATGCACAGTTTTTTTAGCCCTTTGAACATGATTCCCTGTTGCTCTCCAGAATGGCTAGATCAATTCACAACTCATCAACAATGTATTAATGTTCCAATTTTCCCACATCCCCTCCATCATTCATCATTTTTTTCTTGCCATCTTAACCAATCTGAGAGGGGAATGAGTGGTACCTTAGAGTTGTCTTAACTTCTCTAATCAATAGTGATTTAGAGCATTTTTTCATATGACTAGAAATAGGCCTCAAGAATTCTGATGCTGAATGAGTAGTGGTGGGTTTTAGAAGCATAAGGCAGCAGTCTGGAGCCTTTTATAATCCCTCTCTTCTCCTTCTTTTCAATAAAGAAACCTCCATTTACCATGTTCCCTTACTCCGGTTTTTCCTTCCCTATTTTTCTTCTTTCCTGCACTTTCTCCACAAGCAGAGCAGCAGTACTTCCCCCAAATGAGCATAATCATCTTATTGTTATTTTTCTCTCCTAATGGAAAAAGCCTAATTCAAATCCTAAAGCTAGATTATATTTTCTAAGGTCTCTTACAACTTTGTGATACTATTCTCTGAGTCACTATAATAATTACTCCATCTCAATTGCTTCTTGTATTATTTTCACCTTCTGAGCTACTAAGTGAGTTTGAGGATACCTATCATATCACTTGGTCAATTTGGTGCCAGTTGTTCCAAGTGCTGAAATTGCTGGTATAGTTATGTTTACCCCTTCTTTTCTAGAAGTTTTGTCATCATTATAAGATGTACTAAGTGGAACCTCAGTTGTACTAAGTGGAACATTCACCATTTACATTCCACAGAAGCTCCCTCCTTAAAACAACTTTATAAAGCCACTTTGTGGCAATGCTGTCCAGAATAACTCTTCTATCCCTGGTTGCTGAAAAGAAATAAAAGCAGGTCATGTCAGCAGAACTGGTGAGCCAGCACATGTTTCATAATGAAATAGGACCTGATAGGAATGCTCTCCAAAAGCTAAGTCAATAGGTAGAGAATTAAACACAAGGAATATAGATGTTATTTAAACCAAAGAAAGGTGATAGCAAAAAATCTGGTGAATTCTGCCCTTTTGGTTTTATACTTTGGAAAACATGAAAATAAATCAATTTGTAATACCATATTAGTCTAATAGTTTAATAGTTTTGAAATTCAGCATCACCTTAGGGAATTAATAAGATTATTTCAGCTCTCTTACAGGGAAAGAAATGTTGAAATATAAAAGAAGATATTCAGGATTTTCCTGTTTTACTATTATTCCTTCTTTCTGCCTTTCCTTTCCTTCATTTTCTAAGAAGTAGCTACTCTTTGTGTGTTTATTTAAGTTTTTTTGGGGGGATATACCCTTATAATGATGACAGACTTTTAGAAAAGAAGTAAATTCAGCCATAATTAGCAATTTCAGCATTTGGGGCAATGGCACAAACTGATCAATTAGTATGACAGATATCCTCAAACTGACTTGGTAGCTCAGAAGATGAAAATAATACAAGAAGCAATTGAGATGGAATAATTATTATGGTGGCTTAGGGAGTAGAATCACAGAGCTGTAAGAGGTCTTGGAAAGTCTAATCTAGCTATAGGATTTGAGGTGCTAACAAAGAGACAAAAAGAAATAGAAGCTTTTTCCCTTAGGAGAGAAATATAACAATAAGATGATTATGCTCATTTGGCGGGTGGAAGTATTGCTGCTCTGCTTGTAGAAGAAATGCAGGCAAGAGGAAAAAGAGGGAAACAAAAACCCCTATAAGGGAACATGGTAGATGGAGGTTTCTTTATGGGACAGACTGGAAAGAGAGTAAAAAGGGTCTGGCCCACTGCCTTATGCTTCTAAATCCACCACTGCTCAATCAGTATCAGAACTTGGAAGCCTATTTCTAATCATATGAAAAAATGCTCTAAATCACTGCTGATTAGAGAAATGCAAATTAAGACAACACTTGAGGTACTACACTACATGGGGGAATTCATGTTATATACACATGTAGTAATATATACATAGACACATCTTATATGTGTATATATAATCTATATCTTTATATGTTTTAATAAAGAAGAATGCCATACTGTTCTATTGTAACATGAGACTCTTAAGAGTACAGTTGTGAACTGCGACATTTGCCTTTTTCAGTATTGTTAAAGTTTCTCACAATATTACTTAACTGCTGCTCCTATTCTGCTTCTCCTTGCAGAAATAACCAAGGAGCTGCCTCAGTTTTACAATCCCTTGAGGGGATAGTGTGTAGCTCAGCTCAGTGGTGACTGCAGTGAAATAGGAGAAGTGGTAGTGACACAGAAAAAACTGAGAGTGAGGTGCTGGGCTCACTTTGTAGGGAAGGCATTCACCCTATTTGATTATGCATAAGGTAGCCAGGATACAATTTCCTGATGACACTTAGGGTGGCAGTTGTTTTTCTGCAAGTGCATAATAGGAAACTCAGTGTATTGTACTTTAACATCTCTCTTCCTGAATATTTTTATGAACTAATGGAAGCTCTGGTTTCAGTATAGCCTGACACAGGCACAGTAACTTTCAGCATCCAAAAAGGGGCTAATCTAAAGGAAGCCCTGATTCTGTTGTCCTTTATTTTAAAGATAATGCATACTCACCTTTAACTTGAGTTTATTCCTTTGCATTCTAAATTCAAAATGAACTTAGATAAAGCATTATATATATTTTTAGGGACTCCCCATAAACAACAATTTTGTTCTATTTTATCATTGGAAATCTTTTGCTATATAATAGTTTTAAAAGTCTTGAAAAAGCCCTAGTTACTTTTGAAGTTCATTCTTAGGAACTTAACTAATTCTACCATAATAAGCTATTTTTTAAAAAGTTCTTCCCCTCTAATAGAACTTCCATTATAACAAAGAAAAAATGATTGAGATTGTAACTGTGACAGCATAAGCAATCAACTTTGGTAATAAATTCTCTTCATCCCATTACCTAGAGAAATGAGGTATATTTTATCTTCTTTTGGAATCTCTTTTGGTCTTTGCATTTAATCTAGAGTCTTTTGCCTCTTGGTACCTCTTAGTGTTGTTTTTATTTACATCATTGTCATTATGTACATTGTTCTGTTCCATTGCTTGTTTTCCAGAGAATGGAAGGAGGTACATTTTCTCATCTTTTGGGAACCAAAATCGTAGTTAGAGAGGGAGGAAAAGGAAAGGGAACAAGCATTTATTAAGTGCTTACTATTTGTCTGACATTATACTAAGTGCTTTACAGATATCACAGCAACCCTGAAAGTTATGTACTATTATTATCCTCATCATACAGTTGAGGAAAATGGGGCAGGACTTAACATGCCTATATTTCTACATCATCCCTCCCTACATTTTTTCTCTCTTTTAATTAATCAACCAGTCAGTAAGCCAGTTTGTCAATAACCATTTATTAAGCACCTACAATGTGCTAAATGCTGGGGTTACAAAGAAAGTAACAAAAAAATAATTATTGTACCTAAGAAACTCATAGTCTAATGGGAGAGATAAAATGAAAAAAATTATGTATAAGCAAGTTATATACAGAATAAGTTGGAAAAAATCAACAGAGAAAAGGTACTAGTATTAAAGAGGAATCAAAAAAGGCTTTTTGTTGAAGATGAGATTTTAGCTGGGACTTGAAGAAAGCTAGAGAATGCAGTAGGCTGAGATGAGGAGGAATAACCTTCCAAGCATAGAGAAAATATCTGGAGTTAGGAGATGGAATCTCTTCTGTGAGGAACAGCAAGGACATCTGTGTCATTGGGTCTGGGGAATGTCTGTTATGTGCAGATTTTTGTTATTTTTCACTTGTTTCAGTCATGTCCAACTCTTTATGATTCCATCTAGGGTTTTTGTTAAATCCAGACTAGCCCCCTGGAGGCCTCAGGATCAGCCAGAGTCAGGATAAGTAAAAGTCCTTGGTCTTTAGGGGGAGAAGCAGGCAAACTGCCAGGAGTTTAGCCAAAGATCTCTTCTGGATTCTGGAGTCCAGAATCTCTACAGTTCTCCTCCTGATCCTGCCCCAAGTGAAATCTCACCTCTCTCACCTCACCCTCTAATCCTTGCCTATGATTATCTTAACATCAAACACTGAGCCAGCACCAATGGTGAGAAGAGCCATTTATCCAAACATATGCTAATAGAATCATTGTTTCATATGAATAGGTGATAAGCCTTAAGTGCTGGGTTGTCTGATTCAAGTACACCTTTTCATAGCTTCAGCCCTTTACAGATTTTCTTGGGAAAGATGCTGGAATGGTTTGCCTCTTTTTCTCCAGCTCATTTTACAGATGAGGAAACTGAGGTAAAGAGTTAAGTGACTTGTCCAATCACATAACTAGTTCTGAGGCCAGATTTGAACTCGGGATCTTCCTAATTTCAGATCTGGCACTCTAACCGCTGTACCACCCAGCTGCAAATACAAATAATAACAACAACAATAATCTCTACTCTTGAGCTTATATTCTGGAAACATAGATCAGTGTATTCGGAATAAATATAGAGAATAAAGAGAGATTAGTTGAACTGAGAGCATATTGGAAAGAAGAAACAAATTAAGCAACCAATAAAAATTTATAAAATGTCCATTCTTGTCATGAGTGTCAGCCAGTGAAAAGATTGATAAGAGATAGTTGGTTTCCTGATCAGTCTGTGTGTTCATATACACATACACAAATATCTATATCTTCCTATCTTCCTACATAAGACACTCCACCTCTCAGCTCTAGCAATCTCCCATGCCTGAAATGGTTCTCTTCCTCCCCTCATCTCTACTTACTGGCTTATGAATGAAGTAGAGGTTAGGAGAAAATGTATTCTGAATGTAGGGAATAGCCAGTGCAAAGTCATAGAGATGGGAGACAGAGAAAAACATGAAAAACAGAGAAGGCAAGTATAGCTGGATCACAGACTACAGGAAAGGATGTCATATGTTCAATAATGTTAGGAAAAGAGCTTGGGGTCAAGTTGTGAAGGGTTTTAAAAGCTAAAGTTTTGAAGGGTTTTAAAAGCTAAACAGAAACATTTTGTCTTAGAAGCATTAGAAAGCCACTGAGATTTATTGAGTGGTATATCTGAAGTCAGAGATACCTGGATAGCTAGATCAGTACTTGGATAGATAGCTCTGTACTTAAAGAAACATTATTTTTTTTGGCAGCGGTTGTGGGAGGTGGTCTGAAGTATAAGAAGCCTGGGGCAGGGAAATCAATTGGGAGTGTGTTGTAATTATCTAAATGAGAGGTGCCAAGTCCTGAATGAAGGTGTTAGTGGTATGAATGGAGAGAAAGGGTCTTGATAGGATCTCTGTTGTGGAGGTAGTAGTTACAACAACTGATTTTGAAAGTATAGGAAGAGAGAGGATATGGAATTTGCTAAGGGTATGAATCTGGGAGAGTGGAAGGATGGTGGCAATTTGGATGGAAATAGGAAAGTTTGGAAGAAGATTTTTGGAGAAAGAGACTGAGTTCAGTTTTGGACATGTAGAGTTTAAGATATTTCCAGGATATCCAGTTTGAAATGTCTAGTAGGCCACTGGTAGTATGGGACTGAAGCTCAGAAGAGAGGATTGGTTGTGGATATATAGATATGAGTTATCCATATATAGATGTTAATTAAACCTTGGAAAGCTGATGAGGAGAGACACAGATGGACAGACACACAAAGAAGAGAAAGAGAAAGAGAGAAACAGAGAAACACAGAGAGAAACAGACAGTAAAGAGAGAATCAGAGAGAGACAGGAGAGAGAAATAGAGACAGTGACATAGTGACAGTGACAGAAAAGGAGGGAGGGAGAGGCAGAGAGAGAAGGGAGAAGCGGACAGAGGGAGGGAGAGAGAAGAGAAGAACGAAGAATGAAAAGGTTTGGAGAACACCCACAATTAGGGGCTTGATGAGAAGAATGATAAGTAAAGGAAGGAGATAGAAAGAGTGGTCCAGTAGGAAGAAAACCAGGAGTAGAAGTATAGTGTCATGAACATACAGAGAGGAGAAAATATCCAGGAGGAGAATTTGGGCAAGTGTCAAATATAAGATATAAATTAAGAATGTTGAGAACTGAGAAAGGACCATGAGACTAGGCAATTACGTTTTTGGTGGTAACTTTGGAGAGAGCTGTGTAAGTCAAATGATAAGGCTGAAAGCCAGATTGCAAAAGGTGCAAAAAGGATGAAAGGAGAGAAAGTAAAGGCAGGAAGTTTAGAAAGCTTTTTTTTAGTATAATAGAAAAAAAGGGATAAGAGAAATAACAGCTTGAGGGGATGATAGGATCAGGTTAAAGTATTATAAAGATGGGGGAAACTTGGGCATTTAAAAAATGGTATTGAGTTGATCTAGTCACTAACAAATTGAGGCTATTGGATTTACCAGTACAGGTGAGATGATTCCTAGTGGCAGAAGTTACCAGGTGGCCATCAATGCTCTAAGCAAAATTGCAAAACCAATCTGTTAGGATTTATTGAGACATTAAATTGCTGTATGTCATCCATTGTGATAGGTACTAGGGATATGGATATGAAAGTCAGTCTCTGCTGTCAGGGAAGTTACCATTCTTCCAAACTATAGTTTTTGGCACTGAAATTCTGTTATTCTGTGTGAATTTAGCATATAGAATGTTAGTGCTAGACAGGTCCTTAGAGACCCTATTTCAATCCCTTAGATTGAGGGGAAATTGAATCTCAGAAGAGAGAAGGGGGCTTGCTGAGTCACAAAGCAAATTGGGGACACATTTGCAATAAATAATAAAAACTGCTGACCTTTCATAGAATTCTTTAATGTTGGAGCTGGTAGGATCTTGAGTATAAAAACTATTAGAAATAGATGGAATTTTATAAAACCATTAAATTCAACCTTTTCATTTCTCATATGGGAAATCTGAGGTCCATAGGGGCAGCAGAGTAATTACTTACAAGAGAAAGTTACTGAGTGAAGCTAATGTCTAGGAACAAAACTCTGGGGAAGCTAGTGCATTAGGAAAGTTAGGTAAGGCAGAGAGAGTCAAGTGATAGACACACTCATGTATCACTAGGTCAAAAGAACATTATTAAGCACTTTCTGTGTTCTAGGCACCTTGCTAAATGCTAGTGATACACAGAAAGACAAAACCCAGTAGTCTTTATTCTCAAGGAACTTCTATTCTAATAGGATAGGCAAAAAGCAAACTATTTTCATATAAAGTATATATAGGATAAATAGGTAGTAAGCTTAAAAGGAAAGCGTTATCCAGAAGTAGGGGGGGAAAGGATAGGAAAAGGAGGATATAACCAGAAGAGGAAGGGCGTCACATAACAAGGTTGATTTGAGTTGAGTCATGAAGAAAACCAGGGAAACCAGGAAGAAGCTAGAAATAAGAAGAGGAGAGGGTTTTCTAGGAGTGAGGGTCAGCCAGTAAAAAGGTTAGTAAGTCAAAAGATAGTTGTCTATATACATATACAAAGACATATACATCTGTCTATATTTCTTTCTATTTTTTCTTCTTCTTAAAATTGTTCCCCAAGTACCCAGCACCATCTTGCTGTCTTCTGGCTTCCCGAAGTTGCTATATCCACCCTCAAAACTTGCTTGCTCTGAAATTTTTCCTCTCAGATTCCTAGACATTAAGGTCTTAAAGAACATATACTCAACTCCTTATATTATAGTTGAGGAAACTGGGCAAGGTCTTTTATCCAAAACATTATATAAATTTGTAAGTTCTTTTTTTTCTGAGACAATTGGGTTTGAGTGACTTGCCCAGGGTCACATAGCTAGGAAGTTAAGTGTCTGAGGCCATATTTGAACTCAGATCATCCTGACTTCAGGGCTGATGCTCTATCCATCACATCAACTAGCTGCCCCTAATCTGTAAATTCTTAACTTAATTACTTAGAAGTAAGCCAAGAAGAAAAAAAAATGTTTAAGGCAATATGGGAAAATTGAAATAAATGCTAAGAGATTGGAGAGTATAAAAATATGAAAGAGCAAAGAGGAAGGAGATAATGCCTAGAAGTCTGTGATGAATATAAGGCTCTTCACACAAAGGGTACAATTGGACAGACTTAGAAAGAGCAGCCACTGCCACATAGAATTAAGGAGAATCCACAAGCACCTGTGGTGAGAGGAAATCCATTGTTGGCCTTAGGAGAAAGATGGAAGTTGTGGTTGGTAACTTGTTAAGAGTACATAGAACTGCTGTGGTCATTTAGTATCTCTGGGGACTAGGAAATGAATCTATTGGGGACCACACGTGTTTTTAACAATTCTTCTAGAATTAAGAACTTTGGAGGACAAGGAGGAAATAGAAATAAACAGCTGATTGCCTAGAGGGCATCAAAAATATGGGGTTTTCTAGAATGACCTGCCTTATAGTTTGGTTTCTTTTAAATTAGAGGAACTGATGATGTGCCTAACTGCTACCATCTTACACCTAATTCTGATGAATAAACTTTAAGAGAGCAGATTTCAAAGAGTTCAGTGAAATGAACCCATTATTTGGGGTCCCATTGTTGGGGCTACAGATACAAACAAGCAAGACAACTTTTGTCCTCAAGGAGTTTATAATCAACATATAAAGAAGTGAAGGTGGAAAGTTAGTGGAAGGGCAAGGCTCAGATCATGCAAAGTAGCCTAGTTTGGAAATGGTGACTAGGAATTGACGTGGAGACCTGGTTCTGGGTGAGATAAGGTGAAAGATCACCTATCAGAGCCCAGCATCTGAGGGGCATAAGGTTAAGGTACCAGTTGTAGGTTTAAGGGAATAACAAAGTATAGACAGCATAGTATGGATAATTATATCCATAAAGATTCTTAGAATATATACGTAAATCTCTAGAGAAGAAAATAAATTATATGAATGTTTATCGTATTTAACATGTTGTTTGTTTCCTTCTGTCTCTTCAGTGCTAACATTCTATATTATTTCTAAAACAAATTGTAACTAATGGTTCTTGCTTTTATTAACCAATTTAAAATGCAGTAATTACTCTCCAAAAACAAAGACTTAATTCTGTTACATTCTCTTTTTACCCAACAAGAAAACTAATTTTGATGTCATTTAGTTGACTTGAGTAATTATTGGAAAGTGCACAACTTTTGTGTAATGTCCAGACTAGCTTTCTGGAGGTCCTCTGGATGGGCCTTGATCTCAATAGGATAGTCAGTCACACCACAAGGATAGTGAGGAATAGAGTCTAAAGTCTTTATTGTCTCCTTCACAGTCTATGTCGTTCACAGTCGGTTCACTCTGACTGACTGACTCTGTCCTTAGTTCTCTCAGTCTTTAAATACCTATTACAATTATATCAGCATACTGAGTATATGCCAACTAGAGTAATTATATCATTATATCATACTAGATATATGTGAACTAGAGAACCATTATATCATCAATTCCACTGAGTAAACACCTTGTTGTAAGTATCCTTGCTTCAAGTATACTTTTCTCAGAATTCAGGCCTTCTACATCTCCCACTTACTTTTGTTTTAGAACACAGGTGGTCACACCCTCCTTGACTTCTCAGGGAAGTGAGAACACTAAGCAAGATATTGTTAGCAAGTTTCTTCTGGACTGAAGGGTTTTACTTGAAACAGGTATACATAAATCCATCATCATGGGAGGCATTACACAAGCAAATAGCAATAAAGCACAGGCTATTAGTGATGTAACAAACAACATGAGGAATTATATATATTCATAAGTCCTAGAAATAGTCCAAAACCAATCTATTGTCCATTACTTCATGTGTCAGGGAATCCAATGATTCTTGCAAGTTTTTTAAAGTTCTGCAGTAGTCTTATTGACAATTTTTGATATTCATGAGTCAGTTGCCATACACATAGGATTAACAGCCATGCTTTTTCAGTTGCACGTGTAGTCAGAGATGGAACCATCTGATGTTTCTTGAGTCTTTTCCTTTGTTTCAAGGGTCTGCTCCGTCTCTCTCTGATGGACAAGGTGAATACGACTCATTGGCACCCATCTGATTCCTTCTCCACCTGTAGAGATACAAGCAAACCCTCTCCCCCAAGCAATTAACCTATCTGGTCCCTTCCATTTACCACTTTCTGAATCTCTCCACATCACCTGGCAATTATCTAAAGATAGTGGAGCTGCTCGCACTGGACACTGACCTTCCGGTAGGTTATAAAACCTGTCTGCCAGAGCCAGTGCGTCTTTGTCAAAAATCAAGAAGCTAATTGTATAAAGAACTAAATTTAGAAGTTCTCTAGGGTTACCTGTGGCTCCCCCTTTCTTTTGTTTTTGGAGGAACATCTTAATGTCTGTTTCTCCTCTCTACTATTGCCTGGGCTTGAGGATTAAAACTTGCCAGTGGTGTATTATGCTGTGCACAAAAGTATGCAAAATGTTTAGAAGTATATGCATGTCCATTATCTGTTTTTATTACTTGTGGAACACCCATAATTACAAAAGCTTATATAAGGAATTCAGTGACTACTTGAGCAGTCTCTTTTGCTGCTGGTATTGCAAAAGTGAATCCTGAAAAAGTGTCCACCACAACATGGATAAAAGATAGGCAACCAAAAGATTAATGATGAGTCAACATTCATTTGCCAAATTTCATTGGGTCTCAAACCATGAGGGTTCTTCCCTGGAGAGAGGATAGGAGCATAGAAAAGAAGGCAAGCTGCACAGGCTTTTACTATACTCCTAGCTTCCTCTTTTGACTCGTAAGCTACAAATGTAAAGCTCGAGCAGCCTGATGATATTTAGAATGAGATTCTTGGGTTTCCTGAATAAAGGAGTATTGGTTAACATGGTTAGAAGGCTATCTGCCTTTGAATTTCCATCAAAAATAGGACCTGGCAGTCCATTATGAGAGTGGACATGCAAGATATAAATCTAACCTAGATGCTTTCTCACGTGCTCTTGAAGTTCCTTAAAGAGCTGATATATATTAGAGGCTACACCATTTTATTTGGGCTGTGGCAATTCTTTGTACCACACCTCCTGAATAGGCTGAATCAGATATTATATTTACATCTCTTGGATAATAAGTAAAAGCTAGCATAATTGCATATAATCCATTCTGCTAAGTGGACTAAAAAGGAATTCTGACTATTCTCCTTATAGTTAAGTCATGAGAGTACACAGCACAAATGTTATGTTTGGATGCATCTGTAAAGATAGTTGGTCCTTTGAGAGGAACCCTAGAAACCTTTTTTTTTTCAAGAATCCATTGCCGATTATGTAATAGCCAGGTTATCTTTAGGGGAGACCAGTGGGTAAAATTTGGAGCTATGGCAATACAATTTGCCACTCTGGGATGGTTTCACAGCATACATTAATTTGTGCATTGGTATAAAAGATGTATATCATCAGGTCTTATCCCAAATAATTTCACTGCTCTCTTAATGGCCTTTAATAAAATTCTAGCCACAAGCACTGGGTAAGGAGTAAGGCTTTGCTCTGGTTGTGTTCACCCACTCTATCACACTGTCTCTTTGATGAAGGACTGCTGTGGGTGCCTCTTTTGTAGCAAAAACTGATATTTCCAAGGGTTTCTGACTGACTCTTTCAACCACATTGGATAAAACCAGTTTAACTTCTCCCAAAGCCTCTGAGCTTCTTTTGTAAGCTGACGTGGTGAGTTTAAAGGAATGTCTCCCCTTAAAATGTCATATAATGGCTGTAATTGATAAGTAGTTAAGCCTACTGGATAGCATCCATTAGATATCTATCAATTTCTGAAAGTCATTTAAGGTGTTCAACTTCTCTGTTCTTAAAGTTTTTGTGCTGTAAGCACCTTAGGGTATACTTCATATCCTAAATATTGAAAAGGAGCATGTCCAGAATTTTTTCTGGAGCCATATGCAATTTGTAGTTCCATAGTGTTTCTATGGTTTTTTGTAGACATGCTTCTAACATTTACTCTTCAGGTTCACATCCCAAGATATCATCCATATAAAGTAACATAACTTTTGAAAATGCTTTTCTTACTGGAGTAAGAGCAGCAGCCACATACATTTGACACATAGTAGGGCTGCTTTTCATTCCCTATGGCAAAACTGTCCATTCATATATTTTATAAGGCTCAGCTAAGTTAATGCTGGGCACTGAAAAGGCAATCTTTTCATATCCCCCTTATCTAGAGGGATAGAATAGAAACAATCCTTAATGTCTATAACCCAAAGAGGCCATTCTCTAGGCAATTGAGTAGGAGATGGAAGTCCAGGCTGAAGTTTCCATAGTTTCCATTGTTCATTTACTTTTCTCAAATCAGTTAACATCCTCCATTTTCCAGATTTCTTTTTTTACAACAAATATAGGGGAATTCCAAGGACTTAGAGAAAGTTGTAAGTATCCTTGGTCAAGTTGCTCCTGTACTATATCTAATAAGGCCTGAATTTTATCACTTGCTAAGGGCCACTGTTCTATCCACACTGGTGTCAGTTTTCCCGTAAATGGTAACAGGTGAAATGTTCAACAGGGCCTTCAACATCAGCCCTGCCTAAAAAATCGAAGTACTCATTTGTAATCTTAATTGTTCTAAAATGTCTCTTCCCCACAGATTGATGGGGATTTTTTTCAACTACAAAAGGAGTAAAAACTCCTGTTTTGCCTTCAAAAGTCCATCTCAAAGGGCTAGCACTAACTTCAGCTGCTATTGATCCTTCTACACCAGGCATGTAGGTGTCTGCCTTAATCTTTGGCCAGTGATTGGGCCAGTTGGCACCTCTAATGACTATGATCTGCACCCGTGTCTACCAATCCTTCTGATGATATGCCATTTATATAGATAACGAGCATAGGTTGCTCAGCTGTCACAGCTGCTGTCCAGTATATTCCTGGATTTTGTTGCTTGGAGTCAGAATCTGGGTGACTATCACCAGATTGCCTATTAAGAGTCTGTGTCAGTAAACCTACTACTACTATTTCTCCTGGTTGATAAGTGATGCATTGTTTACCTGTATTATTGACTGGGATATTATCTACAGATTCCTCAGTTTCCCACATCAGTGTATGGATGGACATTGTTTTGTAAGCACTCTCAGGAGGTGAAATGGTCAAGATTTCTGTGCCTGGAGGCAAGGGATCCATAGGCTGGACAGGGACAGATTTCACCCCTCCAGGGGACATCTCAGCTGTCCCAGCTGCATACCACTCTGTTCTCTCCAATTGTAATCTGTTTTTCTCATCATGTTGCTTTTTGGGTGATTGGTCATATCTGAGTACTGAACTTCTAAAGACTCTTGAGTGTAACACTGGCTACCATGATGCCCAAGTATTTTTTGCCTGGGGCCCTGAAGCTGAGCCCTGCTTCTTGTTTCCCTGAGCCATTCTACATTCTGATGCCCAATGGAAGCTTCTGTTGCATTTTGAACATGGGGTTTTGGGTCTTGTTTTCCCACCCTGTTTTCTCACTCTATCTCTATGCCAACATTGAGCTTTCAGATGCCCTACTTTGCCACATTGAAAGCATTGACGAGTCTCTCTGGGAAGTCCCTTGCCAAAAAGGACCCTGTCTTCCCATGTTCTGCATCATAGCCTGGGTATAAAAGGTATTTGTGTCCACTGTGGCACAGCATCTTATGATATAGAGGAGCATCCTTGTGTAGTCCTAGTATAATTCTTCTACAAACCTCATTCGCATTTTCTTGAGCAAGTTGTCTTATAATTTCTGTTGCTGCATTTTCACCAATACTTCATATCACAACTGTATGCAAATGTCCCATGAAATCATCAAAGGGTTCATTTGGACCTTGCTCTATTTTCGTGAAGGCTTCCCCTTGATCTTTTCCTGGGAGGGAGCCCCCCATGTTTTGATAGCACAGAAGCAATTTATTCATATGCTGCTATAGATAATTAATCTGCACTAAAGTGTCTGCATAAAGACCTAAACTTGCTAGTTGATCAAAGGTGACTGGTATTAACTCTAGGTTGCCTATTTTGTTGGGTTTGTATTCTACAGAAGTTCATTATACTCAGAAAGCCACAACACATTTGTCCAGGTTCTAAATATGTCCTTGCTATAGATTTCCAGTCACTAGGGGTTAAAATTTCATAAGCCCAATTCTCTAATACCATCTTAACATAAGATGATGTAGACCCATAAAGAGTGCAAACCTTTTTCAGATCTTTGATAATTTCCAGATTAAAAGGAGTGTATCTTCTTTTTTCTTGACCTGAAGAGTCAAACTCTTCAATCACAGGATATGCTTATATTCTCAAATCCTGTCCTTCCTCTTTAGCTTCAACTAATGCCATTTGTAATTGTGTCATAGGGAGTGGGCAGAGCTTCTGTATGGGCGGTGGTGATGATGTCACTGCCCCTCCCACTCCTTCTCCTCCTTCCATTCACTAAGGTGAAATTGAGGGGAGAAGATCAAGAGATGGGGAATGACCTAAGGGCTCCTGCTGAGAAGCACCGCACTCCTTAATTTCATCAGCACTCTACTTAACTCCTTTCTTGTCTAATTCTTCATACTTTTCAGCTGCTTTGTCAGTACCATTCCCCCTCCTGCTCTTAATTCTTTTTCCTTATTTTAAAACTTGTGGGATTTCTTAAAGCCAAATGTATTATGTTGTATATATAGAATGTTTCTTCAGGAATTGCATCAGGACCATTATTGTTGTAATATTCAAATAGTTGCTCTCCCACTAGTTTCCACTGATTTGGCTCTAATTTTTTTTTCCTTAGAGAAACAAAGAAACATGCGCTCTAATATTTGTAAGAGTCCAATGATCTGTTCCCAAGTTACCAACAAACCTTGATTCTTTATTAACCTAATTATGCATGTTACATACTTCCCTTGTAGTGAGGAAGGCTCTTTTCTTAGTATTTGCCCAATTTTAGCTGAAAAACAAAAGTGACTAGTTTAGCCCTAATCAAAGTTTCCTGCTTGTCTATTTTTGTACTCACCTATTTCCGGGTCACAAGGACTTCTCCACTGAGCTTATGATCGTATCAGTTGAACTGCTGAGTGTAAGTCCATACGTCCAGAGCCTCAAAATGTAGTGTGCTTCTTTCAGGGTCCCATGTTGGGTGCCAAAATGTAATGTCCAGGCTAGCTTTCTGGAGGTCCTCCAGATGGGCCTTGGTCTCAGCAAGATAGTCACCATTAGGATGGTCAGGAATAGAATCTAAAGTCTTTATTGTCCCCTTCACAGTCTGTGACCTTCACAATCTGTTCACTCTGATTCTATCTCCAGTTCTCTCAGCCCTTAAATACCCTATTACAGTTACATCATTACAGCATACTGAGTATATGCCAACTAGAGTGATTATATTATTATATAAAACTAGAATGATTATATCATTATATCATCCTAGATATGTGTGAACTAGAGAACCATTATCTCATTAGTTCCACTGAGTAAACACCTTGTTTTAAGTATCCTTGTTTCAAGTATACTTCTCTAGAGTTCCGGCCCTCTACATTTTTGCTTTAAAATTAGTAAAAATATGTTCCAAATGTTCTATTACCAGCACTCAGAAATCAAGAATGACAAGGCCTTTCAGAGTTTAACCTAGAAAACAAATTATATAAATACACTAAGTATAAACTTTTTAGGAAAACAGGTAATCTATGGTTTCTGTATCTTTGGTAATTAAAGTCTGGTATGAATATGTAAAAATGTGCTTATATCTTCCTTTTTTCTTGGCAGTTTTGATTGAAAAAGACCAGAACCCTAAGTGGAAGCCAGCCAAATTAGAAGAAATAACTGATGAATTTCTGAATGACTGCTTTAAGTCATTGGGAAGTGATGATCTCAAATTTTAATTGCAATGACTGACCTTTCTCAGAACTTATTATGAGCACACAAGAAAAAACAGAAAGTAGACTCTCTTTGGATTGGAAAAATCAGCTCAATTTTATGTGACCAGTGTCTTATTCTATGATAGTGTGGTGATTTCTATTCATTGATTATTTTGTATAGTATTATATATAAACTGTGTTGAATAAAGTTTTTTGAAAAGACTTGTGTTTTGATGGCAATTCTCCAAAAGATATCTCTTTTTGCTTCAAGAAAGGGTAAATTATTGCATCTTGTCATGCTTTAAAAATATTTAAGGGGGGCATCTAAGTGGCGTAGTGGATAGAACATCAGCCTGAAATCAGGAGGACCTGAGTTCAAATGTGGCTTCAGACACTTAACACTTCCTAGCTGTGTGACTCTGAGCAAGTCACTTAACCTCAATTGCCTCAACAACAAAAAAAATATTAAGGGATAAAACTTTTAACATGATCATGATACTCTTGGTACTTCTTGATCTCTGTGTAGCAGTGACACTCTTGCAATTCTGTTTTACACAACACTTTCTCCAATTCAGGTTCTTGTGACACTTATCCCTCTCTTAGATGTCTGTCTCAGTTTCTTTTACCTAGATCATCATCAGTGTCCTCCTACCTGTGGATATACCTCAAGTCTCTGTCCTAGGTCTCCTTTTCTTTCCCTCTGTACCATATCTCAATGATTATATCAGTTCCTTACATGTTTTTTGCAGAGGACTTTCAGTTCTCTTTATCCAACCTTACATCATGAACTTTTGAGTAACAGTCCCACATCAATAACTGTCTAGTGGATACTTCTAAATGGTATCATGCAGGATTTCAAACCCAGCCCTCTTCCTAATTTTCCCTGTTCTATTGAGGAATATCATCATCAAGATTTCAACCTCAGCATCATCTTTGATTCCTTACTTTTCAACACTTACATCTGATCAGTTGCTGAGTCTTGTGCATTCTTCCTCCTTAGCATCTGTTCTCCTCCCCACCTCCCTGTCTAGATCCCATTCACTTTTTACCTGGACTCTTAAAATAACCTCCTAATTGTTGTCTCCCAAGTCTCTTCTCTTCCCCAGTCCATTTTCCATATAGCTATCAGTCATATTCAGGAGCCAAGATCCCAGCATGTAGTTTTGTGCTCCAGATTGCTCCCTGCAGGAGAAAATGCAAATGTATCTTCCATTTAAAGACCTTAAATCTCTAGATAGATATTTTTGAATTCTAAGTATTTTAAAGGATTTCATTTGTGATTTTCCTTTCATAGAATCACTAAAAATAGGCCACCTAGTCAAATCCACAGAAAGGATTCTATTTTTTAGTTATGCTGTCCTTCACTTGAGGATCACACTCACATATATGGAAATGAAGAATTTAGGCTTAAATCCCAAGTCTCTGCTTATCAGTCATGTGACACTGGAAAAGGGTCCTCATCTCTCGATGAGGGTCTTCTGCAAAAAGAAGGGATTGAACTAGATGACCCCAGAGGCCCTTCACACCCTATATCTATGATTCTGAGATTTCTCAAGGTATCTCCTTCTTTTGTATTGGTCATATTATTAGGAAGCATTTCCTTTCATCAAGTCTAAATCTCTTGTTCTATAACTTCTCTCAATCCCATTGCTCTGTATTTTGTTCTTTGGAGTTAAACACAGGTACTCAAATCCATTTTCTACATAGTGGCCCTTCTTTTAAAGAAAGAAAATTATCATATTCCTCCATAAGTATCCAGATGAAACAGCCCTGTTTTCTTTAATCAGTCCATATGATGAGATCTCAAGGTCCTTTGCCAGCTTGATTAATTTTAAACATTATTATCAGTGAATTCCCTAAAATATAATTTTTCTCTTGATTGAAATTGTTTCTCTTTGCCAAGAATTTCTTTCTTGAGAATTTCTATTTCTCCTCAGCTGATTTCATGGGATTCTGTCATTTCTCTGAACCCTTTGAAATGTGCTGTGGCCCCAAATTCAGAATTCATACTTGGGCCCTGATAACTTTCTTCTGCTAAGATGGAGTAGTTACTTTTCCCCAAAGTACCCATGATTCATACCTCAGCAATCAGTTCCTCTCTGCTGCTGAGAATCAGATTCAGGAAGATGTTCTGCCTTGTTACTACCTCTACTTTTTATATGAGTGTGTACATGCATGCATGCATGTATGTATGTATTTATGATGTATTTAGACAAATCTCCTCAAGTCTCCTGCCGGGTAGCCAGCCTCTAGTGGGAGTGGAAGAGGGATCATGATCATTATGTCCAATATGTCACTCCCCTGATCCTCTGGCCACCTTAAAAGAAGGTGGTCCTATGCATCATTCCCTGTACATCCTCTGCTTTATCTCCATTAGTCTCCTACCTGGTTTCCAGCTTCAGTTAAGAATGGAAGTGGGGGAAAAGGAGGGCGTATTACGATCATGCCCCATGAATCTGCTGCCTGATCTCCAGCCTCTGGAGGGAGGAAGGGAAATGCTATTCCATCATACCAGTCTCTCACCATTGAGACTACAGGAGAGGGTGACATTTCATCTAGTCCTCAGCTTGATCTCCTGCCTGGGAGGGGGTAAAGGAGGAATATCACCATTCTTTCTCAACTGTCTGAGACTCTGAAAGGATTCTTCCAAGAATTGACTTTGAAATCTCTATAAAATATTCACACAAATGATTAACAGATTTCTCCCCCTAGTCATACCTTCCCCATCTCAATCATTCTGAAACCTCTTAGGTCATCATTCAAACGTCATTCTGCATCCTCCACTATTCAATTTATTATTATTCTCCTCAACCTCAACCAAACTCCCAACAAAAAGCTACCCACTTCTTTCACTGTGTCCTCTGGAATGCCTGCTCCATAAATAACAAAGTTGCTTTCATCTTAAATCTTTTCTCTCCGGAGCCCAGGGCTTGGCCAACCTTTTCCAGCAGACACCTGCATTTTCACTTTTTCCTCCAATTGAGATGGGGAGAGTGGAATATTATTTGCTTCCTATAGCCATGCATGCCAAAGTTTTTTGCCTATCATCATTCAGTAATACTTCCTCCTTTGACTTTTACATGATTTACAACTACAGACATACAGGACACTCCCTTTCTCAATGAATTCAATTCCTGGATCACACTCTCTGTCTGCCCTCCAAATCCTGCCCGCATACTAGGGAACTTCAACATTACACATTGATGTGAACAACATATACCTTTTCAAACACACTCACCCTCCACCAGCTTACTCATTTTCCATGACCAGTTCCTTGCCTCCATCTCACCTCAGCTACACACAAAGCTCTTGCTATTTGATCTTACCATTAACTGAAATTTCCTCATCTGATCACAATCTCTGGCCATTCTGTCTTTTCCTTTTGCCTTCTATCACTTGCTCTTATAGTCTCTGATTCCTCAGTTTTCTCCTAGGTCATTATCCCTGCACGATCTATCTTTCTCTCCTTTTGATATAAACTGTGCCCCCTTTAATCTTTGGGGGGATAAGGGTTGGAAAGGAATCTTTGGGGGAAGGGTAGTTTTGGGTCTCAAACCCTCCTACCCTCTGGGAGAAGTCTCACCTTTCTATAGGGGAGACTCCCAGATAAGTAATCTCATTCAATTAGAAATTGAGTTGAAGATTAGTCCCTCCAACTGCTCCCCAGCTCAGGGCCAGGGCAAACCCAATAGAACCAGGGACCTGTCAATCCATCACTGCTAATTCCTCAGTGTAAACCCATCTTAGCATATTTAGCAAAAATATCCTAACAGGATTTTGCCCACTAAGAAAGCTTTCTTCCTAATGTATTAAAACCACTTGGCACAAACTTCAGGTCTTCCACAAAGACCAGGAGGATCTCTCAACCCTCAATTCTCATTCCTCAACACTTTACCTTAGTGAACCAGTTCAATTCTCTCCTGTCCTTGAATCCTTTACTCTCTAATTGTATTTCTGCTTATGCCCAAAACTTCAGCCTTAGATCATTCTCACTATCTGTTGCCTTTGCTCTTAACATGTGTGACCATCCTGACATGATTCACAACAAACTTCTGTTACCTAGTTTCAAATGCAGTATGTCATAAGAGTCCTGGGAAATAAAGTCAGGGAAATCTAAAGTCAGATTTCAACCTGTGACATTAAATGCATGATCTTGGGTAAATCACCTTACCATTTTCTTCCCCTGACAACTCCCTAGAACTTAATCACTGAGACAAAGATGATTTGTCATGCTGACAAAATCCCTGATCCTACATATATCATTCCAATATCATATGTCTATATGATTGTGGTATTTCTCTAATTCCTCATTTATTTCCTCATTCTGTCCAGGCAGTCTCTAGCCTAATAGTAACATTAAGATGCTCCCAGATTGCTTCTCTGGTTCTTCTATTTCCTCATGTAAACATATCTTTTAAATGTATAAAACTCTTCTGTCCAACATCTTTTTACCTTTTTCCTTGTAAATAAGGCATACCTTTGCAGCATCATATTCCAGTCACAGACTGTATTTTACCAAACCTTAGTGACACCTAATGAAATCAACTTGCCTTGTTCTTATACTTTCTGAATTTGTATATAACATTTGAGGCCATTGATATCTATTACTGGCTTTCCCTAGATTTTGTGACTGACTGTGTTAATTTATACACGATATATTTTGAAGTTATCTTAAAAGTCATTGTACATATCAATTCTCCCTTTGCACCTGAAGTTATATTTTTTTGGAATTTCCTTTATTTTATCCTCCTCCCATTACTCCTGTAGAATTCTCTCTTTAATTAAGTAAATGTGACAAAGTTCTATCTACCTATAGTGAGTCTATTTACATATTCTTTATAGAAAGCCAAGCCTTGCAGGTAGGATGAAATGTTTGAAAAACTTCTCATTTATCACATGCTACTTTTGATTTTGATTTTTTGAGGTCACAACCATTTTGATGAAATCAAAAAAGATTTGATACTTTTGATTTTTTTTCTTGGTCACTTTTTTCTAAGAGCAGCATTCAGAAGTACAGTGATTTCAGGGGGAACACTCAGTGACAGGTTCTCAGGATGGATTTCATATCAAATCAATGACCCAGAAAAATGCCTGAGAGCTCAGCTAACACCTGAAAGAAAGCCTTTGTTCTAGACATCATAATCTAAGGAGGTGGCCTAGCTTTGGTTAGCCAGACATAAGGAGAAAGTACAATAGTTGACATGACTGTATTTTCCCCAAATCTAGTTCTCTAAAACAAATTATGGCAAATTTTGTGCTGTCATTGTAATCCAAAATTGGGGTCTGTCTAATACAAGAGTACTTGGAGAGTCTGGAAATTCTGTGGCAAGTGATTTCTCCTGATCTCAGGGTCTGAGGTTGAGGGTCCCTGACCTGGTTTTGAGACCTGGACCCTTTTAGTTGTTCACAGTTTGACATCAAGGCTGACTCTGGCTGGTGTTTCTGGCTGTTCCCAGGAACATGGGCTGATGTCACATGCAGCCTTTGTCCCCATAGAAGGATCAAATCCAGAAGATGAAGTCAGATGAAAACAAGAGAGCTTTTTGTTCAAAAAGTCCTTGGTGTGACTGGCATTGACGGAAGAGAAACTAAAACTGTAAAAGCCATTTCTGAAGGTGAGAAAAGATATAAAAGAATGAATGGTAAGTCCCACTGCCAGACAGAAAGGCTTAATTCAGAGGACTACAATCTTATGATCAGAGGTCAGTTCTGCTGGGGAGCCCAGAGGACAGAGCATGACCTGGAGTCAGGAAAACCTGAATTTAAATCTAGCCTCAGACACTTAACTATAGCTGTATGATCTTGGGCAGGCCACTTACCTTTTATTTACCTCAATTTCCTCATCTGTAAAATGGGGATCATAACACCACCTTCTCTCCTAGGATTTTTGTTAGGATCAAATGAGATAATATATGTTATATAAATGTTAGCTAATTTTCTTCATTTTGTCAGCAGGTACACTATTCCCCCCCTTCATAGTAAATTTCAAATTTCAAGAAAGCATCAGGGATGAGATTCAGAGAATGATGGAAAAAGAAGGGACTGTGGGGATCATCTATTCCAAGGCTTCTTAAACTTTTTCCCATTCTGACCCCTTTTTGCCCAAGGAATTTTTACTTTACACTGAATATATACACATATAAAACAGATATACAAATCAAACATTTACTGATTATTAAATAATAATTTTGTGACCCCAGTTTAAGAAGCTTTGATTTACTCCAGCTCCTTTTATTTTAGTTTGTAGTTGATAGCATTTTTCCTCCAAAGATCTCATATCAGTGCTGAGGAAAATAGGCTCAAATATCACAATAATGAATACATTTATTTGCATGTTTAAATTTTACTTAGAAGTTCTTATAGTGGTCTTTCAGATGATCTTAGAAATTATTTTCAGAACAGCTAAGCTGATTTATACTCACTTTTTTGTGTGTGTGTGTGTAGAGATGGGGTCATTTCTGCATTCCTGAAAAAGATGTGAAGTCCTCTTATGTTAAGAACAAATGCCAAGCACACAACTAAGTTGATTGCTTATTTTAATTGAATAAAAACTTGCAACTAATTAATGGCAACTGAATTTTATTGTACAGTTTCAAAGAAAATGTTTTCACAAAAATATTTGTAAAAATATACTATCATATATATGCTTCAGTCAAGGGGACGTGAAGGAACTCGCCAATGTTTAACAAATCAACAACTAGTTTAACAAATCAAAAAGCAGTCAATGCTTGTGAGCCAAAATTCAGGCCTTAGTAAATGTAGACCCTACTCAGGCACATGATTATAGCCTAGGACAATGTCATTGCTTCTGTTTAATTAAGAGAAAGAAGTTGTATAGGAGGTGATTTTGGGGGGTACTGAATCTCATTTATAAAGTGTCGCTGGCATTTCTAACGACAACAAAAAAAAATTATTGTTTCAAATCTAATCACTGTAAAATGATAGCCAGTATCATGTGATATCATGCTACTTCATTTATTTTTCATGCTACTTTAAAAATGACAATAATTCCATTTTATGACTAATTAGTCTTATAGTATTCCTTTGGGAGAGATATAATATTCTCCCTTTCACTTCTCCTCCCTTCCAAAATTGTGCTTTTGATACTAATAAACCAGGGGCAGTTTGTAAAGAGATGCTAAGGCAGTTGGCAATCAAGGACCTTGTAAGGATCTGAAGGATCTGAAAGGAGGGAAAATAAGCATGTTGAATTTGTGGACACATAGTGGATTGGATAAGTGAGGAATTACCATATTTCCCCGGGCACTGTACTGTTCCTAGGACTGTCAGTCACTTATTTTTATCAGTCTGTTATGCCTCTACCTTCACTTGACGTACACTTCCATGTCTAGATTTTTCTGAGTGAATGAGTTCATTCTAAATCCAATATATATAAAATAGAACTTTTTAAATGACAAAAGCTTGGGAATGGAAGAAAAGAAATGGTATTCTACACTCTAAATGTATTGCCTTCATTTATAGTATAGAAAGTTGCCTTATCTTCTGCAACACTGTGGCCCATCTTCTTCCTCCTTTTCTACATCCTCCTTCCCACTCCTGTCCCACCCCATCCCTTCCAATTTTATCCCAAGGCTGAATTAAGTATCTTCCTTTTTAAATAGCCAGTAACTCATATGGCCTCCTTCTTCTGTAGATCTGTTTCCTTCTCAAAGGATATCTGAACCTAACTTCTTGGATGCTTTGCTGTTGATTTATTTCATGTTTCTGGCTGATCTCATGGGATCTAGGAGTGGAAGGAGCCTTAGAAAGAAGACAATCTAGTCCGAAGTATTTGTTTCACAGATGAAGGAACAACAGTCTAGAGAGATGAAGACTCTTGCCTGAAGTCACATGGGAGTGAGCCAGGATTAACATGAGCCTGGGAGAATCAATGAAGGACAGGGGTCCAACATGAAAATATGAAAGAAACCAGAGTGAAAAGACTTCTGCAGAGATAATTGATCCATCTTATAACTAATTCACATGATCCATGTTATATACCATGGGATATGGCCTAGAGAAGCTTCTATGACAGAGTATCCTTGATAACCCTAAGAGCCAGAGTAGGATCTAAGGTGCATAAATGAGGTTGCACTGTTATTTAGCTCTGTGTGCATATTATGCACACACATGCTGACCAACAGTAGCTGACTGTAGCTTACATAGTAGCATACATCCTGTATGTGTGAGTTCATATATGTGTTGCACATATTTATATAAGCAATAACTCAGCAACAGACAATACAATCTTATTTAGGCACCTCAGATTCTTTTGGCTCTTAGGTTTCCCAAAGCTACTTTGTCAAAAAAAAGTTTCTCTAACTCTTCTCCCATGAAATGTAACATTCAGATAATATTGGAGAGGCAACATGGTCAAATGCAGAGAGCTGAATTTAGTCAAAACACTTAGATACGAATCCTGGCTCTCTTCCTTTCCACCTGTGTGTTCTTGGGAAAATTATTTCATCTCCTCAGGTTTTAATTTCTTCATCTATAAAAATGAAAGGGAGTCTAGAATAAACTCTAAGATCTTGCAGCTTGTGGAATTACTTATGAAGAGCTTTTCTGGATCAGTTTATGCCTACAGTATTGTATTGTGCAAAACACATGGGAAGACTTCTCACGTTGTGCTGAAGTACATATGGTTCAGGGCTAAGGATAGAGATTGGATTTTTTAATAACTTTTGTCTTGGAAAGGCCTCCCTGATAGATGCTCACTTATTTATCATCCCAGTTGCTAATTTTTTTTCTTCACCCACCAAAAACTAGGGAACTGAAACAAGTGTGACAGTTTTGGAACTATGAGATCACATAGATGGACCCAAAGTCCAGATAGATAGATATACTGTAGGGAGAAGTTATATTGTGGAAATGAGGTGAGAAAAGCTATTAAATAACCTTATCTAGTTGTCACAACCCTAACTCTGTCTCTCCCTGTCTCTGTCTCTCTCTGTCTCTCTTTGTGTCTCTGTCTCTCTCTCTCTCTATATATATACACACATACATGTATGTATGCATATGTAGGGCATACATATATATACACGTGTGTATATTTGTATTTTTTAAAATTTTTGCTCATTTCTCCAAATTTTATCAATTCCTTGACATTCTTAAACTTTCAAGGGCACTATGGAAAAATGAAATGGTAATATACAAAAACTAAATGTGTTATGTATTTTAGATATAACATGTTAATTAAAAGCAGCTACTCTGAGGCTTTGGTTCTAACTTTAAGCATGTGTAAACTTTTTAAAAACTTTTTCACCAGGAATTTACCACTCTTGGAAATATTGTTATCAGTTGGAGCTGACACACATTCTATTTAGCATCAGATCCACAAACCTCAATCCCTTCCGTGAACAGGAATCATCTACATTTCCCTTGATTGCAGCTGTAATAGTAGGGAAAATGGAATGTTAAGAATCATACACTCCTAAAAAAAGGACCTAGGTGGAGTATTTTTTATTGATCACGGGTCCAAAATGCAACTGGACTTAATGTGCAAGATAACATCAATAATAAAGGTGACTAAGCACTCATTTTTAAAGAAATCCATTTTGTAGGATTCTCTTGTGTTTCAAAGTAATATTTTTAAGTGAGTAGAGGTATCTTTTTTTTTCTGGCTGCTTTGCCATGTAGGATACACATAATCTTGATTTATATGCTATATCCTCGTCTTTTCCTTCTCTTTAAACTTGGATGAGGGAAATGGAAGTGGCTCATATTTTGGTGCTAGATTGCAACAAAGCATGGCCCTTATCTATTCCTCTATGGTTAGTCCTATAATTAATACCCGATTTTTATTACAGTGCTTTAAACAAATGACCTGGAAAATGTGTGCTTAATAAAGAGACCATCCATGCCCTCCCCCATCCCCATTAAACCGGACGGGGAATAAACTTGCTAAAAAGCTAGTACTTGGAACACTGGAGTTGGCTCATGACCATACAAATAAATGATTCATTTGGAAGTTTTCTTGTTAAGATTTTGGTAGCTGCTTCCTTGGAAAAGTCTTCGAGTGTTTTGCCATAAGATGCTCACTCATCAGCATTTTAGTTTTCCAAAACAGGTCTGTGAAAGTGACAGAAGGAAACAGTTGCAAGGCACCCAAACATATCACATCAGCTTAGGCGAATAGTACTATAGCTTATGTCTATAAGTCCCTCACAATCTATTCTTTTGTATAAATAGGGAAACATGTTCATTTATGCTGATAGTATAATCCAATATACCCAATAAGATAAACTCATACCTTCACTAAAACAAGTGCCCACTTGGCACATGGCCAGGCTAGCTTGGTAGGTAAGATTAGTAAGGAGGAAACAGAACTTAATGGGTTTTTAAGTTTGTTTTTTAAAGATTTAAGCTCTTGAGGCTTACCATCATCTCATTTATTACACTAGCCAACCATAATCCCTTTGGGAACTTTCTTGATTTTTAGACTCGATAGAAGCTTTTAGAACAGCAATTAGGTAAGGTTCTAGAGGGAAGGTGAAAGAAGTCATGCCTGCTCCAGCCCTCTGAAATCAAGCTATGAAAACTCAACGCAAATTCAGCATCAAGCCTGATGTTCTCCACCTGGGGGTGCTATAACCACTTGCTCATTCAGTTTTAGCATTTCCTGTCACCTTAAGATCTGGTGTTTTCCATCATTTTAGGATTTGAAATAAGTGATTTATACATAGGAATTTGATCATGTATGTGGTTTGTGTGTGCATCCTAAGGAACACTCAAAAATTGTTAAGTGCTTTTCTTTAATGCATTTGAGAAGTTTTGTTAAGGGAAATCCTTAAGAGCCTCTTCAAAAATGAACTTTTTCATGATAAAAAGCACATAGATTCTTTTTAGCTGTCTATTTCTGGAGCAAGCAAAGGCTACCCATGAATGGAAAAAGGAACCCAAAATGTGGTGTTATGGGAACATTCCCTTTCATATTGATGATCTTTGCTTGGAGAACAGTTAAGCATTATGAGATAGTGGAGCTAAAAGCATTCTTAAAAAAACAACTGCCATGAACACTGGTGTTTTTCATTCTTTGGTGATCTGCAGGGAATGACAAGATTGTCTCAGGATTGTAGGAGAGCAGCCGGTTAAATGCGTCAGGGCTGCGGGAAGCCATTTGGCCATTTAAACTCCACCCAACTACAATCCAAGGCAAACAAGGCAGAAAACAAACATCCTTGACCTAGTGCTGATCATAACAGATGTTCCATTTTTAAAGTACCCTACTCTCTCATCAAAGCAACCGTGGTACCAACATAAAAAACCATTTTACATGGAGTTGGAGTTCTATATATACTTAATCACCCCAATTTTTGCTTTCTTCTGTTCGTGAACTAGCACCAGTGCACACCGTTTAAACCTAGTTTCACAGTCATCGTTCTTGAGTGAGTCAGGGAGACTCAGGGCACCGTCTCATTCTCAATGTATGGGATGTCCCCATACCTGCTGTCATTGGCTGCCCACTGCTTCACTGCTTCATCCATGATTTCCTGGGACAGACGATGGGCGTACTCCAACACCACCAACCTGGTGGAAGAATCCTTCACAACCTCTGATCTGACAGAAACCATTGAAGACTTTTCGGTTGGAAATCTCTCCTCACTGTCCGGTCTCTTCACGGTTGAGATCGTGTTTGGAAAAGGGAAAGTTTGCTTTGACTTTATGCAGCCCATAGCCTCAGGAATCAGAAAAGGAAGGAGGAAGATGTCCACAGCTACTTTAGCAGCATCTTTGCAATATCTCTGATAGCTAATGTGATTGCTTAACCAGCGTTTTTCCTTCTAGGAGCAGGAATCGATAACTCCTTTCTCCACTCTTCTCATTTATAGTTTATCTGTCAAAAGAACAAGGGTTCAATTTGAGGTTATAGAATGTTTGAGGACTGAACATTGTCTGATGCTCTAACACCTCTGTTACTTTTATGATGAAGAGGTGATACAAGGCAGAAATGATGTTTTACAGGTAGAAGGAAAGTAGAATTATTCACTCTGTAAGAGTTGGAATTAAATTTTTAAAATTATCTGTCAAAATGGTAAAGATATTAAGCCTTGATTATGGGCTAATTATTGTTGTTTTTCCCTTTTTCCATTAAGCAAAACGGCAAGATTTTTAGTTGGTGAGGAGATGTGGATACTATTGGGGGGGAAAGGAAGAATGTTCTTAATATATAGACCCAAAAATCTAACCATTCATCCTTGACTACAACTAGTATTGGACTTGAAAGGGGCCTTAACTGGCCACCTGATCTAATTCAAGCCTAAAGAATTCCTAAATCTTAGGAAGTTTTTCCCTATACTAAGCTTAAATTTGCACTTCTGCTCTTTGCTCCTAATTCTGTACTTTGAGATCTGTCCCTTCTTCCTTCCAAGTCTAATCTCTCTTCCTGGAGAAGGGCCCTTCAAATATTTGAAGATCTGTCATGTCTTCGACTTCCCAACTCCTTCCTCAATTTAAGCTTTCTTTTTAGGTTATATATCCTCTATTGTTTCAGTGAATCCTTATATGGTTAGATCATAAAATCTTCATTTACCTTCTTTATATATCCAGAGCCTGGCCCAGAAGAGGCACTTAATAAAGGATAGTTTGATTGCTACAGCATAAATTCAAAGCTCTTTACCATATGGACCTGGGTGTTCTCTAGCTCATCGATGTCTTTAACAAATGTGCTGCCCAAGAACCAAACACTCTCAGTGTGGTCTGACCAGGGCAGAGTAAGGGAGTTTTCAGTGATGACCCCTTCTCCTCTCTCAGGGTTATCCTTTTCCTTCTCTCCCTTTCAACTCAGATTCTGATCAGTAAATTAATTTCTCTCATTTGACAATGTTCTTAACTTCTCAGTATTCTCCTGAATAGCTAAATCTTGGGCAAAAGATTCAAGGAAAAGAAACTTAAGGATAATCTATTGCCTAGAATGTGAATCATGACTCAAATCCACCTGATAGCTCCAAAAATATATGTCGGGAAAAACTCAGCTGTCTTCCCAGTTCCCATCTATCCCTTCTCTCCCCTCAAACTACAAAGGTAGAAGCTAACTGAGAATCTATGACAATATACAGGTTTGTGTGTGTCTGTCTCATGACTGAGCCCTACCAGGGCCCCACTTTGTGTAATGCTCTAAATTCAGATTTTTCAAGTGAACCACAGGAGTTGCTAAATTCTCCTTATCATTTTATTAAACATTTAAGCTAAACATTTAACCGTATTCAATTATAGTAAATTATTTCCTTTGGGGTTTATTTCCTACATGAGGATTCTGAAAGAAACAGATAATTTTTTCACAGACTTAAAATGAAGTCATTTTTAAAACCCAAAGTGTCACTTATCTTCAAATATTATCAAGGATGTATTAAAAAGCTGTCATCCTGGGCTACTGAAGGAATGTGAAATTTTTAGCTTGAAAAAGGAAAAAGAATACTTGGCATGTATATGAAAGAGTAACAATCCAAAGTGGAGGCTAACTGCATAACCCCAAATTGAAGATGAGTGACATCCCATAACAGGCAATTGTGTGCTTATTTCCAAGATCCCTTCCAGCTCTATGATCAGCAAATCTTACCTCCTTAATAAAAGGTAAATATGAAGGAAAAGTTTCAGTTGGAAAAAAAATGAATGAGCTTCCTCCCATTGGAAGCATTCAGCAGTTAACTAATTATTTACCTGTCAGACTTCTGCACTGGAAGATTGGACACTAAACCTATCTCTAAGGTCCCTTGCAATCAGATGTATGCTGGAGCCAGCTCATACACACTCAAGAGAGCTGAATGTTAAATTTTCAATATAAGAACTTACATTTCAAAATTGGCAAACTCTTGAAATTAGAATATGATTTAATTTGTTGATTGTCTAAATTTAAGAAAGTCCAATGTTAGTCATATCAATAAGTCAAGCTAATCTTAGGAGTCTGTGTCTTTTCTTTTTGGAGAACCAATTATTAAAGATCCACCAGAATACCACTGCTTTCAGTATTGCAAAATTATTTCATGGGATCTATGCCAGAACTTGGAGGAAGAAATCCAAGTTAGAGAACAAAGTATCATTCTGACTCACTTAACATTATCAAATAAAAGAGTAAATAATGTCCTTTCCATATGCTTTGTTAACTAAACAGGTGGCTCTCTTCCACAGGGAATTCAAGATCTTTTCCTGAAAGGAAATGATTGGTAGTTACAAGGAAGCTGATTTCAGCTCAACCTAGGAAAAAACCTTCCAGTCACCAGAGTTATCCAAAAAATGGATCACTGGACCAGTTACATACAGGAGAGAATTAATTATACCAAAGGAGGATTGGTAACAGGATGCTTATAGCCTGGACAAGCAGAGACTTGGGGGGAATTGAGACCTTAGAAGATCACATAACCTCACCCAACCACTTTATATTTTACAGCATGCTTCAGATACTCCAAAGGCTGTCAGTTGGAAAGAAGGATTAGACTTATTTTGTGTAGCTTCTTGAATGTGTGAAGTTCAATAACAGATAAAAAATCATAGTCACTATATCTGGGGGATTAGAGGGAGGCCACTGGAAGAAAGCTGACTAAGTTCTAGGGCAACATTTTGTGATTTTACAAGGCAAAAGTAGACACATGAAAGCTTCCAACTCTAAAGAGATTTCTATGGCTTTTACAAATTGCTTGGCAGTATATTCCTACCAGCAAGAACTATACAAAGCTTTTTTGTTTGTTTCTGTTTTTCTTTAAACTTTGCGGCTTTCATCTAGAGCCATATTAAAAATATGAAGCATTAAAAATGAAGATAAAACTATTACAAATATTTGCATAATACCTTTTCAAGCTACTTGTAATTTGAGGTTAGAAGAAATATGCAATAGGATCACTTTGTTAATCAGGTAAATCTTAAAGGAGTGTAAGAGATATAAGGACATGCAATCCAACAGAAATCTGGAGCCCAGTGTTGTAGATGGTGAAGTAGTTTTATCTGGCTAATTCTAGAGGGCAGGGCCAGGGCCAGTAGATGGAGCTGACAGGGAAGCCTGATACAAAACACAGGCACACAGGTCTTGAGAGCAATAAGGGATACCTGGCTACAATTTCATGGAGCATCTTGAGAATTAAAATAGAATTCTTGCTCTGAGGTATTAAAGTCCAAAATGACCAATGTGATATCATTGTTTAAAAGGCACACATGAAGTTAATGGATGATGCCATCTCAGGAGAAGCAAAGTATAATTACTTTCTGTACTGACTAACTAGTGCTAAGTCTTATCTTTGTTACCAACATGGTACCTAAAAGGAGTCACTAAAAAAAAAAAAGCGGAATTTTCCTTGTAGCCACTGAGAACCAAGATGCCTTACAAATGGTAGACAGACAAGTTTTTTGTTTATCTTTTTAATTTACCAATAATGTGGAAGAACTCAGACTAAAAAGCATGAACACCATCTTAATTATCTCAATTACCACATCCTGAAGACCTTTCTATGATTATGTTGTGCGCACCTTGCATACTACAGCTCATTACTGAGCTCTTTTCAGTTTAAAAGTCCTGTTTTTTTATATAGCTTGAATTTTCTACTTGTCAACTTTTAGGGAAACTATATTAAGGTTTCTTATTTCATATTATTTTATATTTCTATTATCATTCTTCTATCTACTTGTAGATTCAGTAGTCTCTAAAAGGACTACTGTCTGATGGCAAAGCCTAAATGGTCAGAGGTCCCTTCCCCCCATACATGACTGTGCTGGTCAGCAGTCCTTGGGACACTGAGCTCCATATGCTTCACTGAGCATACCTTTGGTATTACATAAATGCCAAGTACCATTGAGAGTATCCTATGAAAATTTTATACACAGACACTATCACAACTTCTTTTTTAATGAGCAAACAAATGTCTGTAGGTCACATTTCCCCTGATGAGTCCTTAGCCAAACCTTACTCCAAAAGGGAATCCACATCCATGGGAATATTGATGGCTTTGAGGCTATGTATACAGGTGGCACCAAATATGCAGATTAAAACCTCAGTAATCAAGCCTCCTTCAGAGTTATCTCCATGATCTGGGATCTGAACCACACAATACAATAAAAAAGAGCCACAGCAAAGCAGTACGGATGCTACATACCCACAGAATGAGCTTCCTTCTTCACCTTCCGTGTCACTCTGATATTACTGTTTACAGACTATCTACACAAACAGAAGGAAATTCAAAGAAACAAAAAGAGGGGTGGGAAGAGTTTCCACATGCCTGGTATTTCTCATGTCAACACAGAAAGCCAATCCTATCACTCTTAGTATACTTGTAAGCACAAGCTATAAATAAATGTTCTAGTTTCAGTTAAGGGCCCTTCCCCTTAACCAGCTGTGAATCTCATGTTTGTCAATGGAAGGGAAAGCTCTGTCTTCACTAGCACCTAAATTCAGGGGTCCCCAAACTTTTTAAATAGGAGGCCAGTTCACTTTCCTTCAGACTGTGAGAAGTTGGAGGGCCAGACTATAGTAAAAACAAAAACTTTGTTTTGTGGGCCTTTAAATAAAGAAATTTCATAGCCCTGGGTGAGGGGGATAAACATCCTCAGCTGCTGCATCTGGCCCGCGGGCTGTAGTTTGAGGACCCCTGCGCCTAGATTGTAGGGGCAGTGCTGGATGCTTCCCCAAATGTTTACTACTCCCCCCACCAAAAAAAAAATCCAGGCCCTAGACTCATCACATTTGTATGCTCTTGTCACATCCCTGCTTTGTAGTAGCTTGGGCAGAGGTCACCCCTGTATATTAACAATAGCAAAAGACCAGATCTGACTAGTAATTGCCTAATAATCCAGTTGAAAACGGTCATTGATATGCCACAGGTTATCAAAGCAGTTCTGAGACAAGGGGGCTACTATAGAACCGAAAAACATTTTGATTGACAAGCTGCTCAAAAATTTTAAGTGAAAGCAGGTAGTTCAAATCTTGCCTTAACCAAAAGTGCCCCTGGCAAGTCACATCACTCTGCCTCCATTCCTCACGTGGAAAATGTAGGTAAGAATAGCATACATCTCCCAGGGTTATTGTGAAGACCAAATGAGACAAGTTAGTACTCTGTAAACCTTTAAAAAGTATTTAAATGCTATTTATTGTTGCTATTTTTATTATAGAGATCAACAGTCTCTAAGCACAGACTCCTTTGGATTTTCATAATTAATGAGAAATTTAAAATTCTTAAAACATAGTTAAGAGTCTAACTTTTAATTTTAAATATCTCAATGAAAACCAGCTGTATTTCATAATCATTAATCCATTGACAAGTCCTCAACAAGAGGCTGGTTTATTATACATGAAGGGGTTTGTTGTTGCTGTTATTTTTTATAGTATTTCATACTGCAGGAGGATTAACCATTAATATACGTCAACAATCCAACAGGTTATTTGGTTGCTTCCTAGCACAGATACAGGTCTCAGTATTTGAGATGTTTCAGTTTCCAGTGGGCATTTTGTATTCATCTTGTTAAAATGGGACAAACTGGTTGATTGCATCATATTTCAATTTCTAATATACTAAATTCTGAGTTCATTTCCCATGGCCTTTTAGTTTACTTGACTTGACAAAAGAGAATAAAACTGGCATGTATGTAATAATTAACAACAAAAAAATAGAAATCCACTTTTTCTTAACTTCATATAACTTTAGGACTATTCTTCAGGCTCTTTGATTCTCCCTTTAAAGAACTAAAAGTTAAAATATCAGTTTACCACTAAAAGTGAACATTTAGATAGCACATTGAATGTAATGAAAAATCATGCTGCATTTGAGTTATGATAAACTGCAAAATGATGTTATTCTACTAACTAGTTCACATGCCTACAAAAGACTCATACTTTGTTTTTCTTGAGATCAAGTGTCCTTTGCACTTGCCAAAATACTAAAAGTGACTCCCTCTCAGCGTGTGAAGTGGAATGGTAAAAGAATTCTTTTTTCCAAAGATTTTTTAAGGTGCTCTATGAAGATATTGAACACTCTTTAACAGTAAGAACATTAAGTACTAAGCCACAAACAAGCATCTTAAGTTGTAAGAGAGGGAGCACAAGGGGAATATAGGCTATAGGGCTAGCAAACTAATCTGCCTTCATCAGGTCCTTAGAGGAAGCAATAAACTCCTTTTGGAGATATGACCCTGCTAAAACTTCCTTAGGCTCACAGCTAGGTTTGAGTGGAAAGCTGGCCTCAGGTCCCAAAAAAGTACCTGGATGTAAACTGGGCCTAAACTATACCATACTCCAACAAGAAAAGGGGATTCTAGACATGTTGTAGAAGTAACTATTTCAAACTTTTTAAATAGGGGGTCAGTTCATTGTCCCTCCGACTGTTGGAGTGCTGGACTATAGTAAAAACAAAAACTTTGTTTTGTGGGTCTTTAAATAAAGAAACTTCACAGCCCTGGGTGAGGGGGATAAATGTCCTCAGTTGCTGCATCTGGCCGGTGGCCATAGTTTGAGGACCCCTGAATAGACTAATGAAAGTTCTTATTCAAATATATTTTGTAGACTGGTACCTATCTCTTAACCTTCATCCTTTACTCCACAGTCTGAAAAATAAAAGCAGGTCTGCAAAGCTAGACTGAACAATAAGTGCATAGCATGGCTAAGGATGTAGGGAGTTGGTCAATAGAATTTCACTGATTTACTGAAAGTTCTATAAAAACATACCGGGTCTTCTACTCAGGTAAGACTTTCAAGAAAATGTAATGGGGGCCTGACTCATGCAGAGACTAACTTCATGGGAGACTATCACATGTGTGGACTCCCTCAAATAAGAAGAAACTCATGCTTTCTGCAGCTAGGAAAAAAAAATTTATTTTCCCCAGCTTTCTGGAAAAAAAATGCACACAGCTAAAAGTGTAGTGTATATGATAATTATCTAAGAATTATAAAGGTACATCACAGCAGAGATTTATCAGCGTTTCCTTCCAAAACAAAGAGGTCTGCAATTGCTCACAGTTGGGATATAGAGATAATTATTTCCTCAAGTGCCCAGGAGAAAGCAGAGGATTTTTTTTGTCCAAATCTACAAATATTCATGGAAATATCTACTAACAATCAACAAAATCTACTAATATTCACAGTAATATCTATGAATGTAATACCTAATAGACAAAGGTGTAGACAGTTAAGTCCAAATACAATTACTATGTCCAACTACATTAATGGTCCAACTTCATTTTTTGAAAAATAAATTTTTATGCTATCTTTTGTTTCCATGTTGCCTAAAATTTTTCCTGTATCCCTTCTTTTCCCAGAGAGACAATCATATAACAAGGAATTCTACTCCATTTTACAAGGGAAGAAAATAAAAGGCTCAGAGAAGGGAATGTTTTGCCCAGTGTATTACAGATAGTACACAGAAGAGCTGGGATTTAAACCAGGGTACATTCATTCCCAAGTGATTTCATAAATGTTTTAGTTCTTATATCACTGTATTTAATCTCTTTCTCCCCTCCTCCAAACTTGCAACCTAAAAACACCTGGCATTTGAGTCCCATGTAAGCTTTACCTGATCTATGAAGGCACTGCCACAACTTACTTTCTCCTAAATTCACTGGGATTTCTAAGTAAGTGGAGCAACAACCAGACATAGCACTCAACTCTAACTCCTTCCTCTCCCAATTTCTTTTAAAGTCGTGAAGCCAGATGTTTTATTTGGGGTGTTTTTAAAAACCACTTACAATGTAGAGATCCCTGATCCAAGCTTCTATTCCCCTCCTAAGCTGGCTCAGAGATTTAATTACTCATTGATGCATATTATCTCCCCTCCACAAACAGTTTTCATTTCCAAAGGATCTGTACACTGCTTTGTTGTGGCCCTGTGTATTGTATTGTGGTTCATATCCCAGATCATGGAGATAACTCTGAAGGAGGTGTGGTTATTGAGGTTTAAATCTGCATATTTGGTGCCACCTGTATATACATTTCTCTAAAAAAAGATGTTGAATTTGGAATCAGAAAATCTAGATTCAAATCCTTTTAAGATATCTGTGTGGCCTTGGAAATGTAACTTAATAAGAACAACAACAATAATAGCATTTATATAACATCTTGTGTTTTTCAAAGCAGTTTACAAATATCCCATGCAACAACCTTGAGAGATAAGGGCTATTATTATCACCATTTTATGTATGAGAAAACGGAAGCAAACAGATTTAATGACTTATTTGCCCAGGATCACACAGCTGGTAAATGTCTAAGGCTAAATTTGAACTCAGGTCTTTGGACTTCAGGGTCCAACACTCTTTACTTCACCACCTAACTGCCTCCAAATGCTCCTCTAGAAAAAGAAGGGGTTGGGCTGAGTGATCTCTATGATTCCCTTCCCAGATTTCAATCATTGATTTAGCTCATCTCCTCTCTTCCTCCTGAATTCAGCAAATAAAAAGTATCTGCTCTTCTCCAAAAGAACTTGGGCTACTGATTTAGAACATTTCCTGGGACTATATGTTCCATATAGTGACATTATGTCTTGCTGATTGATGTTCTCGCTAAATGATGATATGGTGTCTGGTAGATGAATGAGCTGATCTTTGTTCTACATATGAGAAATGCTTTATGAAGGGCTGTGTGTTCAAGGAGCAGACGCATAGAAACAGGGTGGCAGTGTCAGAACATGATCATCATTGTTTAATGGGATACAACTGGGCCATTCTTTTAATCAGTAGCTGAGGCTAATAGTCTAGGCATGAATCAGAACTTGGACCAGAACTGGCACAAACCCTACCCCTACACCATTCATAATGCTGCCTTAAAACTATCCCCAAAACTGTCCCCAAATACTAGCAATCCAGGGAAGTGTGTTCAAAATTTCCTTGTTGTGATACAGAAAAGGTTTACTCAGTTGTCTAGTACACCAAGGTATGGTTTTATAGGCTTGGCAGTTTACCAGTACATTATTAACTCAGTTGACTTTCTTAACATTCCCTCCTAGGGATAGAGAGGTAAGGTACTACTTATTTTTATTCAGGAAACTGAGGGACAAACAGATTCTGGAAAGGTATGGGGTTATCTCTATAATCCTAAAAGCTTTTTTCTTTTGGCTTATTGTTTTCTCCTGACATCTCAGATGAGTAGATAAGTGCTGGTTGCTTAAAAGAAAGGAGGTGAAAGAGACTAACAACCTTAGGAATAAATCCTTTTTTGCTCTATAACTGGCAGGCCCACAGCATGAAATCAGCGTCCCTCATCTCTCCCCACATCGGACTGGTATCATGCTCCACATCCTATAAATGAAGGCAAATATTCTCTCAGATACAGCCATAGACAAATACAATCTTCCTATGTTAGAAAGTAATCTATCTTTCTTCACAACTGATATTTCAGCTATAAAAATCTCTATCAGCTAACTACAACCAAATCCAACAAAAGACAAATCAAACATAGAAGGCAATGGTATGTCCCAATCACTAAAGTTAAAGCAGATATCTTTCTGTTAAAGTAGAGAAACAGAAAATACTATCAACTGCAATGATTTTATGAGGTGGCTTTGACGTGATTTATAAGAAGGGAAGAAGGGTATTTGTCGAAAGGATTGTCAAAATAAAATATATCGTTTATTATAGGGGGAAAAAACCAAGCCTAATTTGTAAGGGGGTTTCTCAACAGTTCTGCAGAACAAGCCTTTAGTGATAAGGGGGCGCAGCAATCGATGAAGCTGAGATTATAGGTCTGGAAAACACCCAAGATGGGGCTCTTTTGTGTGTGTTCTGGATCTCTGTAGCTGTGGTCTAGCAAAGCCTCTAGGCCTCTTCTCAGGATAATATCTTTCAATACATAAAATAAAATGCAAAGGATTGCAAAGGAAACCAATTATACCAAAATACAAACAATAAAATATGTATATTTTAAAATTTTCAGACCTCAGATTTAAGATCTTCTTAATCAAATCTTAAAAAATTCTTCACTGGGTCAGATCAATGATACAAGTAGTTCAGTGCTTCTAGCCCTGAAATGTCAACAGCACACCCATCTAATAAGCAATCTTAGCTGGAAAGTAGTTGGGTACAGTGGACAGGAAGACCTGAGGTTCAAATGTAGACTCAGATACTTACTAGCTGTGTGATGCTGGGCAAGTCAGTTAAGCCTATTTGCCTCAGTTTCCTCATCAATAAAATGAGCTGGAGATAGAAATGTCAAACTACTCTAGTATCTTTGCCAAGAAAATCCCAAATGGGATTATGAAGTCGAACATGACTGAAAAATAACAAAAATTGTTTTATATCCCAATGTAATTTCTTTGATTAAGCTGTAAGCACCAAAAGACCATATGCCTCATTACTTTTAAGAATTTCAAATAATCAATACTTAATGCTTACTGGGTTGTTGGAATTGATTAATAAAAGCTTGTCTATACCAAGTTATAGCTATAATTGCTTGTTTCAAAACCAACAAAGTCCCCAAACAATGGCAAGCAGTAGGCTTAGTTTCTTGTATAAAACATATTTAATCTTGGATTCCTTGTCCTATCACTTGTCACATTTTAAGCAATCCCAACATTGGGTTAAACCTATTCTCCCCTCTAACTATGCTGCTGAATTCCACTGGAGGAAATCATACTGCCATGTTGCTTGGATTTACAACAGATGAAAAAGTTATTTGAACTCAACTAGGCTCCTCCCCATATATGGCAGTCCTTTCATTCTTCCCTATTAATTATCATACTTACTCCAGTGACACTTTTAAACTTTCTCTTCTCCCCTCACAAGCCTCTTATACCACTCTCATTCCCTAGCCTATCTCATTATTAGGCTTTGCCTTCTAAATCAAGACTACCAGGAGCACCCTTTTCTGTCCTACTTCAATCCCAATGCCCCACAATTCTCTACTACTGTAGTTTCTGGGGGAAGAAGTAGCCTGGTTAGGCCAAATCCCCTTTTCATGCCCATGATCCCCATCCCATCCAGGGTCATGACCACTTGATCTCATGCACACAGCTTCCTCATTCCCCTTAAAAACCTACATTTGACCCCTGGCATCCTTTCAGGCTATCATACAACATCTCTTTCCCCCTTTCACAACCAAAGTCCTAGAAGAAGTCTGCTGCTTCCATTTCCTAGCACTCATTATCACTTCTCAGCCCTTTGAAGTCTGGTGTGGACCCCAATCTTCTGTTTAGGGACAGGGATCTTAACTGATAAAGCTTCCATAACCATTTCTCTGACTTCATACTGTGTAACCAGCAACTTTGTTGAAAACACCAACAGCTATTCTCCAGGTACTTGTGTTCATTCTTACCCCTTTCCTTTCCTGCCATACTCCCATAACCAATCTGTTGCTAAGTGTTGGCAATTCTGCCTCCACAGTATCTCTGGCAATCTTTCCCTTCTTTCTCCTCATATAGCCACCATCTTTTTTTTTTTTCTTACAGTGTTTTGCAAACTTAATTCTTTTTTATAAAGCTTTTTATTTTCAAAACATATGCATGGATAATTTGACAACACTGACCCTAGCATAGCCTTGTGTTTCAGATTTTCTCCTTCTTCCCACCTCCTTCCTTAGATGGCAAGCAATCCAATATATGTTAAACATGTTAAAAATATGTTAAATCCAATATGTATAAACATATTTATACAATCCTCTTGCTGCACAAAAAAAAATCAGATCAAAAAAAGAAAGTAAATGAGTAAGAAAACAACATTCAAGCAAACAATAACAAAAAGAGTGAGAATGTTTTGTTGTGATCCACACTCAGTTCCCACAGTCCTCTCTCTGGGTATAGATGGCTCTCTTCATCACAAGATCACTGGAACTGGCATCAATCATTTTATTGCTGTCAAGAGTCACATTCATCAGAACTGATCATCTTATAAATATTGATGCTTCCATGTACAATAATCTCCTAGTTCTGCTCCTTTCACTTAGCATCAGTTCATGTAAGTCTCTCTAGGCCTCTCTAAAATCATCCTCCTGATTGTTTCTTATACAACAATAATATTCCATAACATTCATATGCCATAAATTATTTAGCCATTCTCCAATTGATGGGCATCCATTCAGTTTCCAGTTTCTTGCCACTACAAAGAGGGCTGCCACAAACATTTTTCCACATGTAGGTCCCTTTCCCTCCTTTAAGATCTCTTTGGGATATAAGTCTAGTAGAAACACTGCTGGGTCAAAGGATGAACAGGTTGATAATTTTTTGATCATAGTTCCAAATTTCTCTCCAGAATGGCTGGATCCATTCACAGTTCCACCAACAATGTATCAGTGTCCCAATTTTCTCACATCCCCTCCAACATTCATCATTATCTTTTCCTGTCAGTCTAGCCAATCTGAAAGGTATGTAGTGGTATCTCAGACTTGTCTTAATTTGCATTTCTCTGATTAATAGTGATTTAGAACACCTCGCGTGATTAGAAATGGTTTTAATTTCTTCATCTGAAAATTGTCTGTTCATATCCTTTGACCATTTATCAATTGGAGAATACAGCCACCATCTTTGTTGAGTCCTTCAGTATCTCTCACTTGGATTATTACAGTAACCTCTTTATCAGTTTCCCTTTCCTTTTCCAATCTATGCTGCACATGCATCTACCAAAATATACTTCCTAGTAACAGATCTGAACACATCCATCTCCTGCTCAAAAAATTTCATGAACTCTCTAGTGCCTCTATGATAAAAGACTAATGCCTCAGCCTGGTTCCAACTTACCTTTCCAACCTTATTGTACATCATTCTCCCCTTCCTCTTCTGCCTTCTATGAGAAACTTTTTCTGATTGATTCACTAGTCTTATGTTTTCTCTACTTTCAAATTACCTTGCATTTGCTTATCTTTGTACATGTTATATCTCTCCAGGAGATATCTCTTCAAAGGGAGAGATGAGGAGCAATGATGACTAACATGTTTGTGTTTTTGTATTCTTAGCCCTTAGAACAATCCCTTGTACACAGTAGTTAATATTTATTAATGTAAATTGATTTGGTGCATTTTACTTAACATACTGGCAATATGTTTCTTTTTCTTTTTTCCTTTTCCTTTTTTTTTTTTTTTTTTTTTTTTTTTTTTACTGAAACTACTATCTTTTAAAATAAAATTTTACTTAAGGATTTCCAAATGTCATAAGTTCAGAAAATTCCTTTTATCATGGGTAGACTGGTAGTATTGATAGAAGCCAGAAAGAAAAAAGGACTCTCAAGTCCTCATCTGTAAGACAGAAAATGATGATTTAGAGAATCTTTACAATCCTTTCTAATCCAAACTATATGATCCAATGAACTATGTTTTTCATTTTCATTTTCTTCTTCTTTTTCTTCATCATCATCATCATCATCATGATCGTCATCTTCAAATAGTTGTCACTTATAGAGGTATTTTAAATTACAAAGTGTTTTGGGTACCTTTTTTCACTGGTTCCTCCCAACAAGCCTATGAGATATTATATACATTATTATCTCAATTTACAGCTGGAAAAATCATGTCTTGGAGAAGATTTAGGTGATAAGGTTCAATTTCCAGAGAACTCTCCCCTTTGGGACTGACTACCAAAATGGATACCCCATTTGTGGGATGGAGTGCTGTGGAATGAATATTAACTACTTTGAGATGTCTATAACATAGTTCAAAAGTCTCAGAGTGGGAGTTTGGATCCAAGATCTTCTAAAACAATGTGGCACAGTAGGAAAAATATTGGACCCTCAGACTATAAATAACTAAAACTACCACAGTTGAGTGAATGAGTATACAAAACAGGTGAGACAAATACAGAAGCCAATACCTAGACATTTACAATCACTTCACACCTCAGGGACCAGATAAATTATATTATTAGGTACAGAAAAAACTTACTGTTGTGATAATAGAACTATGATCAGTAATCTTTTTTTTCTTAGTCATGGAGAATGGAAAAGTTGTCAAAACCCTGGAAAAAGGCAAATCCTCCCTATTCAGCTCACCTCCCTATTTTCAAAAAAGAGTAAAAAAGAATGGATCCTCAGGAAATCACTCTTCCAAAATTCTGATTATTAAACAAATGATTTATGAGCAATTTGAAAAGAAAGATGTGATCAGTAGCAACCACTATGGGTATACCAAGAACAAACTATATTCCTTTTCTTTTTTAAAGCATGTGACTGAGTTGGTAGAACAGGAGAAATTTGTAGACATAAATTACCTTGATTTTAGCAAGAATTTTACCACATTTTGTGGTATCGCTGAAAATAAGGAGGAGGTAGATTAGACTTGGTAGTAGGTGGTGAGGTGAATAGAGTTCTAGGCGCAACTCAGGAAGATTATTCTATTTTAATTCAAAGTTGGTCTTAGACATTTATTAGCTGTGTTACCTGGGCAAGTCACTTCATTCTGTTTGCCTCAGGTTCCTCATCTGTAAAAAGGAGCTGCAGAAGGAAATGGTAAACCACTTATAGCCAAGAAAACCCAAAATAGGGGTCAAGATTCAGACATAAACATCTATTCAAAGAGTGGCTTAATGGATTTCTGTCAGTCTAGAAGAGAGGCCTAGTTAATAAGTCTTATATATTGTTCAACATTTTCATAGATGTTGTTAAAGATAAAGAAATGATCAGATTTGCAGACTGCAAGAATTAGTGCCGATAGTTAATAGGGTGAATGGAAGAATTAAGACTTCAGAAGTTGGCAAATTGGAGACAATCAGTCAAAACTAACAAGACAAAATTTAAGTGAGATAGATAAATATTTTAAGTAAATTTTTTTTTTTTTTTTTTTTTTTTTTACAATAGAGAAAAGAACAGACAATTTAAGAAAATGTTTGAGGGCTGTCCTTGAATAAAAGCTCTCAAGAGACAACAGTGAGATATAACTGCTAAAAAAGCTATGACCATATGTAGAGTAGTAAATTTAGTTCTAGGCAGCCACTTTTAAAGAGAGCCACTGACAAACTCACCCAGGGATATCATGTTGAAGAGATTGTGTAATAACTGTTAATTATTTGAAAGAGTCTAATATGGAAGAGGTCTTGAATTTATTTTGTGTTTCTCCAACTGGATCACTGCACAGGATAGGAAGACTTCAGCTTATTATATTTTTTTAAACAAGTAATGTAATTTTACTAGTAAATTAAATTCAAAAGGAAAGAGATAGGCTGCCAAAAAGAAGTGAGCTGCCCAGCATGAGAGTGGTCCAAACAAAAACTGAATGGCTGGTCCCCGGTCTGCAATGTTATAGAAAAGGATTTCTGAATCATACCCCAATTTGGATAAGAATTTTCTTGTCAGGGAAGATCAGGAAAATGAAACATTTTTTTAAAAATTGTATTTCATAGTTTTCTCCTAAATCTTAGGTCTTGGTCTTATTTATCTTCCATTTTCTCTTGATGGAAGCTTGTTGTAGAGCATCTTAAAGATGATCCAAAAGAAAGCCAAAGGAAACAGTGATGGTTATACTTCATTATTTTAAGACCCCTTTTTTTTTCACGCCTGGCAACTACTAAATCAAAACATGCACTGTGGCAAGCATCCTATCCATCAGTCTAACAAATGGCATATCAAAAGGAGCCAAACTTCCAGTGTAGGTGGGGTGCACGGGATGCTGGCACTTCGGACAGGACCACCCCCAAAGGCTGAGGAATCGGCCTCAGTTTCCCCCGCACTCGCAGCGTCCTGGATTGCTCAATGTCTGACCACCGAGCCCCCGGAACAAGCGGCTAACGGCCTCGGACCGCGTCCCACCCACGCCGCAACAGCGGCTCTGCCATGCAAATACAACGTCTAGGTATCTAAAGCTTTGCCGATCCAAGCTGCCCCCTGGCAGGATCGGTTACCGGTGGAGGGGCAGAGGGCAGAGTCTAACCCGGGGGCTCGGAGCCGCCCGGGCCCGTGCACGCGGCCCCCGCCCCACCTGCCTGGCTCTCGGCCCCGACAGATCCGCCCCGCCAAGCCGCCGCAGGCGGACGGACCGCAGCCACGGACCCCCAGACACCCGCGCGCGCGCTCCAGATGTGCACTTACTCGCCCTCGGCCGTGGCAGCTGCTGCGGGGCGTGCGGGGGCCCCTGTCCGCGGCGGGCTGCGTTCATGGCGCCCCGGCCAACCTCCCGGCCCCCGCCGGGCCAAGGTCCGTGGGCGTCGCGGGTGGAGAAAGGGGAGGGGGCCGCGGGCGGGGAAAGGGGGAGGGGGCCGCGGGCCGGGCAGGTGAGCACGGGAGCGCCGCCCCGGGCTCAGGCCGCCGGCTGCGTCTGGAGGACGGGGCGTCCTTCTGCCGGCACGGGCGCCGCCTCCAGCCGGCCGGCTCTCTCCTCCGCTTCTCGCCCGGCGGCGCAGGCTGCGGCGGCCCGGCCGCGCAGGTGGCTCCTGCTCCGTGCGCTCCAAGAGCGCCCGGGCCGGCCGGACTGTAGCGCCCCCTCGGCCAGGGACCTGCCTGGGGAGTCCGCCGCTCTCCAGGGGCGCCGCTGCCCCCGCCCCCCTCGCGGCCCGGGCCACGTCCCTCGGCTGCCTTGGAAGCTGGCCCCAGAATAGCAGAACGTCTCCGTCCCAGCCGCGGGCATCCCACACCCTCCTCCCTCCCCAGGCCCGGGCAACAAGTGTGAGCCAGCTCTCCTCCTCACCGACCCCCATCCCTTTGGAAGAGACCGTTCTGGTGACATAACCGTAATGAATAAAGCGAGAATCTCAGGAGCCCCGAGTTCGGATCCTAACTCACCCTCTCAGCCCATCTTCTCATCTGCATAGGAGGGCTAAGAATAGCCCCTGCTTCGCCGGGTAGCTGTGAGGATCAGAACACGTGGAACCCTTTATAAACACCACAGTACTATCCATAAGGGGCTAGTGATTGTATCCTTGCCAAGCCTGTCCTGGTTAAACCCGGCTGCATGCAGAGGGTGACCTCCCCAGGCTGGCCGGGCAGAAGGCTAACCTGGGGGATATGGAGGGTTTGCTGCTATTCATTCAACACATATTTATTACATACATTTCGTGCAAGGGTCTGATCGAAGACATGGTGCGGGGCGACGCCGGCATTGATTTGGAGCCGAGGGCATGGGACAAATTTTTTCAGGCTAGACTAGGACAAGTTCCGCTACCCTAGCCTCCTCCACACCCCCGTCTCTTCCCGGCACAACAAAAGACCAGAAATCTTAAACCAACTGTATCACCAAATTGTACCCCGCTTGCTCTATAACTGGAATAGTAGTTTGGAATGAGACAAAAAATGGGACAGAAATTCATGAACAGAGAAGAGTATTTTGGTTCCATTTTGCAGGTTGGGGTCCAGGTGAGGACCTCAAGTCATCCATGATGCTAAAAACCACAATCAAGACCAGACAAATATAAAGTCAACCAGTCAAGCCCAGAGGAAATCTGGAATCCCAGTTCCAGAATCGGTCTGGATGATCTGTAATAAGCCAGGGAAGGTTTTAGAACTACTGGGACAGAATCACTCCTTAGGATTTCTCCTAGGGAAGAAACATGGAATTGCATCAGAAAGATCCAACGTGAAGCTAAGCAAGTATATTAATCCCTTAGCTTCAAGTTTTGTCCTAGGTAAAATTGAGATATGGATTAGCTATCCAGTGCAGTAGATAGTGTCAGGTCCGGACTCAGGCATTCGCGTATGGCCTGAAGCACTTCCTAGCTGGGTGACCTTGGACAAATAAGAAAACCCCAAATAGGATCAGGAAGAGTCAACTCAACTAAACAAAAACACAAACTAAGATAAGCACCTTCCTTACTCTGCAAACATTTAAGTGATATTTATACCATCTATTCCCTAATTTTCCCCACCTACCTTACACGGTTTCTTTCTCTCTCCTGCCCTCCCCTTCCACTTGTCCTTTGCTCATGTGCCAGAGTTCTCCGGCACTAAGGAAAGAAGCCACACCTCTTCCACATCAAACTGTCCTGTGTAAGTCAAACAGCTAGCATTTATTAGTCACCCACTTTGACTGGCACTGAGCCAGCTGCTAGAGATACAAAAACAAAAAGGAACTAGCTTCTATTCCCAAGGAGTCCGTCCAGTAGGAACACCAACTAGTTTAGATCCTGACCTTATCTTTCTTTTTCTCCTCCTTTCTGCATGGCACCAATCCTTTATATCTAATAGCTATAGGAATGCATTATTTTTTTAAGTGGTACTCCCCAGTGAGTGTAACAGAGGTCAATAGACAAATCATTTGGCTCAAACTTTTGTACTACTACAGTGATGCAACTAGGAGGGGCTCTGTGGCTAGGGAATTGACCATATTATTTATTTCAGCTCTCACTGAAAGTAAACAAGGCATATGTGCTTTCATTTGCAGGGTTTAAACTTTAAAAAAATTAATTTATTTTGCCCTCTTCTTGTTAAAAATATTGAAATATTTTCCATTTGAAATATTTGACATTTTCATTCTCATCTTGAACCAGAAGACTCTTCTGTTCTTTTCAAACCAGAGTACCACACTTACTCTGAGGTAGCGTACATGTCCCTTCTAAGTTCCAGCTTAGCATGGTCGATGGAGCAGAGAATGGATGATTGTGATTGAGAAGACTTAGTTTCCCATCCCATTTCAAGTATTTTACAACTGTGTGACACAGCCTTTCTATATTTGTTTCCTCATCTGTAAAATGAATATACTATAGTATGCAAGACTTTCTTCATGAGGGCTGTTCTGAGAAAATCAATGTAATATTAACAAGGATGAATGGCTAAAGTCCCAAGAATGTTCTTTATAATGTTCATTCTTAATGCTCTCTAATGATTACTAGCCCGAGAATCATACAATTGTAGAACTTTAGAGCGGGAAGGAATTTTAGCAATTTGTTCCTTATTTGTTATGTATCCCAAACTTCTATAGCCACCATACTTCTTATGACTGCCTTCTGAATGAGGCTCATTTTTAAATCTTTTGTGTGTTCCACACACAATCTTCATGTAAACATCACTCCTGGTAGGGTAATTTTAAAAATTTTTAAAAATTTTTTTAAAAATTTAAAAAAATTAAAAAAAAATTAAAAAAAATTTTAAAAAATTTAAAAAAATCTATTTATATGATTGGTACAAATATACAAATGCTGATGAATGAACTCTATAAATCTGTCCATTTAACTGCATTTCCACTCTAGCTCTATGTCTCCCTAAGTAAAAATTGGGGTGGCTCCCTTCCAAGAGGGAAATTAATGAGAGGTAATATGGTGATAGCTATAGTTCCCCTAACAGGTTACATATGTTGTACTTGTCAGAGGAATGTTAGTAAACATTTAGCAGTCCTTTCTCTAAAACTAAACAAGCCAAAAATATAAGTAATCACAAACACTTTTCAAATGTAATCTGACATTTTCTCCATCACTTCCTTAGATCTAGACAATCAAAAAATAATAAATCAATCCTTAATTTGTCCAGTTTTCCAATTTTAAGGTGTATAAATGTTCACATTGAAAATTTAACAACAAAGCTGGTTCAAGCTGGCTTCAGTCCACTATGGACTTATTCTTAATATCTTTCAAACTGATCTCTAGAAAAAGTTAAAAAAAATAATATAATCATTCTGCTAAAACTCTATGGAATTCCTTCTGGTGAAGCCTTATTGTTTTAAATTTTGGAAAATAACAGTCTCCAAAAATTCAAAACTACAAATGACCTGAAGAAAGGATTTAGATAGATTGTAACATTATTAATGATTGACTTATATGCCTGAAATGACTAAAATATATCACACCCAGGAGATGTACGATCACAAAAGGTAGTAAGCCAATAATGTAGAGAGCACTAGGGATAACAGATGGACATTCTGAACAATGAATGACTACCTGTACAATGGCAAAAAAAAATCTGGAGAAAAGTCTCTAGGATATTGGGTTAGACAGTCTATAAGAATTTTTGGAAAGGATCACCAAGAATAAAAGGTCTAAGATAGATAGATCTTCTCCACTGTGATGAGATCGGAACTCACTGAAGTATTGAAATACCTGAAGCAACTGGTTGATTCAACAGATAGAACACTGAGTCTGGAGTCAGAAAGTTCAAATCTGGCTTCAGACACTAGCTGGGACACTTTTGTTTGTCCTAATCCTCTGGAGAAGGAAATGGTAAATAACTAACTCCAGTATTTCTCTCAAGAAAATCCCATGGACAATATGGTCCAAAGAATTAAGACATGACGGTACAACAAAAATTAAAATTGCAGTGTAGCATGTATGTAATAATTTAATCATATAATTAATCATAAACACATAATTAATTATATTATACAAATATATTATTAATTAATTTTATATTATATATTTAATTATATAAATAGTTTTTTAATGAATAAGTGCATAAAAAGAGTTGATGATTTTGGGAGATTTGGGACAACATACATGGTGAAATAAGAGTATGACTCTCTTAGGAGAGACATTTATTGCAAACTATATCATCTGAAGCTAGACAAGTAATAAAATTATGTGAAATGTTTACTTGGGCTGTCTCAAAGCCATATAATGTCTCATATTAAAAACATGTAATTTAGAGAGGTAAAAGACTTTAGAGGGAAATATAATATAACCATTCCATTTTACAAATGGAGAAACTGAGGCCAGATGAGTCAAGTGCCCCAGATCATGCAGCTATTGAGGAGATAAAGCAGAACTGGAACTTAGGTCCTCTAATCTCAGAAGCAATATTCTTTTCACCATGTCTATTTCCTGTCAATATTAAGATCTTTTGCATCACTCAAAAGCAAGCTAACAGGCAAACAAGAAAGAGAAGAGATGGCTTGAGTCCATATTAAAATATAATGCCCCATAACCTGTCCCTTGAAAATATACTTTAAAGGGTCAGGGTAAAGCATTTGCATGAGACAAATCACTGTTTCATTGACCTTACCTGTCTTCTTTCAAAGTTAGTACTCATATTCAGTGCCAACTTTCCCAGATTTATTCCCTGCTTTTTAAACACTCTTCTTCGACCTTAGCATTGTGAGTGCTTGCTTTATGAAGTATGGGTCCATCTGCTATGAAATCCTATTTATTTGCACAATTAATTTCCCAGATTCATTCATCTTACAGCCAGAGAACCTCCTGGTATTTGTGGACTAATGCAAATTATTTATGGAAATCTACCTTTAGGAATTCCTCATATAAGATCCAAATCAACAAATATCCTTTCGATATACTATACTAGAAATTGGGTATAAAAAGACAAAACATAAAACATCCCTGTGTTCTCAGGGAGCTTATATTCTATTGGGGGAATCTGACATGTGTACAAGTAAATTACAAGGAGATAATATCAGAGAAGGTTTCTTGGAGATGGAGCACAACTGTTCCTTGAAGGGAACACAAAAAGGTTATTGAATAGTCTAACTAAGTGATGATGAGGGCCTGAACTATAGCAGCAAATATATATGAGAGCAAGAAATGGGATACAAAAGATATGGAAGTAGAATTAACAATTCTTGGCAAATCATAATAATTGTTTATGAGGAGTTGGGAGTGAAGAAGAGGTGAGAATAAGGGATAACTCTGAGGTTACAAATCTGAGTGGTGAGGAAAATGGTGGTGGAAGAGAGAATGGTTTGGGAGAGAAAATAATGAATTTTTGGGGAAGTCAGAAGGCACCTACTTTTGTTTATACCTGTGATCCAGGATGCTGAACCTGTTTGACTGATATATAGTAAAACATTGTGAAGTGTTAAATCTGAATATTACCTTTTCCCCCTACTTCCAAGTGGTACTAGGGATCCATTTTGAATAATCCAGCCATTGTGTAGGACTCAGGCAAGGTCATGTTCCACACTGAGCACTGTCAGAAGGATTGCCAAGGGGAAGGAAAAAAAATCATGCTACAATCAGGTTTGGCCTCCTGCCAGATCCCATTTCAGAGTTCCCCCACCAGAACTGAGGTGTAAGAATGTTTTTTTTTAGCATTGTCAAGGCAGAAAAGCTTCTGTACAATGAGATGCCATTATGAGATTAGCCCAATCTTCATATCAGCAATACCAGTCAGGAATCTATTTACTGATTTCGTTTGGGATTAAGGTTCTGCATTGAGGTGATTTTTTTCTTAAAAAAGGGCAGCTAGGGGCACAGGGGATAGAACACTGGCTCTGAAGTCAGGATGACTTGAGTTCAAATCTGGCCTCAGACACTTAACACTTCCTAGCTGTATTACCCTGGACAAGTCACTTAACCCCAATTGTCTCAGAAAAAAAAAGAAAAAGAAGAAAGAAAGAAAGAAAGAAAGAAAGAAGAAAAAAAAAAGAACCAGTAGAATGGTTTATCTGGTCCTGCATCATTCAGAAGAGTGCTAGGCAGGTTTGTTATGAGAAGCAAGGAGTTCTGTCTCTTCTATGTTCAAAGAGCCTAAATGTCATTCACATTTGGAATCCTCAATACTTGACCAAGGTGGGTTAATTGTAATTAACAGTAATATTTATGAAATTATACCCCGAGGGGTATCAATATGATCCAGGCATGGAAGGCTATTTTCTAGACCTGACCTGTATGCTTTTGATAGAGTTATGCTTTTGGTTTGGGCATCACCCTCAGAATTCAGCATTTCAAAGATTTCGTAGACCACAGCACAGTAGTCTATTTCAATAGAATCCTATAATGACAAAATATGTGATAAAACTTTGAAATTTTAATTGGAGTCAATCAGATGAATATTTCAAATATTCTCATTATATGCACATATTAGAAAGTCAGTCTTTTTCTTCTCAAAATGTACCTTTATCACAGGTAGATTAGATTTCTTATATAAGAATTTATTAGCAAGTCTGCCCAAAATGCTTATCTTTAAGACTACTGGAAAATATTGCAATTTCCCTTCAATTACTAATTGTTCCAGCTTGTAAATTATTCATATTAAAGGAAAAAGTTGTATTCTGTCAGATTTTGCTGACAAATTCAAATACCACCTTCAAAACAGGATGAACAAATCTTCATGATTCATACATTCTTAAGAGTTGGAAGGCACTTTAAAAATGACCAAAAATGACTTCAAAAATTAATCTTCTGTAATATCACAAAATGGGCATTCAGAGTTTGAAGCCTAAAAGGATTAGGAACAGAAAAGATTGGGTTCTTCCCCCCTTCTTGTTCTTAAATCTATTTGTGAGACAATTTTCTTGTAGTCTGGATTACTCAACTCAACTTGGGATAAATGATTAAAAATATGGGAAATTCTACTCTTATCTATAAACTCCTCCTCCATCTTTCATTTTTCTTATCTTGGTTATTCATTAATCTCATGATTTTACTGAGGCTGAGGGAGTTAAATGATTTGCTAGAGTCACCAAGTTAGTATGTGTTTGAGGCAATATTTAAACTCCCGACTTCCAAGGCATTGTTGTCCTTATAGTCTTAGAGCTATTTCTGTGAAAAATCTGTTCTTGTATTAAACTAATTTATGTAGACTCTTTGAAGGGATCTTGAGCCATTATTTCTCCAACTGCTTACTTTCAGGCAGGGTAATGTGTATTTTCTTGGTGAAGACCTATAAACTCAGTTTAGCCCATTCTAAGATTTTATTACCAATAATAATGGATCAAGAAGATTTCTTATGCCCAAACTCATTTTTTTCTTATTGTAATTCAACTTTAAAAAAAAATAATCAGATTTCTAGTAAACATTTTTGTTACTATTGATGTTTGGTCATGTCTGACTCTTTGTGATCCCACTTAGGGTTTTCTTGGTAAAGATATTGGAATGGTTGGCCATTTCCTTCTCCAGCTCATTTTTATAGATAAGGAACCTGAGATAGATTGATAACTGAGAGTTAAGTGACTTGTCCAGAAGCACACAGCTAGTAAATATCTGAAATTGAATTTGAACTCAGATCTTTCTGATTCCAGCCCTGTTACTCAATCCACCTGCCCTTTTATAAACATGGAGAATAATTAATTGTCACAGAAAAATGTGCCTTATAAAAATGTATTATATTGAAAATAAAATCAAAGCGTTCATTAGAGTTCTGTTTCTTATAAACAACTCTCAATCCCTTTAACTTTGTCTATAAGAAAAGATGCCTCCTTTTTACTTACCTTTGTCTCGTTACTCAAATTTTTCCTTATCATTTTTAGTTTTAGCAGCATATTCGCTAATGCAAAATCTAGGAGGGGGGAGAATGACTTTCTGGATGCATGTTGTACTCAAAGAGAATATAGCACTACATAGTCTTTTTTTTATTACTGCCTATGTGATACTTCAGATGTTCCTCTTCTTCTGATTCATTTTCCATTGTTTCATTATTCTCCAGTAGATAAAACAATTTTATGAAAGTTCGTCTTATCACAAAACCCCTAAATTTCCATTTGCCTTCCCCAACTTGGATCACAATAAATATATGTTTTTAAAGTTATGTGACTAGTCATTTGGAGGAATAAATGATATCCACATCAGTTGAAGGAATTACAGATTTTAATTTAAAAAGGTAAAGACTAGCAATAGCTCCCTTCCCATAGTTTTTTTTAAAACAATTATAAAGTGAAATAGTAGTAATATTATGTTGTGTGTACCATCCCCCATTTTAGAAATGAGAAAGCTGAGGCTTTGAGGAGTTAGTTATGAGACTTGTCAGTGATTGAGCTGAGTTCAAAACACCTTTTTCTGATGTTCTTCCAATCATCCTGATATGTTAAATTACTTGGAAAATCGTTGTGAGGAAGAATTGTTTAATGTGACTACCAAAGGCAAACTCAAGCTAATTTGTGGAAATAATAGGAAAACACATTTGGACTCAATACACAGAAGAATTTAGTAATAATCAGAGCTAAGAACAGCTGGCCAATGATTCATCAAATAACAATGAGGCATGTTATAAAGGGGATTCCTGCACTGAATATGAGCTCTGATTAGAGAGATTCTGAGATCCTTGGCATCTCCACAAAAGTACTGGTTTAAAAATATAAGTACCCTTAAGATTTACCTTTAAGTGTTGAGTAATGGTCTCCATCACAATATTTGACTCATTCATTTCTCAATTTCTCATTTTGATGCCTTTGCCATATGTCAAAGCATGACAAAAACCACCTTTTTCTATGAAGTATGAATGTTATATTTTTTGAAATGAAGCATGTCAGGTGCATAGTATGATAGAATGTTCTTTCTCTGAACCTTGTTAAGATTACATTTTCTTTACCTGAACTTAGAACTACCCCTAGACACATATGAATGTTCTGTGTATTAAGTTAAAGATTCCTCTCCAATATAATGTATGCTTTCCTTATACTTCCCATAAATCATTTGAACTTCATTTAGTAGCTCAAATACAAAACTATTTTCAGGCTTATGACATTTTCATTTGGTAGAAGGGCTGTCCAACTTTGGGAGTTGCTCTTTTATAAAAATGCAAAGACTGCAATGATCTCTTCTCAGGATCATGTCCCTACTCATCATTTGAGACAGTGGGTCCTTTTTCCCAATCTGATCTTCTCTCAGAACTCAATTTCTATGATATTGTTCAGTTATAAATTCATCTTCTGCCTCTCTGACTATACTTTGTTAGGCTCTCTTTTTCTTCCTGAGAAAATGTAAACCTCAAGATTTAGTCTTGGGCCATTCTTTCTCTTAATAATTTTATTTGCTTTCATGATTTCAATTATTAGCTCTATATAAATGACTTACAAATATAAATCTCTAGATTGAATTTTCAACTTCCTGCTGAATCAATCAACAAATAAAAATTAAGTACTTCTTATATATCTGGCACTATGTAAAGAAGAGGCTACAAAGACAAAAATTGAAATAATTTTCAAGGAGCTTACACATATTGGAAGAAACAGCATGTGCACATATAAAGATACAAATAAATAAAAAGTTAAGAGGAAGTAGTTGGGAAAACAGGGCAAGTTTCATCTAAAAGACAGTACTTGAATTGCATCTTGAGGAAAGAGGAACATTCAAAGAGAAAGAGCATTTCAAGAATGGGAAATAGTAAGTGTGGAAGCATGGAGATGGGAAATAGAGAACCATGTGTGAAGAGATGACCAGTTTGACCAAATCATAGCAGGGAATACAGGAAGAGGGATAAAATATGATGAGACAAATTGTAGGGGGTTTTAAAAGTCAGAGAAGTTTCTATTTTGGCCTAGAGGCAGACAATCAGGATTCACAAGAGACTCTCAAAGAGAGTATGACATGGTCAGATTTGTGATTAAGGAAAACAAAATTGGCAGTTAAGTATAGGCTGAAACCAATGGAAGATGGAGGGCTGGGGGCATTGTCCTCTTGCTCTGACCTGTGTGGGCCTAGACCCAGGCAAAAGTCTAATTCTATAGGAGACAAGAGAAAATAGATAAAAGAATTCTGTATTCAGAACCAGCTAGTCTAGATTCAGATCCCACCTTTGTGACCTGTGTGACTGCAAGCCACATCATCTCTCATTACAATGAGTGGGTTAACCTAGAATTGAGTTTACTAGATGACCTCTAAGGTCCCTTCCAGATCCAGCTCACATAGAGCCTGCCTACCTTTTGTTTTAATTTTGTCTCATTTTGTCTTAATGATGCTCTCCAGACGGCTTTGACAAGCCCTTTTGCTCTAGGTTTATATAGGCATCTAAAGGCCAGATAGGAGGGCTCCACGTCACAATGCCCAGTGTCTCCCCCAAAACTTGTCCTCAGCCACACTACATTTGTGGTTGCTTCTCTCCCCCATCAGTTCTTCTAGTCGCTTAATGGATTGATCTCAACAAAGAGAAGAAATGCAGACAAGTAAGCTAATTAACACTAAAGTACAATAATGGCTAGTATACTTAATGTGTTACCCCTAAAAGAGATATACAGTTCATTCAAAGGAATGTGTTTCTAGAATTTAATAGTAATCATGGGGTGTGCAATGTCTGACTGGCTTCAGGGGGTGGGTTGGGGTATCTGCTAAGCCTCTCCTGGAGCTCTTTGCTTGGTTCCCATTTGCCTCTGCCCATTAGTCTGGGCAGGATTGTGTCTACATTATCCAATCCAATCTCCATCTCAGGTTCAGGTCCACTTCCTACTGGCTCCCTACCTCTTTTCCCTGTGGCATCTCATTTAAGGTCACTTACAAGAGGAAAGACTTAAATAAGAGTGGTAAAAATAAATCAAAGCAGAAGGTTTAGTGTGTACTTTCTGTTCCTCCTAACAATTCCCAAGGAAGAAGGTAGGACAAGAACCTGGAAGATAATTTTTCCATCATTCCTAGGTAAGTCTCCCCCAAATCTGTGATGAAAAGTAGCTTCCATTGTAGGAATTTGAAGCATCCTGTTGGTCATGGCAAGGCATCAGACCTTGAATAATAGAGGGAGAAGGGTGTGTGGTTTTGTTCCAGGTAAAAATGAATTTGAACTTTTGCCTCCAGGCCTCCTATTCTAGCCTCCAGGTTTGGGCATTTAATTTGGTTCCTGTACCTTTAATGTTGGGCAAGTCTGAAGGGTTTTTCTCCATGACTCCAAGGTGCCTGGATATCACATATTTCTCAAGGCAGCCAGAGATGGGAAAGGTACAGACAAACCTTAATCCAAACTCATTCCTCAACTTTAGAAACCAGTCCTTCATTTAAATCCTGACAATGGCCTCTAGATCCCCTTACTTCCCATCACCCCTAGATTTGTGGGAGAGGCAGGAAGGTCATTACTCCTAATAGCTCACATGTCTGGGGTCTTTAGCAGTGTACAAAGCCATTCTGATACAATTTCCCAATTGATCTTTCTACAGGTTCTATGAGATAGACATATTCGGTATTATCCTAATTTTCCAGATTGGGGTGTGATGGGGAAGGGAGGAAAGATCAGAAAACTGAACTAAAAAACCCAAAGTCACAAACTTCAGTTGCAAATTTGAGTCTCTCAACTTTAAGATCAGCTTCCTTTATTAGCTGATCTAGGATAGAAATTTCAGCCTGTGAGTCAAGTCTATTTGGAGTCTGCAATGGAGCATGTCCATTTAAGGACACTCCTAGCTAAGTTAAGAAAGTATGATTACCAAGCTGGCTACGGGGTAATGAGTTTTTTGATCCACAACAATTCTTGAAGAGTACCTCTTAAATTGTACAAGGGCCATAAGTGCACTCAGTGGATTCAGCAGCTGAATCAGCCAAAGGATGGATCCTTGAGGTATTTAAAGTGGGAGATTTGGGACAAGGACAGGGAAAGTGTCTTCTCTAAGCCTCCTAAATATTAGAAGTCAAAAGATTAGTAGAGAGGACAAGATAGAACATTGGATAGCACTCAGAAACATATGTACAATGATGATTGTGGGATAAGACCACACGTATATTAACAAGAGATGAAACTGAAAAAAAATGGCAGTGAAAGCAGTGATAGAGTAGTGTGAATTCAATTCAGTGGAATATTTATCAAGCACCTATTATACCAAGGCTAGAGGCTGAGTACTGGAGAAATGAAAAGATGCACACTGATCCAATATACAGGGAAACTTGAAGGAGGAAAAGGCACTTCCAACTGGGAAAACTGGGAGCCTTGAGGGAAAGAGTCACACTGAAGGAAAATAAGGATTCTGAGGAAGGAATGAATACAGCATTTATTAGGCACTCACCACATGCACAGGGCTGGGGATCTAAATAGAAAAATAAGACAGTCTCTACTCTCAAGAATCTCACATTCTAATAGAGGAAACAACACACATGGAAGGTTCCAGCTGCAAGTCAGATGGAAAAGTCCCACGATCCTTAACACATAGGGGTAAAGCCGATGTTAATGCTTCTTTAATGCCATTTCCACTGTTAAAATTATATCAAGTTTACACTGTTGAACCAATTGAGAGAAGCTAAGACTTTGATGTCTAGAACTTGATTTTCCAAGTCTTCACTAGTTGGGGTTGCAAGAGCATTGCCAGGCTTTATATCCCCTGGGGTTGCTTCCCAGTATGATGTCTGATAGCATTGGCTGAAAGCATTATTATTCTCAAGGCTCTTGGGTTCAGGGCCCCAGGACTGATCCTTTTAGAGTCAAAGAAGGGATGGGAATCTAGATGGTGGTTTGCCAAGTTCCTGGCACCTGCTGCCTCTTGGCTCTCAGGGTGCCTTGAGCCTTCCAGTGAGATAGCTTGTCTGCCCCATGTGTGGTTAATGGGAATGGCTGACCTCTCTTCCACCCGAGTTGCTTCTTGGATCTTGGCTCTAAGGATTGAATTGTGGAAGTAGAACTAGCAAAGGAGGGACTGCCACTTTGAGGGTTCTTGTGCCTCTGACTCTGAGTGGCAGATGATCAGTGGTTGTTATGAGTGATGAGGAAAAGAGGTCCTGCTCTCCATAATGATTTCTTCTTTCAAAGGGAGGTGGTATATTTCAAACTTGTATGAATGCATGGAGACAGAAGAATGTCAAGGTTAGGAAATTACTAGTAAATCATTCCTTTTGGCCAGAATAAAAAAGCATGTGAAGGGGAGTAACGTGAAATAAAACTGGGAAACAGTGTAGGAAGGGCTTTAGATACCAGTCCCAGAGGCTTCTCGAAACAATAAGGAAATTTTTGGAGCAGAAAATGAAATTAGACCTGTCCCTCAGGAAGGTTATTTTATTACCTTTGTGTAGGATAAGTTTAGAGAAAAGAGAGATTGGAATTATGGAGAACAAGTAGGAAGTTAATCCAGGAGAAGCAATGAGGCTTTCATTAAGGTGGTAGCTGTGTGAGTGGAGAGGAAACATCATGAAGGTAGAAACTTTAAGATTTAACAATAAATTGGATATGTATGTGTAAAATGTGTGAGTAGAATTGAGTATAATAATGATAGCATTTATCTAGCACTTTAAGGTTTGCACTTTACAAAATCTCTTATCCAAGAAACAGTATTGAGAAGTAGGTGCTATTATTATCTCCAATCTAAAGAAGCTGAAACTGGTAGATTAAGTTTCTCAGGGACACACACAGCTAATTAAGTGTTTAAGGTAGAATTTGAACTCAGGTCCTCCTAACTCCAAGCTTTGTGCTCCCTATTCATAGTTTTACCTAACTGATTTTGAGGTGTAAGCCTTAGTGACTATAAAAACAGTAAATATAGGTTAAATAATAATATGTAATAATAGGTTAAAGGTTACAGAGGCTTAAACTATGATGGTGGTCCTTTGAGTGGAATAATGTTGTAGAAGCAGAATTTTCAAGTCTTAATAATTAATTAGTTATGTGGGAGATAATGGAGAGAAGAGTCAAGTATGACTCCAAGATTCCAAATTGAATGACTGAGATGACTTGGGTTTCGTTTCTTCAACAGATACAGTAGAGGTTGGAGGAGGAAGGGTTATTTTGAGGAGGAAGGAGAAGATAAGTCCTATTACATACATGTTTCATTTGAGATGCTTATGGGAGATCCAAGTGAAGATACCCAGAAGACACTCGGTGATGTAAGAGAGAGGTTATAGCATTGGGAAATGATCTACATAAAGAAGGATGAAATAAAGAAGAGTATAGAAAGAGAAGAGAAAGTCCCAGGACAGAGTTTTAGGGGACACCCATATCTAGAATTCAGAAAATGACTATGGATCCATCAGAAGGAATAATAAGTTAGGTAGGAAGAGAACCAAGTTCAGTGTCATGAAAGTGAAATCTATTTGCTGTGTCACCTTTCTAGAAAAAAGTGCTTACTGGTGAGTTTAAGCTATCATACTATATGTTATCACAGAAAGGAGGAGAGGGTATTCTTTTTGAAGGGCAGTGTGGAGACTGTAGATTTCAGAAGAGAGGTAGAGGTAATAGGGAGCCACTGATTGGTCTTCATCTGATAAATAAAAATAATGTTTGAAAAAGATGCATCTAGCTATTATGTGAATAATAAATGGGAATGGAGGAGCCTAAAAGTAGAAAGACTGAGTAGTTGCATTAATAACCCAAATGCAAGATAAGAATGGCTTAGATAAAGTTAGTGAGTCTGAAAATTAAGAAGGATTGGTATAAAATATGTTTTACAGATCGTTATTCTCTTTCATAGCCTTTTTAATAGCCTATCTAAACTATTCTCTTTTTTAAGCTTTTCCTGTGTTTTCTTGGTGGTTTTCTTGTTGGCTACTCTCTCTGTCTTTTTCAGTGATTTATAACTCTTGAGATTTATAATGGCACCACCAATACATTTAGTGTGATGATTTCAAGTAAATGGAAAATTGATTTTGGTACAAAAATGATAGACAAAGTACCTATTAATTATGTATATGTAGTTCATGAAAAAGAGAGGGACAGTCAGTTTCCATTGAATATATTCCTACAAATTGTCCCATCCCCCTCCATCTCTTGCTAGTCACTTCCTCTGTTTATGATACCATTGCATTCCTACTCTCCCCCACATTCTTTCCCCAATCAATATAGCTGGCAAAAAGGACAAGAGAAAGCAGGTCAGCTATGAGGAAAGAAACTCCTGAAGCATGCTTTTAACTTTATTAGGCCTATGGTATTTACCCACTGAACCGCACTATTCCCATCTCTATGCTCCAGTTTCCCAGGCAGTCTCTCTAACATCAATCCATTAATTAATTTCCACCTTTGCCCCTTCACCTTATCTTTACCCTGCCCCCTTTCTAGTCCTTGTTTTAGTTTAACAACTCAAAGGCAATCTTCATACCATATGACCACATGTGTGTTAAGTATCAGATTATCAAAGTGAGGATGAGGTTGAAAAGGGGCATTGGGGCCAATTATATAGATCCCTGAACATAATTTAACAAATATTTATCAACTACTTACTATGTGCAAGACACTATCCTGGGTGCTGCTGATACAAAAACAAAAAAATGATGGAGTACAACAATATGGAGGCAGCTAGGTGGTACAACAAAGTGGTGGACATAGAGTCAAAAAGACTTGAATTCAAATGTAACCTCAGAGTTTTAGCTATGTAACTTTGAGCAAGTCACTTAATCCTGTTTGCCTCAGTTTCCTGTTCTATAAAATAATCTAGAGAAGGAAATGGCAAAACACTCCAGTACCTTTACCGAGGAAACCCCAAATAGGGTTGTCACAAAGAGTTGGACATGACTGAAATGACAGAATGATACCATAACCACCACTATATGTAAAAAGATATGTAAATATAGGATAAGAATATATTTTTAAAAAATTCATTCTATTTCAGTAGATAATAGACTTAACTTTGGATCATGTCTGTATTTCTGGTTCATACCTCCAATTCCAACTTCAATAAATAAATGGTTTGCCTTTTTAAAAATCCTTTAGTCTTGCATTCCAGAAATATTTTTTTAATAACAGAACACCAAGTTCTGATTTATAATTAATTTAAAGGTATTTACCAGGGAAGATTAAGTGAATAATTAACCAAAGTGATCATAGTAACATCTCATTAATTCACAGTTCAAAATTCCAGTAACATCAACCAGCCAAAACAGAGACCTGGATTCAAAAGCAAGTGAAAAAAGCCTCCAAAATATGTCACAAAGGCCCCAGTACTAAAGCTAGCTAGTCCCTTAGACTCTAACTCATATCTTTAATGATTACTAAAGAATAATTCTTAGTTTTAGCTTTTAGCCTCATAGCCCTGTTCTGTAGCTAGGAATTTTAGCAACAAATCTAGTGATCTCACAGTTGGCTCCCCATGGCACCCTGGTCTACTTTAATTAGATGTGGTTGTGCTGATACAATGATGTGTGTATGTGTATATGTGTGTGTGTGTGTGTGTGTGTGTGTGTGAAGGTAGGACTCAGGAGAGGGGTCTGATGGTGAAAATAACACTGTTGGGGCATGTATCCATGTGGGGAAGAAGTACTTCAGTGTGAGCTAAATCTTGAAGAAAGCTTTGCTATCGTATACTTAATGAACTGAGGTCTTAAGTCCCACAGACAAAATAGACTCCCAAATCTAAGCACAAATCAACAAGTTATCAGCTTTAGTGAATGATGCTCATATGAATTCATAAACCAAATGGATGGAGTTCCAATCTTCTTGGATCTTGGACCAATTTCCTTCTAGAAGCATCAGCTACTGATTCAATGAGAGAGTAAATGACTGCTAACGTCCTTTTCGGTTTTAAAAGTCTATGATTCACAATAACCTGTCCAACAATAAGATATGGGAAGAGGGGAAAGTAAAGAGAATAAGCATTTATATAATAGCTGCTATTTGGCAACTAGATGGCAGAATGGATAGCGAGAAGATTTGAGTTCAGATTCGATCTCAGACATTTACTAGCTATGTGACACTGAACCATCATTTAATCACTTTTGCCTTAGTTTCCTCATGTGGAAAATGAGCTGAAGAAGGAAATAGCAAATTATTCCAGTATCTTTGATCAGAAAACCCCAAATGGAGTCAGACATGGCTTAAATCACTGAGTAATAACAATAACCATGTGGCTGATATTACACTAAGCATTTTTTTGTAACCAGTTATTTCATTTGATTCTCATAACAACCCTACCAGTACATAGTATCCCTATTTTACAGTTGAAAAAACTGAGGTAAATGGATTTTTCCAAAGGCCAAATCAAAATTCATGTTTTCCCAAGTTCAGATTACCCACTGTTTCACTGATCTGGAGAAAGTACTTACTAATGAAGTTAAGATGTCATTCATTATGTCACAAAATTTTAGAACTTCAGACCAGAAAGGAATGTTAGTAGTATATTTAGTCAAACTCAGACCTGCAAAAAGTTTCCTTTTTTCTATAACATACCTGAAAAATGGTTATCCAGTCTGTAATTAAAGATTGCCTGTGAAGGTGACACCCCCTCCACTGCTGCCCTTAAGCTTAGAGATTCAGAGCATATATAAAAAGAGAGCAGGAAAGAGCAGAAGAGCTAGACAGGGAAGGAGTGGGGGAGCAGGGGGAGGAAAAGAGGGGAGGAGAGGAAGCTTGCTATTTTGTAAAGCTGGGCTACAGAGGAAATTACCTAGATTGTAATTTATTGTAGCTTATTTCCTTTCCTTTTCAAGTACAAAAGTGGTTCTATGATCCCAATATGAGGAAGAGACAAATGACAACAACAAAATACTGGAATAGAAATTGGGAAGAGGCAAATAACAAAATACTGGAATAGAAATTTCTAAGAAAGTTCTGTCATTAATGGTACACATCCCTATGTCTCACCAACATCTATCAGGGGTCCTCAAACTACGGCCTGCAGGCCAGATGTAGCAACTAAGTATGTTTATCCCCCTCACCCAGGGTATGAAGTTTCTTTATTTAAAGATCCATAAAACAAAGTTTTTGTTTTTACTATAGTCTGGCCCTCCAACAGTCTGAGGGACAGTGAACTGGTCCCCTATTTAAAAAGTTTGAGGACCCCTGACTACATTCTCACAGTAACTCCTGTATATCAATGATTCCAAAGCATCAAGAAAACATAACAATATGTTCTATATCCTTTCCTAAGGAGCAGATCTGATTATAGCCCACAGACAAAATAGACTCCCAAATCTAAGCACAAATCAACAAGTTATCAGCTTTAGTGAATGATGCTCACATGAATTCATAAACCAAATGGATGGAGTTCCAATCTTCTTGCATCTTGGACCAATTTCCTTCTAGAAGCATCAGCTACTGATTCAATGAGAGAGTTAGAGTAAATGACTGCTAACGTCCTTTTCAGTTTTAAAAGCTTGCTATTTTGTAAAGCTGGGCTACAGAGGAAATTACCTAGATTGTAATTTATTGTAGCTTATTTCCTTTCCTTTTCAAGTACAAAAATGGTTCTATGATCCCAATATGAGGAAGAGACAAATGACAACAACAAAATACTGGAATAGAAATTGGGAAGAGGCAAATAACAACAAAATACTGGAATAGAAATTTCTAAGAAAGTTCTGTCATTTTTCCAAAAGCCAAATCAAAATTCATGTTTTCCCAAGTACAGATTACCCACTGTTTCACTGATCTGGAGAAAGTACTTACTAATGAAGTTAAGATGTCAAAACAAATATTTGTTTCTCAAATGGAAGGGTTAGCATTCAGAGCCCTTTATAATCAGATCTTCTCCTACCTTTCCAATATTCTCATACCTTACTTACATCCCCATATAGTCTTTGGCCCAATGATGGGTATCCTTGCTTTTCTTGCACAAGACCCTCCAAATCTCAGCTCTGGGCATTTTCTCTGGCTATTCCCCTTGCCTAGAATGCTCTATTTCCTCATCTCTTGTGTCTTCTTTCATATCTCAACAAAGATCCCCTATTTGATGAGAAGCTTTTCCCAATCCCCCTTAGTTCTAATGGCTTCCTTCTGTTGATCATCTTCAATTTATTCTGTAATTGCTTTTTTATACATAGTTGTTTGCATTTAACTGTGAATTCCTTGAGAACAGAGACTTCCTTTCTTTGTATATCCAGTGCTTAGCACAGTGTGTACATTGTAGGACTTAATGTTTATGAACTGACTGACCAACTTTTCAAGAAGATTTGAAAGTTTATAGCATATTTTAGAGTTATTTTCATTTTCAAAAAAGTTACAGCACTTGGGAAGTCAATCCTCAGTTGTCTGGAAAATTTAGTCAGCCAAAATGACATTTCCCCAAAATTCCAAATATTTGAGATCTTACTTTCTCTCTCTATTAAGGACACAGTTTGTATTTGTAGGGTGAACAATAATAAAATCTCAGAGCTAAGAGAAACCTCATGCCAAAAAGAATACCCTCTGAATATACCCAGTAAGTAATTTTCCAATCATTCCTTAAATAACTATTATGCTGAGTTAGTTTATTCCATTTCTGCATAATTGATAATATAAATGTTTTTCAAAACTTAATTCTAAATATTCCTATTTGAAGCTTCAGTCTCTCATTCTTTGTTCTGTTCGATTTGATCAAACAGAAAAAAATGCATTTGTTTCTCAAATGGAAGCCTTTTAAATACTCAAGGACCACCCTTATGTCCCCCTTTTGCTTCTCTTCTTCAGGTTAAACATCCCCAGTTCTTCCAATACATCTTTATATAATATAGACTTTAAAAGCCTTTTCAATATTCAAGCTGCCTTCTTCCAGCTAATCAATGTCCTTCCTAAATTGGGACATAAGGAATTGAAAACAAGATTCAGATGTGGTCTGGATTGTTGCGCCTCCTTAGTTTCCATCTTAAGCAACGTTCTTCCATTTTATCAAGAATAAGATCCAGAATATAATTCCCCTTTTTTTGCTTCCTACAACTCCTGAAGAATTAAATTATCATTAAGGAAAGTCAAGAAGTTATTAGCTGCTCTGTTTTTTGGCAGCAAGAACTTCAGCAGATGGCAAGTAATTGAAGTTTCTTCCAAATCTCTCACATAAGATCAGTTGTCCTGATGACATCTTGGCAAGTGATTTAGCAGAATTTTCTAGCTTATGCCTGGATATATAAAGGCTACGGGGCCTTTACCTGAGTAGTAGTAAATATAGTAATGAGAATAAAAATCAATCTTATTCAAATGTTGTTTCTGGAACTTTTTAGTGTTGCTTTATGGTGTTGGTTGGCAAAGAAGGACATTTTCAAAAAAATCTTTTTCTTTACAAATTTCCCTTCTGTACATATTCTAAAATGAGAACATTTCCTCCTAAGAATCCCCATTTTCAACTTACAAAATAGATTAACAACTGATATTTACATAGCATTTTAAGATTTGCAAAGTGTTTTATAAGCTTATCTCATTTGCACCTCCCAGCACCTTGTGAAGTTCTACCCATAAATAAGCTACTTCCAAGATCTGACTCTTAAATTCCCCTCTTACTACGATCCTTTACCCTTCCATTTTCCCTTCTGTATTAGACCTATTCTTTTTTCCTTGACCTCTCCTTTAACACTCCCTTCTCCATGGCTCCCTCTCCCTGGTTACTCTTTCCCTTTTTTGCCTTCCATGGCTTTGCTCTTTCTTTTTCTTCCTACATGATTGTTTGCTTCTTGGTATTCTGCTTTTGATCTTTATCCATTGCCTGCCCCAGTAGCCCAGGTGCCTTCCAGAACTTTTCACAATTTTTCTTTCTACACTTTATTCCTTAGTGATTTCATCAGTTCCAGTGGATTTAAGCATTCACTGTATACAGACAGATGTATAGCGAAAACTCATTTGAACTCTACTCATTCATTATTAACTTCTTCCCTCCTGCATATCTCAAATTTGATATTGGTATCTCAAATTTTACATGTGAAAATAGAACTCATTTTCTTTCCCTTGAAACCTGCCCCTCCAACAAAATTCCTATTTTTTTTTATTTCTGTTGGGGTGCCACCATTCTCCTGGCTACCAGAAAATCATTTTAAATTAAATTATTCCATTAATGTCTCCTTATGCCATTCAATCAATTGCCAACTCTTGTGGACTATATATCTATAACACAGCTCAATCCATTCCTTTTTATCTATGCCTGTAGTCATTACTTTAATTCAGTCCCTTATTACTTCTTGATTGTACTGTTGTAATAGCCTCTTATTTGACCTATATGCTTCTTTCCTCTCCAAACCACCTTTTACACAATTATTTAAGTGAAATAGTTGTGAATTAGGAAGAATTGTGGGCAGATGGGCATTGAGAAAAGCCTCTGAGTTTGGTAGACTTTGGGGTTGAGCAATGCGAACAAAAGCGCTTTTAGATTCTAAAACACTGGATTTGATCAGATCCAGAAATGGCTTGGATGTTACAGCAAATACAAATTTTTTCACAGATTATTCTACCTCAATCTGGTGCACTTCCCTTAACAAGGCATGGCATGTAGTCCAGAAAAATCAACTCTTTTGTCCTTGAGTTCCTAGCTTTACATATATCTACATATATCATTTAATTTCATGTAAGCACCTGTTTCCTCTCTGATTCCCAATCTTAAATCTTGTTTATCAAGAAAATATAATCCAAGACAATGGAGCATTTTATCTAATGGGAATGAATTCTTAAGGAAACTTTTCACAAAACTTTGGCCAAGGAAGAGTTTTATCTACCTGCAAGGTATTCAGGAGCCAAAAGTACAGTAAGAGTGGAAAAATATGGAAACAGAAAAACAAAAATGGCAGAATAGAAGGAAAGAGTACAATCTGGCTCTCTCCTAGAATTACTTCAATAAGGTTCAAGCAAATACACCAGAGTCTGAATAGTATTTGGGAAATCCAAAGTTAAACACAGTGACTAATTTTTTCAGCTCAAGTCTGTATGGGAAGATAGCCCAGAGGGAAAAAAGGAGAAAAGGGAAAGAATTACAAGCTAGAATGACAAGAAGAAAGGCAGCTTCTTTTCTTCTTGATAAGTTGGAAATCCCAAATATCTGTTGTATTTCAGAAGTTTCATCAACCCATGGGGGCAGGGTTGGAGAGCGTGACAACAAAATAAGAAAATGCCAGCTATGGTTCTGAACAATGAGGACTCTGTGCATCCTGAGACTTCTATGGCAGCTATGAAGACTTAGTGGGAATTATGAAAAACAGAGATTTGAGCTCTGACAATCTCGTTGATTAAGTTAGCACCCTGGAGGAAATGAGTGGTCTTATGAATCTAAGAAATAGTTGTGTGATAAAGTAGGGTTGCAGGCTAATCCTCTTTGGAATTGTGATGATAATTTGCCTGATATAGAACAAGACTTCTGAAACTTTTGTAACTTGTGACCCCTCTTTACCTGAGAAATTTTTACAAGATCCTGGGTATATAGATATATAAAATAGGTATTCAAATCAAATACTTACTGATAATAAATCATAATTTTGTGACCCCCATATTCAGTTATGAGATCCCATACAGGGTTACAAAAAATGGAGTTGTCATCAAAAGAAAGTGAAGTATTTTTGAAGACAAGTCAAATCAAAAAGCAATAATTAATCATCTTCTTTGTCCCAGGCACTGTGCTAAGCACTGGGGATACAAAGATGAACAACAACAAAAAAAAAATTGTCTTCGTTTTCAAGGAACTCAGTGAAATGGTGGATACAACACTCAAACAATTATGCACAAGATATACATATATATATATATATATATATATATATATATATATATATACACACACAAGATAAATAGGAGATAACCAATAGAGGCAAAGCACTAGCAATAGATTTATTATTATATTGTTTATTATAAGGTATTATTATAAGGTAAGATTTTTTTTTCTGGCAGGAAGGAAGCCAAAGAAGCAGATGAAGGGTGAGACAATTCCAGGTATTTTAGACAACCAGAAAAAAAATGCACAGATACAGAAGATGGAGTATTATGGATGAGAAAAATTAAAGAGGCCATGGTCATTTGACTGGAGCACACAGGAAAGAGTAAAAGTGTAAGAAAATTGGAAAGGCAGGAAAGAACCAGGTTATTAAAGCTTTTAAAAGCCAAACAGAGGATTTTATATTTGATCTTAGAGGCAATAAGGAAGCACTGGAATTTATTGAATTGGGGGATAGAGTAGGGTGGTGATATAATCAGACCTGCCTTTTAGAAGATCAGTTTGACAGTTGAATCTCTAGAGGATGGGCTGGAGTAGGGAGAGACTGAAAACAGATAAAAAATAGCATCAGCATACTTCCTGGAAATGCTTTGGCACAGATAGCTTCAACCATTAAAATGATCAAAAGTAGACAAAATAGACTGAAGATATTTTTAATAAAATTGGAAACAAATGTTGAAATATCAAATTAAATATTGATTAATTTTTAATTAATAAAAGTTTCTCCCTTCTATCTTTTTTCCCATTAGAAAGACAACAACAATAGCAATAACAACAAATCTGAATGGTGGGAAAGAGTCAGACTATACTTTTTCCTCCTATTTCACCATTTTTATTTGTCTGTTTCCATATTTTTCCATTCTTATTTTACTGCTGGCTCCTGAATACTTTGTAGGTGGATAAAACCCTTCCTTGACCAAAGCTTTGTGATAAATGTTAATATTGCTTTTTTTTCCCTCCAGTGCTAGTTTGAGGTCCAAGTTATATAAGGTATTCCAAAAGTCTTCATGCATTTTTAATAGTTTAAAATTGCATTTAGAATTTTGGGATACTCCATACATCAATTAAGGATCAATTGTAAGAAATAACCTTTATTTATAAATCCAGATTATATGAAATAAGAATGAAAACTGAGAAGTTATTTAAATCTGACGAGGAAAAAAATGGAAGAACCTGAAGTCACAAGATAAATTCCAAAAGTTCTACTTAAGAATGAAAGAGAAGATTAAACTAGTGCTGATGTCTCAAATGATTTTGAAAAAAAGATAGACATACTTTTGACTAGAATTTCTTTTTTAAATTAAATATTAATTGATTGATTAATTTTTAATTAACAAAAACTTCTCCCTCCTAGATTCTTTCCCATTAGAAAGACAATAGCAGTAGCAACAAATCTGAAACTCAACAAATATGGATAATCAACCAAAAGAAATTCTCAGTCATGTCCAAAAAAAAAAAAAAGTTTTTTTTTTTTTTTTTTTTTTATCAATTCTGACTCCAATACCTCTCTGCTTTGATTGGAATGATAGAGGGGAAGAGAGAAAGAGATAGATAGATGATAAGATAGATAGAGACAGACAGAAGAGAGAGGGAGGGAAAGAGAGAGGGAGAGAAAGAGACAGATAGATATAGAAAGAGAGGAGAAATGGAGGAAGAGAGAGAGAGAGAATGGGAGAGAGAAATAGACAGACAGAGAAAGAGAAGGAGAAAAAGAGACAGAGAAAGAAAGGTGAGAGGGAGAGGGAGAGAGAGACAGAGAGAGACAGAAAAAGAGAGAGACAGACAGAGACAGAGACAGACAGACAGGCAGAAAGAAAGAGACAAATAGAGGGGAAAAAAGGAGAGACAGAGACAGAGACAGAGACAGAGAGACAGAGAGAGAGATCTTTTTTAGTTTGATGGCATGCATCTAACAAAGAAACCACATAAATGAAAACAGGTGATACATAATAGATGGTATATGTTTTAAATATCATGAACAAATATAGTCTTCCACAATATTTGACAGAGTGCAAAATATATCATTACCTGCACAGAAAAGTATGTTCTCTGCTTCTTGCCACAATAAGGACCTTAGAGGGTGAAACATAGGGCTATCTCAGTACCTAGTCATTATGCACAGTAGCAAATCTTGTATCATTGCCCATTGCCCAATTTAAAGAAATGAAAAAGAAGTAGAGTGGAATATAGAAAAATATCTATACATATAACTATATAACAGAAATTCTTGATAATTTTAATTAATACAACAATAATCTTATTTGATCTTTATGCCTATCCTGTTGGAAAGGCTTCATTTTGAAAATGAAGAAAATGAGCAACAGGATAGTTAAGATAGAGTCAGTAAATGTCTGAGGCAGGCTGCCAAAGACCCAGGGGCCAGACATTCAGACATCTACTATGCCCCCTAGCTGTCTCTGTCCCCAACTAAAAGCAAAAGCTGCAAGTTCAAGGTGATAGAAGGAGCTGAAGAATGAGATAAACAATTCAATATCAATCTATGCTCTAATAAATATATAGAGCAAAAAACAAAAACAAAAATATTAGAGAATTCCCTAAGAAAGAAAAGTGGGAACTTTCTGAGTGGTTAAAGAAGTTCTCAAGAGTAAAAATAGATGTTGGATTAAACATGAAACAAAAAGCTTGTGTAGTTTGAATGTAATAAAAACAGTATAATTACATAAGGTAAGTTACTGAAATTTTGTTTTTTCCTGCAAAACTAGAAAGCAACAGGGCTAGAAGAAATCTTTAATCATTGGCTCAAATGCTTCCTAGTAGTACATAGATTATTAGCAAACCTGCTTTGTCTCATGTGAGCCTCATTCATCTTTCTAAACAGAAGGTAACACATATTTGTTACCAAAATATGGTAAATTGGTGACACTTCTGAATATAGACCCATTATATTTTTATATGCTTTATACAAACATTCATAGTTTGTAGTATTTATAAAACCTATAAACACAGGAAAACAGTATATTGGCTGAAAAATAAAAAAAAATTGATCAGAAAGAGGTATATATAAAGTAATTATAACTGATTCAATCATTTTTAATTAGTCACTATAAAACATCATAATATTTACACTACCTTTTTTAATATCCCAAAGCTTTTGCCTAATTTCCTCACTGATGGCTTAGTCATATGCTGCAAATATATAAAATACTGGAGATACAAGCATAGTGGGAATGCTAGAGTGATTGTGTCCCTAGGGAAATCTGCTCACTATTTAAAACACACCACAACATAACAGTGTCAGTATAAAACAGAAATCTGCAAAATATGACCTTAGGTCACATGTGGACTACTACCTATTTTATATGCCCACAAGGTATGAATAATTATTACACACAAAAATAAAATTTTATTGAATTTTAAAATGTAAAAACCACTCTCATCTGTTAATTGTACAAAAATAGGTAGTGGCTAACACCTGGCTGTTGGACCATGGTTAGCTAATTCATGAAATATAAAACATGGCATCTACCAGGGAGAGTTTAAATCTGCTAAAGGTTTGCCTAGACTGTGCCTATGTCTCCCCTTAACACCTTATCATCTCTCCTGTGCCTATGTCTCCCCTTAACACCTTATCATCTCTCCTGAGTAGAACTAAGTATGACTTGCAAGATAAAGAAAGAGTCTTACCAAAATATTACATTAACCACTTCATATACATATTGCATCTAATTAAAATTCTACTGAAAAGCATATTAAACAATTTGCCACCTCATTTCGCAAGAACTTTTCCAATGTTGTGTCTCTAAAATGACATTTGGGCTTATAAATCTTAATGTGTACCAAAGAATAATTTGCTTTTGAATTTGGAGAGCAAGTTGAACCAAGAGATAAAGGTAATATTTATAAATAATTTGTTCTTCTCTAGACAAGCTTCCACAGCTGAGGCTGTGGGTATTAAAAGGCTACCTGAAGTCATAACTTAATGGAAGAACACATTAAAGCAATTAACATCTATGATATACTAGTTGAAAGGTATAATTTGATATGGCAAAGTGGCTGACAATTGGGACCTGGCCAGACTTGTTAAGAAACACAAGGTTTAACACTATAAGGCAGCTACAGAAAAATGACCAAATCCTCCTCATCAATGAAGAGGATAACATCTCAAAGCCCATGATGAACCAATGGAAAATTAGATATTTTATGTCACAAAGCAATAGCAAGACTTAGGTGTAGGCCACTGAATTTATTGAATGTAACTAAAAGTGATTTATTTATCTTTGAACAAAACCTACATAATGGTTAAGACCCAACGATGGAATCTAGAGGCATTTTAAAAGTGACATCCACGAGAAATTAACCAATAATATGGCAACAAAGAAACATTGAACAAATTATGAGAGTGATACAAAATTAGATCATTGCGGTCAGATGTATACAGAAAGGTAATAAAGGAGCTCTTACTGATACAAATCATACAGTGATATAGAAGAAACTATGCAATATATCATTGCTGGTAATAAAAATTCAGCACCTACCAGACACCTAGGAAGACATGATCAGGCATCTACAATCATACACCAGAAGCTCTTCATCCTCTAAAAACTAGCAGATGAAAAATTCTTGTAAGATAAATGCAGATTTGATAAAAGCCTTAAGAATTCAGTAAATAAATTATACAGGTGACAGAAGATCATTACAAATGAAATGATTTCTACCAAGATAATAACAACAACAATATTGATAATTATCAATTACATAGAGTTTATTAGGTGCCGTACATTATGCTAAGCATTGTACAATTATTTTCTTATTTGACCCTCACAATAAGCCTGGGATATAGGTGCTATGATCTATATATGTGCTATTTCACAGCTGGGAAAATGGAAGCAAACTGGGTTGTGACTTGCCCAGGGTAGCACAGCTATTAAATGTCTGAGTTCACATTTGAACTCAGATCCTGGACTTCAAGTCAGCTGCTCTATTCACTGTGACCCAGTTGCAAATGTAACACTGGTCCATAAAAATGTACTTTATTTTCATGGTTTAGTGGATAGAGTGACGGACTTGGAGTCAGGAGGACTTTAATTCAAATCTTGCCTCAGATACTTACTAGCATCTGTGTAGCCCTGAGCAAATGACTTAATTTCTGTTTGCCTCAGTTTCCTCATTTGTAAAATGTGCATAATAATAATAATACCTATCCCTCAGAGTTGTTGAGAATGAAATGAGATGATGTTTGCAAAGCACTTTGCAAATCTTAAGTGTTATATAAATGTCTGCTATTGTTAATTAAGGACTATAGTTTTAAACATATATTGTTATGCCAGCTACTCATAATCTTAACGTTAACATGAAATGAAATTTTAACATATAGAGATCTTGTGGAAGAAATTTAAACCGTATTGGGAAGAGAATGAGAGGAATGTCATCCACAGGACTAAATATACAATACAATAGCAGTATAATGCTCATCTCTCAAAATGTTGGATGGGGATTTTGAAACTCATTAAAAATATGAAAAGCACAAGATAGAAAGAATTGTGAGAAGATAATGTCGCATTAGGACGTGGAGGAGCCTATCCCCACACCCTACAAACATCTCAACAGTAAATGTAATAATTAAGAAAGTCAAAGAGAAAACAGCTAAAAAATCCTTTATCCAGTCCCAGATCACATACTGTCAGAATTTTTACAGATGCCTGAGTAAAGACTGAAAAGAAAAGCTTGTAAACATTGGAGAAGAGCATAAGATAGCAACAGAAGACAATTTAAGAAGCTGGGCTGTAATAGACTGATACAAGGCTGAGAAGCCCATCCAGAGAAAGAAGCTCCATAATGAATCCAAGTAGAGTCTCTGAGAAAATAATGACTTAGTTATAAGGAGAAAGGTACATGGAAAGAATAAATGGGAAGATAGAAAATATAGTATTAAATGAAATGAAGAGAAGAAGGGCAAGGAGAATTAAAATATTAGGACAGTTGACCATTATGTTAGACTATGCCTGAGCACTAAATTCCCTAAAAAATTTAATGGGCCAAATAGAAAGCAATAATCCTGTGACAACAAGAAGCTTTGGGATAATCAACATCTGACTTAATGAGAAAACAAAAATTGTTGATTCTATTTGATATCATTGCTGACATTTTAAATGCCTAAATCATATTGTTTTTGTCTTTGAATTAAGTTCAAAAGTTTATGAGTTTAGTTGTCTTCTCTGAGTTAAAGTTATTTCCCTTAAAAAATGGGAAAGATCACTAATCAATGCCTTGAATGCCTTGTTTAATAGTCTTTTATCTTGGTAGAATAAAAAGTAACTGTGTGATTTATAGGAAGAATATAGACACAGGGAAAACTTGTCCATTGTCAAATTATGTTCTAGTCCCAAGGAAATTCCTATGTTAGCTGTTCTAAGGTGTATAATTATAATCATTAAAAAGTGTGTAAGCAAATTAATCATCTTTATATTAAAATGTTTGAGCTGCCCTGAGCCAAAAACTTGTTTCAGTAAAAGGGCATTGACCATTTACAATATGACTATCCTGTTTGCACCATGTATGAATAAAAAGAACCATCAGTAGCTGAATCTTGTACCTCGGTCTCAGACCATATCAAGTGGATTGTAGATCACAACCTTTGTTTCTTTTAATGAAGGTTGATTTCTTTGCTTTGAGAGGCTTCCTAGATTCTTTCTTATACCTATGAGTCACTTTAATTAAAAAAAAACTGTTATCTCTAGACCACTAGTAGTACTTGCAAATTAGATTTATTATTTATTATTCTTGCAGGGGAACTCAATCAAGCAAGATGGAAGAAGGGGTTGTTACTACTCCTGTTTCCAGCTAATCATATTATTCCCCACACCTGCTTCTGATTTTGCAACTAATTGCATTTTCTTCCCCATCTTTGATGATGCTTTCTATTTTTTTGCATGCTTCCCCTTCTGTCTATAAGAATGATCTGTCAGCCCTCATTCAAAGTTTTAGCTTTTTCAGAAGACCCTGAGACCCTGCTTACCAGCAAATTCATGCTTTGCTAATAAATTGACTACTCAGAACTAGTGCCTCAGTTTAATTTCTATCACAACATTACTCATTAGATGACTTAGATATGAAAATAATAGTTAGCATTTATATGACACTTACTACATAGTACACTTTACAAATATTCTCATCTCACAATAATCCTGAGAGGTAGGTGCTGATATTATTCCCATTTTACAGTTGAGAAAACTGAGGCAAATAGAAGTTAAGACCCTTGCCCAGGGTGCCCAGTTATAAAGTATAAAGTATCTGAATTTGGATTTGAATTCAGGTCCTCCTGACTCCAGGCTAGCATTCTAGGTTACATAAATTAGAGGAATAAGAAAGAAAACAATTTTGATTACATGGGATTTTAAAAACTCAAACAAAACCAACACAATTAAAATTACAAGACAAACAATTAATTGGGGAACATGTAGTTTTAAGAATGTTTTACTCATATTAAAAGAGAATGAGAGAACTTCCATAAAATTAAAATCAATTCCTTTTTTAAGTGCACCAACTATAGTTTAAAAGTGTTGAACTTTACAAAGTATAAAGGATAGGTTCATCATAACGAAAACATATGGGAAATATCAAAACATGCATATTTTGCTGACCATCACATACTTTGTGTCAGAACTAGGCAAACTCCAGAATTTTGACTCTGTATTCAAGATGATATAATCACACATGTTTTGATCCTGTCTGTTATTTACATATGAAAATGCAAAGGATCTGTGATTTTTTCACTGTGGGAAACTGTTAATGTGACAATTTCTTTCACTAAACTCCTATGACTTGGGAGTTACCCCTAAGGAGCAGCCAGAGGCATAAGGAGCTTGTGACTTATTTAGGGTCACATGTATTGCCTAGGAAATATTAGAGGTATAATTTGAACCCATCTTCCAAGTCTACCATTCTATCCACTATGCTACATTGACCCTACATATATAAATGGATATGTGCACATATTTATATTTACATATACATGCTAATATTTAACATGATATAACCATAGAAAAATTATGCTTTATTTTTTCAGGGAAAAAAATGGGATTGATGCCAACTGGTATCAGAAAGTACTGTCCATCACATTCACCAAAGTTCTTAAGTGCCATTTTTTCTTGTTGGATACTAACTCCACAATTAACCACAATAGAGCTTTTCTGTTTCAGTTTTTTACTCTGGCATGTTGCCTGCATTCTTTCCTCCAGAAACTTTTGTTTTACTGCTGTCAGCACTGGTGTCTCTGTGTGTGTGTGTGTGTGTGTGTGTGCAGGCATTGCAGGCATAGGTCAAGGCATTGGAACTATAAAGGAAAAGAAGGGAGGAGGAGAATATAGGTCAGGAATAGAGATGGATGGAGACACAACATATACTTTTAAGTTAGAGCTAAAAGGTATTGTTGTATTATTCTACTAGTGTGATATACTACACTGGGTCTTGAAGTATTAGAACATTGGTGATTTTTTTTTGAGAGTGTGCTTTCCAGCTTGAAAAAGAGGGATATACATATTAGATTTTTAAAACATTAAACCACTGTATTTTATGTAATTAGAAATATTTAGTTATGGTACACTCATAGCTAGGAGCAAAAAGTAAAAAAAAAAATTCTCCTACTTTATTGTGTCAATGAAAGGTAAAGAATTTAATATCTAACAGTTCTTAAAAGATATTTTACCTTATAAAATGGGACCCAAATAATCCAAAGAAGATATCCTGTATGGGTTGTTCAACTGAAGATGAAAGCCTACTGTGAGACATTTGCAGCAGTTGGCTCTCTGCCACCTTTTGCCTAGAAACAGTTGCTAGGCAGGATCAGATTTGCTCACAAATGCATTTTCACTCAATGATAGGTGTTATGATAATGTTTTTTCCACCATTCAGCCAATTTTTCTTTTCTAGTCTAGTTTAAAGAAAAGAGATGTCTTTGTCAGCATCAAAGGATATTTACTCAGAGCTCTCATGAACACTGCATTGTGTTCAGCTATTTCCCTACCAGAGAGGTGATGATTCTTGATTCTTACAAGCTCATGACTATTTTGGTAAAGTTTTAACCCAATAAATCTTTTCTCATGCTGAGTATGTATTGCTTAGAGGTCAGAACAGTGGCTATAAGACTCATTTTCTATTCCTAGTTGCTGACACATAAAGGTCCATTGTTGTATGTCATTTTTAAGTGTCTTTTGTGTTAATATATGATAAACATTATAATATAGAATAAATCTTTAGAGTATTTGAAAAGAGCTAAAGGATGCCTTCATTCCTTATTTGAAGACTTCTTATTTTTTTCTTCTAGTATCCACCTCAAAGTTGATGTTATAAACCATTAGTCATTTCTTCATCATACAATGGACAGGAAGGAATCCTATATTACTCTAACTTTGGGAAAATTAAATTATGAATATTTGTATCCATGCTCCTTGATTTGGTAAACTATAAGAACTAAAAGATGGGATAAAGAAATGTATGGCTCTGTTCTACATTGAGAATTTTAAACGGTTTACTGAGTATCCTCTGTGTGTATAATCACCTCAAGTTTCAAAAACAAACTTTTCTCTTGGAGACAGTCTTCTCAGATTCCCTCTTTTTGTCAATTCAACAAATCTAATCCAACAAATATTTATTAAATGCCTATTCTGTTTAAGACATTGCACTGTAGAAACAAATAACAACAAAATTTTTGTTTTCAAACAGTCTACATCTCATTTTGGGCCAAAACATGTAAACAAATAATTTGATACAAGATCATTTGAGGACAGGTAATGCAGTAATAGAGTGCCAAAGCTGGCATTAGGGAAACCTGAGTTCAGATATGGTCTCAGATACTTAATAGCTGTGACAATTCCTGGACAAGTCACTTAATCCTGTTTGTCTCCATTTTTTAAGCTGTAAAAATGATCTGGAAAAGGAAATGCCAAACCACTCTAGTATCTTTACTAAGAAAACTCCAAATGAGGTCTTGAAGAGTTGGAGATGACTGAAAGTGATGATAAAAGAACAACAATCATGATAGTTTAAATTGTCTCTATGAAAAATGCACATACTTTTTATCAGTTATTTTTTTTTGCTTCAAAATTAGGTAATTTAATTACAAATCATGGAATCACATGACTTTCCTAGACATATATCCAAAGCATTTTATTTTTGTTAAAGCATATTCTATGAAATTTCTATTTCTGCCTCTGAAAGAAAAGTCTTTTTATTTTAAAAATATGTTTTTCCCACAACAACATATTAAAACAAAATTTAAATATATTTTTTAAAGTTTTGAGCTTTAAATTCTATCTCTTCTTCTTTCCCCTCCCCAGCCTTGAGATGGTAAGCAATCAGATATATGTTATACATGTTTAGTCATGTGAAACATCCCTATATAGTCATTTTGTTTAAGAAGACTCAAAAGAAAAAGTGGAAAAATTGCATGCTTCACAGTCTGTATTTTCCTGGAAGTGGATAGTATGTTTCTTCATGAGTTCTTTGGGATTGTCTTAGATCATTGTATTCCTGAGAATAGCTAAATCATTCATAGCTCTTTATCGAACAATATCGTTGCCAATGTGTATAATATTCTCCTGGTTCTGTTCACTTCACTTTGCATCATTTCTAGGTTTTTCTTTAGTCATTCTGCTTGTCATTTCTTATAACACAATAATATTCAATTACAATTATATACCACAGCTTGTTTAGGCATTCCCCAATTGATGGGCCTTCCTTTGATTTCCAAATCTTAGCCACCACAAAAAGAACTATCAATGTTTTTGTACAAATAGATTATTTCCCCCTTTTTTGGATATCTTTGGGATATAGACCTAGCAGTGGTATTGCTGAATCTAATAGTATGCACAGCTCCAAATTGCTGTCTAGAATGGTTGCACCAGTTCACAAATTCACCAACATTGCATTAGTTTTCCAGTTTTCCCACATCCTCTCTAACATTCATCATTTTCTTTTTTTTTTTTTCTTTTTGGTCATACTACTCAATCTGATAGATGTGAGATGGTACTTTAGAGATGTTTTAGTTAGCATTTCTCTAATCAATAGTGTACATCAGTTAAGTGACTTGCCCAGGGTCACAGAGCTATCAAGTGTTAAGTGTCTGAGGCCAAATTTGAATTTAGGTCCTCCTGACTTTAGGGTCATGCTCTATCCACTGAATCATTTAGCTGTCGCACATCAGTTATTCTTGACACTATTCTCCCAGTTCCTCAGTTTGTAATCTTAGTTATTCTTGACTCCTCTTTTTTCTTCATTTTCTTATCCAATCAGAGGATAAATCTTGTTAATTCTGTCTCTGTTGTCTCTATAACACCCCCCTCTCCAACATAACTATTACCTTAATTCAGAATATTTCTCTGTTCTTTCTGCTTCTACGCTCTCCAATTTTTAACTCTTCCTCCACCCAATTTCTAAAGCCATCTTTCTGAAGAACATTTCTGGCTATGCTCTTCTCTTACTCATAAACCTTCTGTAACTCCCCATTGCTTCTAGGATAAAATACAAAAGCACCAGTCTGATGGTTTAAAGCGCTCAATAACTTGCCTCCCAAGTCTTTTCAATCTTATTCCACATTACTTCCCTTCGAGACTAACTGAACTACTAATTTTCCCCGCAGTTCCCCAACACTATTCCTCATCTGTACACATTTGCACAAAATTTTCTGCTTCCTGTAATTCACAACTTCATCATTTTCTTGACTTCTGAGAATCCTTATCATCTTTCAGTACTCATCCCTCTTAGATGTTATGTTCCCTATAATCTCAATCTGCTATTGTTTAGGGGTTTCTATGTCTTATCAAGCTACCTTATGGTCTCTTTTTTTTCTTCATGTTTCATCCTCCCACACATTCAAGCTCCAAATATGTAAAAGCTCTATGAGATGAGGAACTGTTTCAATTTCGTCTGTCTCTAGTAGTTAGCACATTGCCTTAGTACATAGTAAATGTTTTAATAAGCTGACTAAATTTTAATAAGTTTAATAAATTGAAATGAACATTCTCAAATTAATTTGTGGGACTCTATTTATCTACTAGCTGAAAACAGCTTTTAGATAGCATTCTGTGAAATAGAGTTTTCTCTCTACAAAGTTGTAGGCCCTTGGAAGTGTCTACCCAGGAAGACACCCTTGGCTTTGAGATCCTGGGCAATCAGAGATTATTCCCAAAATTGACCAGTAATTCAGAGGGAAGAAATATAATAAAGGTATAGGTTGAGGGAAGTATTAAAAGAGGGCTGAGAAATACAAACTATGTCTAATTGATTGTAGAACCAAAGGCTAGTTCTAAATTCAGGGTCTTCAGCAGGTATATTTATAAGCCAATTTATGTAGTTGGTTGGCTACCCTATCTTATTGTGTGCTATCAGTATCATACCTTTGGAATCTGATGAATGATCACTGACTCACTTCTCTCTACTCCTTTCCTATTAACTCAGACTTCTTTCTAACACTGCTGTTTTGTTTTTCACTGTCAGATGTTGTATCCAACTGAGTGGTACTATAATTAGAATATTTTATAATTGCTTAATAATTACTATGCATACATATTACTTTGCACTGTCACCTTCACTAGAAATCCATTTTTCATTGGACAAACAGGGTATAAGTGGTTATTTTAGAAGAAAATCATTTAAGATATATCTTCTATCTAGAGAAGATATTAAGGGTTGAGATGATTCTGCCTTCTAGGACTTGTACAAAGATTTTTAGGAACTCATTGTCTTCTGGCCAGAAATACATTTGAATGAGGCAATTTATTTATAAGCCCACCCTACAACTAGATATTCCTCAAAATGTAGAAAGGAAAAATATCCATGTTACTGTTCAAATTTTACTATATTAGAAATATTCCAGCAGTTATATGTGAGAAGTAAAAAATATATTTATAAAGTAATACAGCAGTGTATTCAATGTATCATATAATGTATGTGCTGGGTGCCTCTCAAATGTATAAAATAGATTTTAAAAATAAGTTCAGTGGAATTGGGCATGGTATTACTAGTATAATAGTATGTTTGTTCAGGTTTCACTTTGTAAATTACTCAAGTTCATATATAATGATTTGTAGCTTCATTCATGAGTACTATTTCTTCATGCAATTCTCAAGATACTAATAAACTTTGGAGTGCTTTGGGTTTACATGCAAATTTTGGTTTTATGATATCTAACATCCATAAATAAAATCTCAAGCCTTACTGCTTCCATCCAACCATCTGCTTTCAAATCAGTACCATTATAGAAGCTTCCATAGTTAAAACACTTCTTTAACAAGAATTAGTATCCAATATCACACTATTCTGTAAATTCATCACTTTGTGTTTAGTGCCTTGGAAACATAGGATGTTAGAGCCAGAAGGTACAACAGATATCACTGACTTCAACCCCCTCATTTTACAGGAAGTCAGTCAGTAGGAGGGAATAATAGCTGACAGAGAGGCATTATTTATTATAATCCTCATAACAATCCTGTGATGTAGATACCTCAATTATTGTCAACATTTTAAACAGAAAGAAAATTCAGCTAAGTGGAATTAACAAATGTCAGGATTCAAATCCAGGTCTTGATTCCAAGTCAAACCATATCATCTCTTTTTTGTGTAATTATCATTATTTAGATTGCCCACTTCTTAAGTAAATGTGAAGTCTTCCTCCTACTTTTTCCTCTTCTCTCCCTTCCCTGAGTACATAGGTGGGTAGGCTACCCAGTCTCTTTCCTTTTCCATGCTTAGGGGCCAGGGTGGTGCAGCAGGAAGCATTTTGGAGAGAATCTGAAGTAGAATCCCAGTTTGCTACTATTTTCAAGGATTTTGTCATGTCACTGGTCCTCAGTTTCCTTATTTATAAAATGAGTAGGCTGGACACAGTGATGTCAAACTCTAGTAGAAATGGAGGGCACTAACCTGTACAAAAAGATCCTTGAGAATTGTGTCTTCATTAATTTTAAAATCTAATATTATCCGTATTTTATTGTATTTTTATTTATTGTGCTAAATATTCCCCAATGATATTTTGATCTGGTTTAGACCCCACTCTGTAAGGTTGTAGACCTAGCCTTGTTTGATGTCTCTAGAGTAGAGGACCTTGTTAGTGTCTTCTGAGTTCTGAGCATCCTTAGTTCAGGCACTGATTTATAGCTGGATTGCAAGGATTGGTTTCAGACAGTTCATTCCAAATGGTTTTTCATTCAAAAACTTTCATAGCAGCTTTTTAAAAAATAGCATATATATATTTGAATGACAAATAAAACAACATTAAATATCATGGGGAGATAATTGCTTACTATAGATTAAGAGGAATTCTTCCTTAAAAGCTTGAGTTGTACTTTTTTTAGTACTTATTTAAAATACAGAGGCAAAATGTTTTCTTGTTAAACAAAAATTTATCATGGAATTTCCTCAGCTGCAGAAATAAGGCTTCATGAAAGGATTATTCCATTTCCGGGGAAAATGGACAATATCCAATTAGGTATTTTGAATGATTTGTTCATTTAACTATAATATTTCTTAAGATTTATTTAATGTCATAGAGATATCTTGTTCCCATACTTTTAAACTATATAATAATAATTCACTTTTCTCATAGTTGAAACAAAAATATGATTCAGGCTGAATAAGCAAATTATTGATTATGTCTTTTTTGTTGGTATCGATTCATTTCAGTTAGTCTAAATCTTCATGATCCCATTTGGGGTTTTCTTGGCAAAGGTATTAAAATGATTTGCCATTTTCTTCTCCAACTCACTTTATAGATGAGGAAATTGAGGGGTTAAGTGACTTGCCTAGGATCACATAGCTGCTAAATGACTTGAGGTCAGATTTGAACTCATGAAGAGGAGTCTTCTTGACTCCATGCCTGGCACTCCATTCAATCACCTATCTGCCCATTGGCTGAATCTTAACTGACAACCAACAAGTTACAGATGTAGATAACATCAGAAACAATTCTCTGTATACATATCAGACTATTGGCTAGGTAGAACAATGGTTATAAATCAACTCCCAAACTGGATAATTAGTCAACCAATCAATCATTTATTAGTTGTTTATTATATGTATCATTTATATGTAAACATATTTATTATATAATTATTATATATATACATGACAATATATTATATATTATATAACAATTATATATACATACATGTATATATATATGTATATATATATATATATATAAAAATTATCAAGGAATCACTATATGCCAGGCACTGTATTGGGCACTGGGGATACAAAGATAAAAATTAAATAGTCCCTGATTGAAAGGACTTTACATTCTATCAGGAGGCAGGAGAAAGATGGGAGAAGATAAATGTGAGAAAACACAGACTATGACTATAGTAGATTCAATCTGAACTTTTCAAATAATCTAAGATTGATTTAATGGAAAATGGAAAAAGTTAAAGATAATGAAGTTGGTCTTCACCATTTCCTATAAAAGTTTAATTGAAAAAGGAATAAAAGAGGCTGGAAAGAACTTTTAAAACATTCTTATTACAATAAATAGTTCATTGGATGGAGAATGGGGAAGGAAAATATTTGGAAATGAAGATGATGTTAAAATTTAAAGATGTCAACAAAAACTAAAGAAAAAAGAAAAATCTTCAAAAAGCTTGATGTAAGCCTCAAGCCATGTCATGTTAGGGACATTTACAGATAGTTATTTGGAGAATAAAAATATAGCACAGAAAGAGAAGAAATATATTAAGGTAACCAAATGGATCTATAAAGTGGAACTATCAAATTTGGACTCTTTACATTTCAGTTCCTTAAGTGCTATATGTGAAGTCAAAATGACACTCAAGAAGACAAAATGAATATTGATTAAAGTAATGCAAATAAAAACAACTCTAAAGTATCACCTCATTCCTCTCAGATTATCTAAAATGACAGGAAAAATAATATGGGAAAATTGGGAGACTAATGCATTGTTGGAAGAGTTATGAACTAATGTAGCCATTCTGGAGAGCAATTTGGAACTATGCCCAAAGGGCAACCAAATTATGCATACTCCCAAAGAGATCATAAAAGAGGGGATAAGACCCCATATTCAAAAATATTTATAGAAGCTCTTTTTGTGGTATCAAGAAATTAAAAATTGAGTGGATACCTATTAATTGAGAAATGACTGAATAAGTAATGGTATATGAATGTAATAGAATATTAATGTTCCAAAAGAAATGATCAGCAGGCTTATTTCAGAAAAATCTAGGGAGACTTACATGAACTAATGCTGAATGAAGTGAGCAGAATCAGGAAAACATTGAACATGAACATGCAAGATTATCAAACTATGGTAGGTGGCTCTTCTCAGCAGTACAGTGATCCAACATAATTCCAATAGACTCAGGGGAGAGGAAAATACCAAAAAAAAAAAAAATTGAAAATAATAATACTAAGAAAAGTAATTAAGAAGACAAATATATCATCATGTCATGTGATTTTTTTCCGATTTTATAAATATGAGAATGATCTCTGCATATATTGATAGTATTCTTGGTAAAACAAGAAAAGGAACAGATTTTTGCATATTGTTTTCTTACAACAGACTGCATTTTTGAACCCTTTCAATTAACTTCTGAAAGGTAGAAAGAATCTAATTTATTGAATGTTGATTTTTTTCAAAAGATGTTAACCAACTAGACAAAAATCCTCCCCAAGAATTGAATGACCTGAAAATTAGAATGGGTCAGACAGAAACAACTCCATAAGGAACACTGGAACAAAATAGAAGATTGGAAAAAAATAACACACACACACACACACACACACACACACACACTGCACATATGAAACAATTTGCTGTAAAATAGGCCAATGAGAGATAAACTAAAGAATTATCTATTTGGAGACTTCCAGTGCCAAAATGACAGAGTGAGGAAGGAATCCTTTCGAGCCCTTCCAAATTTCCCTCCAAACAACTAGAAAACCACTTCAGAATTGAAGTAGAAGCAGAAAATTTATCAGCATGGCAGGAAAAGTCTGTCTCAATGGGGTGGGAGGGTAATGAGGTGTAAGAGCTGGGGCAGCTAGGTGGTGCAGTGGATAGAATACCAGCCCTGAAGTCAGGAGGAGCTGAATTCAAATCTGGTCTCAGACACTTAATGCTTCCTGGCTGTGTGACCCTGGGCAAGTCACTTAACCCCAATTGCCTCAGAGGGAAAAAAAAAATGAGGTGTAAGAGCTACAGCAGCAGCCAGCTTCAAAGTAGTGCACCTGAAACAAGGATCCAAGCCTGACATCATCCATGAGTAAAGTCCTGCCCTGCAGCAAACCAGCAGCCCCCTAGGCAAATGAACAGGCTCTATGGCTCAGCAAGGCCCCACCCCAACACAAGCTACCAGCTCAGCCTTGACCCCATTATTAATCAGTAGTGAAGCTCCATCTTGGAGCTGACCAACAGTGAGAAACCTCCCATTCAAGGACCTATCAACAGAGAAATCCTGTTTCTATAGCAACCCAGTAGCAGGGCCCTACCCCTGGGGCAGATCAGCAACAGATCCCACCAGAAAGATTTTGTCACCAAAGCAATCAAGCGGCAAGGCCCCTACCCCTGGAACAGTTCAGCAGCTAAACCCACACTCAGGGGAGGCCAACAGGGAGACCCTCCTCCCTTAAGTACAAGCCAGAAAAAAAGTCCAGAGAAAGCAAGAAGCTAAATCCTGAACCCCAGTGAAAGCCAGCAGTAAGACCCAGAACTTCAATAATAAAAGCTTGGCACAGTGTAAGACCAGAGCCCAGCTCTCACATAAAAACCCCAATCATGAAAAGGCTGAAAAAAAAAAGAGAACTTTACTATAGAAAGTTTCTATGGTTACAGGGAAGATTAAGGCATCAACTTAGAAGAGGACAATGATGTCAAAATGGCTACATCTGAAGCCTCAAAGAAAAATGTAATTTGATTTCAGAACTAAAAAAGAATTCCTAGAAGAGCTTTAAAAGGATTTTAAAAGTAAATCTGATAAATAGAAGAAAGATTGGGGAAAGAAATGAGAGTAATGGAAGAGAATCATGAGGAAAAAAAAGAGTCAATAGCATGGGAAAAGATATACAAAAATTTACCAAAGAAAAAACTCCATAAAAAATGAAATTGGCCAAAGGGAAAAAGAAGTACAAAAGTTCACTGAAGAAAAAAATTCCTTAAAAATCAGAATTGAATAAGTGGAAAGTAATAACCACATGAGGCATCATGATATGATAAAACAAAATAAAAAAACTATTTAAAAATCGAAGTAAATATGAAATATCTCATTGAAAAAACAACTGACTTAGAAAATGGATCTAATAGAGATAATAAAAGAATTATCAAACTACTTGAAGTCCATGATCAAAAAAATAAAATAAAGAAAAATCCTGGACAAATTCTTTCAAGAAATTATCAAAGAAAGCTGTCCTGATATATTAGAACCATAGAGCAAAATAAAAATGGAAAGAACCTACCAATCATTGCTTGAAAGAGATGAAATCTCTTAGAAACATCATACCAAATTCCAAAAATCATAGATCAAGCAGAAAGTATTATAAATAGCCAAAAAGAAATAATTCAAAAATTGTGGTGACACAGTAAGGATTATCCAAAATGTGGTAGCTTCCACATTAAAGAATTATAATATGATGAACTAGAAGGCAAAGGAGTTAGGATTACCACCAAGAATCGTTGTATCAAGCAAAACTGAATATAATTTTTTCAGGGAGAAAATGGATATTTAACATCATAGACGACTTTCAAGTATTTCTAATTAAAAAAAAAAAACTAAAGTGAATAAAAAATTTGACTTCCAAGTACAAGATTCAAGGGAAACATAAAAAGGTTAAAAAAAAAAAAAAGAAAGAAATTAGAAAGATAAAACACAAGAAATTCAATAAGGTTAAATTATTTATGTTGCTATATGGCAAGATAATATAACTCTTTAACAACTTTATTACTATAAGAGCAATCAGGAGGACTGGGTCAAAGAACAAATCATAGAAACCATTGATAATTTCATTAAAGAAAATGACAACACAAAGACAACAAACCAAAAGTTGTATGATGCGGTCAAAGTAGTATTATTTTCTATCTCTTAATTGCTTACATCAATGAAATAGAGAAAAATCAGATCAATGAATTGGGCATGCAACTTAAAAAAAAAACTAGCAAGAAATAAATATCTCTAACTAAACCCCAAATTTGAAGTCCTGAAAATCAAAAGAAAGATTAATAAAATTGAAAGTAAGAAAATCATTAGGCTAATAAATAAAACTGAAAGCTAGTTTTATGGAAAAAAAAAAACAAAATAAATCATTGGTTAATTTGATTAAAAAAGCAAAGAAGAAAACCAAATTACTAGTATCAGAAATAAAAGGGGTGAATTCACCACCAATTAAGAGGAAATTAAGACAATTGTTAGGAGATATTTTGCTTAATTGTATGCCAATAAATTTGAAAATCTAAATGAAATGGATGGATATCTGCTGAAATAAAGTTATCCGGATTAACAAAAGAAATAAAAGACATAAATAATCCAATCTTAGAAAAAGAAATTAAACAATTCCCCAATAAACTTCCTAAGGGAAAAAAAAATCCCCAGGCAGATGAATTCCTATGAAAATTCTACAAAACCTTTAGAGAACAATGAATTCCAATGCTATTTAAACTATTTGGAATAGAACCAGAAGTATGTTATACACACAACAGCAATGTTGTTCGATAGAGAATTGTGAATGATTTAGCACTTTTCAGCAATACAATAGTCCAAGACAATCACAATCACAAAGAACTAATGACATGTACTATTTACTTCCAGAGAAAGAACTGATATTAATATAGAATAATATATGTTAATATAAAAACATGCTAATTTTGACTTTAATTTTAAAAATTTGTACAAATGACTAATATGGAAATAGTTTACATAATTGCACATATATAACCTATATCTTTCTGATTGCTTACCATTTCTGGGAAGGCATAGAAAAGAGGAGGGATAGAATTTGGAATTCAAAACTTTAAATAAATTAAAAAAAAAGAATTATCTCTTTGAAAATCACAATAAAAAAAAATGGACTGGGCAATCAATATTATTGCATGCCTGATTTGTTGTTTGAAGATGTCAGTTCTACCTGAATATTTCAAGTCATAAGACTGATAATGTTTTGTTCAATATGTCTATTTGTTTCAGATAAATATAAGCTCACAAAAAAATAAGACTCAGTGGTGTTTTGGGGCTTGTTTTAATTATTACAATGTCAGATACAAATAGTAGCAGATGTAGGACCTCTGTTTGGAAGGGTTATTTGGGTTAGTCATTTTTTAGTCATGTCTGATTCTTCATGATCCTTGACAAAGATACTGGGGTGTTTTGCCATTTCCCTCTCAGCTCATTTTTACAGATGAGGAACTGAGGCAAACAGAGTGTGATTTGCCCAGGGTCCCATAGCTAATAAATGTGTGAAGTTAGATTTGAACTCCAAAGAAGAACCTTCTTGACTCCAGGTTCCACATTCTACCCACTACACCATCTTGCTGCCCTATATGGGCGATAAGGAATTCTTTTCCATGAGATCTCTGCTAGATATACTTCTTGACAATGGCAAATACCTTTGAACATCTATGAGAATAATTGCCTTGAAATTGAACTTCAGCAAGGAGCCAAGAGGGATTATCTGATAACATAATACAAAGAGAAGAACAGTGATTTATCACAAAGTGATGTGTTGAGTATAAACACTAACCCTGATATAATTTCAATGTTTGCATTGGCAAATACAAGTCTTCTATTTGCTTTCCATCAGAAAGGTTACCCCCAAACCAGTCATTTAGTTTACTTTCTTTTAAGATTAAAAAGGACGCCAAATATAAATCAATGGATCTTAGTTATGGCGTGAATGGAATCACAAGTATTGAAAGTATAGATTATGGATAAGAACACTATTTTCTCCACATATCCCAGTGAAGTGAAACGATAACAACAAACAGATTATAGATTTTATGTTTTTTAGGGCATTCTAAGGGAAGTATTACTGAAATAATGACTTATCATATGCAATGTTCAGGCTAGCTTTTTGGAGGACCAGCCTTGATCTTAGTGGAGGACTGCAGGAGGCAGAAGAGCCACCAGGAATATGGTCAAAAATGGAATGTCTGTGGCTGAGAGATTCTCAATTCCCAGTTAATCCCCTCTCAGATCTTAAAATACCTCAGTACGATTACATCACTACAACAACTGAGCATGTGCAACTGCCCATTACATCACCATCACCTTAAGTATATGTTTAGAGAAACATTATCTCACACTGAGTAGGTGCTTAACTCTAATCATCCTGCTGTCCTTGAATCTAATACACCTTTTCAGAGTTTTGGTCCTTCCACAATCATAAAGCTTAAATGACAATATCTAAGATTCAAAATCTTTGAAAGTGGATTTAATATCAGCTATCTCAGAATGATCTTGAAGAAGATGGAGTGAAATCTCTCAAGACAGTTGTGAAAATCGAGTAAGACTTCATCTACCCCAGAGTTGGAGTAGGCCTGAAGGCAGTCCTTGGACCTCAAGGGACTCAAGGACATACCTACGTCCCCCTTTTGCTATTCTCCCATGATATCATTTTCCCCCTACCTCAATCAAATATGAGCAGCTATGTACCTATTTATAGGCCAAAATTCAATTTCCTGAATAGTTCCCGCATTTAGAATGTAAGCCCTTAGGATGAGGGTCAGTGGTGGGAGGGGTATCTGCATTAGGGACTATTTAAAGTGTCATACCTGTCCAAAAGGTGCCTCCTCCTTAAGGAGGGACACCTGGTTCTCAGGAAAACACATAATAAACTTTTGTTTTGCTCCTAGAGATATCTCCAGTTTTTTTTTAATTAAATGGTGATCACTCACCATTCTGAACCACACAATCTGAATGATTTATAAAGAGGGAAATGCTACCAAAGAAAAGAAAAGGTACAAGAGAATAAGATAGAAGAAAAAACATTCAACAGTTATAACCCTGAATGTGATCAGATGAAGGATGTAAATTACCGACATGCAGAATTGATTAGAAAATAGAACGTGATGATCAATTCCAATGGATGTGGTGCTTTTCAACAGAGAGGTGATTCAGGCCAACTCCAATGGTCTTTTTTGAAGAGAGCCATCTGCACCTAGAGAGAGGATTGTGGGGAATGAATGTGGATCACAACATAGTATTTTCACCTTTTTTATTGTTGTTTGCTTGCATCTTGTTTTCTTTCTCATTTTTTCCCTTTTTGATCTGTTTTTTTCTTGTGCAGTATGATGATTACAGAAATATGTATAGAAAACACGTTTAATATATTGGATTACTTGCCATCGAGGGGAGTGGGTGGAGAGAAGGGAGGGGAAAAATTGGGAACACAAGGTTTTGCAAGGGTGAATGTTAAATATATATATATATATATATATATATATATATATGTGTGTGTGTGTTTTGAAAATAAAGTTTTAATAAAGTCAAAAAATAAAATTTGAGAAAGTGTTGACAGGAAACACACAGATTATCAGGATTAAAAAAAAAGCTGGAACAAATCAATTATGTCTCAGGTGAACTCAAAAAAGCAAAACTAGCAATCATAATTTCAGATAAAGCTAAAGTAAAAATATATGTGATTAAAAAAAAAGAAGATAAGCAGGAAAAGTATATTATACTTAAAGGTACTATAAAGTGTCAGATTAACAATAAAAGAAAATGACTATTTAGATAATTCTATATCAGAAAAAGTCAATTGATAGAGCCATAAATAAACTTCCTTAAAAAATAAAATGGGAATATGTATTCATAGGTGAAATCTATCAAATATTCAGAGAACAATTAATTTTAATATTGTGTAAATTGTGAACAACAATAAAGAAGGAAGGCATCGTTCTAATATCTTTTTTATGATACAAATATGATTTTGATACCTAAATTAGGGTGAAGCAAATCAGAGATAGAAAACACTTTTGTTACTACCCCCTTTTGTGAGGAAAGGGAGGAAGACCCATATACATATGTGTAATATGATATCTATATCTATATCCTTATCTATCTTATCTATTTATATCCTTCTTTGAACTAATTCTGAAATGAGATTCAAATGTTGAGCACTAGTCTTCTTCCCCTCCATAAATGCTCTTGCTTTTATGTCTCTTTTATGTGAGATAATTTCCCCTGTTCTTTTTTTCCCTTCCCTCTTTCCTAATGTACCCTTCTTTCTTACTTCTTCATTTTTCTTAGATCATCCTAATTATAATTCCCATATATAATCGCATATAATTATTTCACACATGTGCTGTCTATGTAGACACTTTCTCATTGTCCTAATAATGATAAAGTTCTTAGGAGTTACATGTATTATCTTCCCATATTGAAATGTAAACAGTTTAACCTTATTGACCCCTAATGATTTCTCTTTCATATTTGCCTTTTTATGCCTGTCTTCAGGGTTGTACTGAAAGTCAAATTTTCTATTCAGTTCTGGTCTTTTTTATCAAGAATACAGGAAAGCCCTCCATTTCTTTAAATATACATTTTTCCTCTGAGGGATTATACTCAATTGCTCGGTAAATAATTGTTGTAAACCTAACTCCTTTGTCCTTTGGAATATCAAATTGTTACTACTCAGAGAAACATTTTAATCTGTTGGTTCTTTTGGTAGTCATTTTGCCTTGGGTCCGCCTTTTGTTGAATATGAATATTTAGCTTGGAGAAAATAAATCCATGTGATATCGGTCCAACAATCCACACCACATGCTGCTTTCATCACTCTCAAAAACTCTCTTCTCCTTATAATCACATAATCCATTAAATGTCAACTTTGCTGCAAGGGTGCATCCATGAAGTTTTATTGTATTTAGATAAACAGCATACAGTGTTGATGAGAAAGTCATGAGATGCACAAGTCTTTAGTACTAAGTAACCACTACTGTTTGCAATTCTATTCCTCCCAAGGATTCCCAGCTATGTTTTATAGTCTAAATCTATATCCTATATGAAATCATCTAGTATTATAAGCTTGTTCTCTTTTTGGCATATTGACTATAAGAGTCTCCAGGTCTTCATAAAATTTTTCTTTGATTTCAGGGTTTGTCATGGTAGGAGGATAAGCACTGATGATGGTGACATGGCATTTTTCTGCAAATGGCAATTGCATTGTCATGAGTTTCTCATTCATTCCTTTGGTAGGCATACAAGCTTATTGACTAGATTATTTTTTATTGTAAAACCTATACCAGTTTCATTGCATTCCCCTTCACTGCAGCCATTCTATAAAATTGTATAATCAGCTCTGATTTCAGTAAGCTGGCCTTCATTTGAGAACCTTATTTAAATTAGGGCTATTATTTGGATGTGATAACTGTCAGACTACTGGAGTACAATAGTTATGGAAAAAGAGGAAAATTGTCTCTTCTGTCCCTCAGCTTTGACAACTGGTCATTATTGCTTTGTCTCTCATGAGGTTGCCTTTGTTTATAACTCCCCTGAGAGAAGAGGGCAGTAGAAGACTGCAAAATAGCTTGGGGATTGTGAGGAAACTCACCATAATTTTGGTTCTGGTTGTATTAGATTTCAAAGGTATTCAGAAGGAACAAAATAGGATTTCTTGGAGCAAATGCAAGACCCTGGAGCAGAATGATTTGGGAATATTAGGGGAAAAGAGTCTTTGATAGAAACTAGAACTCACCTATTCCCACTCCCCTATGCCAATTTTTGTTTCTGATTTTCTTTGTAAAGTAGTAAGATGTACTGCAACAGAATGAGAGGAAGAATATGAGACTCAACTTGGGAAAGGGAGGAAGACCCAATACTGTGAAGACATACCTTAGTATTTCATAATCAGGAATGAAGAGGAAGTAGATTAAATTCCACTCAGGAAGTAGACTGGAAGCAGGAAGAACAAAAGTGATGTCCTAGATTGGTGAAAAAAGGATGTTTGGGACAAACTGACCCAAAGACCCAAAGAAGCAGTCTGTCCCAAATAAGGAGTATTTTTGCCTATAAGAACCCAGAGTGGCACAGCCACTGAAACATCCCACCTTCCTGTAACCTAGCTCGTTGCAGATACAAAATACAATGTAGGGGGTTATGACATTTTCTGAGAATGTACTCAATAAATATTAAGAATCAGAATGTGGCCAGAAATCAGAAAAACCCAAGAGACCATAATTTAAAAGACAATTCTGTTTATCCTTATCTTTCACACACATTATAAAGAGCCAGATATTTCAACTGCCTGCAAGATTTCTTAATCCAGTGGTTCTCAAACTTTTGTTCTCACTATCTTCATGCTGTTAAAAAACTATCAAAGATCTGTTAAAAGAGTTTTTGTTCACATGGGTTATATTTATAGCTATTTACTATATTAGAAATAAAAACATAATTTTGAATTTGTAGACCCTCTGAAAGGGTTTCAGAGACCCAAACAATTCTTTGGACTACACTTTGAGGACCACTGTGACCTAATCCATCTTTATTGGGGGAAAAAGGAGGTCAGCAAATAGGCACATTTCACAAGCTGTCATGAAGGTGGAATAAAAACAATGAAGAAAATTACTTTATGCTAAAAAATAGAGAAATGTTATAAATGTTATAAATAACCTAAATAAATCAATGACTTTTTGGTATTTTAAATAAATTTTAAGGATATGCTTAATAAAAATTACAGAAGTGAGGACAATTGAGATCAAATCAAGGGATTTAAAAAAAATCAGGATAAAAAAATCAGATTAAGGAATATCATGATTAGAAAGTTTTAGGAATACCATAAAGTGTGTGGGGAGTGGGTTGGAGGGTAGAGTGAGGATGAGGGGCTAAGAGTAACCTAGGAGACAGTAATAAAAGCTAGAGGTCTACTGAGGTTAAAAGACATTCAAAGGCAAGGGAGAAAGCTTTCACTTGGAAAATAGACATTCCCCACCTTAGAAAAGGTAGTAGGAATATATAAGGAATCCTAGTGAGTAGAGTATCCTAGTGAGTCTTGGCCATATCCCATGTATAACTTTTTGCCAAAAATATGAGAACATGCTTGCAATTATCTAATGTAATGCCAGAAAGCTTACAAAGGGAAGGCTACTCTTTGTATTTATTAATACATTTATTATAATTCTGTGCCTTTCTTGATGTTTCCTTTATTGCTGACCTATGTTTACCTTAGAAACCTGGCCAGTTCTCTGAAAAATGAAGTTATCCTAAAGGAATGAGCAAATAATTCTCTTTATTGGGTCCCTTGCGAGGCAGCACCCTGCACCTGGAAGGCTGTTTAATCTCAAGAGTCACATATCAAATGAGAATACTTAGCATAGAGCCTTCTTTGTTCTTTGCCTATTAAAACTCAATGGGAAAGGGACTTTGAGAATCTTACCCAAGAGAGAATGTACACTTTATCTGGGACCTTTTCCCATTCTGAATGGCTGTGATTAAGGATTCTCCCAGGCAAAAAATTCATGTGTTGGTGCTTCTTTGTAGTGGTGATGATGTATGTTGTATGTTGTTTGCTTATTTGTTTCTTATATTGTTTTTATTGTTATGGTGATCGCTATGATTGTTGATTGTATATTACTTTTGTAATATTGTATTTTGCACAATGCTTGTAATATTGTTGTGTATTACTTTTATGCTATGTCTCCTCTTCCCTTATGTCTTGTTTGAATCAACATTTTGAACAACAAAAGTCTGTGCTTATTGAATGCAAATTCTGAACCTAAATTAACCTTACAGAATGGATATCTTAATTGCATATAAAAGGCCAGAAAGATCATGAATGTACCCCCTAGGCATGGACTGCATTCCTATCTTTGTCAGAAGTTGCTCATCAATAAAAGATTCCTTTAGGAATTTGGAAGGTGAAAATGACCAGATTAAAATTAATTACTTTATGGAGACTTGGAGTAGTTTGAGAATGGAAGGGATTTCTGAGCTAGGAAAAATATGTTCCAAGGAAAGGTGATCTTTTTGCCTGTGAGGTGACCAGGAACCTTATAGTTGAGGCTCTAAGGGAGCCCTAGAGGAGAAGCTTCTGGTGATCCAAAGCTAAGGTAAGTTTTGCCCTAAATAAAAGAGTTCTATAACACTCCTGCTGGTAAGAGTCTAAATATTGATAAGAGTCTAATAATAATTTATTCCCACACCTAGCCTATAGCTGAAGGTAGGGGAAAAAAAGAGAGCAGCAGGGTTTCAAAGATAAAATCCAAGAGATGCAAAGAGTGATCTGTCCAGCATTCTAAGAGTTAGGTAATTGAAGAGCCATCTGGGCCTGAATATTAGTAATTAGTAATATGATTTAGGAGAGCAATTTTGGCACTAAATGATATGATTGATGTAGGCACCAAATGTTAGGGTTCAGTCATGTGAAGAATTCATAATGGCAAAAGATAGGTTTATTTAGGGGAAAACAAAAATTACAGACAAAATGAAGAAATATAATAGACACCAGGAATGGTAAACATAAAATAGAATTGGGAGAGCATATAGTTAGCAAGGAAAGGGATTTTAACAATTAATGATGGAAAAGACAGGTTCCCTAATGGAACTCACAATTAACCAGAAGAAAGGGAATATATCATGAGGTTGGAGTATGTATACCCTTAGCTGGCAGGCTAAATCCATAGAGGAGTTCAGCATACTAAAAAAGTTAGTTATAAGAAAGAAAGATACCATGAAGTAGATGGGAGGGATGAGAGGAAAGATACCATGAGATATAGTGTGAAGACCGCGTATTTTAAAATCAGCCGGAGTCAGGAATTCAGATTAGGGGAAAATCGTCAGTCTTTATTCTCAGTGAAGAAAGATCGGAGGTGGAAGAAAATGAACAATAGCAATGTGTGTAGCTGAGTAAAGAAGCTAGCTAGACCAGCTGCCACACGACCAGCAGCTAGGAGTATGGACGCAAGCTCAATCTCTCTCAGCTTCTCTTCCTGTCTCTCTGTCTCCACCCACCAAAATCGTCATTTCCTATTAACACATCAGGACTTGCACAGAGAGTGGGCAGGGACCATTCTTTATCCAATTATGTATATTAATAGAGTATAGCCCAATTACTATTTAGCCTCACATACTTGGGACCTCAGTGCATCAACTCAAACCTCAGCCCATTACAATATAGGGTAAAGGGAATGAGAGGAAAAATACCATGTGCCATTGGGGAGAGGGGAAGAAAAAGACCATGAGAGAGAGTGCCATGGAAGGCCGTAATCCCAAAAGGAATTCAGCAAAGTTGGTATGAGCCACAGATTTAGAGGGACCTCAGAGGTTTGATGTAACTTGGAATTCTGCATAGACACAACAAAGTGGGGCTATCCATGACTTCCCCAAAGGGTGGGACCATAAGAATAAATTGATCCCCATCAGGGCTCTTTTCTGCTTGCATCAGGGATAATTTTATCAATACTTCAGGCTCTCTCTGCCAATTCCACCTAGTTACACACGACCTCATCAGTAGGGGACCCTGGTAAGGAGTCAGCACAGACATTAAGTAATCTGTACCATTGGAGGAATAGCTCCAACAGATCCGATGTTGATCCAGTGGAGATCCTGTGCTTTGTAAAAAGCCCAACCAGCTGTATAACAGAAGAACTTATAATGAACTTGTTAAAAACTCTGGAGGGAAAAAAGACTGAGGCCATGGAGCAGTAGAATTATGAATGGTCTTGATCATGTATGTCTCCTACACACACACACACACACACACACACACACACACGTTTATTGTCACATTGTCTGAGCAAATGCTTTTGCTAAAGAATTAACCAAGCAAAGGGAAGAGCCCTGATAGAGGCCCACAAGCTTTCATTTAGGAGGATAGACAACTACAAAGTTAGCTCTAGAATCAGTACTTAGTTGTAAAAAAGAATTATAGTAACAGTAACAGAACTAAGTAACAATAGTGAGAACTATCTCTCTGGAGATCTAGTGTGACAGTAATTACATGAGCTGGACAGATTAAAAAAAGGAATTGTTGCATTAGCAATTTCCCACTGTGGTTACTATACTAGCACATTGGATAAAAAGTAACTAGAGATATTTGGAACAAATATGATGCCAATTAAAAATTATTACTTTATATTAGTAAATATGGTAGTAAGAATACAAAAGAATAATGTGAGAATGGTTAGTAAAAGTATCTGGATTGAATCAGACTAGAAAAATCTGATTTATCTTCATGATCATATGTCAAAGTTGAGGGCCTGGCCTTCCATGGAAGTGGGGTTAGGTTCTCTTTCTCACACTTTTTGCTCATTGAAGCCCCATCATGGAATCATAAAGACACATTTTTTAGAGATTAAGTTTTTCTCACATCTATGTTTCCCCAAAAGTGAGAATATGCTGGAAAGTATATTCTTTATACTTGTTGTATATACTGTATACTCAGTATATAATGTAAATCACATGTGGGAGATAAAAGTTGCTATAGATAAAAGAAATGTGAGTAGACACAAAATATTCACAGTGGCCATTGATAAAAGACCTTAAAATAGGATTTATAACAATTTATGTCTACATTATACTCACTCAGGAGCTGATGTTCATACCTTATATGAACATAAAATAGTTTTTAGGATGGCTGATTAGACATTTAATATTTACATTTCATTTCATCCAAATGCTATCCAAATAATTCCTGATACATGTCATGTAATAAAACAGGCTGGGTTTGGTACAGTTCTCTTTTAAGTGAAGAGTTGGAGTAGTTGTTGATTCCTTCCTTTGCTGATATTCAGGCAAAATCTGATTGGACCCAGGACTTCTTGATTTCTTGAACTCACAAGGTCATTTCCAAAACTGGACATATTAACCTCCAGATATATTTATCTAATATCAGGAAAAGTAAATATAAAAAACCCATTCAAGTCCAATTTTAAGGTTGCTTAAGCAAGACTTATGCTTTAATTGAGATCTGTTCCTGGTCTCATGATGGTCAAGGTTGGGGATGGGACACACTTCCACTCAGCCAGCTCTTTGAAGGAAGTAGCTTAAAACTGTACTGATGGGATCCAAAGCTAAAAGGGAAGAGGAACCTAAAGGTGGGACCAGTCTTTTTAAAACAGCCATTAAATCATCAGCTTGTTCTTTTCAGTGGCCAATAAAGAAACTTTTTGTCATTTCTTTCCTGCTCCCCTTTTTTAGTTTTTCATTTTTCCAAATACATGTAAAGGTAGTTTTCAGCATTTGCCTTTGCAAAACCTTGTGTTCCAAATTTTCCTCCCTCTCTCCTCTCTATCCCCTCCCATAGATAGCAAACAATGCAATAAAGGTTAAATGTGTGCAATTCTTCTAAACATATTTCCATATTCATCATGCTGCACAAAAAAAAAAAAAATCAGATCAAAAGATGGAAGGAAAAAAACATGAGAAAAAAACAAGCAAACAAACAACAGCACGCATTTTCATCAGCTAAAAATTGTCTGTTTATATCCTCTGACCATTTATTAATTGGAGAATGGCTTGTATTCTTATAAATTTGAGTCAATTTACTATATATTTTGGAAATGAGGCCTTTATCAGAAACACTGGATGTAAAAATTTACCCCCAGCTTTCTGCTCCCCTTCTCATCTTGACTGCATTGATTTTAGTTGTCCAAAACCTTTTAAATATATTAAAAATTATCCATTTTGCATTTCATAGTTATTCTCTAGTTCTTCTTTGGCCATAAATTCCTTCCTTCTCCACAGATTTTAGAGGTAGATTATCCTTTATTCTGATTTGCTTATGATATTACCTTTTATGTCTAAATCACAAACCCATTTCAACCTTACCTGGATATAGGGCATTAGATGTTGGTCAATGCCTAATTTCAGCCATTATTTTCCAGTTTTTTCAGCAATTTTTCTCAAATAGTGATTTTTTTTCTGAGAGGCTAGAATCTTGGGTTCATCAAACATTAGATTACTATAGCATTGGCTATTGTATCTTGTGAATCTAGCCCATTCTACTGACCCACTACTCTATTTTTTAGCCAGTATCCCTTTGTCATTTCAAAGCAAAAGTCCTTCAGCAATGACTTACAAAAGACCATAAAAGTTCCTACATAGTTGACTGAAAGCAGGAAGTTCTGTATGTGTTTTGTGGAGGTGGGCCTATAAAGCAACAAAGTAATTCTTCCTCACCCCCTTATAAAGCAGAAAAACTTAGATAAAAGTAATAACCCTACAAAGTTTGCTTCTGTCTTCTTCACATATATTACCACTATCATCGTAGCCTGACATTCTTTTAAAGATCAGTTTTACACCCTGCCCCAAAAGCAAGCCCTTTTAAAATTAGGTAATATTGTCTACTTTAAGTAAAGAACACCTATAAAAAGTTGAGTAAAACTGAATATTCTAAAATCATTGCAAGTTTTCCTACCACTTGTACTAACCATGAAGTTATAACATTAGTTTAGCCTCTTGTCATTATGCAATGGCTTTAAAATTTCCCTTAGCACAGAGTCCAAAACATTTATCCATTCATTGACCTTTTGATGATTACACTACATTCTCAAAAGTGAAGTAAAAGCCACGATATAACTTTGTTATATGTCATATTTCTATAAAAGCTTTCCAAATTACCAAAGTACCCTCCTTCACTCTCACCCAAGTTCCTGTTCTATACAAGTATTTGTTGAGTTATGTTAGTTCTCCTTTATCAGAAAGCACGAATGAAGAGAAATTGTTCATCTTTCCAGTATTATGAGTTTTATGTATCTAAGTTCATCAGCTCATTATAGAAAGGTCATAATTATAAGGAAAAGCACTTAAGCTATTCAGACAAATACTTGAAACATTCAAGCACTCTCATTTGTTTTTAGTTCCACCAAACCATGTGTGTGGTAAATTACTACTAATTAATCTGAAATGTCCCCTATCAACAAATGGTCTAAAAACTTCTACAAGCATGTTATGTGATATTCACTCTTCCTATACATGAATAGGTAAAAAAAAAAAAAATTAAAGAACAAGAAAACAAAATGCAAGCAAACAACAACTGAAAGAGTGAAAATGCTATGCTGTGGTCCACACTTAGTTTTTGCAATCCTCTCTCTGGATGTAGATGGCTCTCTTCATCACTGAACAATTGGAACTGATTTAGTTCATCTCATTGCTGGAGATGGCCATGTCCATCAGAATTGATCATCATATAATCTTGTTGCCATGTATAATGCTCATTTCAGTTAGCATCAGTTCATATAGGTCTCTTTAAGTCTCTCTGAAATCATCCTGCTGGTCATTTCTTACAGAACAATAATATTCTATAACATTCACATATTATTCTCCATTTTCCATTTTCCTATCAGTTGGAAATGGGCATCCATTCAGTTTCCAGTTTCTTGCCATGACAAAAAGGGCTGCCACAAAGAGTTTTGCATATGCAGGTCCCTTTCCCTCTTCTAAAATCTGCTCTTCTAAATTCTGCTCTTCTAGTAGCTACAATTATTTGTCCTTGCTGCAAATTCAAGTTAACTCAGTTTGATGAGCATTGATCATCTATTATGTGTAAGGCTGAATGTGCTGCTGAAAAAACTAGTTTCATAAATCATCATGGCCCCTTGATTTCAAAGAGATTTCAGTTGAGTAGGAAAGCAAAGACACATAGATATAGTGTAACTTAGAAAACAAGTACAAAGAAGACTTCTATATAGTGTTCTAAACCAGAATAAATGGTTTTCTAATTCTCTAACACTATGGTAAAGAGAATCCTTATGAAACATTAGGAGATATATATATAAAGTGTTCTGATCTTACCTCCTACTGTTGATTTTTGTTAATGGAATATTTGGAACACAGTGGGAGGTATCTGATCCACAGTCTAGTGTGCCTACTATTTCCATCTTTCAGTTTTTGGCAGAATTATAATTTTGGAAGACAAATGAATGATCCTCGGCAGGAAGTGCTGCCACCTACTGATTCCTCTAAGAAGCTGAGTGAACTTAGTAAAAGTGCTAATAAAATCAACCTGATTTTATTCCTATTGAGAATTAATACTGAATCTTTTGAGGGTTGAATCTAATCTCTGACAATAATACTTGGGTTAATTTTAAAAATGTAGTCATCAGTTAAACCAGAGAATATGAATTGTTGCTTGTGATCTCTTCTCACTATTAGCTTCACCAACTTCTCCAATAGCATTCTCAGCATCTCTGCTTAATTATCAATTATATCTGGGTGTCAATAGAATCTGAAGGATGGCTGGGCTCTCAACTTGCTCTTTCCTGATGTTTTTGGGAAGAAACCAGGAGGATACTGAGTGTAATATTGGACTGGCCATTATGTCACCATCACTGTGTTTTTTGAACTAGTACGCTTTGTGTGTGTGGCCTTATTAGTCAGAAGACACATGATGAATATCACTATTAATATCATCACAATAATACAAGGAAAGAATACCCAAGACTAAGACATCTTTGGGACCCTGCCACTACCACTGAACCTGTCTTTCTTACTCCTTTACTGCACTCACCCTAACTTCTCACACCTGTACTGCACATGCCTCCTCGATGCCATACAACATCTCTATTACTGTATCATGGAAAAGGCCGTTCTTTTTTTTTTTTAAATCAATCAATTAGTAAACATTTATTAAATGCCTACTCCAGGCAGCTAGGTAGTACAGTGGTTAGGATGCTTGACCTTGGGGTAGGAAGACTCACCTTCCTGAATTCAAATCTGGCTTCAGATACTAGCTCTGTGACCCTGAGCAACTCATTTAACCCTATTTAGTTCAGTTTCCTCTTTTGTAAAATGAGCTGGAGAAGGAAATGGCAAACAACTCCACTATCTTTGCCAAGAAAACCCCAAGAAGATCACAGTGAGTTGGAGAGGTCTGAAAAATAACTAAAAAAGCAACATACACCAGTAAGTTAACTACTTTCCTATGTCCCTTGAATTCCATGTAGAATTCTTCCTTTCTTTGTTCTTGAAGCAGAGAGGTATAGAGGGAATATAACTATCAGTGTTGTGAATGTGATTATTTCTGTCTTTCAACTCCAATTCCTTAATCTCCCAATTCAGAGTTAGCTGTGGAAGAAGTCTTTAAATCAAAAGACTTAATTCATTCCTAAGGAAAGTGTGTTGTTTTTTGAAGGAGTGAATGAATATTAGAGAGAGGTAAAAAGCTATGCTGCTTCATTCTGAGAGGCAATTAATTACAAAAACATGCGTTATTACAAAACACAAGTTCAGGGCAGGATATTAAACAAGGGGACAGGATGAGAATGATAGCACTGACTTGTTTCTTTTTGACTGCTAATGAGCTAATGCCATAATTAATATCCTCATCCTATCCACAGTTGGAAATTATTTCCAATTATAGGATGTGTTGGAGAAAGCTTGAACTGACTTGTGAGAGGCAATTGTTAAATTTTCAGTATGAACATTTATACTTTTGAAATGGGCCAGCACTATAAATGATAGCCTGATTTAATGTCACCTGACTGGCCTTAAGAAAGTGATGGTGACAATATTAATAATGCAGATTAAATTTAAAAGTATGTCCTATATACATCTTTTCAGAGAGCTAGTTGTTAAACATTTATCAGCACCCTATATATATATGGATATATTTTATATGTACAATAGTTGTTTGAATAATGTTTCCCTCATTTGAATGTGAACTCCTTCAGAGCAGAGACTGTTTTTTGTCTTCCTGACCACGGAGGTGATACTCTATTTACTGGGCTACATAGCTGCCCAGAAAAAATAGAAAAGCAATATAGTTGGATCATTGTATGACCTTCCCACCACTTTTCCTCCTTTAATATGATAGGGCCTTCTATTATTTCTCTATGGTTTTTTTATCTACCTTCCCTAATGAGTGGAATGGGATTTGAGTGAAATGGGAAACTGAGGATTTCTCAGAATAATAACTTCAGGACAGTATCAAAGGTCTGTTAATCAATAAGGCTTTGGGAAGAAGAGCAAAAGACATACTCTTCTAGCAGAAATATCTGAGATAAACCTTGGAAAGCCACCATAAACTTAGGAAAACACACCTGTAAACAGTTGTAAACCTTGTAAAACTGACCACCATAAAATTTAGGTAAACACATCTGCAATAAGTTAATCATAAGGGCACAGCTAGAATTTAGAAAACCTATGCTACTTCCAAGCATTAAGCAGGGTAGTGAGAATTAACTGGATAATGGGAGTGGGGGCAGAGTGTCATGGACTCTTGTAGAGAACTCCAGCGAGTGGATTGTCCATTTTTCACGAGATCCTAATGAAACTTCTATTCTTCACTTTGAGATATCTTTGAGTATTTTTTAATTGGGTTTGCTGTACCACACACTAACAATAAATCAGGATCAAAATAAGCTTTTCCCATGTCTTCCCCACCCTCCATTCAATGTTGTCTCCTTAACCACCAACATTTCCAGCAACCAGGACAGTGTAGCTTTCTTTAACCCCATTATCCAAATTCATGCCAACATGCATTTAGTTGCTGATTAAGGATCTCCTATGTACTTGGAAAATGGAAAACTCCTATGGCTTGGAAAAATCATTTCAGTTCTCATCTGTAGAAGGAAAATGTTGATCTCTTAGGTTCCTTTTAGCTCTGAATTTTACATGGAACTATGAACCTATGAAGAGGTGATTTTTAAATCCCTTCAAGAGTCAGGATACTATAAGATGGTTTTTAGGAAGATGTTTTTCAGGGCTAGCTCCAAGATTCTTGGCAGTGTATCAGTTATCTTCTGGGATTTCTCACACATACATGCATACATAACATGATACATACATACATGGGCTAGAAGGATATTAGAAGCTATCTTATCCAACTCTCTCATTTTATAGAGGAAGAAATTGAGGCCCAGAGAGGTCCTATAATTTGCTCAGGTCATAAATGACTGAGTTAGAATTTTAATTCATTCCCTCTGACTCAAAAAAAAGTATCCTTTCCACTGTATCAATCTGCCATTTCACTTATACTCCTAGGTTCTCACAAAGGTACAAGTAGAAGTCCCCTTCATCTTATCTTTCTAGTAATTATCCTTTTATAAACATCTAAAAACTATTTAAAATGATACCAAGGTACTAATTCCTGGATCAAGCAATGATATATGGAAGATATTAACTTTAACTAATGATTGATTTTATACAAAAAACTAGAATAGTGGCTTAAACAGCATTAAAGAATACAATCATTCTACAGTACTCCTAGAATCATGAAAGAATGTGTCTAAGGAACCAAAAAATACCAGTGGGAATGGAAGTAGAAGTTGGATCGTTAGGATCAGTATGGATAAACTAGCCATATGCATGTAAAAGAAAAAAAATGTAAGGCATAAACTTAGCCAAAGGACAAAAGTACCTCTATTTTCCAGTAGCAAAATGACTTACTTAGAAAAATCCAGAGAATCAATAAAGAAACTAATCAAGACAATAGCTTTCACAGAGTATCATGATAAACCTACAAAAATCAACAAACATCCCTATTTAGCAATAATAAAATAGGAGAAAAAAACTGAAGAATAAAAATGGGAGTTCCATTTAAAATAACTATACAATACAAAACAGTCCCAAAACAATCCAACCCCCAAAATCTCAGAACTGGGAGTTAAACTATGATAGTAATTCAAATTATTAAGCACCTGCTATGTGCCAGGCAATTTGTTAAGTTTTGGAGATACAAGGCATGAGTCTAATCGTTCCTGACCTCAAAGAGTTTACATTCTGATAGAAAAAAACAACCTAAAAATATATAGATAAACAAAACATACTCAAAGCAGAAAAGAAGTAAACTTAGAGGGAAGCCATTCATTCACAACTGGTCGGATCTCAGAAAGTGTCATTTAGAAAACGGTACTTGAGTTGAATTTTGAAGGAAACCAGGGATTCTAAGAAATGGAATTGAGAAGAGAGTACATTCCAGGTGTGGAGGACTGCCAGGACAAAGCTGTCAAGACAAGAGATGGAGTCTCATGTGGAAGGAACAGGAAAAAGAATATTTGAGTAATATTGAAAAAGTGTAAAGAGGAAAGTAATACATAATATTTGGGAGGAAAGATTAATTTGGGAAAGATAAATTGTGAAGAACCTTAAATAACAAATGGAAGAATTAATTCTAGAATCTTAGGGGCTACAGGAATTTAAAGTAAAGGGAGTGATATCATCAGACCTGAGCTTTAGGAAAATTACTTGATGGCTCTGTAGACTATGGATTTAAGTGGGGAGGAAATGGACACAAGGAGACCAATTAGGAGAAAATAATCCAAGTGTGAGGTGATGAATGCATGGATTAGGCTGGTTGTTGTTATTGTTTGTTATCAGAGTAGTGATGACATGATATGTGAGCGAGTTAGAATTAAGTGAGGAAGAGCAGGGTCACCTGCCTCACTTTACCCTCCAGAGCCAGCTGAATAGTCCACTGGCCAGATACAGATGATGATGTTTGGACATGGTCCTGGATGAAATGGGAGACCTTGGCCTATTTAAACTAAGGTCTTCAACAGGTCTCAGTTTGACAGAGGCCACACCCATTCAGTGGTTCAGGGTAGATAGCAATTGAGGCAAAAAAATCTCTCCTTTCACCTAGTCCCCCCTTAAAAAAAAAAATAAATGAATGAATAAATGAATCTGGGAGGGGAAGACCCTCAGGGTTTCTAGTCAAAAAAGAAATGACTGCTATTTACATTCAATGTGAGTCCATCAGGACTCAAATAATGACCAGATACAGCAGAAGGATATATAAACGAGAGATTTATGACAAGACTGAGCAACTGATTGGATATATGGGATGAAGGAGACTGAGAACTCTAGGATATTGTAAACCCAGTGACTAAAGAAAGTGATGTTCTCAACAAAAATAATGTGAAGTTTGGAAAAAAGATGGGCTGAGGATTAGGAACAGATAATAGTGAGTTCAATTTTAGATATGCTGAATATATAATAGAGCAATATTTTCAATGTCACTTAATGATGGAACTGGAAATAGAACTGGTTATACAGCTCTGGAAGTCATATACGAAGACACTATAAATAAGTCTAAGAGAACTAATGAATTTATCAAGGCATACTCAAGATTTGTATATGTATAAAAATGTTATAAAGAAATACACATATATATTTATCTATATTTATAAGCTATGTAATAATGATGATGTAAATTCTGTCACCTTTAACCTTTGGGGGTGCTCTGAAACTTCATCCCCCTTTTGGGGGGGAATTCCTGAGTGTCAAATTCATTCTCTCAGCTTCTTGGGAGAGCCATACCCTTCTGTCCAGAAGGGAAACTCCCAAGATAAGTAATCTCTTTTCAGTTGGAAATCTAGGCCCAGGCCATAGTCAACATTGAGTAGCTCAAACTCCCAGTTAAATGATATCATTTAATTGGAGATCTCATAGTCAATAGTCTTCTATTGAGTGACTCAAACTGCTCCCTCAACCCTCAGGCCACGGTGTACCCAATATAACCAAGGGTTGGTCAAACCTATCTTCACAGAAGTCCGAACAGGATCATGCCCACTGCTGAAGATATTTTCTTCTCAGTAGATAGTCCTGACAGGACCTTGCCCACTAAGGAGTCTGTCTTCCTAGCAAGCTGGCTTCCTTAGTGCAAATAAATCCATTCTCTGCCATAAACCTCCTGCCTGTACTCATTGGGTTTTGTGAATTCTTTCACAAAACCTGCCACCAACCAAGGGGATCCCACTGCTGTTAGGGGTTCTTTTTCTCTCTATTCTCGCAACTCATCATTTGTACCTCATCAATGATATATAAAACACTCCTCAAAGAAATAAAGAAATGAATAATTGGATAAAGCTTCAGTGCTCATGTAAAGGTCACATCAATAAAATAAAAATATGATCTGAATTAATTCACAGATTTAGTGCTATAAAATTAAAACACCAAGAGGATATTTTATGTAACCAGACAAAATATTAACAAGATTCATTTGGAAGGAAAAAAAATCTAGAACAAGGGTCCCAAATATGGTATCCACAGAAAGAGGGTCTGTGAATTTAGGTGGGAAATAATGTGTCTGTTTATCTTCACTAACTTCTGGTTCCCTTTGTAATCTCATATATATTAAAATATTATTCTGAGGTATTTATAAGCTTCTTCAGACTGTCATGACACAAAAAAAGATTAATAATAAACCCCTGGTAGAATTTCAAGGGGAGAAAAAGAAGCATGAGAAGGAATAGTATTTCTAGAATTCATTTTATACTGTAGAATAATAATCATAAAACCCATTCGGTACTGGCTAAAATTTTTTTTTTACAAATGTCATTCACCAGGACAAACCAGAAATAGATAAAAAGCATCAGGAATGATTGAATTTAATAACTGAGAAACCATTTTATTTGAGAAAGAATTCCCTATTTGACAGAACTATTGGGAAAAATTGGAAATAGTTATTGTAATGTCTTTATCCTTTACACCAAAGATCATTTGCTAGATATATACTCCAAAAACATCTGAAATAGAAAGTAACTTGGCCAAGGTCATATAAATAGCAAGCGTCTAAGGCCAGATTTGAGCTCATCTTCCTGTCTAATGCCTGATTCTACTACACTGAAGTTTGGTTTGGTTTGGTTGTGCAGGAGGTGGGATGCAAGGAGTTCAACTTCTTTTTCAGCTCTCTCTCCAAAATCATCTATCTTTTCGATGTGGAGGGTATCACTTCACCATTACACTTCCAAGTGGGGCTTTTTAGACACCAAGTTATGAAGAAACAAGAAATTACTCTTGATTACTAGGTACTAACATTGGTTTAAATAGGAAGAAACCAAATAGCTCTCTTTCTCTCCCTGTAGGGGGTAGGCAGGCTCCTCAACATTGTATTTCCTGGTATTCTGATTACTCTGTTTTACCTCAAGTGGGACTATCACCTCTCCCCATCACATGAGGACACATGAGGACATTTTCTAACAGTTTATTTCTAAAACAGTTTGTAGTGAATGATCCATATGCAAAAGTCACCACTATGTAACTGGATTTGGATGAATAGACAGAAATAATTGGATTCCAAACTCCAAAGCATTCCCTAAAAGTTATTTGAGGACCTTAGAAATTACTTTATAGGAAGGCAACTTAAAAAAAAGTAAATGTAATCTTTCTTTGCTTCACAAAATTGAATTAACATAGATATCAATGATGATATTATAGATTAGGGGAAGTATATGACAACTTTCAGTAAGAGTTACAAAACTGACCTTTGACTCGGTATTAAAGCTGGAGAGACATTCTAAGGATGTTATTTTGCAAAGAAAAGACCTATCTGTACAAAAATATTCGTAGATACTTTAATTTATAATAAAAAAATATCAAGACAGCTTTCATATCCAATTATTGCTCCCTGGCTTAAAACATTATGCAATACAAACATGTTTGTGGTAGCCCTTTTTGTAGTGGCAAGAAACTGGAAACTGAGTGGATGTCCCTCAATTGGAGAATGGCTGAATAAGTTATACTATATGAATGTTATGGAATAATATTGTCTATAAGAAATGATCAGGAGAATGATCAGGAAGCTTGGAGAGACTTACATGAACTGATGCTAGGTGAGATGAGCAGAACCAGGAGATCAACGTACACAGTAACAATTATAGGATGATCAACATGTCTTTCCAACAATGAGATAATTAATGTCAATTCCAATGATCTTGTGATGAAGAGAGTCATCCCACCCTGTGGGAATTGAGGGTGGATCATAACATAACATTTTCACTCTTTTTGTTGTTATTCTCTTGCATTTTGTTTTCCTACTCATTTATTGTCTTTTTTGATTTGATTTTTCTTGTGCAGCAAGAGAATTGTATAAATATGTTTATACATATTGGATTTAATATATATTTTAACATGTATAACATATATTGCATTGCTTGCCATCTAGGGGAGGGAAGGGGAAGGAGGGGAAAATTTGAAACAAGGCTAGGCAAGGGGCAATGTTGAAAAATTATCGGCACATATGTTTTGAAAATAAACTTTAAAAATGAAAAAAAACATGCAATAGCAATATAATTAAACAGCACTAAGCAATAAAAATGACAAATATGTAGAGCTCACAAATATGGAAAGAATAATTTACATATTGATTACACTTGTATTTTTAAAAAGCCAACAATGGCAACAAAACTTATTAGAATTCAGAAAACATTCTAGAAGGGAAGAACTAGATTGTTTTTGCATGTATTATTATTTTTAAGATAAAAATATAACTAGCTCATGTTATGGTTTTATCTGTGGATTCTACTCCATTTTCCATTTTATTATTTGTATTCTTCAAGAGCAATATTAATTTTATGATTAAAATTTTGGTAGTGTGTACTTAGTTGATTAATGTTTTCCAAGTATTCTGAAATTATATCTTGCCACTTTATCAATATGTAAAAATGCCACATGCATTGCTTAGATGTCTTCCAGGTGACATTGAAAGCTTAAAGAGTAATTTCTGGTTTTCATGTAAAATCCTTCAGACAAAAGTAGGAATGGATCATTTTTCTACATAGTTCTCTGGCTAGCTAAATTCTTCCTCTGATCCTTCAGATCACATCATGTTCCCTTGTGTTTCCAGGGCACTGCAAAGTTGATTCCGTATGTTTTCTCTGTAGTATGCTAGAAGGAACAGTTGCACTTTAATGGCATTTACAAGGAAACTGAGCCTGGAGCCTGGTTTTCATTTTCAGCCTGAGGTTAATCAGAATAGTCAGCAAGGCCCACAAAGAATTTTTATGTGCAGGTGGACAGCTTGTTCTTGAAGGAAAAGAAAATAGACTACAGAAACTTGCCTTCCAGCCAGACTGAGTTTTTATATGAACAGAGATTTCTTTATTATCAACTTTTATCTTGCTCTAAGTTACTTCAACCTGGTTAGACAGCCTCTCCTTAGTTCCCATCATTCACAACTTCTCTATTACCTCTGACACTGTAAATTATTTTTACTCTTTGATCCTGCCTTCTGAACTCAACTCTGGTGACATTTTATGCTGCTGATCCTTTCCTGCTTCTCTCTGTCTATCTCTGTCTGTTTCTCTGTCTCTATCTCTGTCTCTCTGTTTCTGTGTGTGTGTGTGTGTGTGTGTGTGTTTGTCTGTCTCTGTCTCTCTTTCTCTCTGTGTATATCTCTCTGTGTCTCTTTCTCTCCTCTCCATTATCCATTATCTGTGATTTCTTAAATTCCCTTAAGACTGTTTTTTGGAGTAATGTTTTTCTTCTTTTTACTTGTTACCTCATGACATTTCCGTGTGCAAATAGTTTCAATTATTATTTTTATGTCTCTTCTATCTTCATCCATATGACGCAATGATATGTACTTGATGGGTAATATAGATGACCTTGAGATTGAGAAAAATGATTATTAACCAATTTTACATATGTGATCCAAAAATTCTCTTTTTTTAAATTGTTAATTAACAAGTATTAGTAGGTTAGTTATTAGTAGTTTCCCCCTTTTTATTTCTTCATTCAAAGTCCAGGTCTTGTGAAGGACGGGCCTACAACAGATATTCTTCTCAATAGTGAGGGTATCCTACCCAATTGGGAGAATTTATTTCTGATTAAAGATAAGAAGAATCTAATCTAAGTGAATTCCAGCCCATTGTGTTCAATTTAAGTGATCTGAATGGAGATGAGTTTCTTTGTCCAGTTTCTAGAAAAGTCCCACCTTTCATTATAATATTCATTCTCATTGTTAACCAGAGTTGACTTCCATGCATCAGGGACAACCCCTTTTAGAAATGTATTTAAATATTTAGAATACTCCCTGGGTGAGGGTGTCTTTGATTACAAGAGACCTATTGACTTCAATTTATTGATTATCTGATAGACTAATTAAAAAATTGACTGTTTCTTTATGGCAAGATACTGCACTAGCAATGAAGCCTACATCCAGTCCTACCCACCTTTTGTAGGCTTAAAAAAAAGCAGGGTGTCTCTCAACATTTGCCTGCAATTTCTATTTTTGCCCACCAAGCCACATCACTCCAGCTACCAGCCAATAATCCTGTCAGCCTGGTAGGATGTCTTAAAAAAAAAAAATCTCCCTCAGGCACATACATGAACAGCCTGACCTGTCAAGCTGCCTTCAAAGGAAGGATAGGAAAGAAAGGTTAACACTTGCTGAACTGGGTTATGAGTAAATATAGCAGATAACACAAAATTATTGTTTGGGATTATAAAAGCAGGACAATTTGCATATCTACAGACCCCATCTCTTACCTGGAAAATTGACAGCTCTTTGTGGATGTTCTATATTGATTATTAATAAGCTACATAGTTTATTAGACACAATAAAGTAAAATTGCAAAGGAATTGTTAAATTTCAAGTTTGTCTCCAAACTTCCCCACAATTGCCCTCAGATTTTTGAAGGGTTCAGGAAACATTCTCTTAACATCTATACCTTTAGGTTACCCAAGTAATAAAAAAAAAAAGCTTTCCTGTCTGGGATTTTTCTGGGGAAAAGATTCTAGACTAGTACTGTAGAGCAGGGAATTGAAGGGTGGAAAGTTGGGGAATTAGGAAGATTTTTAAACTATTCACCAACTATTAAGGCTTTTTAAAGCTGCCCTGGCTCATGATCTTATCTGAATCCAATTCTCTTCCTATGAATAATCAAATAGATGACCAGGACCGTTTCCTCCCACCCCCTAAGATCTAGCCCTTCTTTGCTTGTTCCCATTCTCCTTAGAGAGGAACCCAGATTTCAGCATCCATTTAGGGATTTGGGGCTCCTAACTCCACTGCTACAGCTTGCCCTGACTCAACCCTAGATAGCAGATAGAAAGTGTCTCACAGACTTTGGCCACTGTGATCCAATAGCTCTGAATCTCCAAACTCGGTGGTTGTAAAGCTACCTGGCAATCGGCTGCCCCTAGCTTTACCTGGCAGCAACTAAGCGCCTCCATTACTCTATCACCATGCAGAAGAGAATCTTGCTCTGAATCTCAAGGGCAAACAGGAGAAAAGATGGAGCATACAATGCTTCACCATTGTTCTGTCTTCTTTTTAGCTTCTCTTCTAGGGATGGCAGAGAAAGACCTATTCAGAACCTTCCAGTGATGGAGAAAAAGAAAACAGTAATTACCAGAAATGTTCCCTGGTACTTCCTTCTATTTCAAAACTGCCAGTTCTGGAGCAGATCATATTCAAGGACAGATAAAAGGACTTTTCAGTAAGTCAACAAACATTTATTAAGGGCTTACTAGGTACGTGCTAATTGCTTGGGCTCCAAAGAAATGCAGAAAGATCCTTGTTCTCAAGGAGCTCACATTCTGAGAAGAGTGAGAAACACAAAAATAATTGGGTACCTACAAGCTATAAATACTAGTAAATAGAAGATAATATCAGAGGGGAAGATACTAGTAGCTATGGGAACTGGGAAAAGTTCACCCTAGCCTTTCCTAGGGATCTCAGTTAAGTCACAAAGGAAGCCAGGGAAAAGAAGAGGAGATGAGGAGGAAAAGCAATCCAGGTTTGGGGGACAGCTGGTGCAAAGGCAGTCAGAGACAAGGTAGAATGTCATGTACAAGGAACAAGTATATTAATATTGTTGGAACAAAGTGTGTGGGGGGATTAAGTATTAAAAAGGCTGGAAAAGTAGAAAAGAACCATGTTATAAAGAGCTTTAAATGTCAAGCAGAGGGCTTTATATTTGATCTTGAAGATCATAGGTAACCATTGGATAGATTCTGATGCCTGAACTTTATTTTTATCAGAAATTTCCAAATGCTAACACAAAGAACCTCCACTGAGCCATCCATATTACAGATAAAACCAAGCTCACCTCTTCCTTTTCCCATTAATATCACTTATCTGACAAAATCCTAATCCCAAAGCTCACAGTCTGGGAATTATTACAACTATTTTTTTTCTTCATATCTATCCTAACCATCTATTATGCAAATTCTTTCCCAATAGTATCTCCATATAAATATTTCCATTGTAATTTTTCTTTTGACAAATGCCACATTTTATTGCTCAAATTGCAAATTACACTGGAAACCTAAACAGGGAAAATTTAGATTAAAAGAGATTATTGTGGAAAAGGAAATACATATTCAAGTCTAGAGCAAATCCCACCTGTGGCTCAGGATATACAGATCCTTAACCCTAATCACCTCATTTAAGGGGAAGTGCAGGAGCTGTCTTGCTTTTCTACCTTCAATCCAAGTAACCCATTTTTTATATCTCTGTGAAACAATATTCTTATCAGATCAATATTATCCTCAAAAATCTATAGTGACTCCTAACTAATTTTCCAATTAAATCTAAGGTCTGCAGCATATGTATCAAAGACCTTCTATTAGAAGTGTAATATAAAATTTGATTCTGAAGTCAAAGGGTCATGATCAAGAATTTGACACACAAAGCTTTTGGATCGTTGTTTCTTAGAATAACTCAAAATAAGATTTATAGAACTCAGAAACTTTCTAAAGATGCAAGAATTATCTGGGTTTCCTGTTTTTGGATGAAATTAAGGAGGCCATGCCATGTGAAGCTTTGGTAATGAAGGAATTGAGAATGGTTAGTTTGAATGAGAGAAGAGCTTCCTTTTTCTTTTTAGGGTAATTTTGGCAGGGGTGTGAAATTGCATTCCCTTTTGATCTATAAAATTGACACTCTGAAATTCTGTCCCCTTTGATTTTTGAGCCCCCAGATTCCAGAGAGTCTATGAGAGCATATCTTCCTGGCAGGTCCATTTCTAAGGCAAATCACCTCCATTCAAATCCAGGCTGAAAAAGCCTTCAAAGTAATTTCAATTGGGGGATCCTGGCCTGAACAGCTCAAATTGCCCCCCAGGTCCCCCCCCCAAGATCTGCTCATAACTTAGGTTTCTGCTCTCTCATTTGTTTGCAGAATGTCCAAAGTAGCATGTTTTGCCTCTTTGGCATAACTGCCAGGACCCTCCCTGCTGAGAAGACATTCTCTTCTCAGTGCTAGCCTCCATTTCCCTAATTGGACCTTGCCACTAGGAAGTCAGTTTTTCTAACTTCTTATCCAACAATAACTTCCATTTTTGCCACTTAAAACTTTTTGGGTTCATGAAGTCTTTCACAGGGGATTTACGTAATTCTCTGACTGCCACTAGAACCCCCCCAGTTTCATCCTTCTAGTCACTCAACTTGTAACCTTCTAGTCATCGCTGATTCTTCTTTCACTCTTACCATCCCCAGTCAATTATCAGTTATCAAATTGTGTCTTGTCCATCTTTCTCACAATCTCTTCCTTGCCATCTGTTTTCCCACCCATGCCCCAGGTCCAAGAACTCATGGCCTCCTGCCTAGATTATTGCAAGCAATCACTTAATTGGTTTTCTTTCTTTCAGACTCTTATTCAAAATTTCCAATAACTTCCTCTTGCCTCTGAGAAAAATTACAAACTCCTCAATCCAGTAATTAAAGCCCTCTGTAATCTGATTTTCCTTTATGAACTCTATAGTCTAACCAAACCATACAGTTCCCATAATTCAATATGCCAAATGTGTACATTTGCACAAGTCTCCCCGTCTAGAAAGTGCTTCCTTTTCATCTACATCTCGGAATCCTTGTTTTCCTTTCAAGCTTAGCTCAATTGAACCTCATCATCTCATTCCAAGCTCTTCCCATGTCCTCTCCAAGACCTTCTTGGATGCTCTCTCTCCTCAAGTGATACTGTAGTAACTTATTTGTGTGCTCCTTCAGGGCAGGGAGTTGATGAGCTTCTGTTCATGTATCCCTAAGGTCTAGCACAGAGCTTTGCACACAGTAGGCATTTAATAAATGCTTGAATTGACTTATGGGCCTGCTGTAGGCATATCTTCTTTTAAAATTATGTGAAGAGATATCATGGGAAAGCATTAGCCCATGTCAGCTTGTATTTTTCTTTGAAATAAGTAGTATGAGTGTCATTATCACAATTTCCACCGGAGCAATCAGAAGCTCTGAGAAATGAAGAGAGTTGCCAGCATGATTACACAGCTAGTATGCCTCTTCACTTCAAGGTTAATGCTCCATATCCTACAGGAGACTCCAATAAAAGTACAAGTAAGCACAAGAGCTGCTCCGCGGGAAGCTGGACTGCCCCTCCCTGGAGGTTTCCAGCCAAATGCCGGATGGCCACTTACTTGCTGGAGATGCTCTAAAAAGCATTCTTGGTTAGGAACAAACTGGACTATAATGAGATCCCTGTCATCACTTAAGGATTCTATGATTCAATCATGTCAGGACCTGGCCTGAGCTCAACGAGAAAGGGCCAGATATAATTCTGAACTGCCGAGGCTCTATCTACTGCCATAAGCTCCACATTAATTTAATGTTGCAGGTTGCCATAGTTGTTGCTATATTGGACATGAATGAGAATACCAAATGTCAAACAGCTGGAAAGCAGCAGGAGCAATGTTGGCGTTAGCAGCACTGCCATGGCTTTGTGGAAATCACACCTGCTACTGCTGCTTCCAGCTGTGCAGCTTCTGGGCTTTCTGCTGCAGAATCCACCTTTCTTTTTTCTATTCAGAAATCAATTTTGATCTTTCTCAGTTTGAGAAATTGTATGATACAATGGATAGAACACTGCCACAACACCTGTGCTTTAGGATCAGTTCTATCATCTACAATATTTGTGAGACTGGGAAAATCATTTATCTATTATGAGTTTCCTTTTCCTTTATGGAATTCCAATATTGAATTTTTCTTGCCTTTCACTCAAGACTGTTAGCAGGTTGTTATGAGCTCAAATGAGATCATGTATGTGAAAATACTTTAAAAACTGTAATCCATGATACAAAATTATTTTAAAGACCCATGACTTTGCAAGTATGAGAATGCAGGTTGCTATCACAGGAAAAATTCATCACATAAAGGCCAACCTTCTAGTTATAAGCTTTTCCAAATCCAACTGCGATGGGCATCAGGTGATAGATACACAGTCCATTACAGGGCCGTAGTTCAAAACCTTTCTAGATTTATGTGACCTGGCAGAACTTATGTCCTCCCACATAATCTACTTCTTTATTCCATTCTCACCTCAACATATTTACTGTGTTTTGTACAGTACTGCTAATCAGGAATTTGAAATCTTGTAAAAGAAACTTTGTACATTTTTATGAATCATAGTTAATAACTATGATTTTATACTGTTTAGAATCACAGGATTATAGATTTAAAGCTAGAAATGACTTTAAAGGTCAAGAAGTTTAAATCTTTTCTTCCACTTCCACTCCAATTTATTAATGAGGAAACAAATCCATCAAAATGAAGGGGATTGCTCAAGGTCATACAGGCAGTAAGCACCTTAGTTGGAATAAATGCTACTGGAATTTATCTTATCAAGAATTTACAGTCCAGGGTTTCTACATCATGATAGGGCAGATGATTTCAGTAGAGAAATGCAAATATAAAACTATTACCTTATTTTGCTTTAACAATAATTACTTAATTCCTCATTATTCTGCCTTCCACTGGAAAGGTGCTTGTTTAAAAGATGAAATTCAGACAAAGAACTTGACATATTTAATAAGTATAAAACACTATTGCCTTAATTAAGCACACTGTTATACTTTGTGTTAAAAATGCTCTCTCTCTCTGTGCATGAGTATATGTATGTACATATATACATACATAGGTGTGTGTATGTATGTGTGTGTGCATTTGAACTCAAATGAAAACACTGGTAACATTTCATTTCAACATCAAAGGTAAATAGTAAAAAAAATAAATTAAATTAAAAACCTTAAACAAAGATACTTTATAGTTTTTTCTCTTTCTTTCTTTTTTCCTTCCTTCCTCCCTCCTTCTCTCCCTTCATTTCTCCTCCCTCCCTCCCAGGCCTTCTCTCTCTCTCTCTCTCTCTCTCTTTCTCCTTACCACATAAATGATATTCAAATCTTCAGGAAGTTGCTTGATTCTAATTATTATAAAGTGTTCTCGATTTCTGTGGTTTGTGGTATTCACTGCTTCTCCTAGAAAAAATGTTCTGGGAATTTGTCCCTCAAGAAACCCTGAATGACATTCAAACATGATAAAGTAGATTTTATTCCCACTTTGAACTATATATGAAAGTCACCTGACTCTTCTTGGCACTCTTCTTTTCAATAGATCATTCAAAATACATAATTCAAATAAATGACTGATTGTATTCTTATCCAGGAATTACTGATCCATGAATAAATCATGAATAATGACAGAAGAGCAGCATTGTTTATGATTCAGTTCAATAGACTTTGCTGGCAGGAATACTTCCTGCAATAAAACCTTTGATTGCCAAAAAACATTTTTGTGATAAAAACTGGTTAGCCTCCACATGCATGAAGTCAAAAAAACAAGCATTTGAAAACAACACAAAAAGGAAGTTTATCATTAAACTTTGAAGATTTCAAAAAGCCAGTGTTTTATTTTTTTTAATAAGTTCCTTTTGATAATATTATCTTTCTAAAAGAAAAGCCATATGGACAGATCCTTTTCCTAATGGTCCAAGTTCACCAGTTTTCTTATTTTCCAAATTAAAAGTCCATTTCCCCCCTGTAGTTGACCCAATTGTTTTAGCATTTGGGTTTGGCCCAAGGAAACCTTTGCACTTCTGTTTACTAAAAGAATAGGGATATGTGAGTACATCTTGGAAGGCTAGGAGGAGCAACGTAATTATCCATACACAGAAAAATGCTCAAAAGGCAGATCATGGTTATGGCAGATCAGAGCAGGAGATTTTAACAAATGAAGAAAAGGAAAAAAAAAAAAAGGCTTCATTCCATTCTTTGAATACATTCCCTCCTCATTTTTCCCTGTTGAAAGCTTTTCCTTTTTTTCCACCCCCCAAAACACAGATTAGATATCACTTTTATGAAATCCTCATTGTTTCCTTAGACTGAAAATGATCAATCCAACTTTAAATTTTCTTAGAGCACTTTGATTGGATTTGTGCCCCTCACAATCCTATTTATGTAAGACCAAAGAAGATATTTCTAAAGTATTTAGCACTTTAATGGGTGCCTAATAAGTACATACACACATAGATGTGTGGGTATGTGTGCATATGTTAAAACACATATACATATGTATGTCACAGTTAATAGAATGCCAGCCCAAAATCCAGAAGATTCATCTTCCAAAGTTAAAATCTGGTGTCAGATACTTACTAGCTCTGTGACCCCATCCACATCATTTAATTTCTGTCTCAGTTTCCTCATCTATAAAATGATTTGGAGAAGGAAATAGCAAATCATTCAGTACCCCTATTAAGAAAACCCCAAATGAGGTCATGAAGAGTTGATGGTGATTGAACCAACTGAACAATAAAAACAATAACAATCTTTATATATATATAAATATATACTTGAAGGTTAGAACTAGTGTCTTTTTAGGTTTATTTCCCTACAGCTAAGCACTGTGTCTAAATACAATAACTACTTCACAAATACTTGAACTGAATTTATTTTTTTGAGCATTTATTTTATTTTTATTTTTAAAGTTTTTTATTTTCAAAACATACGCATAGATAATTTTCAACATTCACCCTTGCAAAACTTTGTGTTCCAAAGTTTATTCCTCAGTTCTCCCTACTCTCTCCCCTAGATGGCAAATAATCCAATAAATGTTAAACATATGCAATTCTTCTATATATATTTCCACAATTATTATGCTGCATAAGAAAAATGAGATAAAAAGCAAAAAATGAGGAAGAAAATAAAATGCAAGCAAACAATAACAAAAAGAGTGAAAATATTATGTTGTGATCCACACTCAGTTCCTACAGTCCTCTCTCTGGGTGCAGATAGCTCTCTTCATCACAAGACCATGGAACTGGCATCAATCATTTCATTGTTGGAAAGAGTCACGTTCATCAGAATTGATAATCTTATAATCTTGTTGTTGCCATGTATGACCTCCTGGTTCTACTCACTTCATTTAGCATTAGTTCATATACATCACTCCAGGTCTCTGGAACTATCCTGCTGATCATTTCTTAGAGAACAATAATATTCCATAACATTCACCACAATTTACCCAACCATTCTCTAATTGATGGGCATACATTCATTTCCCAGTTTCTGGCCACTACAAAGAGGGCTGTCACAAACATTTTGGCACATGCAGGTCCCTTTCCCTTCTATAAAATCTCTTTGGGGTATAAGCTCAGTAGTAGCACTGCTGGATCAAAGAGTATGCACAGTTTGATAGCCCTTTGGGCATAGTTACAAATTGCTCTCCAGAAGGGTTGGATTCGTTCACAACTCCAACAACAATGCATCAGTGTCCCACTTTTCTCACACCCCCTCCAAAATTCGTCACTATCTTTTCCTGTCATCTTAGCCAATCTGAGAGATGTGTAGTGGTATCTCAGGGTTGTCTTAATTTGCATGTCTCTGATCAATAGTAATTTAGAGAATCTTTTCATATGACTAGAAATGGTTTCAATTTCTTCATTGGTGAACTGAATTTAAATTCTCCTTCCTTTTATTTTTCACATTTCCCCCTCTTCCTGGAGCCTATTTTAAGTGGTCCAGAGATATTTAGAGAATACCCTTCTCCCTATTTACTTTAAAAAAATTCTCCAGCTCATTTCTTAATTCTTTGACTATGACAAACTATCTATCATCTATCTATCTATCTATCTATCTATCTATCTATCTATCTATCAAGATGTACAAGTTAATTTAAAATAATTAATAAAAGGAAAATTTTAGAAGTCAGAGGGGTTGGGGAAAGGCATCCAGTGAAAGATAGGTTTTAATTGGAACTTAAAGGAAGTCGGGGATGTCAGAAGAAGGGACAGAGAAATGATTATTTTCTGGGTATGGGAGAAAATCAGAGAGAATATTGGGAACAGAGGGATGAAGTGTTTCCTTCATGGAAAAGGCAGTAGGTAAGTATCAATAGATGGAAGAATGCATATAGAGAAGTAAGGTGTAAGAAGACTGCAAATGTAGGACAGGGCTAAGTTATAGAATTTTGAAAGCCAGAGAATTTTATATTTGATACTGAGGCAACAGCAAGCTACTGGAGTTTATGTGGAGGAGAGAAGCTATGTGTAAAATGATCAGATATCCTTAAGGAAAATGTTTTAATGGCTAAATGGAGAATAACTGGCATGGAGCGACTTGAGGCAGGCAGACTTGAGGTAATGAGGATATGTGCCAAAGTGGTGGCTGTGTCAGAGGAGCAAAGGGATAGCAAAGGTAAAACCAACAGGTCTTGGAAAAAAATAGAATATGCAGGAAGTGGAGGGAGAGTGAGGAGTCCAGAATGATTTGTGGATTGTGAGCCTGTGAGACTGGGAGGCTGATGTTGTCCTCTACAATAATAGGGAAGATAGAAGAATTTAGGGGAAAAGATAATGAGTTCCATTTTGTTCACATTGAGTTTAAAATCTGAACAAACAGTTTGATATATCTGGAAAGCAACTGATTATAAGAGATCGGAGGCCAGCAGAGAGTTTGGAGCAGGATCTGTATATTTGAGAGTTATCAGCATAGTGATAGTAATTAAATCAATGGGATCTGATGCTATCACCAAGTGAAGTGGTATAGAAGGAAAAGAGAAGAGGGCTTAAGACAGAACTAAGTAGAAACATAATATTATGCCTAAAGACACAAGAAAAATATGAAACAATAGCAATATTATTTACATTTGTACTGAATGGCATAATATCTAAGTACTTGAAAGAAAAGTTAACTAGATTATAGAAAGATTTAGATGGTAAGACAAGTATTGGGGGCTCAGAGTATCTTTTAAGACTTAGACAAATTTATCTAAAAATAAATAAATGCCTTTGTCTATATGCTATATCAGTAACTTAATGCTGGGACAGAAATATGGTAGATTTTTTCACAAAAAAAATTAACCAATTTTGAGTTTAATCAGTGACCTACACTATTTATTGTTCAAGTTAAAAATTCTAGGAAAGGAGAGACTGTTTTGGGAAGGGTCAAGATTTGAGCAGATGTTTGCAATTCTTGGTTCAATGTGAGGAGTGGATTTAAAAGCCAGGCAGAATCAGATGACTTTTACTTAGGAGACTGATCAAAGAGATTTGGGGGTTAGGTCTTACTGTCAGTCACCATAGAAGGGCAATCAGTCTTTTGTTATTTCTGATAGCCAACTCTTTGAAAATATAGAAATCTTACTGATACAAGCTGGAACTCCTAGGAGTCTGTAGGGAAAAGAGGGCTTTCATGGAAGAAGTCAAAAGATTTGGCTCCATTTGTATAGCCTATCCTAATTGTACATGACCAGATATTCCAAATCCCCATTCCATTACTATAAAGGAAAAAATTGGTATAAGATGTGAATTTAATTAGACCCCAAGGAATGATCCCCAGATATTTCAGATCTAGATATATGGCCCCCTGCTTTTCCATCATATTGAGTGATTTGGTTTTATATCACATTCTTGTGGGTGGTAGCTTCAGTCAAATGGAACCTCTTTATTCTCTTATATCTTATAAATTTCCCTGCTCCATACTGGCCATCTGTAATGGGCTGAAGCTCGAGTCGATGCACTGAGGTCCCAAGCACATGAGGCTAAATAGTATTTTGACCATATTCTATTAATAATATGCTTGGAGAAAGAATGGCCCCGCCCACTCTTTGTGCAAGTCCTGATGTGTTGTATAGGAAATGACGATTTTGGTGGGTGGAGGCAGAGGGGCAGAGCGACTGCTGGCTGACTTCTGGTCTGGCTGGCTTCTGGTCTGTCTGGGTTCTTGACGCAGCTGCTGACATTGCTAATCCCCTTCACCTCCGATCCTCCTCCACCTCTGATCCTTCTTCACTTCTACTGAGAATAAAGATTGAAGATTTTCCCTTAACCTGAATTCCTGACTCAGGCTGATTTTAAAATACGTGGTCATCACAGTCATCCATCAGGAACAAAATTTCTTGCTCTTTCTGGTTGAAAAGATAAGCTTTTAAAAAGTGGAAGTAAATTCTAGTTCAGAGATAAACTAATCTGGCTCAAATTAAATACTTCAAACATGTGATTCTCTATACTTGCCTTATTCCAGGGCTTCTCTGTCCCTTGACCATTAGACAAGAGGAAGAAATGGATATTTATTCTGATGTTGTGTGCATTCCTTTCTTCCCCCCTTCTTGAGGATTGATAATTAAATCAACATTTCTTTTGCTACTGGAAGCTTGTAATAATCCATTGCTCTGTGGGTATTCCTGTGATTGAATTGTGGGTCAGTTAGGCTGAAGCTTCCTTTTCTGACCACTATTTTTTTACTCTTTCATACTTATCTGTGACCCTATTCCACTTTTCCCTTCCCTTCCATTGTACCCTTTGGAAGCCTTGTTCTCTTAATGACCCACTCTTTATACCAGATTTGTATCCTTTCACTCTACCCTGATCTTTCTTTGTGTATATTTTATATTTGTGTGTATGTATTTTGTATTTCCTTGAGAAAATACTGTTATAACACTTTGTCTTTGTATTCCTGCTTAACACAGCACTTGGTATATAGCAGTGCTTAATGAATGGGTGTTAAATTAAATTGAATTAATAGCTAATATTTATAGGGTGCTCTTAGAGTTTACAAAACCTTTTGAATACATTTTTATCTGATCCTTGAAACAAACCTGTGAAGTAAGTAGACAGTGAAGATATTGCTAAATTATAGATAAGAGTGAGACAGATTGGGAAATAACTGGCCCTAGACCCCAGGTAATAGGTCCTCTGCTTCCCTGAAGAAGCCACAGGCAACAGCTGGAGACGTGATTGAGGAAGAAAAGATTGCTCATTTATCACAGACTTATTGTAGAACCTAGCTCACCCTAGTACTTGACTGCTTCATAATAGATTGTGAAGGTTGTGGAGGTCAGAATCTTTTACACATTTCTTCCTTCATTTTTCTGACTTGGCAAAAATCATCTCCCTTCCCCATCAGATCCTCTATTCCTTCCCACCTTGTACCCAAAGCTTATCAAATGTGTGTGTGTGTGTGTGTGTGTGTGTGTGTGTGTGTGTGTATAAAATCTTTCCTGGTAAATCTGAAGATATCTCTAGATATCTGGGAATCCATTCTGTCATGGGTGTCCTAGATAATTGGGAAGCCATTCAATAGAGTGGGAAAATCACTGGCCCAGGAGCTGAGACCTAGATTTTAGCCTCATGTCTCCTACCTTTTTTTTTTTTTTTTTTTTTTTTTTTTAATTTAATAGCCTTTTATTTACAGGATATATACATGGGTAACTTTACAGCATTAACAATTGCCAAACCTCTTGTTCCAATTTTTCACCTCTTACCCCCACCCCACCCCCTCCCCTAGATGGCAGGATGATCAGTAGATGTTAAATATATTAAAATATAAATTAGATACACAATAAGTATACCTGACCAAAACGTTATTTTGCTGTAGAAAAAGAGTCAGACTCTGAAATATTGTACAATTAGCTTGTGAAGGAAATCAAAAATGCAGGTGTGCATAAATATAGGGATTGGGAATTCAATGTAATGATTTTTAGTCATCTCCCAGAGTTCTTTTTCTGGGCATAGCTAGTTCAGTTCATTACTGCTCCATTAGAAATGATTTGGTTGATCTCATTGCTGAGAAGGGCCTGATCCATCAAAACTGGTCATCATATAGTATTGTTGTTGAAGTATATAATGATCTCCTGGTCCTGCTCATTTCACTCAGCATCAGTTCATGTAAGTCTCTCCAGGCCTTTCTGAAATTATCCTGTTGGTCATTTCTTACAGAACAGTAATATTCCATAATTTTCATATACCACAATTTATTCAACCATTCTCCAACTGATGGACATCCATTCAGTTTCCAGTTTTTAGCCACTACAAAAAGGGCTGCCACAAACATTCGTGCACATACAGGTCCCTTTCCCTTCTTTATAATCTCTTTGGGATATAATCCCAGTAGTAACACTGCTGGATCAAAGGGTATGCACAGTTTGATAACTTTTTGAGCATAGTTCCAAACTACTCTCCAAAATGGTTGGATTCGTTCACAACTCCACCAACAATGCATCAATGTCCCAGTTTTCCCGCATCCCCTCCAACAATCATCATTATTTTTTCCTGTCATCTTAGCCAATCTGACAGGTGTGTAGTGGTATCTTAGAGTTGTCTTAATTTGCATTTCTCTGATTAATAATGACTTGGAGCATCTTTTCATATGACTAGAAATAGTTTCAATTTCTTCATCTGAGAATTGTCTGTTCATATCCTTTGTCATGTCTCCTACCTTGCTGAACAACTTTGACCAAATAATTTCCTTTCCAAAAACCTGTGTCATCCTTTGTAACACGAAAGCATTAGTTAAAATAGAGGTCCTACAGTCCCTTCCAGTTTTATGATCTGAAGATAACTTTAATTATTATTTTTCCAAAAATCCATTTGATTTTAAAATGAATCTCTTATCTCATATTATTTGTAACCCTCATTTTGAAGTTTCTATGACACGTATGTCAGTAGAATATGATTTTCAATAACAGAAGTGTTGTTATATTATTAAGAGAATTTAAAATGTATGGTGCAGTACTTCTAGCTACCTTCTTTTCTAACATAAGAACTGTTATTTAATTCCAATAGACTTGGGATAGAAAATAGCATCTGTATCCAGAGAGAGAACTATGGAGATTGAATATGGATTGAAGAATACTATTTTCATCTTTTTTGTTTGTTTGTTTTTTTATTGGTTTTTTCGTGATTTTTTTTCTTTTGGTCTGTTTTTTTCTTGTACAATATAACAAATATGGAAATATGTTTAAAAGGATTGTACATGTATAATCTATATCATTGCTTGCTGTCTTGGGGAAGGATAGGTAAGGATGGAGGGAGAAAACATTTGGAACACAAAATCTTACAAAAATGAATATTGAAAATTATCTTTACATGTAGTTAAAAAGTAAAATACTATTGAGAAAAAAAGAACTGTTATGTGTGATTTCATTTGAGTTTCATGACAATTTTGCAAATAAAGTAGATAATTCAGGTATTATTATTCTCACTTAATGGATGAAGAAGCTGAAGGTTAGCAAGGTTAAGACACAGATATGTCAGAGTTGGAGCTTGTACAAAGGACATCCAGATGCTAAATTTCTTATGCATCCATCAAAACATGCCACCTTCCTTCTACTTCAGTATGCAAAGCAAAGGAAACTTTATTTCTAGAAGTTAAGAATTTAGATTAAGAATTCCATTTTAAAGCTAACTTTTCTACTATGATCAACTATAGAATCCTCCCTATCTTCCATATTGTAAATCAAATAAATTTTTAAACTGTTACTGCTATGAGCACATCTCGATAATTTCAAATAAATATTGCATATAATCAATTTGAAGTTAATAATTATGAAATTATATCTAAATCTTAGGTATAATTTATTAACTTAAATTTGTTAGTTTAAAATATATTTTTTGTTTTGTATATACATGCATGTATATATGTGTGTGCGCTATCCATTGGATAAAAATAAATTGGAATTCCCACATTAAACAAATATAATAAATAGCTTCTTACCTTTGACAGCAGATCACATTTTAATGAATAAATTCCAACAAAACTTGAATAAATAAATCTTTTGGATGACTGCACTCAATAACGTATGATACAGAGTCTGTATGAAATGAAAATTTTCTCTCATTCATTCCATCATTCAGGACTGTCTAGAATAAATTCATACAAATTAGTGAGGAAATACTAATGAAAAATTATTACTACTTTTAAATCTAAACTTAAAACTTGTTCCTTTTCTTCTGTCTCTAATTACTAATATACATAGTTGAGTAGTTACCTTTGATTTATGTGTCACTGAAATGCCATCTTTTAGGTCCACATGTTACTGAACTTTCCCAGGCATTTCCCATTATTGGCAATATTTATTAAACAGGGTGTTGATTGGCAAACATTGAAATTTAATATGCTGAGTTATGTGGGTAGTTCTCCTATTAACTTGTTGGCAAAGACAGAGAGAGAAACAGAGGAGTCAGCTAATATCATGGTAACTCATCTTTGAAAAGCATATGATACAGATTATGTGTCTTAAGTAAGCATAATGAGGGCAGAGGGAGAAATGATTTTAAACCAGGCTCTGTCTTCTCCACAACTGTCAGAACTATTTCTGTATAATCAGTGCCAGGAATGGAGAGCATGTTATATAGACCAGGAAACAATATTGGTGTCCAATGGGGGCACAAGGCACTATAAGGCTGTGGCTCACCCAGAAGTTTTTAACAAGCTGTGCTTGTTTCAGAGCTAAATGATGTGCCTGGAACCCAAGTCTGTAGAGCTGGACTATTAGGCAGACCAAGTTGCTCTCAAAGGCTTTATGGTAAAATATAACTCTAGGAAATTAAAAACATACTCAGAGAGATTGCCTTTGGGCAACTTAGATTTTATGGGACATCTTTGACACTCCCTTGGAGAGAAGCTTCAGAAGCAGCCTTAACCCTTACTTGCCTCACCTATGTTTGGAAGACAACTATGCTTCCTAATGGGGTTTGGCCCCTTTCTGATGGTTACACTGAAGCAACAAATAGTTGTCTATGAATGAAATAATGAGGGAATAGAAGAATGGAGACACATTGTCCTGTAAGCAGACCATATGGAAAAAAGAAATATATTCAATCCTCAACTTTTGTGAGAATAACATTCCTAGAAAACAGTGCTAACCTAAGATGACTGGAAAAGATAATGATGCATGCTGGAGGAGATGTGGGAAAGATGGGACACTGATACAATGCTGATGGAACTGTGAATGGATTCCAACCAGCAATTTGGAACTATGCTCAAAAAGTTATCAAACTGTGCATACCCTTTGATCCAGCAATATTTATATTGGGCCTATATTGCAAAGAGATCTTAAAAGAGGGAAAGGGACCCAAATGTGCAAAAATGTTTGTGATAGTCCTTTTCATAGTGACTAGAAACTGGAAACTGAGTGGGTAACCATCAGGTGGAGAATGACTGAATAAGTTATGATATGTGAATACTATGGAATATTATTGTTGTATAAGAAATGATCAGGAGGATGATTTCAGAGAGGCTTGGTAAGTGAAATGAGCAGGACCAGGAGATCATTGTACATGGCAACATCAATATTATAAGACAATCAATTCTGATGAACGTGACTCTTTCCAACAATGAGATGATTGTGGGCTACTTCCAATGATCTTGTGATGAAGAGAGCCATCTACATCCAGAGAGAGGACTGGGAACTGAGTGTGGAACACAACATAACATTCTCACTCTTTTTGTTGTTTGCTTGCATTTTGTTTTCTTACTCATCTACTTACCTTTTTTGATCTGATTTTTCTTTCTTTTCTTTTCTTTCTTTTTTTTTCTTTACAAAAATTAAAAATATTTATAATAGCTTTTTAAAAAAATAACTTTATTGACAGAACCCATGCCAGGGTAATTTTTTTACAACATTATCCCTTGCACTCACTTCTGTTCCGATTTTTCCCCTCCCTCCCTCCACCCCCTTCCTCAGATGGCAAGCAGTCCTATACATGTTAAATAGGTTACAGAATATCTTAGATACAATATATGTGTGCAGAACTGAACAGTTCTGTTGTTGCTCAGAGAGAATTGGATTCAGAAGGTATAAATAATCCGGGAAGAAAAAAAAAATGCAAACAGTTTACATTCATTTCCCAGCGTTCTGGTATAGCTGCTTCTGTCCATCCTTGATCAATTGAAACTGAGCTAGATCTTCTCTTTGTCGAAGAAATCCACTTCCATCAGAATACATCCTCATACAGTATCGTTGTTGAGGTATATAATGATCTGATTCTGCTCATTTCACTCAGCATCAGTTCATGTAAGTCTCACCAATCCTCTCTGTATTCATCCTGCTGGTCATTTCTTAAAGAACAATAATATTCCATAACATTCATATACTACAATATACTTAACCATTCTCCAATTGATGGGCATCCATTCATTTTCCAGCTTCTAGCCACTACAAAAAGGGCTGCCACAAACATTTTGGCACAAACAGGTCCCTTTCCCTTCTTTAGTATCTCTTTGGGGTATAAGCCCAGTGATCTGATTTTTCTTATGCAGCAAGAGGATTTAACATATATTTTAACATGTATTACATATATTGGATTGCTTGCCATCTAGCTAGGGGAGGGGATAAGGAGAGAGAGTGGAAAATCTGAAACACAAGGCTATGCAATAGTCGATATTGAAAAATTATCCATGCATATGTTTTGAAAATAAAAGCTTTAAAAATAAAAATTTTAAAAAGAAAACAGTGCTAACATAAAAAACATAAATGTTGATATACTAAACCTATGAAAAATAGGTGGTTAGTTCCTATAACCACCAAAAACTAATCTTTCACTAGAGATTGCTGAAAATATATTTTTTTGCACATTAATTCTAATAATATGCACTTTTTCTAACATAGTAACCATGAAATAACCCCTACATATAGTGATGTAATTAATAATATGCAAAATATGATTGGTAATATGCAAAATGGAGCAGCTGAGGTGACACAGGGGGTCAGAAAAGCCAGATTGAAATCTGACCACATATATTTCCTTACTGTGTGAGCCTGGGCAAGTCACTTAACCTCTGCTTGCATAAAACTCTAGTTAAAAATGGCAAACCAAGTTAGTATCTTTGCCAAGAAAACTAATTGGTCCAAAGGATCAGGAAGAGTACAAAACAACTGAATGACTGAATACAAAATATTTAAAACATTGTTTTCTCACTAGTAGTTCCAGAGAATACTGTGCCTTTTTATGCTAACATCTCAATAAAAATTTTATTTCAGACAATATTTACTTTTCATTAACACATGAACTCTACAATACTGTTACTGTGTATTAAATAAAATTGTTAAAATTAAAATATTTTTAAACCTGAATCTTATAGTCCACAGTATTAAATGGTGGTATGAGGCCATTGTACTATATACCATACTGTTGAAAACTTTTCTACATTGGCCACCTTCTGAAAATCAAAGGAGAGGTTGCTGGGATTTTAATTGTTGCTATCAGAAAACTCTGAGACTGGTGAAGTTTCAACATCACCCTTTACATTCTGTACTTCACGATTGGTGAATGGCATTGGAGATCTTGAAGGATAAACCAAATTGAAATAATCCATCTCTGACATTTTCTTCCTGTGCTGCCTGAGATCATTAATTTAACTTTGAGGCTTCCATTGTGTTTTGGTGTCTCTAGTCATCTATTTGGTCAATAAAATTGACAGGGGCTGCAGACATTATGGCATGCAGTTTATCTAATACTTTTCTTTCTTTTTAAAAATATTTTTATTTTTTTCCCACTTATGTGCAAAAACAATTTTTAATATTGGTGTTTCAGAATTTTGAGTTCCACATTCTCTCCCTCTATTTATGCTTTTCCATCATCCTGAGACAAAAAGCGTTTGATATGTTATCCATGTATAATAATGCAAAACATATTTCCATATTGTTATGAATGAACAAATTTTAAAAATCCACCTAAAACCACACCACAAAAAAAGTAAAGTGAAAAATGACATACTTTGACCTGTATTCAAACTCCATCAGATCTTTCTCTGGAGGCGGATAGCATTTTTCATTATAATGGAATGATGATTCATGATAGAATTTTCTTGGATTGTTGTATTGTTCAGAATAGCTTAGTCATTCAGAATTGATCATAATACAATATTACTTTTATCATGTACAGTGTTGTCCTGGATCTGCTTACTTCACCTGACATCAGTTCGTATAAGTCTTTTCAGGTTTTTCTGAAAGTATCCTGCTCATTTTTTCTTATAACACAATAGTATTCCATTGCAATCATATTCTACAACTTGTTCGGCCATTTCTTAACACCTCAATTTCTAATTCTTTGCCACCACCAAAAAAGTTGCTATAGATAGTTTTGTACAAATGGGTCCCTATCTCCTTCTTTTCTTCCTTCCCTTTCTCCCCCCCCTCATTTTTTCTTATAACCCCCCCCCCCCGCTTCTCCCTCTTTGCATTTTTCTGTGTCTGTGTCAGTTTCTCTCTCTCTCTCTCTGATCTCTTATTAGTGGTATTGCTGGATTAAAGGTTATGCACATTTTCACAACTCTTTGTCCATAGTTTGAAACTGTTCTACAGAATAATTGGATCAGTTCACAACTCCACCCATAGTACATTAGTATTCTACTTTTTCCACATGCCCTCCAAAATTCATCATTTTCCTTTTCTTTCATATTAGCCAATTTGTTAGATATGAGGTGGTAGGTATCTCAGAGCTGTTTTGATTGCATTTCTCTAATGGATGGTGACTTAGAGCATTTTTTTCACATGATTATAAATTGATTTGATTTCTTTGTCTGAAAACTTCCTATTCATATCCTTTGACCATTTATCAACTGAGGAATGATTTGTATTCTTGTAAATTTGATTTAGTTCTCTATGTAGTTGAGAAATAAAGCCATTACCAAAGAAACTTGATGTAAAATTTCCCTCTTCATATGTCTGCTTTCTTTCTAATATTAGTTGCATTGGTTTTGTTTGTGCAATTATATTTAAAGTAATTTAATATATTTTATTATGTATATTATATATTAATTCTTGACAAATATAATAGAGTGAATTGCTATTTCCTTCTTCAGCTCATTTTACAGATGAGGAAATTGAGGCAGGTAGGATCAAGTGGCCTGCCCAAGATTACAGAGTTAGGTAGAATCTAAGGCCAGATTTGATCTCATGAAAATGAATCTTCCTGATTTATTTATAATTAATATATATATAATATATATTAATAATTTAAAATGAAAATTATTCATCTTCTATCCCACTAATAATGCTATTTATTTCTTGTTTGGTCACAATGTTCCCTTATCCAAAGATCTGAGAGGTAAAATAGCCTGTGCTACCCTAATTTGTTTATGATATCACCCTTTTTGTCTAAACAATAAATCCATTTTGATCTCTTGTTATATATGTTGTAAGATGTTGGTCTATATCTAGCTTCTGTCATACGTTTTCTAGTTTTCCCAGCAGTTTTTGTTAAACAATGAATTCTTATCACAAAAGCTTGGGTCTTTGGATTTATTAAACACTGATTCCCATGGTCATTTATTATTGTACCACCTTTATTTTCTCATTAAGTTGCATCACTGACTTTGCACATGTGACCTTGGAAGCAAAAGGATTTGCACTATGCTTTAGGGGTATAACTGAAACAAAAAACTTGAGTAAGGTAAAAATTGAAAATATACATTGAATGCACAGGGAACTCTCTACAGTGGTAGAGTGAATACGAGAGGTGAAGTACTTAGTAGGATACCAGCCATTTTACCAAATTTATATGTGATATTCCTCTCATTTTTTTCTCTACTGAGCATTCCTGTAAATGTGTGAGGTTGGCAGTACAAAAGTGAATATGAAGTTATTAATAAAATCATGCAATGCTTGAAGTCTAAATTAAATAGAAGAATATTGAGGATTGACAGTATTCTCCTTACCAGCCATCATAAAAAAGCTACTCCCACAATCCTTTTTATTCTGCCTGGATTCATTCCCTTATATTTTGCCAACTATATAACGCCCTCTTAGGGGCAACTAGGAAGCAAATAGAGTGTCAGACCTGAAATCAGGAAGATTCATTTTCATGAGATCAAATCTGGACTTAGATACTACTCAACTCTGTAATCCTGGGCAGGGCACTTGATCTTACCTACCTCAATTTTCTCATCTGTAAAATGAGCTGAAGAAGGAAATAGCAATTCACTCTATTATATTTGTCAAGAAAACTCCAAATGGAGTCATAAACAGCTGTATACAAACAACTGAAAAGCAAAAGGGTATGTTGGAATTTATTAACATATTAACTAAAGGATCAAAAAATACTAAAGGGGGTTGTGATGATCAGGAAACACTAAAGGGAATTGTGATGATGATGAACAGGTTTAGGAGTAAGGTATGAATTCTTTGATATTTTCATTTCGCTATTAACTACTGAATTAAATAAAGTATCAAAATATTGGATAACACTGTTTTACACAAACAATTGTTGTATTTTTAACTTTAAAACATTCTACCTTGTAAATATTTACAGTGTTTTATGAAGCTTCTAATTTCTAATGGTGTATATGAAGCATTGCTTACAGATTTTTATTCAACGAATTTTTGTATTTTGCAAAAAGACAATGAGAAGTGACATAACGCAATTTGAGAGAAGAAAAAATTTTTTAGTATCTATTATGTAGTTCTTAAAATTCCCAGCAGGGGACAGCATGTACCATGTTAAATGTAATCAACAAAAATGTTAATTGTAAGTCTAGTTTATGTTCATTTTAATATGATAAAAGAAAAAAATTAAAATTATGAATTTCCAGCTGAAAAAGATAACAATCCTGTGTGCATCCTTCCCTTTTAACAAATCATTGCACTACATTAAAGAGTCATTCACTGCATTAAAACTGATATTTGAATACAAGGATACTAAATATCTTAGTTCTAATATTAGGGAAAACTATACTATATTTTTTTCTGAGATATTCACAATGTCATCAAAAATGGAATAATCTTTTAACAAGGCTTTACAAAAAGAATACTCTCTAACAGACCATGTCACCTGAGTTTTGGTTAGGAAAATACAGATACCAGTGCCATAGATGCCATCTTCTACCCCTTCACTTGAAAACTAGATTTACTTTGATGATATCTTGCAAGGGAATTAACTCTTTTCTAAGACAATCAATTTCACCAAAAGAGAAACTTGGTCAACAACCAGCAGAGAAATGAAACTACTTCACAGAAGATAAACTAGTAATAACTTTTTACTTTCTGTTTATTATAAAACAAAACAAATATAAGTTATAAGATTCACTTTGGGGGAGTAAAAGATATTAATCAAGCAGCTTACTTTGAAGTCATGCATTTTCCTGACAGTTAACAGGTACCTAGAAAATTTGATGGATTTATTTCAATCTAAAACTTAATTGACTATGAAAATAAATATGTACTTGACCTAAAATAGAGTAGTTATAAAGGAAATCAGCAAGCTGGAGAAAATGAGGCTGAAAATAAAATAAATTAATTAGACTAATTTTATATCCTCAGTTTAACTTTCATAAAATTTGAGGGATGGGGAACTCTGGATGTATTTGTTGCAAACAAACACTTTTAATTTATTCGTTAAATGAGTAGAGCAGAAGAAGGATGTAGGGATATAGGGAATTGGCAGTGGATGAGAGCAAGTCTGGACTACATTTTGAAGCCTGAATAATTTACCAAGTGGGTAATAAATGCCTGAAACTCACTTCATGGAATCTGAAACTTGTCTTCCTGCTCTCTTATTATACACATTTACATACAGAAAAGAAAATCTAAGTCACATGGCCCTAAATCAGTGATTTTCCAATTTTCTTTAAATAAGGATGACTTCTCAGAGGTAAAATATGTAGGACTGCCTACTCATTTATATCATTAGAGACAAAACTGCAGTAATACCTGCAGTGACCATATTTTTAAACTAAATTTTAGGACAAATGCATTTATAGAGGCTACTTCTTGAACTTGTAAAAATATATAATTCAATTCCATCATTGACATTACCATTGAATCTATACTCCAGAATCCCTCCACCTATTCTCCACTCATATAAATAGACATTTGAAAAGTTCAATATTGGCTTTAGTGTCAGAAATGTTGAATTCAAATCTTGACTTTATTACTACCTATGAGATCTTAAATTCCTTTTCAACTCTAAATCTATGATCCAATAGATAATGTCTGAATTTTTGTGAATGAATTCTATGTTTCTTAAGTCTCTCACTTTATCTGTTTTTGGTTATTCCTTTTTTGGTGCATGATTATATTTTTTAAAGTAACACATATTAACTTTTTTTTTTTTCAGTTACCATTCATTGAAATACTGGAATTTCTGGAGCAGTCTGATTGAAAGCAGTACTGTCTATGTTTGCTGCATTAGTTACTTAATAAATAACATCATCTGGAAATTAAGCTACTGTGTAAAGTTAGGGGCTTCTAGCCTACCACTGCTCCTTATGATATCCCTACTTATTTTGAATTGAGTACTGTAGAGCTTTGAAGGCTCCCCAGACTATTAGGAATCATAGATAGGAAATTCAAAGGGGAAGGGAACAAGCATTTGTTAAATGTATATCCTGAGCCTGAGATTATGTTGAATGTTTTGCTAGTTTTAATCTCATGATCTCTATACGAGAGAGCGGTAGGTGCTAATTATTACTTTTGCACTTGAGAAAACTGAGGCAAATTAAAGTTAAATGACTTGCCAGATGTTAACACAGTATTTGAACTTCTGATTCCAAGTGTAAAGCCCTATCAACACTGCCACCTACCTTCTCTGAAATAGTTATGCTCCTTTATGTTTCCAATCAAGGTACAGCAAAGTGGTAATCTGTTCCACAGTTCTTGTGTTAGATCCAAGTGACATTTGTAGTTTTGCCCTTCAAGCATTTTTATTTTTCTCCTTGTAGTTATTTCTTATTGCAATACTTCAAAGATTTGTGATTTCACTGGTTAAGCTACTCCATGCATTTGAGGAAGATTGCAACTCAATTGAAACAACTTAACTGAGTACCTAGTTATCAAAAAAAAAAAAAAAAAAAAAAAAAAAGTTAAAATAGGAAGCTAAAAGTAACATTCTTCCTTTTTTCAACAGCTGTATTTCATATGAGGCCCTTCTAGTCTCAACCCCATTCACAATCTCCCCTCCCTTTACAATCTCACAGTATCCTAGGATCCATCCAAAACCCCTCTTCCCTTTTGTAAAACCAAGGCTTGAGCAAGAGGAATGGAAGCATCTACTCTCCTCCTCCTTGCAATGGGAAGCCATAAGAACTGCTAATAGACAAAAGGTTGTTTAGAAGTTTGATAAATAATGCTATTAAAAGTCCAGAAAGGCCATCATCTTTTGTCCTCAAAAAAATAATTTGTGTGTTTTCCAACAAAAAATGAGAACCTAAATTCAGGTTATTCTTTTTCCCTTTAAAATAAATAAAGGCATTTTCATTTTACAAAGGAATCCAAGAATGCCACTTTGAGGAAATTTCTAATGATGAAGACACATCATGAAATGGATCAACTTCATAAATCAAGATATTATTCTATGTATATTGTAAAAAAAAAAAACTACAAGAAGAGAATTGCAGGTTATATCAGATAACCATAATATTATAAAACCCAACCAGAGGTCATTGAGGACCATTTTTCTGGGTCCAAAAAACAGTCCACTGATGGTTGTCCTCTGGGTGATTCACATGCAATATGGCAATACTTTATTTTCATCACTCAATAGAATATTGAACTGGAGTCAGGAAGACTTGAGTTCAAATCTAGTCTCAGATACTTATTAGTCTATGAACCAGGGCAAGTTAGTTAACCTCTTTGCTTCAGTTTCCTTATCTATAAAAAGTGGGGAAATGGCATCTGCCTCTTATGGTTGTGATGAGAATTAAAATATCTGTAAGGTGCTACATAAATGCTAGGTATTATAATTTTTATTATTATATTTAATAAAAAAACATTTCACCTATATTGATTTCTCCCTTTTGACCATTTTAGGTCATTAGTCCCATTAATTCTAGTAAGTTTCTTAAAGTCTATCTATTTATCTGCTTATGGTGTTGTTAGGTGAGAGATGAAGAAATTGGGTTGAAATAATCTGCTAATTATATAGAACAGGCATTTAAATTCCTTGACTTTTATAATTATATATCTCTATGCCAATTTTTATTGATAATTTTTCCTGTGCATGAACTTTTTGGAAATGTTGGGTACTTTGAATGTTGTAATAATTTTCACTTTACTTACTTAAGGATACTTCTTGAAGTATTCTTAAAGTGTGGGCTATAAGGTCTAACGAGATGGCTTTGATGGCTGAGATACCTGATTTCATTTCCTGTTTCCAATATCTCCTGAAAATAACCTGCTCAACTACCCAGTGCTCTGGTCACTCTCTAACACTGGTACCTGCAAAAAAGGTAATAACCTGAAGAGATAGAGGGCGTTTTCTCACCTAAGAGGCCCCTAAATCTCAATAAAATAAAAAATTAATCCCCATCCTAATAATATCTTACCAGTTATATAAAGACCTATTTTTATAAAATGACAATATTGATTGTCACCATTCCCACCCCAAATTAGGTCAGACCCAACTTTTTTTTGAGTAAAGGTCACTGATTTTTTAAATGCTTCTTTCAAATTCTCTTACCCCCTCTTTTCAGTTAAGGACAGAGGTTTATAAGATTATTCAAGTATTAGAGGTATATAGTCTGTGTCCTTGGAATAGTTGTATAGCTCACTTAGGGACTCAATAGCATTGTAACAACAATAACAATAATAGTAGCTAACTTTTATAGTGTTTTCAAGTTTGCAAAACACTTTACATGGTAATTTATTTGAGACATTGACCTCATGATCAAGATGATTTAATGAATTGAGGTAATTTACTCGGGTATCATTATTATTACTATGAGTTACTGATTTAAATTCAATAAAAAGTACTTACTGACTTGAAGGAATTAAACTTGAAACACTTTAAGAAACATATACTCCACAAAATGAATCCTTATCTTTAGACCATACTCACATGCTTTTTTTTTTTCCTGAGGCAATTGGGATTAAGTGACTTGCTCAGGGTCACACAGCTACTGCTCTATCCACTGCACCACCTACCTGCCCCCATACTCACATTCTTAAAGTGATTTGTAGTTACATCACAGTATTGGTATTTGTATTCCTAAAAAAGATGAAAAATGTTCATTTACCAGTCATACCAATGGATAATATGATCTTAGATTTAGAACTAGAAAGGACCTTAGATCCATCTAATTTAATTCCTCACTTTGGCAATGAGGAAAGATAGGTTAAGCTTTGCCCAGGGTCACACAGTGCAGAATAGGATATGAATAAACATCTTCTGACTCAAAATTTTGCCCTCTTGGTTTCACTAAGATCAAATTCAATACTATATGAATAGCCCTCCAGAGGTGAATCAATATGCTGTTGTCCAAATAAACTAGTTGGATACAGTTTTTACTCCTGAACTTTGGCTGTATGGGAGAAAGGCTTTCAAGACTGTTGAGTAAACCACAAAGCTAAGATCAAGGAGGATTAAGTGAACTATAACTATCTGAGAAAAATTTCTTTTCCCCATGCTCCTTCCCATGATATCAGCCAAGCTCAGTGCCTAGCAGGTAAAAGTTTAAGTGTTTCATAGTTATAATCACTGCTCCTCCTGGTGGAGAAGGTACAAATAATCTTGAAATTCTACATAGCCCCCAAACCATTCACTGATGAATAGACTGAGTATATTTTTGGAAATTTCAAATCTTTTGATTGATTCCTTGTCCTTTGTATATATAACCACAGCAACCATACCACAGCAATTTTTCATATCACAAAGTCCTGAAAAATAAAATATAATTTTTTTTTCAATTTAGCATGACAGTTGTAAGTTCAAGGAATATTAGGACTGTAAGGAACTTTAGAAATCATAAAGTTTGATCACCTGATCAGGAATAGTTATAGTAAATGGAAAGGATAATTTTTTTTCATGGCCCCGTAATTTTTTAGCAAAATTAGTTGAAAGAATTGCTTCAAACATGCATAAATGTTTTTAAGATCCTTGGATGTATATAGAAATGATCATTTAACATTGCCAAGTCCCTACATATTGAAAAAAAAAAGATACATTATTTAGGATTTATCAGAAAGGATACTATCCAGAAAGATTTTCTATTTCCCTAAAGTTGTAGCTGGATATTTATATACCAAGAAAATTGTATAGCCTTGAACATCTGATTGATTGTTTTAGTCTTTAAAGATAAAACAATGAAATGAATTAATTACATGATATTTTTCTCAAGGCATATACATATATGCCTATATACATCTGTATGTTTCTATCATAAAAACTTTTAAAATATACTTTTTAAAAAAAAGATCACCAAGTTAGCATTGAAATATTCGAAAACAATTTGTTAATGGCAAGATACTGGTATCTTGAAGAATTTGAAGTGGGCTGCTATGATCCTCTGAAGAAAAGGCATTTTTATAATTAATTATTCAACTTAATTGGTTAGAATTCTATAAGAGCTTACTTTCTAAATAGGCCAACTTATCTTACCAGAGAGAAAAATGTAAAAAAAAAAAGCTGCCTAATTTTGCCATTTGCCTGTGATCTCTCTAATATAAATAACTCAATGTAAGTCATTATGAGTACAGAAAATGATCAAAAGGTGTGTGTGTGTGTGTGTGTGTATGCATACTCAAATATAACAAATATGTAAAGGTGCACAATATACATATGTGTATAGAAACATACATATAAATGCACCTACATATATGTATACACTACAATATGCATAAATGCACACAGTGATATACAATGAAATGACTCAGATCTCTCTTCTTTCTCCTGCCTTCTTTTGATGCAGGAACATATTAACAGCATGATATAGTGAAAAATAAACTGTACTGGGAATAAGGAAATCTGGGCTCTTGTCCTTGACTGTTAATAATTCACTGGGAAGCTTTTGACAAGGTTCTTTGTGTCTCAGACCTTCCTTTTCTGAGGTGTACAATAAAAGGTGAGACCAGATCATTTCTATTCCAAATAAAAGTCTAGATCTATGTTTAATCCTCACAAATTTCTTCTTCACTTAAAAGTACACATTGATTACATGATTTATACAATGCCATACCTTGTTGAGCAACAAGACTCTGTTTTTTAAAAATTTTTACTTCAAAGTTTTTTGATTAGTTAGTATCATGTTCTTTGTCATACACAATGAAGAAATACACAATCTTAGAGATTTTAAGTGCTTATCCTTAGACTAGGAATATAACATCAAATATGTTATTTAATATTAGGAAAAATTCTAATATTTAAAATGGTCATTAAATATTCTAAAAATTTTAGTCACACATTAAAAATACCAAAATATTTGTAGTATTATAACTTGAAGTAAGCATCTGAAAGCATATTATCTAATATATAGCTGAAATTGTTTAAGCACTAAGAGATTACACTAGAAAACATAATGAAATTACTTTCACCAATATAAAAATCTTACATTTCCCTCTTTAATTTATTTCTTCCTAACTGGTACTTTCCTAAAAACACAGTAATAAAATTAAAAGATTAATTTTATACAAATTTTCTATGCTTTAAGTGCTAGTCTACAATGCATTAACTGATCTTAATGTCTGAGTGAACAAGCTATTTCACTTTTCAAGTATAGAGTTTAAATGAAATCTATTTAAATTGTAGTTTTCAAATTACATATAGATTTGCATTCTTTAACTTTGGTTGGTGTTATTAATATACTGTCTCTCTCTTTTTTAATGTCACATATCTTTCACTATTTACAGATTTATTTCTTTTATAAAGTGGTCAAATGAATCAGTTCACCCTTGACTGTAACAAAATACTGTTGAGTGACTTGTGACAGACAGGGTTTTAACCTCTGACAGCTAGATTCATTGTTGGAGCAAGAGCCAATCATAGATCCTGACGACACGTGTCTCATCAAAGTTGGAATATAAAAAGCCACTTGGAATACAGTAGAAAAGATTCACTGGTGAGGCAAGTTGTTTCTCAGCCACTACATGCATTAAAAAATTGGCTTGGTATTATATGCAAAGAAGAGCAAAGGAAAAAAAAGGGAGAGAGACTATATTGAATGCAAGATCATGCAAAAATTACAAATCTATGTTTATATCTACCTGTTTATGTTGATTGTAGCTGGTCCTGTGGATCTCAATGAGAGCAGCGAGCAAAAAGAGAATGTGGAAAAAGATGGACTGTGTAATGCATGTACATGGAGACAAAACACAAAATCTTCAAGAATAGAAGCCATCAAAATTCAAATCCTTAGTAAACTTCGGCTAGAAACAGCTCCTAATATTAGCAGGGATGCTATAAAACAACTTTTACCCAAAGCTCCTCCACTCCGGGAACTGATTGATCAGTATGATGTCCAGAGAGATGACAGCAGTGATGGTTCTTTGGAAGATGATGATTATCATGCTACAACTGAAACAATTATTACTATGCCTACGGAGTGTAAGTAGCTTTTTTTTGTGAGTGCATATCCACAATTCTGCTGACAGTTGTCTTAGTGTTTATGAGAAACAGATCTCCTCAGTTGCTTTTAACAGGCTGCTGGCTATAGTGTGTAAGTGGGAGGGAGAAAAAAAAATTTCCCTAAGATTTTTATGAGCAAAATGCCAATAACAGTAGATAATAAAATATTTTTATTTGCTACATTATTTAATTTCTTCCTTGTTACATTGGAACAGATAATAAAATGCTTGAACAGCATTAAAGTTATTTAGCTTGACTACATTAGGGCAAATACAACATGCTCAGGCTTCTTCTGTTAATCTTCTAGACTAACATAAAAGTCAGAATTTTAAAAATGTAAGCACTGTACACAAACAACACAATAAGATTCATAGCTTTCTGGTTGTTTGAAAAATATATTAATAATATTAAATACCTAATAAGATTGAAAGAAGTTGGTTAACTGGATCTATTTTTAAAATCTCATTTTTCCTTATTCCATGGCATATAAAATATATTTCTATTATTATTAGTATGATTCCTGTATATTCTTTAGTAATTAATATATTTAGTTATAAAAACTGTTACACTTATATTTACAAACGGTAAAATAGTGTATCATAAAGAGAAGAAATATAATGCAAGCATACCAAAATAATGATACAGTTGCATCTAGATTAGTAGTAACTAATAATGAAATGCTTGAATGAGAGACAGGGTAGCATGCACCTGAATTCCTTGTCCTGCTACTATTATTATGCTATCATTAAGAGTGCACAGTCTCTACATTTCTATTTATACTTAATGCTGAATGATTAATAACCTGTAAAATCCATTATTTTTGAGAGATTGTGGTCTGTTATATTTCTGCAATATTATAAAATTCTTATCATAATTTATAGAAGACTCTAAAAACAGACACACATGCAACTAAAGTCAAAACTGGTACCTTATAGAAAGGGCTGAATATAAAAGGCTCTAATTCAAGAGCCTGTGATCTAACTTTGCTACCACTTCAACATAGAAAACTAAAATAGTTATTAAATATTGGATTTTCCACTTAAGTGAGCAATCACAATACTCTTTCTTTAAGGCAGTGTCGCCTAACAGTTTAACTAGAGATTTATTTCCCTCCATTTTTTTTTTTTCAGTTTTAAGATTCTGTAAAAGAAACAAATTGCTAGTATAATGGTCCTGTTCTTGCTTATAAATAATTTACTGGCATTAATGGAGATGTAATTTTTAAATATCTAGAAAATAGCATGATTATGAATCATTAGTTTTGTACTTTGAAAATGATAACTCAGAACTGGAACTGTAAGAAAAGATTTTTTTTTTTTCCTACTAATTCCAAAGGCTAAGTAAGTAGCCCAGTGTGTCTTGTCCCCAGGTAATTCAGGCCTGGGGGAAGGGTTCCTTCCTCCAGACTGATTGGTACAGCTGCTCAGTAAGTGTAACTACTCAGATTCCCAAAGAATTCTAAGTGGATGTTCCTCCACGGTGTCTCTGTTCTCTCTAATCGTCATCATTTTAAAATTTTCAACCAGCATTCATTCCTTTAGAGCATTATTCTTGGAATGAGAAGTCCATTTCTAACCAGTTGAAAAAAGGGCTGTAAATGTAAAAACTGAAAAAAGGTAATTGTAAAGTATATATGTTTTGTTTTGTTTCTAATGAATGAAATTCTATGCAATATTCAGTTTCAAAACATGATACATTCATACTTTATGTGAACGAATATTCCATCAAAAGAATATTCCTTTAATTTATTTGGAGATTTGGAGTTTGATTTTTATGGATAATTCAATATTTTTTCTTTTTAAACATTCATTTATAGCTGATTTTCTAATGCAAGTGGAAGGAAAACCCAAATGTTGCTTCTTTAAATTTAGCTCTAAAATACAGTATAATAAAGTAGTAAAGGCTCAACTATGGATATATCTGAGGCCTGTCAAGAAATCTACAACAGTGTTTGTGCAAATCCTGAGACTCATCAAACCCATGAAAGATGGTACAAGATATACTGGAATTCGATCTCTGAAACTTGACATGAACCCGGGCACTGGTATTTGGCAGAGTATTGATGTGAAGACAGTATTGCAAAATTGGCTCAAACAACCTGAATCCAACTTGGGCCTTGAAATCAAAGCTTTAGATGAGAATGGTCATGATCTTGCAGTCACCTTCCCAGGACTAGGTGAAGATGGATTGGTAAGTAATACCTGAAAAAAAAAAACAAAACCCTATCCTATATACTAACATTTTTTCCCTTGTGAAAGGGACATTATAAAGTATGTTTCTTTAGTTATCACATTTTATAAAAATTCTACTAATAAAATTAAAAGTGTTCATTCAATGTGGTTAAAGATGAAAAAGAGGGTGGAAGTATAATTTCTTTAATCTGACAGGCCAGTCATAGAGATGTTTTCTCAATAGCAACCCTGTACTCACCAGAATAAATTAACCTGACTTCATATTTTTAAGATCCTTTTTTGATTTAGGCCATTCATCAATGGAAGCCTTTTATTTTAAATTAACAGGAAAAATCTTAGTTTCTTTGAATTGCTTGCCATTAGGTAATTTTTATAAATATCTTTAGCAATGACACTCTAAATTTTATACTACTAATAATGGGGGAATTATATATTCATACAAAATCCCTATAAAATCCTTACAGTGGGAATCTAGGACATATCAAATATATAAAACCATTATTTTCATAAGTTTTCAAGGTGTATTGAATCTTATTTTTATCTTAGATAATGAAACAATTTTTATGAATTATAAGTATGAAATGAAATTGTTTTTAATTATTACAATCATAAATTAAGGAAATCATGATTAAAATAATTATCACCTGCAGTCTGCATATGTCCATATGTTGATCTCTATATTGCAAATGTTGTAAAATATTCCTTTGTGAATTCACTATGGCAAATTTTAAATTTCCAATCTGATTACCCTTTTCATCTCATGGTTGACTTTACCTTTTTTAAAGAACTTGTACTTAGGTAATACTAATTTGATATTAACTTCAGCAGAATATAATCATGTATAAATTATGAGAGAAAGCTAATAAATTATATTCTCAAATTCAAAAGAAATAAAATTCGAAATATTTACAAGTCTTTATTCTTTTTATCATTGCTTCCCTTTATAATCATGGATTTATTTTCTGTGCATTGTATCTGGTCATTAGTCCTTACTAATATAATTATATCAGAAAGATTCCATTTTCAAACATGACAATTCCTTTGAAAATAACAAGTGTTTATATATGATCAATCTTAACTGTCAAAAATTTGAAATGTTACTTTAGTATGCTGGATTGAATTTCTTTTATGTAACAAAAAATTTTTCCCCAAGAATAATATAATATTATTATATTATGTATATATATATATGTATACATACATATATATAATCAATAATGCCCTGGATTGCTAATTCATTATTTGATCTTAAAGTAATATTACTTTTCACAATATAATTACCAGTCAGATCATATGGTTATCAATACAGGTGCATTCTAACATTCAAAATAGGCTCCAACTTTTGTTTTTTTTTTTTTAAAAAAAAGGTCCCTCCTCCTTTCCTCAAAATATGTGTCAATATTTTTTATTATCCTCTTGCAGGATAATTATTGTGCTTATTAATGTTCCAAAGGATGAAATACACACATCTTTATATATATATATGTATATGTGTGTATGTATGTATATATGCACACACATATATACATATGCATATATATGTATATGTATATACTTCAATTTAATAACCAGATTTCTCAATAGTTAAAAAAAAAACACTGAAAAAGACTATTGGAGGTGGTTCTCATTCATAAGTGGTGTGGGAAAATGATTAATATAAACCTAGGAAAAGACACTTTTTGAAGGGATAAAAAATGAGGGGGGAGGCTACATTACTAGTGGAACAAACTCCAGATTTAGTAAGGAAAGATGGGTTCAAATACCTCTTCTGGCATTTCTTTTTGACCTTGGACAAATAATTCCATTTCTTTCATCCTCATTTTACTCATCTGAAAATGAAGGAGTTAAATTTATTGAATCCAACATTCCTTTCAGCCCAGAGTCTATGATTCTATAATAATTCTACTTGTTTTTCCCTTTCTTCCAACTCCTGTCCTATGTCTCTAACTGCCCCAATCATAGCATATATCATTCACACACATCACACACCTTTGCTTGAATCTACTTACATCTTTTTATGACTTGAAAATCTAAGGTTTGTTGTGGGAGGAAGATTTGGACAAGAGCAAATATGGGATGATTGAAAATGTGTGATTTCCCGAAATCACCATGCTTCAGGTTCACAACTGAACAATATTTACCTTCATTAATTCATTCATTCATTTGCTTGAAAGAAAAACTGGTAGGGGGAGGATTCCTACTATGTGAAAGACACTGTGCTAGAAGTTGTGATGGACTCAAATATAAATGATATGGTCTCTTCTCTCAGGGAGAGGTATACTGTTTCAGTTTCCTGGACCAGAGAGGGGAGATCAAGTCCAATAAAGAATTCCTTAAATATTGTGGTATCTTTTAAAGCAGATTTTTTTTTCAGGCAAGAGTATTTGTAAAATGATTTGCTTATTACTTTTCTCTTTTGAAGAAATGCCTTGTCTGATCCCAGGGAATGATCTCAATGTGGATTACTTGATGATTCATATTTTTATTTTTTCCCATTCTTTACACAGAACCCCTTTTTAGAGGTCAGAGTTACAGACACACCAAAAAGATCTAGAAGAGATTTTGGTCTTGACTGTGATGAACACTCAACAGAATCTCGATGCTGCCGTTACCCTCTAACAGTAGATTTTGAAGCTTTTGGATGGGACTGGATTATTGCACCCAAAAGATATAAGGCTAATTACTGCTCTGGAGAATGTGAATTTGTATTTCTACAAAAATACCCTCACACTCATCTTGTTCACCAAGCAAATCCTAGAGGTTCAGCAGGACCCTGCTGTACTCCTACTAAGATGTCTCCAATAAATATGTTATATTTTAATGGAAAAGAACAAATAATATATGGAAAAATTCCAGCCATGGTAGTAGACCGTTGTGGGTGCTCATGAGCTTTGTGTTAGGTTCATTACTTCATAAAATATGGAAGGTTTCCCCTCACCAATTTCTGAAACTGTGAAATTATGTACAATAAGCCACAAAAGGCCTAAAGTACATTACAGATTCACCAAGGCACAAGTTACCATATATGAACTAGAAGAAGAGAATAAATGCAGTGGTTGGTATTTAACCTTCAAAAGAAAAGTCAATCAAAATATTTAAATTTCCTTTTTAAACAAAAAGGAAATGATATTTCATATATGATCATCTATCATCACATGCAGGTAAATAAAAGCAACTCTTGTTGTGTCCCAATGAATTGAAGAAGTGAACCTTAAAATGCATTTCTTCACAGCTTTACTTAAAATCAATCAGGAAATTTCTATACAGTAATGGGATAATGGAGAGTTGTCACATATCATTTAAATTTTCCTCAAACACTTGAATTTTTAGTGTATAACAGTATACTTGGTAAGATGAAATTCCATGAAAGTAGAAGAATACAGAAATTAGGAATGGTACACTATACATATGTTCCATTCCTATACTAATTAGTACAATATGTTAATAATCCAAAACAATGGTGCTAATACAACAGGCTGAATGAAAGATGTTATCTGGCTGCATGTATCCAGCAAAACATAAAGTTTCCCCTTTACTCAGGTACCTTTAATGGAGTAGGGTTTCTTTAATAAAGAGAGAAAGTTTTCTTAGACAGCTTTCAAGTTTGTAACATCCCTGGACAGTCTGCAGTCTACTAAAAGGCAATAAGACATTAAGCACTTGACAAATCTTGAAATGCTATATAAAGATCAACTATTATTTTTGTTATAATTAATAAGACAAGCATAAATCTTAATTCAAAATTCAAAATTATAGCCTGCTTTTCTTTCTTTTTAAAATCAATACTGCAGTTTGCACTAAAACCAACCAATGCAAATCAATGGTTCTATCAATGTTGTATAAAAATACTTTAATACAATTGCATTTATGTGATATGTATACAAGACTTTTGTAAATAATGTTTCCTTTTTTATTTACTGTTGGTATATGTTTATATTAAGAAAATTTCAAATTATGTATTAAGGCACAAACATGTCTTCAATTATGAAACATGATTGCTTGCAGAGCAAATTTTATTAGTGATTAGTGGACTTGAAAAAATCCATATGCCAATAGTTAGATGATTACATTACAATCATTTTATATTTTTTTACATTATTGACATCCTTTTATGGAGTCACAATGACTGTATAATGTGAATATGCAATTTTGATGGTTTACTGTCAATATAATAAAATCGTAACGTTCCATGATTTTAATACTATATTGATAAACATTATTGACCATACCAAAAACCTTTAATTTTATTGTTTCTATAGGCAAAAAAAAAACCTGTTGATCTTTCCAATAAAAATTGTAAACTTTATTTTATAATTCCATACTAAATATACTTCTTCATATGCTTATATTTTATCAATCAGGTATTGCAAAGATAAATTTTTGATATTAAATGTATTGAAAATCACCATAAATTATATTAAAAATGTTTTCCTCTTCATGGTAAGATGCAAAAGTTCTTATGTTACAATGATGTATTCTGGATTTCTGGTTTTCAACTTATCATCCTTTATTGTTTGAGATTATAGTAAAATATCAACCTGTTAATTTTCTTCCTCTTTCCCCCCTCTAACTTATATTTTAGAAAATTCTAACTATTCAATGTTAAAATTTTTATTCAAAATGAAAAACATAAATTACTCATTTACAAATATTTAGAAATTATAGAGCTGTTCAAGTTTTGAGTGGATTTCCCTTCAAAACTATGGGTCATATTACTTGATATTACAAAAACAAATAATTGATTACATCTGTTATATTTCCCTTTATGATGACCTGGGGTACTATTTTCATAGATTTCCAAGTGAATCATAATGGGCAGGAGTATAGGATATTAGAATTATATAGAGGACACCATGAAGCCACATGCTTCTCTTGTTCTATGGAGTATATGTAGTTTTTCCTATGGGTACAAAGAACTTTCTGAATTGCCAAATATTAACCAAGTTTTTCTACATCCTAAATGCAATATTCAATATACACAAAATAATATTTTAACTCCTAATAGAATGGGGACAAATAACCATTAAACTTAAAGGAAGAATTAATTGAATTTTCTTTAATACCACTAATTACTAAGTAAACTTCTATTCCTCAGGGCTTAAAAAGATCCATGAAGTAGTATCAGTGCTGAACTTGGATTCAGAAGATCTGAGTTTCTATTTCCAGTTCCAATACTTTCTAATTTTGTAGGAACAAGTGGTTCATTTAATTTCTGAGTCTCAGTTTACTCATCTATAAAGAATAATAACATAGTCCACCTACCTCACAGGGCTGTTGTGAGGAAAGTGCTTTGTAAATTTTAAAAATACTACATAAATATAAGCTATAATGTATGGTTTCATCAGTGTGGTATCTCCTTATACTAGTACAGATCACAGTCCTTCTATGCTTTTGTAGATGATCTTTGTGAGTTGCTATGGCCAAAAAAATTAAAACAATTATATTTTGCATTATATTATTTTTTTAATTATAAGAAGTTAAAAGCCTCTTTAAAATTAGCTAAATTGATATTTGGGCATAAGGTAAGTATATCTCTGGGCATATATGCTTTAAAAAACCTTTTCAAATAAGTGGAATTTGCTTGATCTTATGCTCCACTGATATTACCTTAAAGGTAATATTCCCTTCACTATAACAGTGAGGCATTGGAGTAAAACTTATTGAACCTACAATTTTAATAGAGTTTTTCCTGAACCACTAAAGAAAATTATTTATTATTACTTCCAGCAATAATGTAAACAATATATGAGTACTCTTCAAAAGTTAATGTTAACACTTCCATTGAGAAAACTGTGATGTTAACACTTAATTAAACATTTAATTAAACATTAAATCATTATCCTCAGGACATTCACATTTTATTCAATATGTGCACGATATTCATGATATAACACAATACTAATGCTAACTATTAGGCAAATTCCATAGGAAATCTCATGGAAAATTTTGGCTTGTGGGCCAATCCCATTCATGTTTTTCTCTTCTGCATCTTCTTCTAACAGTATATATGAACCCAAAAGTCACTAGAGTCCCTATACATATTTCCTTTCTAAAAATAAATTCAATTGCTAAATGGCTTTGATTATTTGAAGGTATTTTCAGATGCACAGTTGTTGTTTTTTGCTTAAAATGGTTGCTGCTAGAGATTGGTTCAAGAGCCCCGTATTATGGATATCTTATCACTCTATGTATGACACTGGAAGGCTAATATCACAATGTTAGCCCTCAGTTTCCTTATCTATACCATGGAAAGCTTGGATTAAAGGATTTCTAGAATCTTGTTAGCTCTAATAACTTAAGTAGTAACTCATTTCTTTAAAGACTACCTCTTCCTCTTCCTGTACACAACGAAAACAAAACTGTTGTATTATTTTAAAGTCACAATTAATCAGCTACAAAAAATTATGTTATTAGGAAGTACATTAAAGACACAAATCTTATTCACATGTGACAAGAAATACAATTTCTAATATTATCGCTAAACATAGGGGTAATTTTAAATTTCCAAATAAAACTATGTATTTATGAACACAAACCAAATCACAAATATAGGAAGTCAGAAAATACTATTGGATTTGAAGTCAGAAAGCTTGGCTCAAGCACCAGGATAGTCATATATTGCTAGGCAAGTTACTTTCCCTCTTAAGCCTCTAAATAATGGTAAAGGGAGAAAAATATTTGCATTACATACCTACTTAGGGTTGTTGTTGAAAAAATGCTCTGTAAACTTTAAAGTACTATCTATATAAGTGTGAACTATTTAAGTATTATCCTAAAAATGGGAAGACAGACTTAGAAAACAAAAAAACCAGATCTCTTTTCTTTGAATAAAATATTTAAATGTTTACTTCATTCTTTATGAAAGTCCACCTGCTTTTCCAAGTTTTGTAGCACAAAATATGTAAAAGGAAAGCAAAATGTGATTTTACATAAACTATTGTGCTATGATAATACCTAGAGAAAAAACCTTAATGGATTATGAAATAAGTACCTATGAGTATCTAAATTAGAATAGGGCAGATAACCATACAATAATTTTCTAAGTGATTATTAAATTTTCAATTCATTTTCTTCTTCATGTCTTACAGACTTTAAGCATTCTTAGGAAGGTCAATAATTGAAAGCTTCACAAAGAAAATAGAGTTTCAAGTTTCTGAAGCTGTGCTGCCTCCAGGAAAGAGTTCTTTTGTATACACTTGGTCTAACCCAGCTGTTTTTTACATCTTTATTTCATCAGTATCACTTCCTCAATAAACACATCTGAAACAGTGATGTTAGAATCCAAATGTGGTAGCTCCATTTTCTTTGATGGTGAAAAAGGTTCCTCATAAAATATCTTTTTTGCAGATCTT